>NC_087549.1:154666348-155266348 GCF_036250125.1 Pseudopipra pipra | reverse complement strand
TCCAATTAGGAGTTATTCCCAATAGCAGTGATCAGAGGGAGCAAACCACGAGGACACGCTCTGTGTGTCCCCAGAACTGGGATTTACCCCCTCCCTGGGCCCTGTGCTCACACACACACACGGGTTGTGCTGCTCCAAGTGCAAAACCAGCCCGACACTCCTGCTGAACTCACGCTTCACTTCATCCCACACTCTGCAAGAAACCAGGCTGAAGGATAAAGCTGGAATATTTAGGACTCTCACCATCAGAACTTTGCACTACAAGCTTACCATTTCAAAGGTGTGGAGCTGTACAGCCCTTAAACAGCCTCATGTTTTATAGGACGGGTCATTTACAGATCAAATCCTGCTGTAGAATTTACATGGGATCCATTAAAAATCAGAGATCAGCCAAAACCAGAATTAACACACACTCAAGAGTGTTTCCAACTCGAATTATTACCAGCATTTGGTTATTGTAGGAGTATTTGACAGTGGAAAGTGAAAAGGGGCAAAGCAAACTCCACTGAATGATACACAAACCACGAACTGGCAACAACAGCCAAGAAAGATGAGACCTGGAATTCAGATTTCCCTGAAAGTTAAACTGCACCACTAAGGAAACGTGACCAAGAGTCAATGGGGCAGAATTTGCAGCCAGAAAAGTGCATTTATTTAAATCTCAGCTTTTCTTGAAAATCCCAAGTGTCGAGGTCGAGCAGGAATAGGAAATAAAAGAAGGGAATGAAACCTGGAAGGGAATGAAACCTGGAAGTACGGCCAAGGATGGGGGTGCCAGCTCAAAGGGAGAGCTGGGCACGAGCCCATCCAGCTGCAGAGAAACCAAGTGTGGATGTAAAATGGCACCAAACCAACTGGGAAAACATCTGGGCATGTGCAGTGGGACACAGCTGGGCTGGGCAACCCTCAAATGAACGTCCTCAGGGCCCTGGGACACGACAAGGAGGGTGGGTTAGATGGGAGATTGGGAAGGAATTCCTGGCTGGGAGGGTGGGGAGGCCCTGGCACAGGTTGCCCAGAGAAGCTGTGGCTGCCCCTGGATCCCTGGAAGTGTCCAAGGCCAGGTTGGACGGGGCTTGGAGCAACCTGGGCTGGTGGAAGGTGTCCCTGCCCATGGCAGGGGGTGGCACTGGAGGGGCTTTAAGGTCCCTTCCAACCCAAACCATTCCATGAATCTGTTGGATCAGTGCAAACAGGCCTCTGAGCCCCTGGAATCAGTGAGCTGCAGCTCTGGAAAAACATCCTGTGAGCTCAGCTTGGGTACAGAACCAACACCTCAACCAAACCTTCTGCTGGAGCTGAACCAAGCACAGCCAGGAGGGCCAAAGGCAGGGGGAGAGCTGGGAGTGGCAGAGTTCTCCTCCCAGACACATCCCACACTGAGGGGACTGCCTGCTGACACCCTTTGGGCTTCAGTTCTCTCACACACCTAACTGGGACAATTAACAGGTCTTTAATTAACGAGCAGGCCACAATGTGATGAGGTTCCCACCATTCCAAAAGCACTGCTAAAGCACCTCTGTTCCTGTGAGGTGCTGGATGATGATCTCAGGTCAGAGCCTGCAGCTCCACCTTGTTCAGTGTTCACTCAGCTGATTGATTCCCATCAGACAAACCCAATTACAGTTTGGGGTCCCCCAGGAGAACTCCAGACACGATGTGAATGAAAGGTTGCTGTGGGAATGCTGAACCCACGTAAAATAAAGGAAAACAGTCAGGAAAAGAAAGTATTTAGAGCAAGGGCTTTGTTGTGGCTGTAAAAGAAAAGCAAATCCTGTCATTAAACAGGGATGGGGATTTCTTGCTTTTAAATGTATTTTATTTACACACAAGGGATCCAGATGTTGAGAAATCTGCCCTGTATTCCAGAGGGGGACTGTGGCAATGGGCATCAGCCAGGGATGGGATGGATGGGAGATCCAGGAAAAGAGGGATCTAAGGATGAGGTGACCACTTCAACAGGCCCCTCCAGCCCAGACGTGGGGGGATAACTCAGGACTAGAGCACCAGGAGCTGTGCAGTGAGCTCTGTGCCCAGAGCCTCCAGCCCTGGAGCGTGGCTGCCACAGACACGAGATGGCCCCTGGCTGAACAGATTACACAAATCAAAATCCATAAGAGGATACAGCCCCCAAAACACTGAAACAAATTGATTTCTTTTTTTAAAATGGACTATTCTCTAAGGACAGATTGGAGGAAGAAAAAATATCTTTTGCCAGGTTCCATGTGGAAATACAGATTGGGGAGCAGAGGGAGAGGGATGTCAGCGGAACGACACGGGCCAACCCTGGCTGAGGGAGAACCTTCCACCATCTCCTCCCTTAAACATTCCTCACTCCCAGCCCTGCACTGGCCAAGGCACCTGCTGGGAAGTACAGAATTTAGGACCCTGCTTTTTACCTATCATTCCCAATTTCAGTTTTAATTCACACAAAGGAAAGGTTCAGCCACGCTGAAGGCTGACAGTGTCTGTCGTGTTTTGTTTATCTTCCCAGCTGCCTCCTGACAGGAAAAGGTAAAAAACAATTTTCCAGAAGATGCTGGGGCAGTTCCTACAATGGCAACAACAAAAATGAGACGCTGAAATAAATCCCAAAGAGGGATAAGGGATTAAAATTCAAATTGCATGATCAGCCTTTTAGCCAAGGTTTCTCAACTTTAAACTGCAAAGCCAAAAATAGAAAAAAATAAAATTACAGAAGTGTGCAAGGCCTGATTTAGAGAAGATGGATCCTCAGGGAGAGGAATCTGCAGCATCACAGTTGCCATGACTCCCAAGGGACATCACAGTCCTGGGACCTATTTTAACAGCACACACAGGAGCTGACGTGCTCAGGAAAGTGTCCTGTTATTGCAGAACACACACGTGGGACATGGGAGCCTGGCTAAAGGGATTTCATTACTGAACTTCAGCAGGGGATCCTCCAAAGTGCTTTAATCTGGGAGCACATCACTGGCTGCCCACCAGGGGAAAGAAAAATGGCTTCAGAACCTGAAGGGAGATGACAAGAAAGATGGAAAGGGACAAGGGGGTGGAGGCACAGGCCAAGGGGGAATGGTTTCCCACTGCCAGAGGGCAGGGTTAGGTGGGATTTTGGGAAGGAATTCCTGGCTGGGAGGGTGGGGAGGCCCTGGCACAGGTTGCCCAGAGAAGCTGTGGCTGCCCCTGGATCCCTGGAAGTGTCCAAGGCCAGGTTGGAGCAACCTGGGCTGGTGGGAGGTGTCCCTGCCCATGGCAGGGGGTGGCACTGGATGGGCTCTGAGGTCCCTTGCAGCCCAAACCATTCTATGAGGATTCTATCAGGTGCCAAGTATGAGCTCCAAGTCCTGCCTGGCAAATCTGGGTGAGTGTTGGCCAAGTTCTGGCAACTGCCCAAAGTGTAAAACCTCTGAGCATCCAAGGGTTACCACAACAGGAGGACAAACAGACAGGCACAGAGACACCTGGACCTTAACAATGACCTCCTGGAGGACAAACAGACAGGCACAGAGACACCTGGACCTTAACAACGACCTCCTGGATCTCTGTAGCTCTGCCCAGGGCAGTGGTGAAATCACCATCCCTGGAAGGGGTTGGATGTGGCACTTGGGAATGGGGTTTAGTGGTGGCCTTGGCAGTGCTGGGGTTAATGGTCAGTCTCAATCTTTGAGGTCTTTTCCAACCTTAACAATTCCCTGATTCTCTGTCAGTAAACAAGCACATTCATCATGGTCATGAATCCCAACACCTTTCCCCTCACTGATCTCTGGTTTGACTCGGGTGCAGCTGATGTGTGAATTCCCTGTTCCCCCCTCAGTCCCAGCCCAAGGCCCTTCCACACCACTTGTGCCAACTGAGGGATTCAGGACGGGTTTTGCTGTCATTTTGCAACTCACTGAGCAGCTGTTCCGTGGGAGCTGGGCAGGGATGGAAAGGGAGACAAAAGCCTCGCTGATGTGTCTGCATTTCAGGCCTTGGCAGGGGCTGCCCAGGGAGGTTTGGAGTGCCCAGCCCTGGAGGTGTCCCAGGAGGGACTGGCCGTGGCACTCAGTGCTCTGGGCTGGGGACAAGGTGGGGATGGGGCCCAGGGGGGATCCATGGGCTGGGAGGGCTTTTCCAGCCTCAGGGATTCTGTGGATGGCAAAGCACCTTAAACTGCTGTGGGAACACAGCAACAAACAGTTCCAGAACAAGCTCAGTCACCCCAGGACACCCCAACAATCCCCCCCTGTCCCTCAGAGCGTTGTCCAAGCCCTCCTGGAGCTCTGGCAGCCTTGAGGCCGTGCCCACTGCCCTGGGGAGCCTGGGCAGTGCCCACCACCCTCTGGGTGGACTCAGAGCTGGTCATTCTGAGCTCCTCTCAAAAAACCCAACCAGCCAACTGTTGAATCTACACAGTGTTGAAAGGATGAAGGCAGCAGAATCTTATCAAAGCCCTGTGCAAACTCACGTCAGGGCAACTCTCAGGGGCAAAGTGTGGAGCAACTTACTCACACATTGCTACCTGAACCAGGTACTTCAACCCTTCAGTCCTTCAATTGGTGTTACCTGGGTGAGATGCTCAGGAGGAGTGTTCCTTTCTGCCTGGATCTGCCACTAAAATCCTGCTCCCTTGAATACAGCAGTGAGCAAAGGGGAACAAGAACTCCTGGCACACAATGGAAAGGCTCTGAAGAAATGTTGGGTTTTGTAAAAGATGCTGCCTTCAGCTCTGCCTTTATGTTGTTGCATCATGCACCAAAGAGCATCACTTCTGCAGGCACAAGTTCATGCAGAGAACACCACTTCCACGAAAATAGAACTACTTCAGGTTATGCAACACTCATTAAAATTACAGAACCTCTCAAAAACCTGAGCAGCGTGTTAAGGCACTCGGGAGCTCTGGTTGGGTGAGTTAGTGGCTGCCTCATGCAAACTGGCAGCAAGAAACTCCGCAGGAGCAGGAGCAAACTTTTCATGCCTGATGACAAGGCAAAAACCAAGAGCACCTGAGGGCAGGGATCAACCTCCCGACCACCTCGGCAGAGCAGAACTCACAGAGGTGCCAGTTCCTTCTGAGGAAGGGTTGGAATCAGCAGAAGCACCGGAATAGTTTTGATTTCCCCTCTATCCACATTATATCCTCCATTTCAAAATTTCTACGAGCTTCACCTCAATTCTCTGAAACTCATTCCATCTCGTTTCCTGGGAGCACAGGGACCTGGTTCCCTGGGGAACAGCGAGGAGCTGCTGAACCAGCCCCTCCAAAGTCTCCACAGAGAGAGAAAATCTGAAAATTTACCTCAGCCCCACCACTGTTTTGTTACAGCTGCTTCAGAAAAGAGTTTTACTCCAGAAGGAAACCCGTTCTGCAGATGAAGTGGTTCAAGGCAGCTCAAGCCAAAGCCAAGACCCAGCTGCAGGAGGAGCAGCTGGTTGCAGTTAGTCAGAGGCAGGACAAACCAACCCAGCACCTCGACAGCGACCCAGAACATTCCCTGCCACTGGAATACTCTGGCCCTGCCTGCAGTGGCACATGGAGCTGCTCAGGGACCACAGGGGAAGGTCCCTTTGTGGCCTGGGTGGCAAGAACCCAAGGTGCCGTGACAGCCAAAGTGCCGGGTCACTGGAATATCCCCAACAGATGTAAAACTAAGTGGGAATGAGTTCTGGAAGTCAGCCCGAGCTGCCAGGCCTCTGGAGTTTGGGAATCAGCTCTGTGAGACAGGCAAGCAGCACCAGAGCCCCTCCAGAGCAGCCACAACCCCCCGCCATGCCGCGCTCGCCGGATTAACGGAGCCGGGGTCATGCCAAGGCACTGACAAACAGCAAGGCCTGGATTAATCCTGCTGGGAGCTCGGGGGGCAAACACACACCTTTGTCTGGCCGGGGCCGGGGCGCTCCAGGGGCTCGGGGCTGCCTGGGCACGGCTCTGTCGGGAGCTGACCTGGCCGGCGGCGCCGGCACCCCCCGGCTCTTGGTGGGTCTCATGTAGCCTTTGAGCTGCTCTGCTGCTTTAACTCGCTCCTTCTTCGCCTCCTGCACAGCTTTTTGTTCACACCCTTCTTCTTTTCCTTTGGTTGTGTCTTGAGATTCCTTGTCTTTATGCACGTCTTGAGATTCTTCTTCTTTACTCGTGTCCTGAGATTCCTTTTCTTTAGTTGTGCTTTGAGATTCCTTTTCTTTGGTTGCCTCTTGAGTTTCTTTGGTTGCCTCTTGAGTTTCTTTGGTTGCGTCTTGAGTTTCTTTTTCTTTGGTTGTTTCTTGAGATTCCTTTTCTTTGGTTGTGTCTTGAGTTTCTTTTTCTTTATTCGTGTCTTGAGATTTCTTTTCTTTAGTTTTTTCCTGGTATCCCTTTTCTTCAGTTGTGTCATGAGTTTCTTTTTCTCTGGTGGCGTCTCGAGATTTCTTTTCTTTAGTTGTGTCTTGGGATTCCCTTTTTTTGGTTGTGTCTTGGGATTCCCTTTCTTTGGTTGTGTCTTGAGGTTTATCTACCTCAGACTTCAACACCGGAGCCTCCTTCAGATGTGCCTTGCCACCAAGAGCATCCCCCTCCTCTGCAGGCTGAGAGGGACCTTTTTTATTCTCTTTAGGACTGATCTGGGTTGTTTGGGCAGCTGTCACATTTAAATGAGCAGCCTCAGCTTCAGCCACACTCCCTGGCTGGCTGAGTGAGCTCTTCTCACTCCTCTTGCCTCCACCCAGCTCAGCCCCTCCAGCTTTATTCTCCAAGGAAGCCTTGTCAGTGTTGTGCTTTTTATCAGTGGGTTTTACTTCTTTATCATCCACCTTTTCCACAGGAGAAGGGTGAACTCCATCCTCCTTTGACTGAACATGCTGTCTGGCTGCAGGAGCCAATGCAAGTGGTTTCCCTGCCCCACTGCCACCCTGGGAACCAGCCTCTCTGCTCTGCCCACCTTTCTTTGAAGCCTCTTCTCCGGGTTCTTGGTGTCCCAGATGGACGGGCTGCTCACAACCTTCCTGGGTCTGTATCTCCTCCTTAGCACCAGCTCCGGGCTCTTTGCTGCTTTTCTCTGCCAGTGCTTCAGGAGCAGGAGCAGGAGGAGCAGGGGAAGGAAGCCCCCCACTCCCTGCACCCCCATCTCTCTGCTTTGGGAAGCCAGAGGAAGCATCTCCCTCATTCCCAGGGCCAGTTACTGTGCTCTCAGCCAAGGATTGGAGGTCACTTCCTTTATTATTCCAAAGCTTTTGAGGGCCAGTGGGGAAGTTTTTAATATTTCTGTTTTCATCTACAAAATCCGTGTCTTCCACCCCATATTCCAGCTGGGATCCCAGGGCAGGCAGTGCTTCACCCCTGCCTGGATCTGTCTCTGGAAGAACGGGCTGCTTGGAGGCACTTCTGGTCTTTTTACTGCTCCCATCATAACCCCTCTTTTTAGATCTCTCAGTAACCAGGCCCAAAGTGGGATCTGCCACTGCTGGGTGCTCTGGGGTAGGATTTCTGTCCCTGCTGGAAGGACTGGGACCTTCAGGTTTGCCCCTTATCTCTGTGTCCCGAGGAGGGCTCGTCCCTGCTCCTGCCTTCTGCTCCAGCACAAATGGCTGTTGAGGCTCAGGCTCCAGCTTTTTGTGTTTCTCTTTGCTCCCTGTGGGTGATTTCTGTGGTTCCAGAGGCAAAGCAGGAGCCTGTCCTTTGGCAGGAATGCTGAGGTCATCCAGCAGAGCCTCTGGAGTCCCGGAACCAGCCCCTTTGCCCTTCTCAGACTGAGTTTGGTTAACATTTCCCACTGCAGGGATGTCACCTGGACCCAGCTCAGGACTATTTTCAGCCTTTCTGCCTTTCACATCTCTAGTTTTACTCTTGGTCTCGTCCATCCCCACTTCCCTGGTGGGACTGTGTGTCCCAGCCCTGTGCTCTGGGAGAGGCTGGGATCTACCTGGATCCTTCCCTGTATTCATGGGCCAAGTTTCTTTAGCACTGCCTGTTCCTGGCTCTGATGTCTCCACCTTATGACCTGAAAGAACTGGCTGATGAGAGGCACTCCTATTGCCACCCTGGATTTCAGGCCTGCCCAGCACCTCTGCCAGATTCCCTCTTTCCAAACCAGACACCTCCTTATCCAAGGTCGTTTCCTTCCTGCTTCCAGCCACCTTCTCCTGGCCCGTGTCCCCCCCAGCCCCCAGGACAGCTGCCTGCCCCAAAGTCTTGTCAGGCTGTTTCCTTTTCCCATCACTGCTCCTCTTCCTGGGTTTCTCTGCCTCCCGTGTCCCACTGGAGCTGATCCCAAGGGATTCCCTGGCAGCACCTCCGGCCTCTCTGCCTTTTTTACCCAAATCCACCTCTTCTGTCTGGCTGATGGTGTCACCCAGGGCAGGACATTTGGCTTCCTCTCTCCTGCTCTCCAGCAGCAAAGGTTGGGCCAAAGCCCCCAAATCAGCTTTTTCATCTTTCCCAGTGTTTTCTTTCATCTCCCCTGGCACCACCTCAGTTGGCCTTTGCATTTTAGTTCTATCCTCCTGCAAACACCCAGCAGTGACACAACCCCCCTCTCTGCCCTTATCACTGACTTCCTTAGCTTTATTGGACAGCTCAGGAAAACCACTTGGCTCCATCTTATTCTCAAGGAAAGGCTGCTGGAAAAAACCTCTTTCCCCTTTTTTACTCCTTCCATCGCTGCCCCTTTTTTTGGGCTTGTCTGCAGGCCAGGCCTGGGCAGAGCTGCCTGGGGGGTGTCCCCTGGCAGGGAAACCTTGGTCTCTCTCGGGATAAGCTGTTTCTTTCCCGGCCTCATCCCCCCTCCCTCCCTCAGGGGCTCTGCTCCCATCCTCTGAGAGCACCATGTGCTCAGGGAAGCTTTTCATCCTTTTGCCCTTCCCTTCCCCGCGCTTTTTTCTGGGCCTGTCCATCCCGTGTGTCAAACAGGGATCTTTGCCAGCCTGCTGCTCTGAAGCACCAAACCCTTTCCCTTTGTTTTGATCCAGGGAATCTGCTGCCACCCCCCTGCCCAGTGCCTCGGCAGGGCTGGGACGTGTGGGAGCATCGGGAACACCGTTGGCCTTCCCGTCCTGTGGAGCAGGAGCCTCCTCAGGCTTTGGGGAAGCCAAGGGTGCAAGAGGCCCTTTAGCAGCATCTCTTGGGGTCTTCAGTCCTCCCTCTGGCACTGGTTTAGTCTCCCCAGCTGCCTTTGGCTCTGCAGGAACTCTGTCCTCCAGCCCAGCCTCTCTGAGGGATTCATTCCCAACCCCTTTGCTTTTTTCCCAGCTTTTCTTTGCTGCTGCTTCCAGAGCCCCACGGGAAGGCTGATGGACAGTGTCACTGAGGGTTTCCTGACTGGCAGATGTGGTTTTAGGCTCCTTGTTTTTATCAGGAAGGAGCAATTCCAAAGGTTTGCTCTGTAAGGGAGTTTCTGCTTTGCTCACATTGACCAGGTCAGCACGTCTGGGCTCCTTATCCTCCCTCTTCTCCTTTTTATCAGGAAAATCCCTTTCCAGAGGCTTGGTGGGTGCCTTTGCTGGGACAGATTCCCCCACCTTAGTCCTGCCCACCTGCTCCAAGGGAACCTCTTTGCTCTTGCCTTCACATTCCAGCATCCAGCTTTCACCTCTCCTTCCCTCTGTTTTCGGGACATCCCCAGGCCTGGCATCCAGCACTCGGGATTTCTGGGCCTGCTGTCCCGGTGCTGGCACCGAGGAGGCATTCTGCTCATCCAGGACATGACTCCCAGCTGTTATTTTAGCATCCTTTGGCACATCCAAAGCTCTGCTTGCAGAGGCAGCTCCAGGCATTCCGGGACACACCCCCGGCTCCTGCAGTGCGGCACCAAAGGTAGAATTCCCGGGAGCTCCGGGGGCTCTTCCATTTCCATCCCAGAACTCCATCGCTCTCGGCAGCTGGTTCCTCCTTTGCTTGGGTTTCTTTTTCTTTTTCTTCCCCACGGCACCTTCCAAATCCCAGTTTTCCCGGGGTGGGTCCCCGTAGCTCTCCACAGACCCCGAGGGGCCATGGGCTGCCTTTCTGGCTGGGACCCTCCTGCGAGGGGAGGCTCCAGCACCACATCCGAGCTCCACTACGGGGTCAGGGCTCTTCTGCTCTGGGAGACCTACTGGCTGTTCCTCTGGCACAGCTGTGAGAGGCACTGGGGCAGCTTTTGCTCCACCAAACCCGCGGTCGCTGGATTTGGGAGCTTGCCTGACTTGTGCAGTGGGAAGACCTGGAATACAGAAGCCTCCTCAAACATCAAAGCCACTATTTGCTTGCTAAGAAAACAATAAATATACTATTTATGTGACTTTAGCCATCCCAAACGGGCCGTACAGTCACGTGGGCTGGATTTCCAGCACTGACACCACACTAAAGGCACCTCGGTAGGGCTGGGGGAGACATTTACCCCCAAAACCTACTTAATTACTTCCAACACGTGGTCAATGCCCTTTAAAAATAAGTCCTGCCAGAAGCTCTTACCCCACCAAAAAGCACCAGTTCCTGTAAGGACATGCTACGGCTCTTTAAAAATGCATTAAGGATCCATTTTGTCTGAGCAAGACAAGATTAAGAGAGAGACTTTTTATATCTCCAGCTGGCATCCTTCCAGACTGGGAAAACAGAAGTTTAGTGGAAAGATTGGAAGAGATGGAGGGGATGAGAGCCAAGCTTCCCCCAGCACCAGGGTGGGAGCAGTGGGAGGCAGAACCTGTGTCCCAAAGTCACCTGCTGTGTCCCTTCAGGGCTCCCTCAGCCCCAAAGCCACTGAGTTTTAGAGAGCATCAGTCATTTGTCACTTAGCCCTGGCCCACAAATCCACCTCCACGACCAGTGTGGCACCACCAGCTCCTGGAGAGGCAGGAAAACAATGACACCTTCCCTCGGCAGTTACACAACTCAATTTGGAACTCCTCACTGGGAATACTGCAGCAAGGATTGATGGTCCTTTTAACACCCAAATAAAAAGCCAGTGGTGATGGCAAAGACATGGTGAGCTTTTCATCCTCCAGCAGAGCAGCTGTGAGCCAGTCCCAGTGAGAAAGTACTTGGAGCACACGGATTGGGGGGTTCAGTTGGAAATGGAGGGGAAAAGAGTCTTTCAGAGGGCAGGGACCAGAGGGAAGTGCAAGGCCAGCACCAGGAATTCAGAAAACCACACCAAAGAGACTCCTGCTTGCTCAGGTGGCCCCACAGCCAGGAGGGAAGGGTGAGCAGTTCAGAGAGGAGACAATTTCCATGGAAAAATGGAATCACTATCCATGTCCTACCTGTGGGCTCTGGCAGGGCCTCTCCTTGCTGAGGTTCCACGTGGTTGTGCTCAGGCTCCTCCTTCTGTGCCTCCACAACCACAGCAGGGACAGACTTTTCTGGAAGGTCTTTATTTTCTAGTGCAACGTCTTCTTTTGCTTCTGCTGGAGCTGGAACATGAAAAAACAGGGACAGGAAGCTTCAGGTCTCAGCAGTTCAGGGAGGCTGCAGATAAAGACAGTCCCTTGGGAAGGGGACAGGGCTACTTTTATGTTTAATAGGAATGAAGCTTCTGAGACGTGGTTTTCTACCCTATCTTATCTCCTCACAAACCGATTTTAAGCAGCAATTTTATATTTTGCAAGACATGCCAAGGTGGAGGCAAAACACGAAGCAGAGACTGTTTCAGGCTTAAGCACAGGGTGTTTGTTTGGGTTTTTTCCCTCTTTGTAATCATCCTAATTCAGACTGTCCCAGATTCCCACTGGAATTCAGATCCAGAATAAACTCCATTATCAGTCTGGAGTCCCTGGCTAATGCTGAGCACCTTGAATTCATCTCTACCTCACAGTGTATTCCTGCAGACACCACACCAGCCCTTGCTACGTGTAATTACACCAAAGTTCCATTTATAAGCCATAATTACATGGGAGAACAGTTCTCCCTGTAATTAATTTTATTCAAATTCTAAATAGGAAGGAAGATGATGACAGACATTGGTACAACAACCACGGATGAGGAAGAAAAAGACAAGTTATATGAAGGTAACTTCAAATGTTAAGGTTAACATGGATTTATAACAGCCCTTGGTCAGCACACACGAAAAACCTGCTTGAAATTCAACTTTTGTTGCATTTTCTTTGCTAAGGGCAAAGAGAAGCAGTGCCTGTGGTGGGGCAGAAGGAGCTGGTGACCCAGTTTTGTCCTGGGCTTTGCATTTCCCACCTGCTGGTTCCGGAAGGTGGTTGGTTTGCCCGGGAAGGGGCTCCTTGGAGGGGCTGGGAGGGGGTTTGGTGTCCTTGGTGTCCTCTAAATGATCCACACGAGCTTCTGGGACTTTGGATTCTTGGTCCACCTTTGCCGTTGCTTCTGCAAAGAATAAAAAAAAAAAATTCACATTTTAAATTTGGCTCGAACGAGATAAAAACCACTTCCTCTCTTAATTCTTATTTCCCACAAGAACAGGGATGAGCCAGCATGTCTCTGTGGCTGCCCAAAAAACAGAGAGCACTGCTGAGAATGCCCAGGGAAAACAACCAAAACCATCAAGAAATTCTAGCTGTGTATTTTCTCACGGAGAGCCCCCGGGAAGCACCTCCTGTGTCCCCTGAGAGCAGCACTGAGCTCTCCCCAAGGGCTTTCAGGCCAAGCAAACCAACCCTTGGATGTGATGGTTGTCAGGGGCTTTTCCAACCTGAATTATCCCGTCACTCCGGGATTTCAGGCACAGACTCACCTGCAGGAGACTTGTCCAAGGGAGACCTGTCTTGCTGAAGGGCAGACCCAGATGTCCCCAGCTCTCCAGGCACAGCAATTTTGGGGTCAGCTGCAGGGACAGCTCCAGAATCCAGGGTGGGAAGAGGCTTGGCTTCTGCTGCAGGAGCAAACTCAGAATCCATGGCATGGTGGTGGTTGACTTCTGCTGCTGGGGCAAACTCAGAGCCCATAACATGGTCAGATTTATTATCTGCTGCTGGAGCAAATCCCAAATCCACGGCATGGTGATGGTTGACTTCTGCTGCTGGGGCAAACTCCGAATCCATGGTGTGGTTAGGTTTATTATCTGCTGCTGGGGCAAACCCCAAATCCATGGCATGGTGGGATTCCACACCTGCTGCTGGGGCAAACCCCAAATCCAAGGCATGGTGGGATGGAGCATCTGCTGCCGGGGCAAATCCCAAATCCAAGGCATGTGGAGGTTCTGCATCTGCTGCTGGGGCAAATCCCAAATCCATGGCATAGTGGGATTCCATACCTTCTGCTGGGGCAAATCCCAAATCCATGGCATGGTGGGATTCCACAGCTGCTGCTGGGGCAAACCCCAAATCCATGGCATGGTGGGATGGAGCATCTGCTGTGGGGGAGAAGCCAAGGTCTGTCCCCGGACTGGATTTGTCATTGACAGCTTTGGGAGACTTGGCTTCAGGGGCAGGAGAAAACCCAACATCCATGGCCTGGAAAGGGCTGGCTGCTGCTGAGGGTGCAAATCCAGCATCCAGAGCTTGGGCAGGGCTGGTGTCTCCTGCATGGACAGAGCCAGCTTTTTCTGCAGGAACGGGCCTGGCCTCGGGGGCTGCACCTGCCAGGGACACACAGGGCACAGAATCAATGGGAGTGCAGATGGAAACACCTGACCCTGTGCTGTATGACTTTGTGCCTCCCCTCTTGTCCTTCAGCATCCCCTGCTGCCCCCTCAGCCCAGGGCACCCCAGCTGTCCCCGTGTTCCTGTCCCCTGAGTGCTCCTCCTGCCCCACGTTGGTGCCCGGGCTGCAGGGACATCCCTCTGCTCCCAACACCCAGCAGCCAAACAGGGACTCGCTGGGTTTGAAACCTCTCTGGTGCCACAGAGCTGCTGGATCCAGTGCCAGGAACACATTCCAGCAGAATATGGACAGGAATCACAGCCAGGGGGTTGCAGAGAATCCCAGAATGGTTTGGAAGGGACCTTAAAGCCCATCCAGTGCCACCCCCTGCCATGGGCAGGGACACCTCCCACCAGCCCAGGTTGCTCCAACCTGGCCTTGGACACTTCCAGGGATCCAGGGGCAGCCACAGCTTCTCTGGGCAACCTGTTTTTCCCTCTATAAGCAGGACACAGAAAATGTGGAATCACCTTTATGAGCCCAGCTGGGAATTCCAACAGCGGAAAAAGTCCCGGGACACTCCAAAGCCACACACATTTCATTTTAAACATGGCTTGTGCTGTCAGGGGGTGCTTTGGTGCTGCAGCTTAAGGCACTCCTGACACAACAGTCATCCTGTGAATTCCCAGATCCCTCCATTCCTTCCTGACCAAATTGGCCTCGTTCATTTTCCACACAGTATCTCCCAGGACACTGAGCTGGTAATTCCAAACCAACATTTGTCACCTCACAGCACAATCAAACCTCCGTATTTAAGCTCCCATTTTTATAAAATCCCCTTAAAGGAGGTTTTTTCAGTCGGTTTTTATTAAATATTTCTCTTCTAGAGGCAACTCTGTATAAATTATCGGTGCCAGGAGCACTGGATTTCTCTTCTGCAGCTCCTAATTCCCACAGCCCCAAGCTCTGCCCATCCTCCATGTCCTGCAGCACCATGACCTGAACATCTCCCACCTACTGCTGAGGAGATGCTACACAAAAATAAAATTTCTACTGATTTTTTTTTTTTGAGTCGCATCTAAAAATATCCTCCCCAACCAATGGAAAATGTATTAAATCTAAGTAAGATACTTAAACTGAAGTCAGAAACAGACAGGAAAAATGGAAAAAATGCCTTTTAAAATGGTCCTTAAGAATCCATTTAGATAAAATGACTATTAGGTACTTAAACTGAAGAAGGAAAGAAATAAGAAAAATGGAAAAGGTCTCTTTTAAAATGGTATTTAAGGATCCATTTAGACAAAAGGAGTATTTCAGTGAAGCAAACCAAGAAGATCCATCATGCACCACCCTCATTTGGGTTTGCCTTTGCTGTGGTTGAAGCGACACCACGATCTTCTCCAAAATAAAATTTCAAGATTGTGATTTTACAGATGGATAAGACTGTAAATAGACAGGTCTTAAAAGCAGTATGGATGTTCCCTGGTGGATGAGGGGAATTAGTGGAATAAAGCATCAGGAAATGGGACAATGACTGGTACCACAGGTCTGATGCTCTGCACAAATACCTTAAAAACCTTTTGTTTTAAAGAGAGCCTTTAACACAGACAGGCCTGGAGGTGTTTCTGTACAGATCAGGCTCATGGCAGATGTGGCACTTGGGGACATGGTTTAGTGGTGGCCTGGGCAGTGCTGGGGAACAGCTGGACTCAATCCTAGAGGGCTTTTCCAACCCCAATTCCGTGATTCCACGTTGTAACCACCTTCTTGACACACCTTAGCATTTTCCTGAAGCTCAAATCTGGAGACAGTAAAGGACCATTAAACCAGTTCCTGGACTGGGGACACGGGAGCTGACCAGTCCAGCAGAGTTGCTGCTCCTCCCCAGCACTCCCCAGGGATCCCAAACCTTCAGTCCCAGCAGGATTCCTTAATCCCTCGCTGCCTTTCCCTCAGAAGAGGCAATTCCATGTCTTCCCACCCTCACAGCCTGCTCTCCAGGGACCCAAGCCCAGCCCCAACCCTGAGGCTGGAGGGACTTTACCTTTTGGTGCGTGGGCAGCTCCGGGCTCTCCCGGGAACGCTGAGCCTGCAGCAGGAGCAGGGCCGGGGGGCACGGCCGGGGGGCTCTCGGGCAAACTCGCCTTTATTGCTTCTGTGGTTACAGGGGGCACTGGGAGACACAACCAAGGGGGGTGAGCACCTGGAAAGCTCTCAGAGAACAGGTTCCTCTCCTGGGATGAGTCCCCCTCCCAGGCACTGCCTGCAGCCACCCCGGGGAGGGAACCCCTCCCTCCAGCCTCCCCCCCAGGGCAGAGAAAACCAGAGTCGCCTTTTGTCGTCCATCCTCAGGAAATCAATCTGTGCAACACCCAGGAAACACACCCAAAGCCTGAGGGAAGTAACACAGCTGAGGAGTGCTGTGCTACAAAGCCTCCCAGATCCACCCCGAGCCCCAGGTGGAGCCACCAGCTCCAGAAACACCAGGACTGGTGTTGAACTATTCTCTTCTCAGCTTCTTCATTAAATCAGCTATAAAACCCCCATTAGGGATCAAATTTTGTAACACAGATGTATCCCCAATGGAACAACATCTCAGTGGAGCTCCAAGGATTTAAGTGTGACCAGAAACTTAAGCACAAAATCCTAGACTGGTTTGGGTTGGAAGGGACCTTAAAGCTCATCCAGTCCCACCCCTGCCATGGGCAGGGACACCTCCCACCAGCCCAGGTTGCTCCAAGCCCCCTCCAACCTGGCCTTGGACACTTCCAGGGATCCAGGGGCAGCCACAGCTTCTCTGGGCAGCCTGTGCCAGGGCCTCACCAGCCTCACAGCCAGGAATTCCTTCCCAGCCTCCCACCTAACCCCGCTCTCTTTCAGTCTGAAGTCATTCCCAGTTTCTCAAACCCACATTTCCATCCTAAACTGATGTGAGAAGCAGGACCAGTGCTCTCCCTGGTCAGCTCCCGCTCGGCTCCGTTACAGCCTCGTGTTCCTTGAGAAGGCAGACAGGCAGAGAAGCTGCTTCTGCTGCTCAGAAAGATCTTTACAGCTCCTGCAGGTGAAGACAAAACCGTTCCTACCTGGTGGCTCAACAAAGAAAGAGGCATCTGGTCCCTTCATGTCCTGCTGAGCTCCCATCCAATATTCTTCAGGACCTGTGGAAAACAAGAACACTCAGTCCAGCCCCAGAAGGGCTTTTACTTTTCCAGCTGAAGGCCTTGACTCTGCTGGTCTGAGAGTCCATTCTCAAGTGATGTTTCAGTTCCCTCTAAGAAAGGTCCCAGGAATCCTGTTCCTCCCCAATTACTGCCAGTGAAAGCTCCCATCAGGGAAGGGTTACAAGCACCGACCCAAAAGAGGAGCTTCTTTCCTCCACTCTTCTGGGCAAGTGGCTCTGAGAGGCCCTGCAAGAGCAGGGGGGGTTGGAGAAGTCTCCTTCCAACCTCAGCTGTTGTGGGATCTCCTCCTGTGGAATCCCAGCAGGGTTTGGGTTGGAAGGGACCTTCCTCACCCCACCCTCAGCACATCCCCCTGCACCAACCACTGCCAGTGCCACCGGGACACTTTCCAACCCCGACTCCCAAACTCAGATTTTCCAGCTGCAAACCCTCCAAGCCCCCCCAGACACCCCAACACCCCTCCTCACCTGCTTTGTCCTGCAGGAATTCTGTGCTTGAGTCCAGGCCCATGAAGGCTGACGGGTCCAGAGCCTCTGCAGGGGAATACATGGGCCCCAAGAAAGGCTGGTCAGGTACCATCATAGGGCCGTGTGGGGCTGAGGAAACAAAGCCCTTTTGTTAATCACCAGCCCTCTTCACCTTTTTTAATCTACTTTATTTATTAATTTACGCTTATTTTAACTTTATTTATTATATTTTAACTTCAAAAATAATTTTGTTAAAATAAATCTTCATTGAACTATTGAAATTAATGTTTATTAAAATAATTGTTTATTAAAATAAATATTTCAACGTTTAAAATAAAATGCTTTAACTTTATTTATTGAATTGTTTACTTTATTTATTAATGACTCCTCTCCTAAATTTCAAGTCTACACAACACTGGGACCTTTCTGCTCACAAGCACTTCAGTTCAAGTTCGTATCAAATCTGTTGTTTCAGCTTTACAAACCATAAATTCTGCATTCATGTAGAACTTTTTAACAAGGTGTAAGACAGTCATCACAGGCAAATTACTTCCCTTTGGCTTTCTGCTTCTGCTGCCATGAATTCCTGCTAATAATCACTTGATAATCCAATATTAATAAAATAATCCAATAGCTCAAAACCCCCAAGAACACCCTGTGGAAACAGTTTTAGACATGAAAATCAGAGCAGGAGAAAAGGCCTGTGAACTTAAGACCTTAATAATTTGCTGTATATGTATGAAAGGCACCAGAGGAAACTCCCCAGCTTGCCCAGGAGGGAGGAACTCACCGAGGATGTCTCTGGGAGCTTCCCCGTGGCCCGGGACCAGCGGCACGCTCCTCACGTCAGCAGGGAAGGACAGATCCGGCAGGTTCTCCCCTCTGTGCATGTTGAAGGGGTCTGAGGAGACACAGCGAGGTCGGTGCCACCCCCCAGGGGGAGGACACGGCACAGAGGAACATCAGAACAGGAGGGGAAGGTGCCCCTGACCCCCCCACTGCACCCCCAGGGACAGCTGCTCTCGGGGTCGGTTACCAGGGGCAAACTCCTTCGTAATTCCAACTTCCACCCACCAGGGACAGTTCTCAGGCTGCTTCCCAGGGAAAGCTGACTGGCATTTCGGTCCTGGCTGTTCAGGGAGAACCTCCTCCTCCTCTCCAGGAGGAATCCTCTGCTTGTGTCCTGATGGACACATCCAGTTCACCTGAGCAAGGAATGACAGCTGAGCTCGGCTCAGTTAAATCCAGAGCAGACCAAGGGAAGGAGTGGAACCTGTGAGCTCTCCCAGCCAGGAGCTGTATCCCAGTAGGAACTGGGTGATGGGCCAGTATTTTAACCAAGATACAAGGCAGAGGGGAAAGGAACAGTGTCCCAGGCAGACTGCTCCATCCCTGGAAGTGTCCAAGGCAAGGCTGGGCAGAGCTTGGAGCTACATGGAATAGGAGATGTTAAAGGTTCCTGTCATCCCTGCCCTCTGGCACTGTTAGCCATTCCCTGTGTCCTGTCCCGCCATCCCTTGTCCCCAGTCCCTCTCCAGCTCTCCTGGAGCCCCTTCAGGCCCTGCCAGGGGCTCTCAGCTCTCCCTGGAGCCTTCTCTTCTCCAGGGGAACCCCCCCAGCTCTCCCAGCCTGGCTCCAGAGCAGAGGGGCTCCAGCCCTGGAGCAGCTCCGGGGCCTCCTCTGGACTCTCTCCAGCAGCTCCACGTCCTCCTGCTGCTGTTCCCAGGGCTGGAGCAGCTCTGCAGGGGGGGCTCAGCTGAGGGGGCAGAGGGGCAGAATCCCCCCTGCCCTGCTGAGGGCTCAGCCCAGGCTGTGGGTTCACACCTGTCCCTGGGATAGAGCCCTTCCTGGGCCAGGAATGGGGGGTTCCTGGCACACCTGCCTGGCCTGTGCCAGGTGCCCATGGCACTTCTCTGGACAGGTACAGCCTCTCAGGGGTGAGGGACATTTCCCAAACTCTGTCACATGTTGTGTCACCCAGGAGCCAAAGGACTCCCCGTTCACCAAACTCCTGTCACAGCCCATTTCCAGACACTGCCCAGATTTCTCCCAGGTGCCCAATTAACAGGGATTCAGTTGAAGGCTGTTGCTCATTTTCATGCCAGATGTGCTTCCTGCAGGGCCAACAGCCCAGCTTCAGGTGTTCCCATGCCCACAGTGCTCTGAGATGTCAAAATCAGGTGAGCTGAGGGAATTAGAAACCTGTCAGACCATTTGAGATGCCAAGACAACATCTTCCCCCAGAGCAACGTGGAGAATATCTTAAATTCAAGCTGTTTACAGCAGTGTTGCCAGGACTAAACAACTGCCCTTTTTCCAACTAAAAAAACAACCCCAAAAAACAAGGGGAAAAAAAGAAAACAAAACCAAAACCAAATAAAATCATCACGACTGAAACCAATTTAAAAACTAAGAGATGCTGCTGTTTTTCCCTCTTTGTCCAGCAGTTGGATGATGTGGGAAAAATGGGCAGCTCGGATTAAACCCTGTCTCTGCTCCAGAGGGAAAAAGGGGAGAAGTGGAAGAATGTTTTGGTTGCAGGACGCTCTAAGGACATGAAACCTAAAGAAATGTGGTTTCATGCAACAAATAACTAACAAATTCACATTATTCAGGCCACAAGATCACTGGGTGATGGGCCAGGTATGTAAATTGTTCCTAATCAACAGCTTTGACATCTGGCTCTTGAGCATAACAACATCAGCATCCCATTCCTGCAGCCACAAAGAGACAGGAGGGAAAACCCTACCAATTAGTGGCTCTTCTGTTCCAGCTCTTCCATGAATCATTCCCTGCCCTTGTAAAAATACATCATTTCTTCACAGAATCTCTTGGTAAATCCACGATTCAGATCATGCATTAAGCAGGTCCACAGTACTCAAAAATACATTAACCCCAGAAGTTCCATCCTGTGTCTTTGCCCTGTGATACCCTGGGCAGCACCTCCACTTCTCAGCTGCTCCAGGAGCAATTTCCCACCAGCTTTCTCCAAAGGGAGAGAAAACTGAGGGGATGTTGCTGGGTGAAAGTGCCTCTTTTTGTAGGGTTATACAAGGTTCACCATCTAATTTTCAGGAGAGTCAGCAGCCCCAGAGGCTCGGGAACAGCCCGACCTGCATTGCAGAGCAGTGACACGACAGCTGGAACCAGCCCTACCCAGAGCCAGGGGGGCTGCAGTTCAGCAGGCAGGGACTGGGAGAGGTTTGCACCGACCTCCACAGCTCCCAGGAGAGGTTCAACAGTGGGAGTCAACAAAAACTGCTCTTGTCGTACAATTATGGGATCATTAGGGGTGGAAAAGCCCTCCCAGCCCATGGATCCCCCTGTGCCCCATCCCCACCTTGTCCCCAGCCCAGAGCACTGAGTGCCACGGCCAGGCCTTCCTGGGACACCTCCAGGGCTGGGCACTGCAAACCTCCCTGGGCAGCCCCTGCCAAGGCCTCACCACCCTTTCCAGGGAGAAATTCCTCCTGATGTCCAACCTGACCCTCCCCTGGCACAGCCTGAGGCCGTTCCCTCTCCTCCTGTCCCTTGTTCCCTGGCAGCAGAGCCCGACCCCCCCCAGCTCCCCCCTCCTGTCAGGGGGTTGCAGAGCCAGAAGGTCCCCCCTGAGCCTCCTTTTCTCCAGGCTGAGCCCCCCCAGCTCCCTCAGCTGCTCCTGCTGCTCCAGCCCCTTCCCAGCTCCCTTCCCTTCCCTGGACATGCTCCAGCCCCTCCATGTCCTGTACTGGAGACCCCAGAACTGCCCCCAGGGCTGGAGGTGCCTCAGCAGTGCCAGCACAGACTTGGCCTTGTTGGCCCTCACCCCGTTGGCCTCAGCCCATCAATCCCATGGATCCAGCCTGTCCAGATCCCTCTGCAGAGCCTTCCTGCCCTCCAGCAGATCCACAATCCCACCCTGGTGTCCTCTGCAAACTGCCTGAGGGTGCCCTTGATGCCCTGGTTCAGACCATCAGCAAAGCCATCAACCAGGGCTGGGCCCAGCGCTGAGCCCTGGGGACACCACGAGGCACCGGAGAGGGGGAAGGCAAGAGAGAAGCCCCTGTGGGGGTGGAGACCAGCCCTTCACCACCTCCCACAGCCCCTAAAATCAGGGATCTGCTCATTCCCAAGCAGTGGAGCCCTACCAGCCATCTCCACGGGCTTGAACACGGGCTGCGGGTCGAAGCGCAGCTCCCGCTCGTCCGGCGCCCAGGAGTCGTTGCGGTCGAGGAACTCCTTGTAAGACAGCTTTTCATCCATGATTTCTCCTGGGAACACTGAAAGGGGAGCAGAAAGAGACACAGTCAAAACATTGAAATGCTTGGAGCAGACTATTGGACGATGTGACGTTCGGAGGCCGACAGGGAACGGGAACTGGGAGTCAAACCAGAGACCGGAATAGTCCTTCATTACTGCTCTGATCCAACTCTTCAAAGGTGAGAAACAGGATGATGGGAATTCTGTGTGTTGATACACAGGTAAGATCAGGAAGGGACTCACACTGAAGTGCAGAACTATTCAAAATCCTTGTGTTGTACAAAAGAAAGAAAACCTTAAGCCCTAAAGCTTTAAATTGGACAAACTCAGTGGAAAGGCTCAAAACTAACACCCAGACTAGTGGCTTTTTAGCTTAGTTTTCATTTTAAGGAAACCTGAATTTTTCAACTCTTCTCTGGACAACCTTAGAGTTTCCAACTGATTCCAGTTTCTTCTGGAAAGAAACACAAAAATATTGACCCCAACTCCTTCTCTCATCCCCTAAAACAACATTCTCTGCTCTTTAGCCAATAAATCTTTCAATGCTTTTAATATTTTTACCTTCACTTAGGCTAACAGTACCTTGAGCTCAGGAGAGGAAATTCAGAGTGTGCCTCAAAAGAATATCCCTGGAGATGACCCTTAATTCAGTGCAAAACTGGCTAATTAAATAGAAGTTAATAAAAGCAACCCCAATGTTAACACAGAGAGGGACCAGAAGGGAAGAATTAATTAAAAACACGATGCTGGTGTATAAAAGCAACAACCTGGTACCAGGTAGGCAAAACCAGCAAAGTGGGCAGAGATCCAAAGAGCCTCTAAACATTCTAATAACAACAACGAAGTGATTGAGAAAGACTAAGATGGAAAAGTGGCTTTTGTGTCTCCCTGATAAAATAAGGCAATGCCACCAGCACAGATCAATCAGTGGGAACAGCAATTTGCTGAGAGATTTTGTCCTCAGAAGAGCAGGAGGAGTTTCTAACTCCATGAAGTTAGAAGCACATCAGAAGCTGTGATTAACACCTGATATTATTTCCAATTAAACCCTGGAGGCCCAGGCCCCCCGTTGTCCCTGGGGCTGGGGCTCTGCAGGGTCAGAGGCGTGTGACTGCGTGTCCCTGTTTGAGCTGATGACAGAAATACACTTTAGCTGGGACTTCCCAGATAATCCCCAGGAAAGCAGAAGAATTAATGAGCTTTAACTCCCTTTGAGGCATCACATGAAGGGCTGGGCGGGCTCAGTGGTGTCACCAGGGTTCAGCTCTCAGCAGCTCGGTGCCCTCACGGGGGGCAGGACACGGGCTCCTCTTCCAGCTTTGAACTGGGGTGTCCCACAACAACCACCCCACAAGGAAATGCTTTTTCACCACTGAAATTCAAAATATGGAGAGTGCCAACTGCCAACTGACATGCCACGAGATGGGCACTGGCTGTGGGGAGAAATATCACAGATAAGTGATATCAGGGAATGAACCCTGGAATGGTTTGGGTTGGAAGGGACCTTAAAGCCCATCCAGTTCCAAGCCCTTGCCACGGGCAGGGACACTTCCCTCTAAAGGGAAGTGCCCTAGCAGAAGTTCACAATTGTAGATGAGATCCTATAAAGACTCTGATGCAGCTAAACACAATGTGTTTTATTTTTATGCTTATATGCCCTCGGAGAGCCAGGGATTGGGAATTCAAAGGGCAATTCCAGCAAACACAAGATCTCCTGCTCCTTGGCTTCCAGGTAAACAGGACCCAGTGAAAGCACTGAAGCCCTGCCCTTGAACAAATGCAGTTGTGCCCATCCCTGGGGTTATCCCTGCCCTTGAACAAATGCAGTTCTGCCCATCCTGGGGGTTATCCCTCCCCCTGCCCTTGAATAACTGCAGTTCTGCCCATCCCTGGGGTTATCCCTCCCCCTGCCCTTGAACAAATGCAGTTCTGCCCATCCCAGGGGTTATCCCTCCCCCTGCCCTTGAACAAATGCAGTTCTGCCCATCCCTGGGGTTATCCCTGCCCCCTGAGAGCCCCCCAGCAGTGGGCTCTGGCACGGGGATGCTGCTTTGCTGCCAGTGCCTTTCAGCTTTCCTTCTGCTCCATGGCTCCATTTGCCATGGTTCACTTCAGCAGGAGGAGACAGAAGGTTCCCTGGCCAGGCTCTCCACCAGCTCTGCCTCTTCCATGTGATAAAGGACAGGGGGACACATGGACCCCCTGTGTCCCATGGAAAATCCAGCCCAGGGAATGCTGCCCGAGCCCCCAGTCCTGGAGTGGCTGAAAGGCTGATAATTCAAGCAGGAAATATTTTACTAATATTTTATTTTATAATATAATACGATTTTTATACTATTTTATTTTATTTACGTCTGCAAAGTGCTTTGAAGATAAAGTGTCACTACATGTGTCAAGAGACATTATTATTATTTACGATTATCTGTGGTGCAGAACAGCAAGGGATTTAATTAGATTGTACTGGAAATTCCTCCAGACAGGAGCCTGTCATTTGTGTGTCTATAAAACTCTATTTAAAGAAAAAAAAAAAAAGAGAGACACTGAAAGTCCTTGACAGTGCGAGGAAGAGCCTGGGAGCAGTTAGAAACATTCGACAAGAACTTCTTCAAAGCTGATTTTTGGATTAGACCCACACCAAGGCTGAGCAGCTGTAGAGCACACACTGCTTGAATTCTAAATATTTTAAATAAATCTGTTTGTTGGACCACAAAAACACATTGGCACAGTGCCATGACTAGAGATCTCCCATAAAATGAGGGTGGTAAAGGCAAAGCAGAAGTCAAACCTCGCCCCTGGTTTTGTTTCAGTGGACAGGTTGTGGTCATGCCTTTAAACCAGGAGGGGAACCTCCCTCAAGCCCACGCTGGGCTGGAGGAGGAATGAACAGGAGCCAGAGTTGTACAGGGAAATATTTACATGTGGCATTGGATGAGGCCAAGCTGAGCAACACCACTGGGGTTTTGGAAGCCTCAGCTCCGGCACAGCCCCAAAATCCGGACCAAAGCTGGCTCAGGAGCAGCTGGGAGCTGACTCCAAGTCCTTCGAAGTCTAAACCAAAGACCTGCATGTTCCTCAGACAACATTTTCATAACAGGTGCTAATTAAAAACCCAACCCAAGCCCTGCTTCCCAGCAATCCCAAGGTAAGGAGGGATCCAGAGAGCTCTGGAAGGGGCCGAGAGGCCAGAGACAGGCCAGGAGCAGGGACAGGGCTCCTGAGCCAGGAACAAACATCCCTTCCCTGCAGCCAGTGCCAGGATAACCCCAGAGAACAAAGACTGCTGAGTCAGAATAAACATTAGCAAAACCCCCCCTGCTATTCCCAAAATGTTTTCCAAGTTCTTTGCCCTACAGCCATAAAGCAGACACTTCCAGCTCATTCGTCGTCCCAACCCCATCCCAATATCCAGCTCCTCCTTCTCAAGCTTGGAACATGAGAAACGTGATCCCAAGGACTCAGAAAAGAGGATTTCTCAGTTCCAGCCCTGGCCCTGCAGCCCCTCCCAAAACACACGTTCTGCCTCCGATCTCCCAACAAAAGACACAAAAGCAACAAAAAGGAGAAGCCAAACTCTTACAAGGACCAATCCTGAAAGTGCCCGTTACTGTGTGCCAGCAGCAGATCGTGCACTCGACACAAAATGCAAATCTGACAGATCCCACAAACCTGTAAAGCAATTTTAGTGAGTATTAAAGCTCAGTGGCAGCTGAAAATCCGGTTACGAGCGCTGATAATATAAACCAGGGTAGGATTAGAGCTTACAAAGTCTTGCTTAAAGGAAAAAACACCATTAACAACGTACTTACAGAGCAAACTTGCTTCTGACAGGAAAAATAAGGCTCCCATGCAAGTAGCACCTTCCCTGCACCGATCCCAGGGCAGGTTCCCAAAGAGAGCAGGACGTTCAGCGGAGCTGCTGACGGTGGGGATTCGTTTGTGTTCTCAGCCCTCTGCAAAGATCAGCACGGCCACAACCCCCGGGGCAGGGCTCAGCCAGCCCAGAGAGCCCTCCTGGCCACCCACCCCGGGCCCTGCTGGCCTGGGGGCTCTGGTAGGAGCAAAGCCCCGTGCCCGAGCAAAGCCCCGTGCCCGGCGTCCCGCAGGACATCCCCCAGGGAGTGTCCAGCCAGGAGCTCTCCCAGGAGGGGATTACAGGGTAAAGCCTTTTCGCTGCAGGAGATGCTAATCTTGGGAGGTCACCGGCCAGACCTCCACAGGGAGGTTAAGTATCCTCCAAATTAATGAGTGTGCAGCCAGGAGAGGCCCCTGCCAGCAACCAGGGAAGAGAGAGGCTTAAGGGCTCCATTCCCATATGGATCTCCAGGGGAATTTGCCTGGATCTCCCCATTGCTCTGGGTCTTACAGGGATGCCAAGAGGCCTTGCTGGAACCACCACCCAAGAGCAACAGTGTTATCAGCTGGCAGAACAGGTCAGGACAATAAACTCCCATCAATCCCAATGGGAATGAAAGTCCACACACACACACCTCTCTCTCTGCAGGGTGTGGCATCTGCTACCTTGAAAAGGAGCTTCAGAATCAGGGAATTACACAATGGTTTGGGTTGGAAGGGACCTGAAAGCTCATCCAGTGCCACCCCCTGCCATGGGCAGGGACACCTCCCACTAGCCCAGGTTGCTCCAACCTGGCCTTGGACACTTCCAGGGATCCAGGGGCAGCCACAGCTTCTCTGGAAAATCCATTCTAGGGCCTCACCACCCTCACAGGGAAGAATTCCTTCCCACTATCCCATCTAGCCCTGCCCTCTGGCACTGGGAAGCCATTCCCTGTGTCCTGTCCCTCCATCCCTTGTCCCCAGTCCCAGCAATGAGAAGCAAATTAAAATCCAGCACGGAGCTGGATGGGAAAATGAAGATGAGGAATCTATTACAGGTCATCAAGAAGCTGCAGGGCATTTCAGACGGCTGCTGACAGCTCAAGAAGGGTTTTATTGCCCTCCTTCTGAAATTCCACGCTGTTACATAACCCGGAATGCCAAAAGAGCTCCGTGCCTACGACTGTCAGAACCGCTATCTCCAGACTCAGGAGACGCGAAGTCAGGAACTCGAAAGTTCAACACAAGGTTCATGTTTTGCCTTTTACAAAAAATCTGCAAGGAAAAAAAAAAAAATTGCAGTTGTTACAGTGTCCTGTCCAGCTTTTTTCCTTGCTTATCCTTCCCAGAGGGACATTTTCCAGCAGCCACTGCTTCGTCATCGACTGAAAGGCAGAACCACAGAGGTGCAGAGAGCTCTCAAATCCCACCCTCTGCTCCAACTGCTCCAAAAGCTGTGATTGTTCTCCTGCTCCTGCTTCCCACTGGGAATGTCAGCTGCTCAGGAAGGGAGTGATCCTTTAGCACACCTTGGATGGTATCAGAGAAGTCTCCCAGATCCCACAGTGCTCAGGACTGCCAGGCAGGACAGCTCCCACCAGGAACCTCCTCCAGATTCCCCCATCCAGAACCACACTCGACAGACTCCACAGGTTTTAACAGCAAAGGCACCTGAAGTTCTACTTTTAAATAAAAGACTCACTAAAGACTTATTTCCACAGCATTGGAACTATTGGGAGCTGGGGAGGGACTTTGGACAAGGGATGGAAGGACAGGACAAGGGGGAATGGCTTCCCACTGCCAGAGGGCAGGGATAGATGGGATAGTGGGAAGGAATTCCTGGCTGGGAGGGTGGGGAGGCCCTGGCACAGGTTGCCCAGAGAAGCTGTGGCTGCCTCTGGATCCCTGGAAGTGTCCAAGGCCAGGTTGGAGGGGGCTTGGAGCAACCTGGGCTGGTGGAAGGTGTCCCTGCTTGGGCTTTTTATTTGGCTTTTCTCAACTGAGATTTTGGAAGCCAAGTGTTACAGCTGAGACCCCTGTTCCACCTGGGGCTCCTTCCTAAACCCGTGGGCCCTCTGATGTCCTTGGCAGGGAATATTTCACTCCACAGCCACGGACAAAACTCCCCAGACCTGTTCAACAGGCCCAGCACGAGATGCAGATGAGCATAAGGAACATCTGCACGTACAGAAACCCCAGAGCAGTGACTCCAGGACTGAGTCAGCTGAATCACTCCCCTGGCTTTGGATCCAGGCTCAGAACTGAGGAGAAGGAGTACAAGGTGTGAGGACACCCTGGCCAGGCTGCCTTGTCTGAGATGTGTGAAGCTGAAAGACTCAAAACTGAGGCCAAAGATCCACAGTGAGGGAATCACCAACTCCTTACTTTGGGCTCGTGAGGCCCATCCAAACCCCAGTGTGCTGGAATGGGAGAGAGCACCACAGACCCCAGGATCACTGAGGCTGGAAAAGCCCTCCAAGGTCCCCGAGTCCCCCCTGTGCCCCATCCCCACCTTGTCCCCAGCCCAGAGCACTGAGTGCCACATCCAGGCCTTCCTGGGACACCTCCAGGGCTGGGCACTCCAAACCTCCCTGGGCAGCCCCTGCCAAGGCCTGACCACCCTTTCCAGGGAGAAATTCCTCCTGATGTCCAGTCTGACCCTCCCCTGGCACAGTCTGAGGCTGTTCCCTCCTGTCCTGTCACTGGTTGCCTGGGAGCAGACACCAACCCTCACCCTGCCACAACCTCCTTCCAAGGGGTTGTAATGAGTGAGAAGGTCCCCCCGAGCCTCCTTTTGTCCAGATGTGAGGGCCAGGAGGTGGAATCTCCCCTCCTCCATGCTGCCCAGCCTGGCCACAGCTCCTGGCCACAGAGACCCCACGCCCATGAACACCCAGGTCTGGGGGTGACGGGACAAGGACCCCAAGTCACAGCAGTTCAGTGTCACACGAGCATCTCCTGCCCCTCCACAGAACCTCCCACCAAGTTGTGCTGCTGCAACATCCTACACAATTCTCCTGGCTTCCAGAGTAGCCAGGGAGCAAGGGGAAGGAGCTCCCAGGAATTCTGGGGGGCCCTGCAGCCCCTGTGTGCCCCCGGAGCAGGGGCAGCGTGTCCCTCCCTCTGTCCCCGCCGAGCAGTGACTCTGCAGCTCCAGCAGAGCCCTGACCTGCAGCGCTGTCAGCCCTCGTTCCCAGCAGGGAGAAGCTATTGCCCCTGAAAGGGCTGCTGCCAAATTTAAACAGCTTCCTCCTGATTCAGGGAATGCTCCAGTTCAACTGCTCCATTAGATGTTCTTCGGTGGGGCAGGGGCTGGAGCGGCATCTCAACCCCGGCGGTCGCACACGCTGAGGAGACTGCCCGTGCTCCACATTAATCCAGGGTCAGGAAAAGTGCAGCACACTGCACAGCAGAAGCCTTGGAGAAGAGCAGAGGCAGCAGAAAGGAACCAGCATAAGGATTCACTCAGTAAAGGTCAGAGCTTTGAGCTCAATGCTCAAACCTTCCCAACGTGGACATACAGAGACGGGAACTGCTCACCCCTGGAGGGGTGGGAGAGCTTTGGCTGTCAAGGAAAGCAGGTCTGGGAGTCCTTTTCCTCCAGGCAAACTGAATTAGTCTCTTGAACAGGGACACAAGTCTCCCCTGAACCTCTGCAGAGGTGGGGAAGGATGAGAAAACACTACCAGAGACACACCAGACCCCAGACAAACAACCTGGGAGTTTGGAAACTCAAGGGCATGGAGTGATAGGACAAGAGGGAATGGCTTCCACTGCCAGAGGGGTTAGATGGGATATTGGGAAGGAATTGTTGGCTGGGAGGGTGGGGAGGTCCTGGCACAGGTTGCCCAGAGAAGCTGTGGCTGCCCCATCCCTGGAAGTTGCCTTGGAGCAACCTGGGATAGCAGAAGGTGTCCTTGCCCATGGCAGGAGTTGGGACTGGATGGGCTTTAAGGTCCCTTCCAACCCAAACCAATCCATGATTGTCTGGTTCTACTCTTGCTCAGCAGCAGGAGGCCCAGGAACACCCTCCAGGCCAGCCCAGATGATGGGAACACTCTGCAGGGAACCCTGAGCTGCAGCCAGGACTGGTGCCAACAGCTCAAGGGGGTTCAGGTCACCATAAACACAGAGGAGCAGCTAAAGCACCACCTTCTGCCAGTCTGCACGTAGGACTGGGACTGGCAAAGTGCCCCCTGCTCCCAGGAAATCAAAGAGCCACAGAGTGGATTAAGAAAAAAAATACCTGAGGTATAAAAAGCCAGTAAATTCTCAGGGAAAATATCCCCTACCTTCCACCTGACGATGATTTAGTACCTCCTGCTGAGGAATTCCAACCTTCTCTAAGCTGTATCCTCCTGCACTGACACCAGAGCATATTTACCCAACCACCCTGAAAAACAAACCTGCAAATTTCTCTTCAGCTGAACCCAAAGTGCTCCTTTATCTTTAAGAGCACAAGGAAGCAGAGGATCTGTTCTCACCCCACAGCAGACAGACCGACCCACTCCTGCTCTCTGCGTGCAAAGCGCTGGATGTTTGAGGTGTCTTTCCAAGGCTCAGTTAAGGCACCACACACCACACACCACACACTCCCCTGCCCCAGACTGTTCCACGTGCCCGTGTGGCAGACCCTGGGCAGAGCTGCCCAGCCCAGCCAGCACCAGGAGCAACTGGAGCAGGAGAAGTGCCCCCACCTCGCCACCCTCGCCGCTGCTGGAGGACGTGGCTGCTCCTTCCCTCCGCTGAGCCCTTCAGCCCTGACCTCCTGCACATCCCAAATCCTCTCCTGACAACCTCCAAGGGCTAAATTCCTGTTTGAAATGCAATCAGGGCCGGAGAAGACAACACAAATAAAGGAAGGCAGCACTTACAGTCCCTGCTGGGCGCTGACGAGCTCCGAGCCTGTTCCTTGACAAGTCAGTGTTTACAGGATCAGGGAGAACAAGGTCCACGCACCAGCAGATGGGAAGTGCTCTGGTGACTACTTGATCCACTAATAAGCACTTTTCAAGAGCTATTTCCTGCAGCTGAGGAAGGCACAGAACTGCCTGAGTCCCCTCAAAACTCGGAGCAAGTAAATCACATTAAAACCCATCTTTACTCACCTCACCCTGTGGTACCTACACCCTGTTTGGTGCCTGGTCACACAGGAGCAGCTTGGAGGGCTGTTCATCACTCCAGCTGCTTCTGGGCAGGTTGTTTCATCACTTGTTCCAATATCTCTTAATTAATTAGGTTATAAATTAATAATGGCTTACACCTCTAAGCCAGGTGTGGTGCTTGCCCTCTCCATTCCCTGGGACTCTCCATCCCCATGCCAGGAGCTCCAGGCAGGTGCTGGGGACTCTGGCCTGGACAAAGCCCGTGCTCCAGCCCTGTTGAACAGCAGCACTTCTCAAATAATAAAACCCAGAACTAAAGCAGACAAGGATCAGCCCCTGCAGCCTTTTTTGCATAGTTTTCTCCTCCATCTCCATTTAACAGGTTTTTTTCAACCTTCTCTTGTGTCTAATAAATCAGAAATCCTCTCCTTTTCGCCCCCCTGCACTTCAGGACTTGTAAATCACGATGCCCCATAATCTGGGGGGTTTTAAATCTCTCAAGCTGTAAGTCCCATCTTCCATTTTTATTAATTTCCTCCTTTTTTCCAGAACCCTTAAGGCACTCGACACAGCCACACTGGAAATGGTTGATGAACTCTTGCCTATCCATACAAATCCCTTCCCTCCATCAGTTTATTAGCACTTCATCTTCCCAACAGATTTAACTCCTGAGATCCCTGATTGCCCAGATGAATTTCAGTTGATTTCCCTTTTCTCCCTCCTGCTCATTTGCCTAAAACCAGTCAATTCTAGCCTATCTCTTGTTTTCCACCTTTTCCTGCTCTCCCAGGTAAAACCAAGCCCTGGGGACAGCACCAGCTCCACCACCAACCCTTCTCCTGGTTCAGAACATCCCAGCTATTTATTTGGGATACTTCCAGACTGTGAGCCAACACTTCTCCCCAGGAGCTGTTAAGGAGGAAACCACTCTGAGGACCAGGAATGAATTATAAATACACAAGGAGTGTGGGAACCCTGAAAAATCTGCCTGTAATCCTGCCCCACGCTCCCCCCACAGGGTCAGCAATTCCAGCCCGGATTCCAAATGCTCCACTCCTTCTGACCTACATCCCTGGGCACCTGGCTTCACCTGAGACTGCAGGAGCCACTCCAAAGTGACACTATTTACTGTCACCCTTGGAACACACAGACACACACAGACACAGATCTGTACATCCTCACACACACAGATACAGATCTGTACATCCTCACACACACAGACACAGATCTGTACATCCTCACACACACAGACACAGATCTGCACATCCTCACACACACAGGTACAGATCTGTACATCCTCACACACACAGGTACAGATCTGTACATCCTCACACACACAGGTACAGATCTGTACATCCTCACACACACAGGTACAGATCTGTACATCCTCACACACACAGATACAGATCTGCACATCCTCACACACACAGGTACAGATCTGTACATCCTCACACACACAGGTACAGATCTGTACATCCTCACACACACAGGTACAGATCTGTACATCCTCACACACACACACAGGTACAGATCTGTACATCCTCACACACAGATACAGATCTGTACATCCTCACACACACACACACACACAGATCTGTACATCCTCACACACACAGACACAGATCTGTACATCCTCACACACACAGGTACAGATCTGTACATCCTCACACACCCAGACACAGATCTGTACATCCTCACACACCCAGACACAGATCTGCACATCCTCACACACACAGGTACAGATCTGTACATCCTCACACACCCAGACACAGATCTGTACATCCTCACACACACAGGTACAGATCTGTACATCCTCACACACACAGGTACAGATCTGTACATCCTCACACACACAGGTATTTCCTCCCCTTCCCAATCCCATCCATGGACACACGAGTGCCCATCTGCCTGCGCGGAGTGAGACGGTGATAATGGAAATAAGTGCTCAAAATAGAACCCTCCCCTTCAGCACCACAGTCATGTTTGTTCACACACATCGCCCTGACCTACTTTTGTGCCTCCCCAATCCCAGGGCAGAGCTCGGAGCTCGCGGGAGGAATCAGAGGCGGTCGGGAGAAATGGCTCTGCCACGTCTGTAATAGAGTTTTATGGGCATTAATTCCAGCTAGTGTCAAACTAATGACACGAGGGACATCAAAGCACGAAGCCATTTGCATAATACTGGAAGAATCTACAATTCTATTGCTGTTTTTTCAGGAAGCTTCAGCTCAGAGGCTGAGGAGGATGACACGCCCGTTGCTGCTCTTTGGAAACCCTTCCAATTTACAGCAAAGAGGCTTCTGCTTTTCGAGGAATCTTATAATTCCTCACTAAGGAGTTTCTGACGTTTTGTGGTGCGAAATAAACCCCTGCCAGGGCTATTTTCCCTCTGCAGAACTAAGCAACAAACCCCTTTATTCCGAGCCCCGAGAGGCTGAGCGCACATCTGAGGGCAGCAGCTCACCTCAAAGCCAGGCTGCTCCACAGCACAGAGCCCAGATGCAAGGAACAAAACCCATGAATTATTCCTCAGCTCTCTGGTCTAACATTGAATTGTCTCACCCAGATGTACTTGACAGGGCAGGGGCTCAGAGCTGCAGCAGAGCCACGGAGGCTCCGCCGTTTGACGGTGACTCGAGCGGACGTTTGCAGGGTTCTGGGGAGATGGTGGAGGCCACATGGAGAGCTGCAGTGAACACACCACAGGGCATCGCTGCACGGGGCCAGACAGGGCTCCTGGGCTGCTCTGGGTTTGGGAAAAACACACCAGTGCACAGCCAGTGTGACCTTGGAGCTCGGTGGAGCTGCCCCTGCTCCGCGGGGAGAAGGTGTGATGGTGTCTGTGGCACCCACTGGAGCACGTCTGGAGGCTCCAAAACAGGGCTTCATCAGAGTTCAGCAGCAGGTGACTCCAAAGAACACCAACAAGGGAAAAAAGTCATGAAACTGCCCCACAAAGTCCCTCTGGGGGCATGGCCTGAAATGCCAAATTGGAATTCCCCAAAGATGTCCATTGGGACACACCAGAACAGAATCCCAGACTGGGCTGGCTGGGAAGGGACCTGAAAGCCCATCCAGTGCCACCCCCTGCCATGGCAGGGACACCTTCCACTCTCCCAACTCGCCCTGTCCAACCTGGCCTTGGACATTTCCAGGGATGGGGCAGCCACAGCTTCTCTGGGAAATCCATTCCAGTCCCTCACCACCCTCACAGGGAAGAATTTTGCCCCAATATCCCACCTAAATCTCCACTTTTCCAGTGGGAAGCCATTCCCCCTTGTCCTGCCTCTCCAGGCTCTTGTCCAAAGTCCCTCTCCAGCTCTCTTTAGGCACTGCTAAACCTGCTCCTGCTCTGGTTGAGTGTCCAATCCACTGAGGTTTGGTGCTAAAACATCTTTATGCAGCAGCCTTGGCAGCACTGGAGAGAGAAAAGCAGCACAAGACTCAGGAGGCAAAAATCTGATGCAACCCCTGTGACCAGCATTTCTAAAATCAACAAGAACACAACAGGCAGCTCAGGCCATCACCTGGCTCATTTATTTATATATTTCTTTCTTTCTAACCAGAATTCTGGCCAGGTAAATCTAACCTTCCTCAACCCTCAGCTACTAACCTGGGCAAGTCTAATTTGGATCTTTCCATGATTATCTGGTTCTCATTCATATTGAATCTGAGACTAAGCTTCAGTGCTGCACTAAACTACCCGAAACTTCCAGTGACAAACAAATAAATGAAGATTTTTCTCTTTTTTTTTATCTTTAAGCAGAGTCCTTTTGGTTGTAAGATTGAGACCTGGAGTCCCTCAAAACCTTGCAAAGCTGCACGTCAGTGACATTTTGCAAGACAAGCTGTTTGCATCACTGGAGAACAGGAGAGTGTTAATGATGGAACATCACAGATTTTCTAGACAAAGCCTGGGAGACTTGACGTAGCTGAAAGCCAAGTATTTTTATCTGTAGCCAGGGGAAATGTTAGGGAAAGTGGAGACACAAGGAAATGACACAAAGGTAAATAAAGAGTTGGCTAAGTGACAAGTGGCACAGCAATGTCAAAGGGGGAATTATCCTCCCGGAGGAACAGAACCAGTTACTAGAGTGTGAAGATCAAGAAGGCAAAATAACTCTTGCTTAATGTTTTTATTTTTAGTCTTATATATCAAAAGGAGTTCTGAGGAAATGAAGTTAAAATATAAAGTCAGTGAAGGGTGTTTGATGCCATCCCTGGCTCCTTTGAAAGGGTAACTGGACCAACCAGAAAGGTGCTCTCAGGCAGCCAGTCCTACACTGGTAACCAGTGCCTGGACCTGTCACACCCTGCTGGGCTTTAAAGGTTCTCTCACCCTGAGCCACCAAAGCCTGATCCCACCACCACCATCCCACACTCCATCCTGCTAACAAACCCCTCTGGTCTCCCCTGCCTGGTGCTCTCCTCCTTCCACAATATTCACTTAACAAGGTAATTTTGGACTACCTGGGTTTGGATTCCATGAAATCCTGGGATAAGTGGTTGGGAGGGGACCCCAAGGACCACCTGGTGCCAGGCTGTGGGTTGTCCCTGTGCTCTGAGCTGTACCTGCAGGGTGGCAGCCAGTGGGATGCTGTGGTGTCCCTCTGACCAGGAGGGGTGACAGGGTGACACCCCAGCACTGCAGCACAACGAGGATCCTGCTTTAGAGCCACACTTTAATGTTAAAGAGGCAGAAGCATCTTTTCTCAGAGAAAATACTCCTCCCATCCCAGGACTAACTGGGGTAGCCCAGTTTGTATGATGTGCCTGTATGGGAGGCAGAGATCAGAGGGGCAGAGATGAGATGCTCCTTCCCAGCCATCAGAAACACCCCTGGGCTTTGGTGATCCTGGGGGTCCCTTCCAACCCAGGACATTCCACGATTCCATGATTTCTCCCCTGTTGGCAGATCTCACTCTCCAGCCTCACATCCCAACCCAGCCCCCAGAGGAAGGATTTTAAGGCACAAAAAGCTGTGCACCAATCAAGGCAGAATCTGTGGCACCAAACCAAGACCCAGACACCTCCATCCCTGCTCCTCTGCCAAATCCCATTACCAGGGAATGTCACACAGCCCTTGCACGGGGCTGATGAGCCCCATGACACTGCTCTGCTGGCAAACACTGTCAGTCCCCATGTCCTGACAAGCAACAATGGCAATGGTTGGCTCAGGAAACCTGAGTTCTCCTCCCAGCCTTCCCACTCCCTCCCCACGTGGCAGCATCATTAACTCCCCGTGCACTTCCCTCCTGGAGCTGGTAAACAGCCATCTCCCAGCACAGGCTTCATCTGCACAAGCAAAAAAGGACTCCAGAAGAATAAAATGTTGGTTTTCAGCCCTACATCATCTCTGAGGGAACTCCCAACCCCCTGAAATGCAAGTAACTCCTAAATCCCCATTAGTTCAGAAAGAGCAGGGTTTGCCCAGACTCTGGTTTTTCAGGAAGTCAGACCAACCTGAGGGCATGGAAAGTGTAACTTCACGGAATCACAGAATATCCTGAGCCAGAAGGGACCCACGAGGGTCATCAAAGCCAAGCTCCTGTCCCTGCTCAGGTTCAACCTGTCACAGAGAACTACAGAAAATTCTCTTTAAGAATACACAGGTCAAATCTCTGTGCTCTAGTTAAGAGCAAGAAAGTTAAACACCATAACAAGTTACACGACAAAACAAACCCAACATCCCTCCCAGACAGTTTTTGGGGGGTGAATTGTGTTTTGTCCATGTCCTGCAATGTCATGTCACTTCTGTGCCAAGTCACTTCTAATTTTGTAGGTGCCTGAAGCATCAACTGTCTGCAGACACATCCCCAGCCCTGCAGCTCCAGGGCTGCTCCCACGGGAGCTGTGAATCCTGCCCTGTTTGGGAGCCTTGACTGATGCCAACAGCCAGAGCCTGGTCCAGAAACCTCCATCCCAGCTGGTCACCTCCAGGAAACAGCTGAGCCTGCCTCTCCCTGCTGCTGGAATGAAGGGACAGAGCAGTGGGAAGAGCCTCCTCTCCCATGGGAGCAGCAGGAACGAGCAGCTCCAGTGAGGAGGGACCAGCTCTGAGGGACCAAGGTGAGCTTTTATCCATCACGTGGAAAAAGAGGAGGAGCAAATACTTTAAAAAAAAAAATCCATCCTGGCATTTTGCACCATTTCCAAGGGCAGGGTGAGCCTGGACTGCAAAGGGAGAAGGGACTGTTGGAGGGGACCAGGCAGAGCTCCCTGAGCCCGGAGAGGACGAGGATCCCCAGCATCCTTCACTTCCTGCTCCCAAGTTTAATAACTCCAGAAAGCAGGAAAGCTTTCCTGTTCTGACACTCCTTCAGGGTAATTCAGGTAATTTTTATGCTGTACTTGACAAAAGCCTGAGCGTTTCAGAAACACCAGCTCTGCAGAAGGTGCAGTGGGTAATTAACGGGTTGGAGCTGGCAACGAGCTGCACGAATTGTACCAAAATAGCTGAGCATCTTTAGAATTTCTTTATTTCTCAGGGAATCACTCATGCAAGCCTAAGTGAGCTGAGTTTGTTCAAACCCAGTTCCACAGAGAGCAGTTTCAGGGGGTTCAACGAGGAGCCACGAGCAGCTTGCTCAGCACTTCACCCGAGTTTCCATTTGCTCAGCCACTTGAAAGCCACACTTGCTCCAAGGTGTAGACTTGCTCTCACTCTCAACCACCAAAGACCCCCTGAGCAGCCTCACCAGACACGTTCCTTGACTATAAAATTTTTTTTTCCCCAAAAAAAAGATCAGATTAATCCAAGATTACCCCCGGTACCAATCCCACGGGAACACCGCGGCACCAACAGCTGCAGCGCAGCTACAAAAGATAAAATGCACAATATAATCAGCCTTACCCTATTTGCAGTGATGGGACTGAACTGGAAGAAGATTAAAGAGCTCAGGCCACCGAGGGAGCTACAACCAGAGCCAGGATTAGGGAAGTTTTCTATCCCCCAGGTTCATATTTAGCCCGTGTCACACGACCTCTCAAAGCCACCCCGGCACACGAGTCCTCCCGAGCGTTTTGTAAGCAGGATAAACCCCTGCTAAATCCACTTCTACAAGCAGAACCTCCAGGTCTGGAACGGGAATAAAAGGTGGAAAAGGCAAGTTTAACAGGGAGAGCCTGGGGAGGAGAGAACAGGCTGGAGCTCCATCTCCCACCCCCCCCACCTTCCCGGCGGGAGCTCCCGGGGGGAATCGGAGCTGGCAGCTGCCGACCCCTCCTGCCCATCCCTGGGGATGTGGGACCCAATCAGGCCTCCCTGGCTGCTCTCTGCTCTCAGCTCAGTAGCTGCTCCCTGGGGCTCAGCCACGCTCCCCACTCCAAGGCAAATATTTACCAGCTGATCCAATGTCAAATATAAATCCTCACTGTGGAGCCAAAGAATTTACCCCGTCCAGCAAAAAGGTGATGATCAAGTCTTTAGAGTAAGATTCATTTTTTTCTGTCTTTTACAGTTGTTTATTTTCCCTTGACAAGCCCCTTGAGCACACAGGGCATTGAAATTCCCTACATTTAATCCAAAGGGTCACTGCAAACACTCCATACGAGTTATTGGAACAAGCAAGGGAAGAAACACGATGTTGTTTGAAGCACTGAAGAGGAGGAAAAAAAGAAAGTATCTTTTTAAGCTGCAGTTGAGTTCCAGAGAGACAAATTTAAGGAAAATTGGGTAATGTAAGTGTAGGATAACAGCATGTCTGGATGAGAGGCAGTGAGGGTAAACAGTCCTACTTGTTTGCAGCAATAACACTCAGTCTCTCCTCCACCTGCCTCAAAAACCCTTGAGAACACCAAGATTTTCAAAAGGCTGCCCTGGTGTCCAACCATTCCCAGGATTACGTGCACAGAAATACTCTGGTTCCACAGAAATGAAGTTCTGGGAAATGACAAGTTGATTTTGTGCAAAGGCTGATGAGCTCCAAGGATGGACAGGGAAGAGGCTTCACATGTTCCAGCAGGTCTCAGTCTGCACAATTCTGCAGCACAACCCCCCCAAAATCAGTAGGTTTTAAGTGCAATAATAACACGTTAAATTCAAGGTATAAGCTCCAAAGTTCATAGCTTGAATATTTTAAGCACCAGCTACTTGCTCAGGAAATTCAAGCCTTGTGAGACCCCATTAATTCACCCAGCTGTCAGATCCCTGCTGGAACAACTCCTGAACACGCTGCAGAACCGAGAGGGTTTGTATTCCCCTTTTTTAAACCTCACTAAGCCTCGCTGCTAATCTTTTAATAGACTTCAACATATGTACAACTTCATTGTAAGCTTTTTAATTTCCTATTCAACAAGTCAAGTCAGGAACGTCCCACCTTTGAAGCAAAGTTTGAAGCAGAAAGCGAAAAGCCAAAGAGCAGGTTCCTGGGAAAGCAGCACTTGAGAAAGACACAGCCATGGCAACAGCATTTGTCACACAGAAAAGGTCCCTCCTTCTCCTGGGAGCCAACAGAGGAGCTTCCCATCATTCCCAGAGCTGTTCCAGTTCCATCCACGCGGCCCTTTGGGGGCCCAGGGTGACACTGGGGACAGAACAGCACTGGCTTCCTGAAAAACCCACATCCTAATTCCCAGCTCTTCCCTTCCTCAGCCCAGCGCTCTGCCTTCCCACAGCCCAACACAGCCCCGGATCCCGGAACCCCAGACTGGGCTGGGTGGGAAGGGACCTCAGGGATCACCCAGTGCCACCCCTGCCATGGGCAGGGACACCTCCCAGCAGCCCAGGTTGCTCCAAGCCCCATCCAAGCCCCCCATCCCACCCTGGTGTCCCAGCCCGGCAGGAGCCGCAGGGGCAGAGCCCTGTGGGTGCCCAGGCCATGGAATGTTCCAGGGAGCTCTCCCACGGAGCTGCCACGCTCCACTTTCTTCCCAATAACAGGGCCCGTTACACAACAGCTTAAGCTGCTTTGACACAAACAGGAGCAGGGCCTGGGGAAAAGCTCCTTGAGTGTGTCACTCAACATATGGAAACAGGGCAGGGATTTATGGCCCAGCACGGAACTTTGGGGTGGAACCAGCGCTCCGGGGCAGCCCCAGGGGAGGCTGATTTACACCCCCTGTGCCTCCTGCAGGAGAATCACTGAATCATGGAATGGTTTGGGTGGGAAGGGACCTTATGGATCATCCAGTGCCACCCCCTGCCAAGGGCAGGGACACTTTCACTCTCCCAGGTTGCTCCAAGCCCCATCCAGCCTGGCCTTGGACACTTCCAGGGATGGGGCAGCCACAGCTTCTCTGGGCAACCTGTGCCAGGGCCTCACCTCCCTCTGCAGGAGGGGTCACACCTGAGGGGCCAGAGGGGCACAATTCCCCCCTCCCCTGCTGCCCAGGCTGTGGGATCAGCCCAGGACATCCAAAGCCTTGACAGAAGGAAGGATTTAGGAAACTGGGAGCACAAATTCCCATCTTTTAGGCCACATTCCTTCTCTGTGGTCAGTGCACATCTCCACCACTTCCACACAAAACCTGACTATTGACTCACAGAGCCGTGGAGGAGCACGAGGGATTCAAGGACTGGGAGCTCCTAAACACACCACTTTTAGCCCAGATCTGCAGTGTTTTCTCTCCAAGCTGCTGCAAGACACTGTGTGCACTTAGAGAGCCATTGTTTGTGCCTCACAAACACCTCCTCAGTGCAGAGCTCCAGTGTCCCTCAGGTACATTAACCCAGGCACTACAGATGAGCTGTGATAATAAATGTGCACTGAAGTGGCAGATCTGAGCCCTGGTGATCTCCTGACTCATCTCCCTGTGATCCAAGGGCTCGGTGACTTCGTTCTGCTGCACCAACACTGCACTGAACGCTCCAGACCCTGCTCTAACCCTGCTCTAACCCAGGGCGTGGCAGGGGCTCTTGGTTTTCAAAGCTACATCCTGTGCTGAACAACAATTTACCTGATCTTAGAATCCCAGACAGGTTTGGGTTGGAAGGGACCTTCAGGATCACCCAGTGCCACCCCCTGCCCTGGGCAGGGACACCTTCCACCAGCCCAGGGTGCTCCAAGCCCTGTCCAACCTGGCCTTGGACACTTTCAGGGATCCAGGGGCAGCCACAGCTTCTCTGGGTAAGCTGTGTGTTACATTCCCACTGTTCAGAAGCACTTCAACAACTGGAACATTTCCTCAGGCTCTCTGAACTGCTGGCTCATGGTTCCCATGGTCTCAGGAGCCTCTCAGCTCCTACAGCCGTAGGAACCCACGACCTCCTCTGCTGAAAGAGCACCAGGACCCCACAGAGACAACCCCTCATCCCCCCACCCACCCTCCAGGAGCTGGGGGAAGCTGCACATTCCCTGGAAGGGTCTCTGTCCCCCACCCAGGGTCCTCACTGTGGCCAGGGACCAGAGACCCCTCCAGCTGCCACCTCACCTTCCTCCAGACGCCCAACTGCCCTTCCCCAGCCATCCCCAGCCTGAAATGCTCACCCCCCAAATCAGGGACACACAGACACACACAAACCTGAGTCATCCCCGGCACAGAACTCACCAAACCTGCTCAATTATTCACTTGGCTGCTGTTTTTAGACCCAAGCCATGGGAAACGTGAACTCCCTGCTGGTGACCATGGCTGGTGCAGCCCCAGCCTGAGCAGCCTGAAAAGCTCTTCCTTAAGCCCAGAAAATACAAAAGCCTCTGTGAATAAAAGCTTGCACCAAGAGGGAAATACACAGGCAGGTAAAAGAGGAAAACCAGCTTTAATTAAAATGGTTTTAATTAAAAAAGCACAGCTCTAAGTGTCCTATTTACAAAACGCTGAACAGAAGGAAGGAATTTCTTAGAGGGTTTGTTCGTTTTTTTGGTTTGGGGTTTCTTGGTGGTTTTTTTATAACTGTCAGTTTCTTGTGGGTTTTTTTGTTGTTTGGGGTATTTTAATTTTGTGCACTCCCAACTCATCAGCAAAAGGGGGTTTGATAACAGCAGAAAGGCTGGACCTCAGCTGAGGTGGCAGCTAAATGCTCCCATGGGATACATCATCTCCTCAGGAATACTGAACTGTGGATTCCCCCAGATGCCATTTTTCCATGAATCCTCACAAAATCAGGCAGATTTTTAAGTACCTTGTGAGTCCAGCATGGAAATGAGCATCCACCTCATCCATCCCCAGTTCCCTCTTTATTCCAATCCACTGTGGGAAGGAGTTTTCCTTCTCTGGAGTTTCATGCCATACCCCCCCAAAAAACAAAATCACGTGGCTTGTGAAAATAATACATTAAAATGGAAATTAGGCAAACTGATTCTTTAGAATCCCAGGATGGTTCAGGTGGGAAGGGACCTCAGAGCCCACCCAGTCCCACCCTTGCCCTGGGCAGGGACACTTTCACTCTCCCAGGTTGCTCCAAGCCCCGTCCAACCTGGCCTTGGACACTTCCAGGGCTGGGGCAGCCACAGTTTCTCTGGGCAACCTGTGCCAGGGCCTCCCCACCCTCCCAGCCAGGAATTCCTTCCTACTATCCCATGCAGCCCTGCCCTCTGGCAGTGGGAAGCCATCCCCCCTTGTCCCTGTGCAGGGGGGTCTCAGCTGAGGGGGCTGAGGGGGGTTCTGGGTCCCAGCACACACAGCCGGGCACAGGGAGCTACTTGTTCACCAAAACCCCCAAATCCTCCTCAGGGCTCCCCATCCCTTCCCCCCAGCCTGTTTGTGTTTGGGATTGCCCTGCCCCCTGTGCAGGACCTTGCCCTTGGCCTCCCTGAACCCCCTGAGGTTGGCACAGCCCCACCTGTCCAGCCTGTCCAGGTCCCTCTGGGTGCCCCATCCCTTCCCCACAGCTCGGGGTCCTCAGCAAACTGGCCCAGGGGGCCTCAGTCCCACTGTCCATGTCACTGACAGAGCTGTTGGACAGTCCTGGTCCCATCCCAGCCCCCGAGGACCCCACTGCTCACTGGTCTGCACTGGGACCCCAAGCCATTGCCCACAGCTCTGAGTGTGACCATCCAGCCCATCCCTTATCCCCGAGTGTCCCATCCATCAAATCCATGTCTCTCCATTTCAGAGACAAGGGTGTCCTGTGGGACAGCATCAAACACTGTGCACAACATCCTTGTCTTTGAGGGACATGTTTCCAAACCTCTGCCCAGGCAGCAAATGATTCCAGTTTGAGCCATTTCCCTCTTCCAGCAGCACCACAGGAGCAGTTCATCCAGACATGCAGCTCCTGCAGGAACCAGCCATGGAAAGCAGCACAACCCAAGAGATTGTGAGCACAGAACAACTCTGCAGAGGTTAGTTTGACACGTTTATTAGGGTGATTTATTGGACAGCAGTTACAGCTTCAGTCATACAGAGCATTGCAACCATTGGTTCAGAATCAGCAGTGACAACACACAGCGTGCAAGCACAGCGAGGTTTAGGACAGGAAAGGCAGAGACCATCTCCAAGGGCTGGAGAAAAGTATGGATAACAGGGAATTAAACAGAGCAACACTTTTGGTGGCTGCCTGGCTCTCTGAAAAGAGAAGCTGCCCAAGGGGACAGACCCACTGCTGCACATTGAGGCACTGCACTGAGTTCTCAGGGAGATACAGTTTCTGGGGGAGACAAAAGACCCCACACGGACCCTCCACCATCCCCCAGGTCCCATCCAGCCCCCAGGGAAAAGCACAACCGTGACATGGCAGAGCTTTGGGTGAGTCCTGTGAGGAAGAACCACCCCAGACACACAGAACAAGCAGCTCTCCCTCTGCCCACGAGTGAACCCGATGGCATTTCAAATTATAAAATAAACAGGGATGCAAACGTGGGGGTGGAAAATAAAGTGGGGGTGAAATGGAATGAGCTGTCTGTGTTTGCAGCTGAGACAGTGACTGAACCTGGGGCTGGAGGAGCAGCCCTTGGACTGCTCAAGGCTCTGCTGGGCCTGGGGAGCCCCATCCAGCCCCATCCCCTCGAACCAGGGGGGCCCAACCCCCCTGCCCACCCTGCTCTGCAGCCAACAGGGGCCACACACCCCCTCCAGCCAAGAGTTAAAGCATTATTGCATTTCAATACAGTGTTCAGATAACCTGAAGCCTTCTACAATTCAACCTGAAAACGTCTCCCTGTCAATCATCATCTACTCTATTCCTGGGACACAGAGAGTTAAGGCAAAAGGTGAGAAAGGATGGCTGAGGAACCAGGTTAAAGGGATGCTGCCTTGCTCCAAAATCAACCTCATTTACAGAAAAAGTAGCTGTGGAAAGGTCTTTGGAGATAAAACCAAGAATGCAACAATCTCCTTGCATGGCCACAGACACCAAAAATCCCCCGAGAGGAAAGAACAACACGAGGGGTTCAAGGGTTGGACTCCATGATCTCCTGGAGGTCTCTTCCAGCCTAAATGACTCAGTGAACTGTGTGGTGTCCTGGCCAGGTTGGCACATGGGATCAGGAAGGGAAGAGCCCAGTTTTGGGAGCTGGCAACTCCAGGCAATGGAGTTTTCTCAGAAACAACAGCTATTGACCTCAGAGGAGAAGCCACCAGTGCTACTTGTTGGGAAACTGGCACCACAAGGATGTCACAGCCACTAAACAAGGCCCTGAGTGGTGGGCAAAGCAATAAATTGGCACCCAACGAGAGGAGAAAAGGGTCAGGTCCTGCTGCACATCACTGAACAGGACAGGGAGTGCCAGCTCTGGGCACTGCCACCCTGGGTGGGGGCTGTGGGAGCTCTCACGGGGAGAAAAATGGGAATTTCAATAAATCCAGGCTGGCTGGGTCACTGATGGAGGGGACTCCTCAAAGCAAACCCTCTGGGGGCACTAAGAGCAGGACAAACAGCAGGATCCACTCAGGGGGAGACCCCCAGCCCATAAATCCTGAGTGGAGCAGCATCATGGCACAGTAATGGGCACTAGAGGGTACTAGGGGCACTCAGGTGGAACCTGCCCTCTTCACAGCAAGAAAAAAATATTTTTAGGCAAGTGAAGGTCTTAGTGCAGTTCTTTTGTGCAGTTTGGAAAATCAGGTCCTACCCTGGACTGGATTTGGGTTCAATAAACCCCCGTTATCAGGTGTCGTGGGCAAAGGACCTTTCACAACACAACCCCCCTCACACAGAACATTCCCTCACCTACACAAACCCCAGCTGAGCCTGTCTCGGGGAAAACACTGCCTTGTCTCTCTCAATTATCTCCTCCTTTCACATTCTGCTGGTCTGGTTTGTGTTTGGAAAGCTTTGCACTGCTATGGACACAGCAGGAACCTCACTGCACTTGCTGAGCTCCTGTAGCTCTGTTTTAGATTAAAACAGGCCCCTTCCTTCTGGTGCTCCTGGAAATTTTCAGCATTACTTCAGGGTAGATTTTACAATTTGGTCCTTTAGTTTCTCTCAGATTATTTTCTCATGGCAGGTAAAATTCCATCCAAGGCTGTCATTCCCCAAAGGAAGCCTGAGGGGTGAAGTTAAAGAAAGGCAATTCCCTTTCTTAACCTCCAGGGTTTTTGGGAAGGAGCACAACAGCAAAGCAGCTTCCTAAGGCAGGAATTTGGGGTTGGCTGTTTTCCTTTATACTCCCAGTTGATGGCAAGTGCTCGAACCCCATAATCCACCCCAGAGATGATCCACCTGTACCTCAGGAAACGTGCTTTTCCCTAATCTGTTTCTCAAGTCTAGCAAGTGCTACAGTCTGGAAACACCCCTTTTGAAGAAAACAACATTATTACAGATAAAAACCTGCTGTGGGAAGGTTTTAAAGCAGCAGGGATAAAGGCAGGAGCTCTACAAGGCTGTGGTGAGTGTGGGGAGGAGGGGAAGGAGCTGCAGTCATGGTGCACCCATCCGCTGGGAGAGCACAACTTGGAACCTCCGACCTTCTGTCGCTGAGCACCCATGAAAATGGAGAGAAATGAAATTTAAAGGTGATCAAACTGAAAATGGAGCCGTGGTTGTGACTCAAAACCCGAATGGTGCAGTTCAGAACATCATGCACGTTTGTGCTTACACAAGGAGAGGAAGGTTTCAACAAGCACTGCAGAGCACAGGGAGGAGGAGGATGGAGCGCCGCCAGCACGGCCAACCTTTGGCTTCTTCCAAGGAGGCAAAGCAAGAGCTCTGTAAAATGCTGAAGATTTTAGAAGTGTAATGGCAGGTAGAAAAGGACACTGGTCTTGTGTCAGTGGCAGCCCCAGTGTTAGGAGACAGTCTAGGCTTCTAGGAGGAGAAAATAGAAGAGAGGAGAAGAAGGAGGAGAGGGAAAGGGGATGGGGAGAGGGGCAAGAAAGCGCAAGTGGTTAGTAAACATGAACATCCAGGTAGCACACACTGCTCAACAAGCAATACTCCATTTAGTGCAGCCAGGAGATTTGCCAAAAGCCACTTTGGAGACCCGTGGAATGAATTCTGCTTTCAGGAGTGTCTGGGGACGGAGCCGCGCGCGACGCCGGGCCGTGCTCGGGCAGGGGCAGGGACACCCAGGAGAGCTCAGGGTGCTGCCCAAGGGCACAATTTGCACTGAAAACAAAGTATTTCTGTGACCCAATCGTGGATGGGAGAATTCCAAGCCGGCTGGCTGGAGGGGGAAGCCCAGCTAAGGGGAGCATGAACGTTGGGATACTTCCCCTGGGTACTTCTCACCTGCCAGCAAGAGGATGAGCAGCACCTCGGGCAAGAGGCACCCAGATCAAACCATGGGATCATCCTTGACGGATTTGTGGCCAGAAATTTGGTTGGTTTTTTTATTTTTAAACATAGAATTCCTTTGAACTCTAGGCAAATATCCTATTTGCAACGAGGAGTTGCAGATCGAAAATCACCCACGTTATTTTTTAATTTTAAAACTTCTGTCAGAGCTTTACTAAGCCCTGCCTAATCTCTGCATGGTGAAGGGGAGCAGTGAGGTCCCTCCCTCCCCACCTTATGCCATCTGGAATTATACACTATTAATGATTTCCCTTGCTGGTTCCCTCAGCTCTGGGCTTGCCTTCCCTCGGAATGCTGCTCCAACTGCTCTATTTATCCTTATAAGGAAGAAGTGGATTAACAGCAAGACTTGCAGTGGATGTGCCGAGCACCCAAAGCCAGATGCAGCTCTCAAATTCCCAAAAAACACCCCCCCAAGCCAGACACCAATGGTCACGTAGAGCTCAGCACTGCCAAGAACTGAACCCCCCCAGAGCCGCTGCCTCCCTTCCCAAAATCCTGACCTGTGCCCATCCCTGCAGGAATGCTTTAAACAGCACTGTCAGAGCCAACATCATTCAACACCACCGGAGGGTTTGCCCCCCAGTTCCAGGAGTTTTGGGTTTCTGCCATGTGCTGCATTAAGGGGATGTTGGAGCAGGGCATGGGTCTGGAGGCAGCACAGGCTGCCAAGATTTCAGTCCTGGCTAATTCCAAGCTCTGCACACCCCCCCACATCTTGTAGATAATGTTGCAAGTCATAATATCAAGTCATCACCTTGTTTTATTTGATTAGTGAACAAAGAAGTGCAGCAAAGCTTCCTGTGCTCCAGCCCGGAGAGATCCGTGTTCGTGCCATCAAACAGCCTCCCAGCACCTTTCCCTTGGAGTCTGTTCTACAATCCAACTCCAACCCAATTCTGCTTTTTAAAGCTCTCTCTGTGGCCTTCAACACTGGGGTTTGTAGCAAAATGCTGGTTTCCCTGAGCATCACCTTCCTCAGTCCTCCCTCGGCCGCTCCACTTCCCACCTCTGCACTGGGCTCACATCCCACATCCCTAAAAACCATTCCAGCTTTCAGACACAGCTTAGGGAATAGATCCAGCTGGAGAGAAGCCACCACAGCTTGGAGGTGGCTTAGGGCCAGGGCCTGCAGGGCTGCTTTGGGCAGCACCACCTATGGCCCAACCTGGTCCAGGCACTCCCGCAGAGCATCAGCTGCTGCTCAGCCCTGCAAACCCAGAGGGAAATGCAGCATTCCTCCTCCTCCCTGAGGGATAACCAGGGACACTGCAGTGTTCCAGCAGGGAGGGGAGCAGGGGGAAGAGGCTGGGAAGGAACTGTGTCATATCAGCCCTCTGTTGTTCTGGAAAGCCTAATTAAGTTGATGCCCACGACTCCTCAGCTCTGCCGCCGCTGCCGCCGCTTTGATGTCGCTTTTAGACAAGACTTTAACAAGAGGAGAAGAGATCCAACTCTGCCCCACAAAGAGGGAACATTAATAAATTAAAAAGCCTCAGACACATAAAAGTATCTCTGATCAAAGTTGTTAACGTTTAGTGTGTGAAGAGTTAAAACCCCCACAAAGCAAGAGCGAAGCAAATAAAGGATTTTTTAAACACAAGTCAGAAGTTCAGTACAAACATCACGATGCATTTAATTAGTCAGAGCCAGAGTATCATAAATCCCATTATATTTCTGTGTCCTTTTAGTTATAAGTATCAAAAAAGAGGGAGGAAGTATCCTCAGGAAGGTTCAGAAGTGTTCTTAATTTCGGTTTAAACGACAAAAGATGCACAACTTCATCTTGACTGAATTTACAATGTCAAATTAAGCACAAAGATCAATTTTCATATTCCCATCCTCAGTAAGGGCACGAAACTCACTCACACTCTAAATCACACTCTAATATTCTAAAGAGAATTGTAACAGAGAGATGTTTTAATTCATCCCCATCTCCCAAAAATTCATCATTATTTCCTGATTACTTTGTTCCCCTTGGGGCCACGCCCATGGGTCAGGAGGGGTGTAATGCTGGGAGCACCCAAACAGTCTTAGCAATGATCTGTACTAGAGATGAGCTGGAGGGCATGACAAGAGAGACCAAATAAATAGTTCTTACCAATGCCAGGATGACAACTGCCTTTGGAATATTTTATCCTCAAGAAAAGAGAGATCCCACAGTCAGAGTCCTCACCATGGAAGGAAACAGATGGGTTGGAATTGTGGAAGTCACAGCAAAGAAGACTCAAAGGGAAGCAGTGTTTAACTATAACTAAGAGAAGACCAACCTCAGCACATCAGGCTGATTAGAAAGATCAATAATTTTCCAGGTTCCTCACAAGTCTGAAATATTTCTCCACTTCAGTCACGAGTTTCTTGCAGTCAAAACCATCCTAATGCTACAGAACAGGGTCCAGAAGGCCTGGATGGCACCTGGGACAAGCTGAAGGTGTGGGAGATGTTTCCAGCAGGGGAGTTTGGGGTGGGAGGAGAAGCTCAGAATTCAGCAGGGGTGTGGCAGTGAAGAAAAACTGCACCAAAGGATGGTGGAGTTGGACAAAAATCACTGTCAGTTCACAGGGAAAAGCAGGAGTCACGGGTCAGGGAGAGCTCAGTTCTGGATGTTATGGACTGGAAAACCATTTTTATTACAGCCCTGGACGTTGCCTTCCCAGCACTGACCACGGATAAAAATATAACACCTTCAGAGCAAGGCTTTGTGCAAATGAGCCACTTCAAACTCCAAAGAAAACGAAGCTTTACTCTGCCAGAAATTCTCCGAAAAGATCATTAAACCAAACACAATCCCCTGGGAGGAAATCAGACTCAAAAAGAAGATGCATTTGGCCATGGTGAAGGTTCAGTGCTCTGACAACAAACACAGAAGTTGCTGTGTCCCCTGGGGACACCAAAGACGTACCTGTGTGATGATCTCCCAGGCCATGGTCACCGTTCTCCACCACCGTGGGGCCACAGGCTGAGGAGTCTGCAGGGAATCAGAGCAGCTGTTAACACTGGATGCAGCCAATCTTAACCCAGAACCCAACCCCAACACTGGGAGGACTCAATGGAATGGTTTGGGTGGGAAGGGACCTTAAAACTCGTCCAGTCCCAGCCCCTGCCACGGGCAGGGACACCTCCCACCAGCCCAGGGTGCTCCAAGCCCCGTCCAACCTGGCCTTGGACACTTCCAGGGATCCAGGGGCAGCCACAGCTTCTCTGGGCAACCTGGGCCAGGGCCTCCCCACCCTCCCAGCCAGGAATTCCTTCCCAATATCCCATCTGAATTTATCCTCTTTCGGCTTAAAGCCATTCCCCCTTGTCCCGTCCCTCCAGGCCCTTGTAAATAGTCCCTCTCCTTACCACACACAAGGTTTGGTTTTTCCCCACCATGAGATGAGCTTTCAGGTCCCTTCCAACCCAACCCACCTGGGACTCTGTGATTTTATGACACTGAGTAGTTTTAGCTGAGCATAACAAGCAGCACAAGCCCCGAGAGCAGCTCAGCTCCCCGGGCCATCAGCTCTGCTCAGGGGCAAGAACACTCAGCCCTGGCTTCAAACAGCCTGGAAATAAATAGCAACAGCTCACTCCCAGAGTGACACACACTCAGTCACCTGGAGCTGCTGCTGCCCCTTCCCTGAGCTCATTTTCTAACAAAGCCATGGTACCAGTGTCCTTCAGGCACAGCTCAATCCAACCCTCAGGGGAGCACATGGAAAAGTCTTCTCAGCTCCATCAGTGGCTCACTGTGGTGTTTTAGGAAAATTCTACATGAACTTGCCAGTTTACAGAAAAACATACACCTACGCCCTCCTGAAGGAGCTGAAAATACTCCAGGGATCCCTGGACCTGTTTCTCAGCAGCTCCACACACCAGCTCCTCCTGCTGCCAGGCTTCACAAGGGCTGCTGTTCACTGGAACAGTGGGATGGTCCTAACTAGGAACTGGGAGAAGCACTGGCAGTCCCTGAATCCCCTGAGCAGTCCAGGCAAGGAGAAATGGGGGGCCTGGGGTGGTTGGTACCACACTGTGTCACAGATGCCAGGGGTACACAAGCAGGAACAGCCACGAGATCTCCAAGGAATCCCACAGGGGAGCCCACAGGACCTGCTGGACCCTCCAGGGAACAGTGAGGGAGCTCAGCCCAGCTGCAGGGATCACAGAACCTCCTGGGCTGCAAAGGACCCACAGGGATTATTAAAGTCCAACTCCTGGCCCTGCATCAGCTGGAATTTCTCCCTGGAAAGGGTGGTGAGGCCTTGGCAGGGGCTGCCCAGGGAGGTTTGGAGTGCCCAGCCCTGGAGGTGTCCCAGGAAGGCCTGGATGTGGCACTCAGTGCTCTGGGCTGGGGGACAAGGGGGGGACTGGGCACAGGGGGGACTTGGGGACCCTGGGGGGCTTTTCCAACCTGAATGATTTCCATGATTCTGATGCCACCACCTTTACTGATGCATTAAACCAGGGAGCACCTGGAAGGAGTCTGTGCCCCTGAGGTCAGCTCTGCACTGCTCAGGGCCCACCCAGGGGTGTCTCAGGTGGCACCCCAGTGCTGGCAGCTCTTCAGAAAACAAGCACTTCACCTGCAGGAAGGTTTCACACACAGACTGATCTCCAGGCACAAAAAGAAAAGCCAGGACACCCCCACCTGTCCTACTGAGGGCTCTGCAAACCTGGAACAAGAAAACCCCACCAAAACACCAGCCAAGCTGCCCAAACCCTGTGGTAGATGGAAACAAGGGCAGCTCAGAGCCAGCAGTGTTCCACAAGTTCCACAGAGCAGGATCAGCACATCAAACCCTCGACCAGGAGAAAGCTAAAGGAGATTTTTGGCTCAAAGTGGGTTCCTAAACGAGCAAAAGACTCAGAAATGCCATGTCTTTCCTTGGGGAGGATAAAGAGCAGGTAAAATTGCTTCCTTTACAGCTTCAGCTTTTTTGGAAGACAAGCTTCCAGAAAAATCAGGTCAAATCAAACCAACTCCAGGCAGCACGGGTGGTTGTTATTTTTATGGCTCTGAAGGTCAGTGCCTTTGGAGCAAATCAATCTGATTTGAGTTTGCTACAGCACAAGTGCAAAGCACCCAGAACCTTCCCGGGGCCGGGTCTCCTCCCCTCATATTCTAAATTGCATAAAACCAAAAACATGTCAAGATGTTGTAACGACCTAATCCCCATCAGAATCACAAGATAGTATTTGCATCTGGCTCGTGGATCAAAGGATTGTTTTTATATAAACAAATTTAAGGCAGCACTGGCTAAACCGATAATCTCAAGCAAATGGCCGGTGCCAACATAACCCCCTCAGCTCCAGCAGGGCCCGGGCACAGCCCAGCCAGGGATGGGACCCCCAAGGCAAAGAGAGCTCTGGGCAGGACAGGTGGGCTGGGAGCTGTTAACCAGGAGCTTAATCTATTTCAGTTTATAGGTTTAAATGTTCTGTCTCAAAATCACCTGCAGAGCTGCCCCAGCCCTGGGAACAGCAGCAGGAGGACGTGGAGCTGCTGGAGAGAGTCCAGAGGAGGCCACAGAGATGCTGCCAGGGCTGGAGCCCCTCTGCTCTGGAGCCAGGCTGGGAGAGCTGGGGGGGTTCCCCTGGAGAAGAGAAGGCTCCAGGGAGAGCTGAGAGCCCCTGGCAGGGCCTGAAGGGGCTCCAGGAGAGCTGGAGAGGGACTGGGGACAAGGCAGGGAGGGACAGGACACAGGGAATGGCTTCCCACTGCCAGAGGGCAGGGAGAGGTAGAATACTGGGCAGGAATTCCTGGCTGTGAGGGTGGGGAGGCCCTGGCACAGGTTGCCCAGAGAAGCTGTGGCTGCCCCTGGATCCCTGGAAGTGTCCAAGGCCAGGTTGGACGGGGCTTGGAGCAACCTGGGCTAGTGGAAGGTGTCCCTGCCCATGGCAGGGGATGGGACTGGACAAGCTTTAAGGTCCCTTCCAACCCAAACCATTCTGGGATTCTGTGATTTAACAGCTTTGAGGCATCAATGGGGCTGGACAGACTTTGAAGGGGAGAAGGTTCAGTGAATCATCTGAGACAAAACCACAAATCTCATCATTTGCTGATTTTTCTTTGATCCCTCTGAGAAACTCCAGCGTACCCAGAACATTCCCCATCCCCACTCTCAGACGTGACAAGGTGTCTGAACTCCCTTTTGCAGAAGCAAATCCTGCTTCAAGAAAGGCATTAATCCCTCATTAATGGGGAAAGGGAGGGAAAAGGAAAGGAATCCTGGTTTGGCCTCGGGTTTCAGGCTCTGGGGCTGTGTTTCCAGGGCAGGGCAGGGTGGGCAGCACGGGCTGTCCAGCAGTGTCCACAGCACCAGCAGAGCCATCTCGTGGTGACACATCTGCTCCAAACAGCCCCAGAGCCACTGCCCAGCTCTGTTCAATCAGAACAACCTCAGCACTTAGTGCTGCTCAGGGTTTGTGCCCTGTTGTGGTTCAAGCCCAGCTGGAAAGGAACCAGCACAGAACCAGTCACTGCCCCAGCCCTGGTGGGGAGAACTGGGGAAAGAATAAACCTTGTGGGACCAGAACAGCTTAATAACTGAAATAAAGATAATAATATAACAATAACAATGAAAATGAGAGAGAGGAATTGTTGTTTAGCCTGGAGAGAAGGAGGCTCAGGGGGGACCTGGAGCTCTCCACAACTCCCTGACAGGAGGGGGAGCTGAAGGGGGTCGTGCTCTGCTCCCAGGGAACAGGGGACAGGAGAGGGAACAGCCTCAGGCTGTGCCAGGGGAGGGTTACATTAGAAATGAGAAACCAAGAAGTCCTTGATTCAGGGGGGGCAGGACTTGGTGACAATTAAAGCATCAGTGTGTTATCAACATTATTCTCATACTAAACCCCAAACACTAAGGAGAAAATTCACTCTACCCCAGCCCATATGAGGACAGTTCCCTACAAAAAACTGCATTCAAGGTTAAAACTCACCACAGTCTGTGAACAGGGCGAGTGCAAGAATGAAAAACCCAGTGACTGAGCACAAGGCCACGAACCAAAGGCACAGACCTGCCTCTGCACAGCCCCTCACCAGTAACAATCCTTCCAGGGACAATCCTGGTCCTCCCTTCAGCTGAACCATTCCACAGGAGCTCTGCTGCAAGCTATTGAAGCCCAGAGTTCTCTGTTCCCTTGGAACTTGCTCCCACCCAACCATCCCCTCCCTCCTGCTCACACCTCCCACCACGGGAGCCCCTCAGTGGAACTGCTGCTGCAGCCTCCCAGGCTTTCCCTGGGAGCTCCACAGTGTCCTGAAGCCCTTGGAACCCTGGAATTGCCAAGGAAAGGCAGCTGCAGACAGGCAGCAACACACCCCCCAAGCGATCCCGGGGTTACGTAAGGCCCACGAGGTCACCAGGGGATTATCCCAGAATTTGCCAAATTACTTTGTCCAGCCAGGTGCAAGGAAGAGTAAACCCCTCTCTCCCTAAGCTACGCCTTTCCTACGTGCTTTCCAAGTGAAGTGTTATTAAAGCTTTATTCCAGGGCAGATTTGGAGGTGACCACAGGACTGCTCCTCTCCACCTCTCTGCGCTCCCCCAGCTCCACCACGGGGCCCAGCTGGACGTTAAACCCACCTAAACTCACTCCCTGCTTTAGGAAACAAGTGAAAGAAAAGCCTTGGGCAGAGCTGGACCAGCTAGATCCTGACAGGATGGATGATTAAAGCTCTTCTGACTGGGGAAAGCCAATCTGAGGAGCACAGCCCGTGCTGTCGGAGCACATCGGTGCCTTTTCACAGAAATAAATGAACAAGTGGAGGCTGAAAAGCCTGAGCTGGGCAGGCTGCTCATCCTGCAGGAAAACAGAGCTGTCTGGAGCCTGGGACACGGAACTCCTGCAGCCCTGCCCCAAAAACTTGGTGTTACCCCCCACACTGCTCTACAACCCCCCCTGGGACCCCGGAACATCCCGTGGCTCCTTTATCCTGCTGCCTCAACAAATAAAGCACATTCTGCTTTACTGAGCTTTTAAAGAGTTACAAACATCGAATAAACCTCCTGAAAGAAACAGGAATCCTCCTCCAAAATGGGTCAGACAGACTGGGATGTTCCAGGATCAACTCCCAAGGCTGGCCTGTGGTGACTGAGCCTGGTTTGGGCTGCAGAGCTCCAGTCCCCCCCAGCCCAAGGTGGGAAGGCTGACAAACCCCACTCAGGGCAACTTCTCCACTTTCTTCAGCTCAGGGTCTTGTTTGCACTTTGCCAAAGATTTAGATAATGCCCAGAACTGCACTCCAGCCATCCCAAAAAAGGGAAAAACAAATCTCCAAAGCAAGAAGAAGGAATTGCATCCCCCCCCCCCCCCCGCCACGAAGGAGGGAAACCAGCTCTGCCCAAGGAAACCCAAAAGGCCTCGTTACACCCACTGCAAGACCCTCAGGTTATCTGAAATTGTGAGCAAACTTCCAGGGATACACCTCTGGGAGGACACACTTAAGGAACTTACATTTTACACCAATATTGTTACTGATTTTAGCACCAAGAAACCCTGGTGCTGAGATGGTTTAGAATCTGCAGCTTCTAGAACAAAAGGATCATTTTAAAATACTCTTAAATCATATGCAAAGTGCTAATAAGTCTTCGTGTTTTCCTGCTATTCCCACTTGTGCAATGTTAAAATATATATTTATATTATATAAAATTACATATTTATATAATGTATATGTATTTATATTATATAAATATATTTATATAACTTAATATATATGGTATATAGAATATAATTGAATATAATAATACACATCTGAACTGCCCAAAGCTCCACGTTTTATGATCTCTTTGCTCACTTCCATCCTTCCACTCATTTGTTACCATTTAATGCTCTAGGTCAGTATGGAAAACTCAAAGTTACATTTTCTGTATCAAAAGGGACCTGATACAGTTCCAAACAAAATAAAATAAATGCCTTAAACAGACCAGAATTCCCCACTCTGTGATCCTGGAGCTTTTATTTATTCTGAGGAATCACATCCCACTTTTCTCAACACTGATGAGCAGCAGGATTAAGGCAAAAAAAAAGAAAAACTTTCTTTTGAAAGAAGTCACCAGGTTATCAGAGCACAGGTTTTCTTCTACACAGCACAGACTGAGGCCACAAAATAAGTAAAATCATCGAGGCACTGCTGGTCCCAGGTGACAATTCCCACTTGGCTGGGCAGGGAACAGAACCCAGGCAAACAGGGAAAGAACTTAAACCCAGGCAAACAGGGAAAGAACTTAAACCCAGGCAAACAGGGAAAGAAATCTGAGGGATGGCCCCCAAATCTCACTGCTTTCCCTTTCACTTGGCTAAGGAAGCAAATCTCTGTTTAAAACTCTCCTTTTCCTAAGGAGTTTCTTATAAAGCTCTTAACACTGAGAGGTGGGTGAGGCACCACCTCGAGTCCTGGGGCAGGTTTGGGGGCTCCAGTACAGGACATGGGGAATGGTTGGACTTGATGCTCTTAAAGGTCTTTTCCAACCTTAATGATCCTGTGATTCTAAACATCAGCTGAGCTGGAAAAGGTTCACAACCAGCAAAGACAGCACCATGTTTTACTATAAATGCACATAACCAGCACACAGAGGCAGCAAGAAATCCAAATAAATAAACCCTTGGATCAGAAACATGGGACTTGGCTGTCAAACATTTGGGTGTGAAGCTCCCAAAGGGGTGATGAAGAGCAGCAGCTCCACATCCACCTTTGCCCCCTGGATTTGCCACCACCACCCAGAGCTGTGGCACCTTGCACAGCTCTCACAGTTTGGGAAATGGTGTTTGCAGAGCACAACATTTGGACAGTGCTTTGTCTGAGAACCCCAAGACAACCCAACCCCCAAAGATTAATATTTTAACAATATTTGATAATATTTACATGATGTTTTATGCCAGCATCTCCTGTGGCCCAGCAACGAGAGCTTATTTTAGGGGCTGAAGGACTGAAGAGCAGAGAAGGGACAAACAGGATTTGATCTCAACCTCTGCTTTTCAAGTGAGCTGTTCTGAGCAAACCCAGCAAGAGACAAAGGCCTGTCCCAGCACAGTCCCAGCACTGTCCCAGCACTGTCCCAGCACTGTCCCAGCCAGCAGGAGTGTTCCCTGACGGGTTCTGCTCTGGGTTCTGCTCTGCTGCTTCGGGCACTTACGTTCCACCTGGATTCCATCGGGGTGGGCTTTGCCCCTGGGCTCCTGGCTCCCAGGCTTTGCCTCGTCCTCGTCATCCAGCAGTGGCACATAGTCTGTTTTATCCACCGTCTCTCCAACCACATCATCGAATTTCTCTGCCTCCAGCGTGGCAATGAAGTCCCTTTTCACCTCCTCCTCGATCTCGTGGGGCGGCTCCGTCAGAGCGTCCGCCAGGCTGAGGTTGTGCTCCAGCTCAGCCATTGCAGCTCCTCTGCAACCTGCAAAAGCACGTGGGGAGGGAGGAAGAGAAACAAACACCTTAATGAGAGCCCTCTCATGGTTACCCCGCTTGGTGCTGCCCAGGCTGTGCCCTCACACGGTGACAAACATTTGCTCTGGTGCTCAATAACTCCCAGATGTTCATAAACCCCCCCACCGGCACAGAAACAGCTGGGTCACCCAAATCAGGGGTTAGCTCCATTTCATGGGGGGTTTCATCAGAGTAACCTTCAATAAAAACTGTTAGAAAATCCAACCTGGTCAGAATAACCCTGGTGTGACCTTGGTCTGTGCCCTGCCCCAGAGCTCAGAGTTAATTACACACGCAAGAGAATTTAGTTCTGGGGCTGACTCCACCCAGCCTCCCCTATGGAGATTAGGATTTTCCATAATCCCTGATGTATATATACTGCAGTGAGGCTTCTGATCCCCCTGAGAGGGTCCTGCAGCATGTTTATGTCCTCAGCAAACCTCGCTAATACCAACAAACCCCCTCCAGCCCCGGGATTTGGGCTCGAAAGCGGCATTTTAATAACGTTTACATGAAAAAACACAGCAAAGAGCACACGTAGGCATTATAGCCACAGCTATGACTTGGAAATGAAGGGGAAATAATCACCCTTTCCCTCCCTGATTTGCATCCCCGCATTCGATTTAATTCCTGGCAGCCAACAGAAAATGCACCTGAGCTGACTCATCTCAACCCTCCAGGTTGGCACAACACACACCCAGCACCAAGCACTTATTTTTTTCATGTTTCGTCCTTTTGAAGTTATTCTTGGGAAGAACAGCCAGCGAAAACTGCTGGGAATTTAAGGGGAGCTGTCTAAGGGAGCAAAGCCACCACTGTGGAGTGAGAAAAGGCCCTTTTTGCCACGTTCTCTCAGAGCAGAGTCAGGCAGAGCTGCTGAAGAGCAAAGGGATCAACAGCTCCATCTGCAGAAACTGTCTGCTGCAAACTGGAAAAACCCCAAACCAGAAAGGGTCAAGAGTATCCAAACTGGTGCCTTTCCAGCTCCTACTGGGGGAGTTCAGCTTCCTTGGATTTTGGTCGAGGTCTGGAAGTGCAAAGGGATTTGCTGCTGCTCTCACTGATGCACAAACTGTGCAGAGACTCTCCCTGGAATGACTGACTCTCCCTTAGGAGTCCAGTGAGCCAATGCAGCAGTGCCTGCTTGGGAATTATTAGGGAACAAGAACATGGAAGTGAAGTTTAGAGTTCCAACAACAAAAAAGAAAGATATGAAGGAGCTCAGGGAAAGTGATTCAGCATCTCAGAATCAATTCTCACTATACTGAGACAAGAACCACCAAGCCACACCAGAATTCCAGAATGGTTTGTATGGGAAGGGACCTTAAGGATCACCCAGTTCCACCCCTGCAACGGGCAGGGACACCTCCCACTAGCCCAGGTTGCTCCAACCTGGCCTTGGACACTTCCAGGGATCCAGGGGCAGCCACAGCTTCTCTGGGCAACCTGTGCCAGGGCCTCACCACCCTCCCAGCCAGGAATTCCTTCCCACTATCCCATCTATCCCTGCCCTCTGGCAGTGGGAAGCCATTCCCTGTGTCCTGTCCCTCCATCCCTTGTCCCCAGTCCCTCTCCAGCTCTCCTGGAGCCCCTTTAGGCCCTGCCAGGGGCTCTCAGCTCTCCCTGGAGCCTTCTCTTCTCTCCCAGCCTGGCTCCAGAGCAGAGGGGTTCCAGCCTCTCCTCAGGAGGACCTGGAGCTGAGGACACAGCCCTGGAGCCAGGACAAGGCACAGCCACAGCCCAAGGGAACACAAGGGGCACTTGTGTGTTGGTTAATGAGGGGTGACCCAAGTGGCCACTGTGCAGCAGCCCAGGGTCACTGACTTCCATGGGGTGGCAGAACACAGACCCTCTTGTTCCACAGGAACAAAGGCTCCTACTCCTTGAACTCCAGGAAATTCTTTGTCAGCAGTACAGGGCCATGGACACAGACAACACATACCTACAGCTCCAGCCCCTCCAGGGCACTCACATTCCTCAGGGACAATGGGATCCCACTGCCAGTGCTGTCTCTGTAATTCCAGGCAAGTATATTATGGAAACTAATTCAGTTAAAACTCTCCTTTTTCATTCTGTGAACAATAAAAGGTCAGACTTGCAGCCAGATCACACTTCAGGCAGCAACTGCACTTTTTGTTGGTTTAGATAAAGGCCTTGAATCACCACTTGGAATTCTTCAGAGGTGAAAGGTTTGGAGTTTTTAATCCCCTGTGCAGGGTCACAGCTGAGTGAATTATGGTTGGTAAAAATGCTGGGTTTACACTTAAATGATGGAGCCTTATGAAAAAAAAAAGTTTCTTTTGGAGTTCTTGACTGTTTTCAAGACAAACCATCAGCCAGATGTGCCCACAGCTGGCCACATCACCCTGCAGGGAGCATCAGCCGGGGGAGCCACTGCCAGGAGTTTTATCTGTGCATTGCAAAGGCTCTCCCAGGGCAGAAATGGGGCTCAGAAATGGCCAGTTCTCATCACTGAGTCCAGCTGTCCCCCAGCACTGCCCCACGGCCCCAGGCTGCTTCTGGAAAACACAGGAATCGAGACCACAGCCAGAAAATCCAGAACACCCCAAAAACCTGGGGAACAAAGCAGCAAAGGCTGCAGTGAACACACCTCACCCAGCCTGCCTGACTCACTGGGCAGCCCAGAAATTATTCAGTCCTGAGATACCCAGGCACTTTCTGTCCAGCCCTAAACAACAGTTGGACTGGATGATCTCAGAGGTCTTTGCCAACCTTAATGATTCCATGATTAACTGCACTATAATTAATGCAGTAAATGCCTCCAGAGCCCCGGGGGCAGCAGGAGCTGCTTCCCTTACTCCATGGGAGCAGGAAGCAGTCAGGAATTCTTAAACCCAAATCCAGGCTAATCCCACCCAGACCATCCTCTAACACGTGAATATTCCACCACAAGCAAATGATGCATTCACATCATGCTTTTTTGGGTCCAAATTTTGGGGGTTTCTGTGTCCACGTTATTGTGGCAGCACTTGATGAAATTGCTGCCATAAAATACATGGCATTTTAGGGGTTTGATGGCACTGACAGTGCTGCTATTCCAGACCTACACGGGAACTGGGACACTAAAGTGATCTACTTTCTGAGGAAAAATAATAATGAGGTCATGCAGCCTTATCAGCAGGACATTTCCTCGTCCATACTTAGCCAAATAGGGAATGCAGAAACTATGTATAAAAATAAATCAGTGTAACTAAGAAAAGCCAATCTGCATTTTTGTAGCAAACACGGAACTGGTGTCTCAGACAAGCACCTGGTACAAACCTCCCTCACCCAGAGGCTGCAGGAATCCCCCACAGCCCAGGGGGGTCAGAACACCCCTGGGAATCTCCCCCTTTCCATCTCTGCTGTTAGAGAAGCCAAACTACACCAATTCCCAGATTCCCAGGGCCTGCAGAGTTAACAAAGACAGGAGGAAAATGAATATATTGCACAGATTCTGCCCAAGGGTAGAAAGCAAATCCCAAAGAACATTCCTTTGTTGAGCAGTTCAGGGAGACAGATGCTTCCTACACCACTTCCATTCTCCTGGAACAGAGTCAGCCAGGAAGCATCAAAGAATCATCACCAAGATGGCCCTTAATCCACTGCTTCCATAGCCATGGAATCAGACATCCCCAGAGCCCAGGGAGGATGGATTCTGACACAAACCTTTAGGATGAAAGGGCAAAACTGAGCAATGACTGAGGTTTGGGAAGGCAGAGGCTTACAAATGCACTAAATTTGTTGCTGGAAAGGGTGGTGAGGCCTTGGCAGGGGCTGCCCAGGGAGGTTTGGAGTGCCCAGCCCTGGAGGTGTCCCAGGAAGGCCTGGCCGTGGCACTCAGTGCTCTGGGCTGGGGACAAGGTGGGGATGGGGCACAGGGGGGATCCATGGGCTGGGAGGGCTTTTCCAGCCTCAGTGATCCTGGGATTCCATGATTCCAAACAATCCTTCAGCTGAGAAAGAGCTGCCAAGGTCCTTGTGTTGGTTAAACAGCAGAGGCAGCAGCCATGGGGTGACAGCAGCCTGCCTGGCTCCAGGTTTGCATCCCTGGGGGACTCACCAAGGTGAGCAGTTTGCTCCCAGGAAGGTGTGGAAGGAGCAGACCACGGCCTCACCAATCCCACAGCTGCACTACAGCCAAGGAAAAGGGTTTTCCTGGAGCTGGACACCCCAGGAGATCTTCAAACCATCCCACAGCAAATCAGTCGTGTTCCTTTAATTCCCACATTATTTTTCTCTAAAAGGGTTGTTTAGATCCCTCGGTGTTCCAGGCACAGCTGATCTGTCACACTCAGGGTTTGCCCCATCTGTTCCTTTCCATGCTCAGAATCCTTGTGCACGCAGTGAGGAACCTGTTTGTTGGGAAAAATAAAACCCATCTTCCTGGCAGCTCCTCTGGAAGGTTCAGCAGAGTTATTTTAATCTCTCACCCACATCACAGACCCCCCTATCCTGGAGGTTTGTTCCAAAGAGCTCCTACTATTCACTAGGTTTCAGCTGTGGCTGCCCCATCCCTGGAAGTTGTCCAAGGCCTGGTTGGAGCAACCTGGGAGAGAGGAAGGTGTCCCTGCCCAGGGCAGGGGGTGGCACTGGATGAGCTTTAAGGGTCCCACGCCTGCCATGGGCAGGGACACCTTCCTCTCTCCCAGGCTGCTCCAAGCCCCGTTCAACCCGGCCTTGGACACTTCCAGGGATGGGCTGTGAACTTCTCAAACTGCCAAGAACTCCTTGCCCAAGTTTTACTCTAAGTGACCCAGTGGAACAACTTCCAGAACCATCCTCTCGCCCAGCCTCCCTCTGGAAGCGGAGATGAATCAACTTCCATGAGCCACTGCCTCCAGCCTCCCATCCAGGGAACAGTGGGATTTGCTTCCTGAGCTCTGTGTTTCCATCCTGCAGCTTCCATGACTGTGCTGTTGTGTTCCTGCCCCTGGGCACGCACAGCCTTGGAATTCAGAGTTATGAGCAGCCTGACCCAGATTTGGTGTCTGGAGACGGAGAAAGGGGAGAGTGGGCAGGGGGTGCCCAAAAAAACCCAGCACTTGAAAACCTGTGAAGTGTTTAAACAGAACCGTGCTGGGTGTGAGACACTGACTTAATTCCCTGGGAATTCTGGCCGAGGGAAGGACGGTTCTTCCCAGAGGAGCCCACACAGGTCCCAGTTACACAAGGCAGAGTGTGCCAGCCCTGCAGTGACAGTGACACAGCACTTCAGCCCTGCCAGGCTGCCCGGATCCCATGGGGAATGCACAGCTCTGCCCTGCTCCAAACGAGCTGCACTCGCTCCCTGAGCCACCCTCGTGCCAAAGGGCTGAGAGAATCACACCCAGGGGAACAACAAAGCCACCTTTCCCCACTTCTGTCGGTTCAGAGGAGACTCTGAGTCCCACATCCACGAGCAGCACGTCCATTCCCCCGTGAGATCCACCTGCTCCTGTAAAATTAGCTGCTCCCTCCACCCAGAACAGAATCCCTGCTGCGGGAGCGGGGCCGGCTGGGCCATAATTCCCATTTCTCTGGGCTAAGTCAGGCTGCTTTTCTTAGCCAAGGGAACAGGAGAGCAGAGATCTGCTGTGTCATCCTCCTTCCAGAGCCCTGGAATCCATGGAAAGGGTTCCTGCAGCCGCCCTTCAGGAGAGGACACAGTGACCAGCGACGTTCCTCACGTTCCACAACAAATCTGTGACCCGATTTCATTTTTGATCATTTTTTGGGCACACTCTAAAACACTGGGATTCATTCATTTATTTTTTTTCTAAAGTCAAACACAGCAAGAGTTCTGCTTTGCTCCTGCAGCTGTTTGGAGTCACAGGAGATCCCTCAAACCACCAGAAGCTTCTCAGAGGCAAAGAGATGGAGGTCAAGAGATCGCTAATAAAATCTTTCCAACGACATTTAAATTCGTGTTCAACTCAACTGCTAGAAAAACCAGACTCCAAATGTCCTGAATTCCAGGATTATATTCAGGAATTGGCTCCCAAAGATGCCATGATGTGCAGGTACCTCCCCACTGACAGAGAGGAATCCAGGCCAGATGCTCAACACCTGCGGGACCAGCCCAAGTACCTGACACCACATCATTGAACCACAAGTTAATTAGAAGATTATGGACATTTCCATAGGAAAATCTAGCATCAAATTCCAACTCTGGGGCACTGTTTAAACCAAAGTGCAGCCAGCAGCTCCCTCGGAGCTCCTGGGACAGCAGAGAAGAGTTTCCAGCTCCGCTTATGAAAAGCAGCACATCAAATATTATTAATTTCTAATGCTTGTTTGGGCTTTCAGCAAACCAGGATTTCAGGAGGAGTCGTGTCACAAACAGCCACGTTCTCCTTCAATCCACAAATCCAGCAAGAGAGTTTCCAGCCATTATTTATATGGATTAAGCAATTCCTGCCCTCCTGTGTGAGGGACAAGAGATGTGGTGGGAACAGGGGAGGCAGATTTGGGTGCAGAGGAGGCAGATTTGGCAGAAGTCCTTCCCTGGGAGGGTGGGGAGGCCCTGGCACAGGTTGCCCAGATTCCTAAGGTCCCTCCAACCCAGACCATTCCAGGATTCAGGGATTCCAACCCTGAAATACTCCAAAGGTTTGATGCAAACCTCGGGTCACTTCCACAATCCCTTTGCAGCCATAAACACCAAACACAATGTTTGAACTTCTCCCTCCCGATGGTTTAATGAAGTTGAACTCAGCCTGTTGAACCCAGGATTTCAAAACCAAGGCAGAGCTTCAGCCACTATTGCTTCCTCACAACTGTCATTTCCTCTTCCATGTCTGACACCTCCCAGCTTCCATTTCTCAGGTCACCAACAACATTTCCCTCAGCTTTTGACCCCGATGGCTCTTCCCACTTGAGCTTTCAACAAGCTACACCCCAAACCCAGGTCAGACCAGCTTTGAGTGATGCTGCCCAGACACCAAAACACTCCTGGAGACTCCCCAGCTCTCCATGGCCTGTCCAGCTGTGGGCAGCTGAACCTGCACACGAGGCAGATCCAAGCAGGACAAGGAACGAGTGCTCCAGGTCTCCCACTTGGGAGAGGAGCAAACCTGTGTGCAGGGATGAACATGAGCAAACCCACTGGAGTCGGGAGAATCTGGGGGGAACAGCAGCAGGTGTGCACTTTGGATAGGGAAAAAGCCTGTGCTGGGAAAGAAACCAGCTTATGGAATTAGAAGGGGATGAGTGGCAGTGGATACAGGAGTCCCAGAGGGCTGGGCAGGAGCTGGACCACAGCACAGCTGCTGGTCACCTTCCCACTGGGAGAAGTGGGAGCTGCACATTGACCCACTCACAGGCACAAAGGAAAGCAGCACAGCTGTGTTCCAGATGGGATCACAAACTCCTCCAGGCAGTGGCCAGGAGACAAGCTGGGCAGCAGCTCCAGCCCCAGCTGGGACCTGCACTAGAGGGGGGAACATCTGAGGCTCTGCAAGAGATGCTCGGGTTGGGTGACTGAACCCACTGCCATGGGAATGGTCAGATTCCCAACAAACAAAGAGCAACTGTCAGAGCAGGACAGGAATGGCCACAGGGAGGCCAAATCTGAGGGAAAGTCACCTGACCAAACCAAGCTCTGGCTGACCAAGGCCATTGTTTTGTGGATGCCAAACCTGCCCCTTTCCTAAGTTACAACTTCAGAACTTCAAATGGCTTAAAGTGCAGTTTGTTTGATTTCATGATGTCTTATAAGAGCCCACAGAATTCCGGGGTTTATTCCATTTTTCCAGAGTGTCCATGAGTTGTAAAGTTTCATCAGTCAGGGCACGAGCCATTTCCCCCCTGTTTCAAGTATTATTTTGCTGTTATTGGCACTGCAAATAAACCCAACTCACTGTGCTCGAGTCCTTAATGAAGATTTCTGCCCCATAAGCAGAAACAATTTTCATCGACTCGACTTCCCTTAAGAAAGCCCTGCCAAAGCCAACGAGCCGTGCTCTCCCCATCCTCAGTTATTCACACGCCACGTGAATCAGCACAGGGAGGCAGCACAAAGTCTCCCAGAACTCCCAACTCGCCAGGAACGTCACAAAGGTTCTCTTGATTTCTGGAGACTTGGAATAACTTCTGTTTTCTTCCTGCCTTCCAGCAGCCACCCATCACTTGGGGAGCTCACACCTCACGGGATGACAAAGGCCACAAGGACAACAGGGCAGAAACCCCCCGGCAGCCGGGGGAAGCTGCGGCACAACCTCCTCTCCCCACGCGTGGAGCTCCTACTTGAAGTCACCTCCAAAGCCCAACTCCTAAATGTCAGGCCAGCAGTTTCTCCCTGCTCTTTCTAGATGTGGACATCCACTCATACTAAAATTTCTGGCCTTATTTCAGGGTCTTCTCTGCTCAGGGTGAGGACTTGAGTTCTGTAGAACTTGTCTGCTCCGTTCAGGGCCGTGAGGACACCCGAGGGCTCCAGAGGGGCTGCAGGGAACTCGTGCCTGCTTTATCAGAGCACAGCAAAGCCAAGGCAGCAACTCCTCCCGCCCCCAGGCTCTGAAGAGCCAAATCTGGTCCTGGAACTGGGAGACCCAGAACCCCAGACACCCAAGGGAGTCGCTCTCCCGCATTCCCGGGAATTGCGCTGCAATTGCTCTGCTCCAAGAGCAGAGAGCTGCTCCAAGAGCCTGGAGGGAATTTTGCAATTCTCCCCTGTGGAATGCAGCACCGGAGAGGCAGCACAGCCCCCCGTGACAGAGCTCTGAGCCACCTCCTGCAGCACTTCACGTGACACAAGAGTGATCAGTCAGAGCTCCCAACGCCACCAAAGTGACCAGAGGGAGTGATCACCAACTGTCCAGACCTCCCTCCTGGCCAAACCCTAAGAAGGACAGCAAATGGAAGGAAGCCCATCTGAACCAGTCTGGAGTGTCTGGAGAAGCACACTTGGATCCAAAGCGAAGTCTTGGAGTAAGGAAGGGTGCTGGGAAGGGGGAGGCTCGTGTAGGAAGAGGGACTGACGCCAGCAGAGCCACGACTGGACAAAAACCAGAGCCAGGAGGATTTAGGAGTGTCAGGCTGAGAGGAGGAAGAGAGATACAGCTCCAAAAAATCACCCAGCAGCCCATTTCCAACCCTGACTTCACTTCAGCTGCACCCATTCCCAAAAAAACCCCGTGGCACCTCTCTGTGCCTGCAAAGAGCGTTTTCCTGCTGTTAATTACACCTGAGATAAGAGCACACCAACCTCCTGCATGATTCCCTCCCTTTGGGCAACCTCCCTGCCATGAACCACTCAGCAGGATGGGGTAAGACTGTCCCACTTGGACTGCTCCAGCTGGACTTGTACCTTTTCCAAGCTGATAAAAAGGCACATTAATAAACTTGCCTTGAGTTACAGCAGGAGATGCTCTGCCAGAGCGGCTTCGCTGGGAGGACAAGAATAACTTTCCTCTAAGCCCCAAGCAGGGATTAGGGACTCTAGAAGGTGGGGATTAATAGTCTTGGCTGGCCTTCAAAAAAGCCACATGGAAGATGAGTTCATAGATAATAACTGTGAGGGGCTTTCAAGGGCCGAGCTCTGCCCGGTCCTACAAGTATCGAAATAAGAGACCTAAAAAAAAGACTCCAAAAATCATAAATGCTTATCTAAGGAAAACAGAGGGGTCTTGCCCACCTTCTGTACAGACCTGGAAGTTTTAGCCCCAAAATGACCTATTCCTTAACAGCTTTAGAACTCCCAGCTCCCCAGGGCAAAGCTGGCTTGCTGGTTTTGGGGACGGGATTTTGTGCGCCGCCGCTTCCCGGGAGAGGCAGCACCAAATAAGGAGAGTTTCATTAATCATGGGGGGGAAGAGTCTCCTCTTTTCTCTTGGCAGAGGGGAAGCCAAAGTGGGGGCAGGGTAGGGAAAGCCAGGCTGTTTGCAGAGCACTTTCTACGGGGGACGTTGAGGCTGAGCCACAACCCGGCCCAGCTGCTCCGTCAGCTGCTTTCCTTTAATAGCCCAGAGAGAGCAGAGAGGCTCCCACCTCCCCCAGAGGATAACCCACAAAGTGAAGGCCTTCTGGCCCTGTTCAGAGAGCTCCTTCTCTGGGAACCAAGGCAAGGATGGCCCAGGGCTCATAGAGTGGGTCACTCAACAATTATCTTTATTTTGTACCTCCCCGTTGTTCCTCCTGCAAGATCCTCTCCCTGCCAGGGGCTGGTAACGGCAGCTGAGTGCACAGAGAGGGAGAAGTTCCACCAACAGTGCACAGAGAGGGAGAAGTTTCACCAACAGTGCACAGAGAGGGAGAAGTTCCACCAACAGTGCACAGAGAGGGAGAAGTTCCACCAACAGTGCACAGAGAGGGAGAAATTTCACCAAGAGTGCACAGAGAGGGAGAAGTTTCACCAAGAGTGCACAGAGAGGGAGAAGTTTCACCAAGAGTGCACAGAGAGGGAGAAGTTTCACTACCAAAGTTCCCCTCAGCCAAACAATCCTTGTGTCAGCCCCTCTAAGTTCATCCCACTCCGTGTTTGTCTCATGTATGTGGCTCCCAGAATAATGGATTTTGTGCTTGTGTGAGAATTTGGGCTTGAATTTCTAAGGTGTGGTGAAAACTGTACAGCACAAAGATTGGAATGACAAACCTAGAGATGAGGATGAGTTCAAGGCATGCTGTGGGGAAAACAATTCAGAGGTTTAGTCCAGCTTAATTATAGCTTTAATACCACTGTGCAGGCCCTCAATGCCTTCATGAACTCACAGCATTGCCTTATGTATATAAAATAATATATAAATATGTATATATAGACACCTGAGAGCGCGGGAGGGAAAGTAAGACCAGAGAGGACAAATTTGGAAATTAAGTTAAGCAAGAAAGCTCTCACTGAAGAGTAAAATAAGCAGCTATTAATTAGCATTTAATGTCTTACATCCATATTGTACCTCATCAAGACATTCATTGGATTAAGCCTTGAAAATTCCAAGTTACACTTTCTGTGGAACAGCAGAAACAATCCAAGCTCGTGGAAACGGGTTGGAAAAGAGGCCCCTCATGGTAAGACATGAGTGTGTGCAGGGAAGGGAAGGGAGCTGGGAAGGGGCTGGAGCAGCAGGAGGGGCTGAGGGAGCTGGGGGGGCTCAGCCTGGAGAAAAGGAGGCTCAGGGGGATGCCAGGGGAGCCAGGGGGGGTCGGGCTCTGCTCCCAGGGAACAAGGGACAGGAGGAGAGGGAACGGCCTCAGGCTGTGCCAGGGGAGGCTCAGGTTGGACATCAGCAGGAATTTCTCCCTGGAAAGGGTGGTCAGGCACTGGAAGGGGCTGCCCAGGGAGGTTTGGAGTCCCACCCTTGGAGGTGTTCTGACAGGCAAACTGACTCCCTAGAGAAGTGCCCTAAAATCAACAAGTTTGCCAGTGTCAAAAAACAAGATGAACTTTGAGCAAGGAGCAGGGAACATCCCAGGCCATGGAGAGCAGCAGCTACAGCAGCACAGCCATGAAATCAGAAGGAGCTCATTTGGCAACCAGGACACACCATCAACTCCCAGCAACTCCATTTCCAACAGGCTCCACTCCCTTCCCTGCACAGAATAATTCCAGTTGTGTCAGTGACTGCATTAGAGCAGCTACTTTACTGTTAATTAAAATAAGCCCTTCTCCTGACAATGTAATTACAGAGCACAAGAACCTGCCCATCAGGACACAGGACTGGAAGCTTCCAAATGAGAAACCTGACTGGAGAACTATTTTCATCCATGACAACTCAGCATCACTTGATGTTTTGGAGCCAGAGGAGTGGAACAGCAAAGCTGGCAATGCTTTTCCAAGCAGATTTGTAAAGAGAAAACAATACTTTAAAGCTTTCCAACACTAGTGGAAGGTCAAAATGCTTTGGGAGAATGAAACAAACCACTTCTATGCTAAGAAATGAGTTTTGGCCATTTGCAAATCCTGCAGGATCTTGGCTACAGCGGGTGAGTGAGTTTGTGGACTCAGCAGCTGCCTCGTGCCCTCCCCTCGGGGTGAGCTCCAGAGATGCCCCAAAAGGAACCTGGAAGTGGAACAGAGACACACTGAACTGGTGCAGAGGTCGGGGGTTGCCACTTGGGAACCACAGCAAAGCCTTGTGGCAGCAGAGGTTCCACAAGGAGAAGCAGCTGCTCTGTGAGTGCCCGGCCCACATTCCTGCCGGAGCAGAACTCCAGGACCACCAGGCAAGCTGGTTCAGGGGGAACAGGCCCACTCAGCACCCACAGGCAGCTCAGCCTGCTCCACGTGGGTCACACCTGCAGGCCAGGAACAGAACTCAGCCCCGTGTTTCCCTGAAATCCATGGGGAATTCAAGTCCCTGAGCACATCTGGGGTGGGAGCAGAGCACACCTCCGAGCTGTGGAGCCTGCTCCTTACCCTGCTCCCTACCCTGTTTGAGAGCAGCTTTGGAACATCCAAACCTGCCCTCACACACTGCTGTGTCACCAGAACACACTCAGGAGGGGGCTCTGCACCATCTTTTAACTCAGTGTATGGATTTTGTTCATCTCGGGGCAACTCCACAACAAATATAACGGAGATTTAACAAACTCCCTGTCACTGGGAATTACTCCTCAGCAGGGACAGTTGTGCACAAGGGAGAAAGAAAAACCTCAGAAATCCTTTTAAATGAAGGCAGAAGTCTTTAGCTTTGAAAACTGAGCATGCTTGGGCACCTCTGCAAGCAGAGCTGAAGCCTTTGGGTACAACAGCACATGGAAGGATTTGCTGGAAAGCTGGGAATTCTGCCTGCCTGTGATCCAGGGGAAGGAGGCACTGCTGGTGCTAATGGAACAGCTCCCAAAGGCAGGTGGAAGGATAATTCAGCTTCAGAATGGGATGAGAGGTGGGGAAAGGTCCAGTGAGACATCCCAAGCCTCCCAGAGGGGGAACACTGGCTGTTCAGGGGGAACACGGGGCACGTTCCCAGCTCCATCACCAGTGCTAATGGAGAGAGCCCTTCTCCCTCGGAGAGGGAGTTACTGGGAAGACACAAGCTCAGGATCCATCCCTGCCTGTGCCACAACATGACCCTCGTGCAGCCCCTTTCCAGCAGCATCACCAGACCCCTACAGGAGTCCCAGCACCTCCCATGCTGCCAAGGGGGGTAAAATTAAAAATACAGCTACAGCAAAGCGCTCAGAAATGAGTTCAATAGCACATTAATCAGCATTTAATCTGCAGGCCAAGGCCCAGCAGGGAACTCTACTAGACCAGGAGCTCAGCAAGTCCATTCCCCTCTCCTTCACATGGCATTGATCAGATTCTAAGTTAGAAACCAGTGTATTCTGAAAGCCCTGTGTCATCCTGGGCAGCAAGGAAAGCTAAAGGTTCCAGCCAGACCCTCCTGCCTCCTCTGGCCCTGCAGCTTATCCCTTCAGCAGAGGGATGCCAGCCCAGCCCTTAAGCTGCTGCTGTTCTTCCTTCCCCACATGGCATCTTAATTCCCTCCAAGCAGGGGAACACTCCTGCCCTCACGTGATGGTTGTTCTTAGAGAGGATCCCGGGGATTTTTCCTGAGCTCAGTTCAGCCCCACAGCTGGCCCAGGGCCAGAAGAGCATCCCAGAACTCCCCAGCCCTACTAGTGCAGCACAAACACATTAATGGCATTTACCGGGGCAGGTTGGGCAAGGAAGGGCTGGGGAACTGGAGATAAATAACCCTCCCAGGAAGCTGTTCCTGCCACACAAAGCTCATGACAAACCCACTAAAAAAAGCAGATGACAGGCCCAGTGTGAGGGCAGCCTGATGCTCTCACCCAGCTCCTCCTGAGACAGTCACAGAATATTCTGAGCTGGAAGGGAACCACAAGTCCAACTCTTAAGTCGAAAGAACAAATTCTACATTTGAGCCTTTCCCTTATCTTAACCCAATTTTAATGACAAAGTCCCTGCCTGACACAGAAATCAATCATCAGCAGCTACTTGTGACCCAACTACAAGGAGCAGAAGAACCACATTTAGGCAACAACTCTCAAAAGTAACTGAAAATTTGAGGTCTGGGAGAAATGCTCTCGAGTCAGAGAAGGCACTGCTTCAACTCTTTTAGTTCTTCTTCAAAAAATATGCTCAAATATTGCAAGGAGAAGAATGCAGGCTTAGTTCAACTAGAATGGTGCCTTATCTGGTTAAACAGTGGGATGTCCTGTCAGGCAGGAGGATGGGAGGACACTGGGAGGAGGAGCTGCAGCAGGAGGTTAATTCCCTCCCAAGGAACCTCTCTTTGCCCTGACCCTCTAGGGTCTGGAATCTGATGGGGTGGCAGCAGGGGGAAGAACAGCCATTTCTGACAGGAATAAATGCAGAATAGTTCCCACCTTCCCGAGTGCAGGAAGCCAGAGGAGGAGGAAGGGAGTAGTTGCTCAGCCACCATTGTATTTACATTTCCGTGCTCTTGATAACAAACACACTCGAGGGTGGCTGAAAAACAAGGCAGGGGTGAGAAAACAAAAGCTGAGATTTCAGGAAAGGAAGAGCAATAGAAGAAATTCCAGGTGCCCCCTCGGTGTTATCGGGCACAGCTCCTTCAGGGAATGATTCACTGTCTTATCACAGGCAGGGCTGCAGCACTCAGGGTCCCACTGCTGTGCCCTGGGACACAGGCAGCTCCCTTCCAAAAAGGGGGGGAGGAGGGACCAGGTAAATGGCTATTCAGTGTAGTACTGGGAAAAAAACACCTCTTTTTATTTTAATTTACGGTTCTTCCCACATTGCTTTGAGGAAGTAAAACCATTCACAGTAAAGCAGAATCCTCAAATACCAGAATGGTTTGGGTGGAAGGGACTTTAGAGCCCATCCAGTGTCACCCCCTGCCGTGGGCAGGGACACCTTCCACCAGCCCAGGTTGCTCCAACCTGGCCTTGGACACTTCCAGGGATCCAGGGGCAGCCACAGCTTCTCTGGGAAATCCATTCCAGCCCCTCCCCACCCTCACAACCAGGAATTCCTTCCCAGTATCCCATCTGACCCTGCCCTCTGGCAGTGGGAAGCCATTCCCCCTGGTCCTGTCCCTCCATCCCTTGTCCAAAGTCTCTCTCCCATCTTTCCTGGGGGCTCCTTCAGGTTCCTGGAAGGCCACAGTCAGGACACTCCTCAACCAGGTCATCCAAAAACCAGGCAGTGCCCAACTCCCACAAACACCTCCTCCTTCCTGCCTCTCTCCCAGCTTCTCCAGGGGACGCTGGGAGGAAGTTGCCTTTATTCATCTGAGCAGTCAATGAGTGGGGATTAAATGTTCCAGGATAAATTACTTCAGGAAGCACTTTTAGCTGCTGAATAGAGTCTTTGGGAAGCACCTGTTTGGTTTCCATGTCCTGAAACCACGAACAACAAGTGTGGAGAGGCACATGGATCCCTGGGACTCCGGGAGGCAGCTCACACTGCAACTCCCATTTTTGGACAACAGAGGAAGGAAGGAGGAAAATCACAGCAGCAAACCCCCAAGCTGGGAGGTAACAACATCACCTGGCACAGCTCAAGGGGTGCCTGGACAACACTCTTTGTCATACCATTATTTTTAGGTGGTCCTGCAAGGAGCAGGGAGTTGGACTCCATGATCCCTGAGTCCCTTCCAGCTGGAGATATTCTGTGCCTGAGTGAGGTCTGAGAGTGAGTCCAGACATCCAAGGAGTCTGGCAGACATTCAGACCAGTTGGTCCAAGCTCAGTGAAGTAGAAAGGAGAAAAAATAAAAAGCACTCCAGACTGGAAGGTGAAGGAAGGAAAACACAGCGCTCTGCTCTCACATTCCTACGCCACCTCCCTGTCCCCTCACGCTCCCTCCCTGCAGGAGGAGGTGACACACACCTCCCATGACCTCCTCAGGTTCACTGAGGCCACGGGGAAAGGCATGCAGGGCACTCTGGGCACGTGCCCCCCCTCCATCCCACCCCAGGGAGATCAGCCACCTCGCTGGGCTGCTGTTCACGTGGCTTCTACAGCACCACTTCAGGTGGGGATGTGCTGGGGCTGCCAAAAACGGTGCTGGGGCTGCCCCAGCTGGGCCTGGGCCCTGTCACAGCATCAACAGGAGTCTCCTCCAGTCACACCAGGAACAGGGACACACAGGAGCCTCCTCCAGTCACACCAGGAACGGACACACAGGAGCATCTTCCAGTCACACCGTGAACGGGGACACGCAGGAGTGTGAACCCCACTGAAAATAAGGGACTTTGCACCCACAGTGTCCTCTCTGCACCTGCCACTTAAGGAGACAAAACTGTTCCTCAGATGCCCTTTTTTTCCTTGTTCTAAGTTTTAGGAGACATGTGAGGCTGCTGTCACCTCCAGGCAGTGCCCCCAAATGCCAGCAGAGACAGCTGGTGATGCAAGAACAAGGTGTTATGAACTGCACCTGTGTGACTCCCTGGCATTCCTCACAGCCAAACCCACAGCATGGCACCAGCACTCTGAACTCAGCCCACTTTGTCAGGGAAAAGGCAAAAGAAAGGGTCAAACAGTGGAGAAAATGGCTGATATTCCTCTCAGGAGTCAAACACACACAGCACTTGAGAACAATCTCAGTTAAACTGCACTGCAGAAGATCCCGGGTCTCTCAGGCCACACAAATATCACGAATAAATTGTAGTTCCTTCACCAAAACATGTCACATGAACACCAGCACCCCAAACATCCCCTGGCTGCAGACTCCAGTGGAAGTGGAGCTTTCTGGAGCCTCCCCCAAAGGACAGTGAGGATCAGAAACGTGGATGATCCGCTGCTCCCAATTCCTAACAAATCAAATCAGACTTGTTTTTCTTAGCCTCGTTTACCCATTTTAATCTTTTGTAGTCCTCTTACTCTGATAAAAAGAAGATTTGAGTGACCAAGCTAAATGTGTGCCCTTTGCAGTAGAAAAGGCAAGAAAAGAAGGTCCAAGTGGCCAGAAAGGACAATCCCCAAGTCTCACACCAGCCCTGTTATCCCAAACAGAAACAGGGGAATGTTAGAATGGAAAGGTGAGTGCATTCCAGACATGTTTGCTCCACAGAAGTTCCCAGAACTGCCAGTTCAGATCCCTGGATGGTCATTCATTCCCAGCTGTATCAAACCTTTGCTCTTTAATTAAGGATTTAGCATTGGGTCATTAGAAAAACAGTTCCTACCTCAAAAGCAGGTGTCCCTTTGCAGGTCCTTCAGTCCTCAGAAACTGCTTATCTGCAAAACACAAGGCAGAAGGGATGTGACTGTGGAGTCTGGGAAAGGAGTTCACTGGGGATGGCTGGGAAATGAGTTGTGTTAAATCTGAGCAACTGGAACTTGGGGAATTTTGCTGCAGGCCCCCTCCAGTGATCCAGGCAGCTTTCCTGAGTGCTCTCTCCTCAGCAAGAACATGACCTGGCTATTGCTGGGATCAGGAGGCCAGTGGGATCCTGGGGGGCGTTGGGAAGGGTGTGGCCAGCAGGTCAGGGAGGGGATCCTGCCCCTCTGCTGTCCTGGGGAGGCACTTCTGGAGTGCTGGGTTCAGTTCTGGGCTCCACAGATCAAGAAAGACAAGATGCTACTGGAGAGAGTCCAGGAGGGCCACAGACATGATCTGGGGTCTGGAGCATCCCCCTGATGAGCAGAGACTGCAGGAGCTGGGCCTGGTCAGTCTGGAGGAGAGAAGGTGAGAGGGGATCCATCAATCCACACAAATCTCCCCAAGGGCTGCCAGGATGGTCCCACACTCTGCTCAGGTGCCCAGGGACAGGACGAGGAGCCATGGCCACAAACCAAACCACAGCAAGTTCCACCTCAACCCGAGGCAGAACTTCTCTCCACGAGGGTGGAGAGCCTGGAACAGCTGCCCAGGGAGGGTGTGGAGTCTCCTCTCTGGAGACATCCCAATCCCACCCGGACACGTCCCTGTGTCACCTGCTCAGGTGACCCTGCCTTGGCAGGGGGCTGGACTGGGTGATCTCCAGAGGTCCCTCCCACCCCCAGCCATTCTGGAATTGCTGTTTCCCATCAACTCTTGCTGAGCCCGTTCAGGACACTCCATGAAAACCATCAGCACCTTTTCCCCCCGTTGCCGTAGCCGGTTTCCCCAAAGCCCCCGTTAAAGCTGCACTAATCCGGGCTCAGCAGGACAGCCCTGCCCTAAGCAGCATTTCAGGTGCTCAATGAGGGGCTTAAGAGCTCACAAAGTCACTGCCAGGGCCACACCTGCCCGGCCACCTGTGGCAGCCCCGTCTGAGTCACGAGCCCGTGGTTATCCCCAGCCGCCCGCTGGCTGTAGTTTTCCACGATTCCAGAGGAACTGCACCCACCACATTTCCCAGGGAACCATCTCCTCATCCACTGGGTGTCGTGTCCCACATTTTTCTATCCAATATTTTACATTTTGTTGGTAAGGTTTCTTTACTGAGAAGCAAACTTATCTAGTTCTTTAAAGATTCTCTCCAAATAATTACTCCTCATATTCCCCACGCAGAAAAGAACATAAACCAAGGCACAGAGTTCAAGAATTTGAATCCACGTGGAGAAATGTCCAACCTGTTCTTCACCACAGCAAGCCATGAGGGCAATGTCCAGCACAATATCCTCTCAGCACCTGCTCAGTGGGCAGACAGAAACACTAACCTGTGTTTCTCTCCCTGCAGAGGCACATTTCATGTTCCAGGGAAGTAAAATGCCAGAGCTTTTAGATAAATGAGGAAACAGCCCAGTGAAAAGGGTGTCATTTTAGCTTTAGTAAGAGGTAAAACCTTCTGAAAGAGCCCTGCTCCCTTCAGAAGGGCTGGGAAGGAGAGTGACCACACCAAGGAAAGGAGAAACACCAGGAATTCAGTGCCAGCTCTTGGCTGAGTGGTAACACTGATGTTCCCCTTCCCCACAGAAGCAAACTCTGCTGACACACATAATAAACCCACATTTTCCTCTTCCCCATCATTATTTGCAGCTCAGCCACCCTGTGATGAACTGGGACATCGAGGTCCTTCTCTCCAGCTGCTCCCCAAGGATGAACACCCACATCACACCCAGAGGCACCAGAGCTCCAAGGCTGCTCATTGAAGTCCATCCCACATCCACTGCTGTGATCCACTCTCACACACCATATTCCCATCTCTCTGCATTGAAAACATTCAACTTCACCTTATTTGTTAAGAGAACCAACCCACAGCCCTCTCTTTTGGGGCAGAGTTGAAGCAAATGAAAAGTGTGGGCTCATTTTTAGTGCTGCTCCATGTCAGCCACGGCCCTGGGAACAGGGAAGGAGAGTCTCCCACAGGTGCTCAGTCTGGGCAAAACCACTTCTGCCTTTGGTAAAGCTGCCCCTCTCTCAAAATAATCCCTGAAGGACAGAATTCCTCTACTACCAAGGTGGGATTAACTGCCCCCAGTTGTAAAATTGCTGCTTTTTAAATAGGGAGTGTTCTCGACTGACAAGCAGAAAGGTTAAATATCTGTCTTTCTTACCCCAAACCGACAGATTTGTTAAAATCCCAGATGTGGCTGCAAAGATTTCTTGAGTGTTGGGTCTTACAGCAGCCTAAGATGGACTTCACCTTGTCCCCTCCCATAATAAACTGAGGAAGACTTCCACCTTACAGAAGAGTTGGTGAGCAGCAGAAAGAAATCCTATATCCAGCAAATCCCCACTCCTGTGGGCCATGATTGACTGTTCTCAGAAACTTTTCTGAGAACTATTTTAAGAGATACCTGCCCACGAATTGCAACCCTGATTCCCAGTTCCCAACTTTCTTCCTCCCCAACACCGTTTTTCCAGGAGCGATGTGGAAAAGCAGCGGGAGCAGGGAAGGCAGCCTGGGACCTCATTTACACCCCCTGCCACTCCCACTCCTCCTTTTCCCTTGCCTGCAGGAGCGGGGAGCAGGTCCTGCCTGGCCCCCAGACTGTCCTGTCGTGTTTGCCATCCCTGCAGGATCCAGTTTCCCACCCTGCACCAGCAGTTCCTGTTCCTCAGCTCCTCACACTCTTAGTATGGAACATTCCAGGGGCTTCTCTAACTCCAGCCAGCTTTGCACACAGATTCCCCCCTCCAAAACTGACTCCTGCATCCCACTAATACACTGACTACTTCCAGTGTGTCCCCTGAGAGTTCCCCAGACACACCCCATCTGGAATACAACAGTTACTCCAAACAGTCCCAAAACCATATCCATATTTCAGGGCAAACATTAACAACTCTTTCCTGGTTTTCTTTGTAATTTTGAAGGTTCTTACTACTTTCAGTAGCAGCTGCTTGTCTCTACCAGTTCCCATGGAGAGCCCTTGGGAGGATGGAGTGAACCACAACCCCTGAGAAAAGCAGAGCCCACCTGGGTAAGGCATCCAAAAAGGACACAAGACAGCAATGCCCCTACACCCACCTCACAGAATTATGGTGACTGGATGGTTCCAACGACCCAGAACTTTCTGCATGAGCAGTGACTGTCTCAGTGTGTGTTTGTGTTTCTGCAGCACCAGACAGGGAGAGCAGAGCCCCCGGCTCTGTTCCCATTACCACTCTTACCCCAAGCAGCTGGAATGCACTTCAGAGTTCCTAACAGAAGGAATGTGCCAGTCTCCAGCTCAGAAACCCTTATCAGCTCCCTCGAGCTCCCTAAACGAGCAGCACTCTGGGTTTCCTCATCCCAAACCCACAAGACTGTTCCCTGCACCCTGCCAGAGAAAAGCCACTCCATCTTCGAGTTTCCTGTTCTCTCACCCTTCAGACTTTTGTTTCCAGAGCTCTGGATAAACAGGTTCCTTTAAATAGCTCCTATCTCCAGCAGCAGGGGCACAGAGATCACTTGATATGAAGAGCCAGGAGGGGAGGTGCCCAGGGCAGCTCCAACATTCCACATGCAAAGCAGTCCCAGGGTGTCGAATGCAAAGGCTGCTGAACCCTGAGCTATATTTACATGGTGGCCATGAAACCCCAGATTAAGGCAGCTCTCCTTTCCAGCCCAGTCCTTTCCTAGAGGAATAATGTTAGGAGAAAATAAACCACAACCTGACACAAGGAATCACAGAATCGTGGGACAGTTCGGGTTGGAAGGGGCCTCAAGGATCATCCTGTTCCAAACCCCACCATGGGCAGGGACACCTCCCACTGGAAGGAAAACTGTCTTTACAGGCACAACCCCTACATTGTCTCCTTGCCTTAGGAATTCACCAAGATCCTAAACCAAGAGTTTATTCACAAATATATGATGGACTATTTTTCTTCATGGGTACCATGGAGGGGATGGAATCAAGGAATTTTTGTTCAGGATCAAATTCCACACCTGCATGAGGCACCTCAGACAGAGCTGACAATAAGAGGAGCAGCTGAGGGAGCTGGGGGGGCTCAGCCTGGAGAAAAGGAGGCTCAGGGGGGACCTTCTGGCTCTGGAACTCCCTGACAGGAGGGGGGAGCCGGGGGGGGGGGGGTCAGGCTCTGCTCCCAGGGAACAAGGGACAGGAGGAGAGGAAGGGTCAGGTTGGACATCAGGGGGAATTTCTCCCTGGAAAGGGTGGTCAGGCACTGGAAGGGGCTGCCCAGGGAGGTTTGGAGTGCCCAGCCCTGGAGGTGTCCCAGGAAGGCCTGGCTGTGGCACTCAGTGCTCTGGGCTGGGGACAAGGTGGGGATGGGGCACAGGGGGGACTCGATCTTGGAGCTGTTTTCCAACCTCAGTGATTGTGGGATTTGAAAGAGACTGCTTTTAGATTTCATTCCAGGCTTTTGAGCAGAGCTTCTCCCAAGAGAAGTTAGACTAATAATTTAAAGAGTCTTCAAAACACAAGCTGCAGTTCCACTGCACTTTAGGAGTGAGGACTTTTCCAGGGCAATATTCATGAACTCCAGTCAGAGTTCCACGGCAGTCACGCAGGTCCTGCTGCTGGCAGGGAGAGATGATACCTCCCAACCCCAGGTAGCACACGGAAAAATGAAGGTCTTCTACTGCAAAGCCAAGCAGATACTCTTTGGCAACACCCACATTTAATCCTTATCAGAGAGGACAGACTTTAGGAAACTCTTCTCGGCAGCGATCGCGGCTGACAAAGCCAAACTCCAGTGAGGTTCACAGGAGCAGACAGGGAAGCAGCAGCTGCACAGGCGGAGCTGTTTTCACAGCACCACGGATTTGGGGATGTCAGGAGCAATCGGCACAAAAGAAACAACGTGCAGTGACTCTGGGAAGTCGGAAGAGTGACTCATGGATTGCCAAATCACCGGTGTCAAGGACCAGCCAAGGACCTTCCTGGAGGGTTCTGAAAGGCTGGACAGGGCCAGGGCTGGGACAGAGGAACTACTGACTCTGCTGAATGAGAAATCCCCACCTCTCCAAGTTGAGGTCTTCCTCTTAGTCCTGCATCAACTTAAAGTTAAGTTCACCATCCATGAAGATGAGAAATGAGCTGTTGTTTTAACACATCAGCCAAGGACTTGAGCAGTTCTGCCTCAGCTCCTGGTTTGGCCACTGATTTCCTATGTGATCCTATGGAGAAGTAGAAGAACTTGCATATTTCCCTTTCCTCAGCTATAAACATAATTCTCCATCTGTGGGAACGTCAGAATAACTTGGTAATATTAAAAACTAGAGAGTAACTTCAAGTGAAGGGAGTGTAAGGAGGCACCCTACAACTTCTAACACCTCAAGTAAAACCATCTCCTATAAATTAGTGTAATGGAGTAATGGAACCTCTGGTACAACTCAGCCTGTAACCCACTCTCACTATTTTAGATTTTACAGAATTATAGAGCTAATTAGTTTGTGTGAGTTTGAGCAGCCAGAGCCCTCTGGTTGATTAATGCCCCACAGAGGGGGGGGGGAGAGGGCACTCAACACCCTGAGTACACAGGACAAGAGCCTGGAAACACCCAGGGAAGGCTGGGATCAAAGACTCTGACAGGAGTGACGCGTAAAAAGATTCAAAGATCTCTCACAAGTGTCTAAACAGAGAAAAACCTTAACACAGACATCCAGATTCACACACACACACACAAAAAAAATCCAACATGAAAACCCAGGGCTGCAAATGCCCTTGGTGAAAAACAGCAAAGCACGTTCAGCAGGAGCTCAATAAAAAAAGAAAGTGATTTAAGCAAGACCGAAGTGTCTCTTTTCACAGTTGAAGAGCTGCTGCTCACAGGACTGAATTAGCTAAAATTAGCTCTCCCAGTTGCATTCCCACCAGCACCCCAAGCTTCCCGTGTGGATGAGTAGTTTTGGTGAAAGCAGCTCTCATTTGGAGGCAGAACATGCAAATTTCAGGAGAACAGTGATTTCTGACCAGCTCCTTCCGTGAACACTGATGCAGAACAAACACTGTCTTTCACATTCAAGTTTAATCCTCGTCTGAAATATTTATTTTTGGAACAATTCAGGGAACAGAAAGCCTTCAGCCCAGCAGAGTTACATCTAAAAATAAAGGGTTTAAGAATTCAGGAATTCTTGCCACTGTTCTGTCTGATCAATAGAGATCCACTGTGACTCCTGTCAGAAGCTTTATTTGTCAGAGCACATCCTGCACCCACACTCAGCCAGTGTCATCCACAAACCTGCGGCTTCTGGGACAGCACAGGCCACAAATTGACATTTTTAATGATTTGAGACATAACTGAGATTTATAAAGATCCAGCTGCACACACATTACAACAAGGAGCAGCAAGAACCTGAGTCAAGTCTCAGCTGTGACCGAAATCATTGACTGAAGCTCCTGCAGTGGCTGTTTTGCCTTAGCTGGGGCTGAACACTAATGAACCCTTTGATGAGAGCAAGGAGAAAAAGCAGTTCTCGTTATTCAAATGTCACTTGATTGCTAATGAAAGGCTGCTAAACCAACTGATGGCCTTCATGGGTCAGGAAGGAAGAGGAAGGCAGCTCCTCCTGGAGCTTCAGTACCACGGCTGAGTTCCAGTGAGTAAGAAAGGGCTGCACTGCCACGTGTCAAGTCTTACTCTTCACACCCTGATGGCCACGTGCAAGTGGACCTTGGGAGTGGTCCCAGTCCATGCCAGCTCTGGAACAGCATCCACCAGTGTCTGGGAGAGGGCTTCCACCCTCAGCCACAGGCTGTAAGGGGAGATATTCTGAGATAAGTCACCAAAAGGGTTGCAAGTCTTGCTTCTCAAACGATGCCAGACGGCAGCACAACCAGCACTCTGGGGAACACAGCAACACCAAACAGCAGCCCTTGCTCTCCACTGCAAAACCCCAGCAGGTTTAGAGCCTCTGCATCATCAGTATATTCCTCTCTGAATTCTCAGGAGCAAACACGTGAACATGGATCAGAAGAAAGGCAGAAGGAGCCTTCACCCCCCACACAGACACACTGCTGCCTCAGCGCTGGAAATCACTGACACTCCCGACTCATCTTCTGGAATCTCCCACTCCTAAACCAGCTGCTGCCTTGCACACCTGAAATGTTGGTGAGCACAGAGGTGCACTGAGCACCAAACCCCCTTTATCTCTTTCCACAGCAGACCCTTCCCCGCTGTCCTGCCCGGCAGGAGCCAAGGCTTGTCCTGTGCCAGTGCAACTGCACAGACACCTTAAAGCCAAAGCTGCTCAGGGCTTCAGTGACCTGCTACGTTGGACAGCTGAATATTTCCAATCCTGCTATTTTAGAGCCTGGGTTGCACAGGGGAGGATGGCAGCTCCTCACTGGAGCTCTGCAGTGAGTGCAAACACGAGCCCCCGCTGGAATGGGCACTGGAACACAACCCTGGCACGGCCATTGCTTGGGGGCTTGGATTTTTTTCCCCTCCTTCTTCCAGCTAAGAAGCCTTTCCAGAAGTCATGGCTGGTCAGCAGCAAAGAGAGAATATACTTTGTCTGGTATCCAAATATTTGAGTCACAGAACCGCGGAGCCATGGAGTGGTTTGGGTTGGAAGGGACCTCAAAGTTCATCTCATCCCACGGACAGGGACACCTTCCACTAGACCTTGGACACTTCCAGGGATCCAGGGGCAGTCACAGCTTCTTCAGGAAACCCCTTTCAGTCCCTCACCACCCTCACAGGGAGGAATTTCTCCCCAGTATCCCATCTAACCCTGCCCTCTGGCAGTGGGAAGCCATTCCCCCTTGTCCTGTCCCTCCAGCTCTCATCCAGTTCCCTCTCCAGCACTTCTGGAGGCTTCTAGTCTAGAGGATATCCTCTAATACAAAAGTTAATGACACTCAAAATCATGACAGACACACTGTGAAGCGTCAGAATCAATTAAAACCAAATCCATTCAGAACACAACCACATTCCAGAAGTTTCCAGAGGACTTGCTGCCCAAAGGTTTTACATGGAACAGCCCAGATCAGCAACAATTCAGCACTATCTGTGTCCTGAGATACCAAAACTACTGAAATATTAAACTCCTGATTACACACAGACTTTGTCAGGACCTCACTGAGATCCCAGCTGGGCAGAAGTCACCTGTGGAACATCCCACATTCTCCTGGTAAATTCAGGAGAAGCCTCAAAATGTCCTTTGACCTCCCCTTTGCAGGCACAACCTCGCAGAGCTGGGACCTTGGCTTAGGCAGAGCTCTGTTAGGTCAGGTCTGAGTGATCTCCAGCACAGACCAACCTCCCTCCGCCCAGGAAACAAGGATCTGGGCACTGACAGGGTGCAGGGGAACAAAAGAAAGCAAACATTCTCCCATTATTTATCACACAGCACCAACATTTCAGATCTCCAGCTAAAATCAGAGCACCTGGGAGTGGATTTGTCCTGTCAGGTGTCAGCAGAAAGCGATCCCTGTACCTGGGGAAAGGGAACACGGCAGAGAAAGGTCAGAACAGGGCAGCCAGATAGGCTTCAGATCATTAACATCCACTTACTCGTCTTTTAGCTCGTGGATCACGTTTCCAAGGCACAAAGAAATGCACCTTACCCCAGGTTTTGGGTTGGAAAACAAACCCCCGAACGAAAAAGAGGTCGGTCTGTAAGGGCTGAGTTTCCCTTTTGTAAGGGTGGGTTGAAAACCCAACCAGTGAGAATAAGACCCAAAGGCATTTTTTGTGGATGAACATTTGGTTTGAGCTGGAACACGTTCCCATGTTCTGCTGCAAACCCACGGCTTTTGGGGGTTTTAAAACACGGAGTCACTGCTGAGAAAATTCAGGGCAAAAGCGACCGATAAACCCTTCGGATGTTTATTTACAACCGTAGAAGAGTAATTAAGGTTTCTAAAGACAACAAGTTCCTAAAGCAAACAGAAAATTAACTGGAACAGAAGACACACACTCACTTCCCGTTATGCAACCGCCTCCCAAAGCAGATTTGTTCAACCCGGCGTGAAAAGCCAGGCTGGAGCCTCAGAACCTCCTCAGATGCTGACAGGTTACAACAAGGTGCAGACAGCTGCATTAAACCAGAACAGATGAGCAAATTGCTGCGAGATCTGAGACACCAGACCCGGGCTGGGGTGTCTCACACACACACACACACACACACACGGGCTCCCAAATATTCCCTGCAGAGCTCCAGGGGTGAGACTGACCAGCCAAGCTCCCCCTCCCTGCCCCCAGACACTGCAAGGCACTGCTAAACAGGATATTTAGTTAAAGCCTTTTAGAACTGTGAGTAGTTAAAGTCATGACAGAAACAGCCAAAGGTGTGGGGGACATAAAAATCCCAGGATCACTGAGGCTGGAAAAGCCCTCCCAGCCCACAGATCCCCCCTGTGCCCGATGCCCACCTTGTCCCCCAGCCCAGAGCACTGAGTGCCACGGCCAGTCCCTCCTTGGACACCTCCAGGGCTGGGCACTCCAAACCTCCCTGGGCAGCCCCTGCCAAGGCCTGACCACCCTTTCCAGGGAGAAATTCCCCCTGATGTCCAACCTGACCCTCCCCTGGCACAGCCTGAGGCCGTTCCCTCTCCTCCTGTCCCTTGTTCCCTGGGAGCAGAGCCCGACTCCCCCCGGGTCCCCTCTCTTTTCAAGTGGTTGTAGAGAGTGAGAAGGTCCCCCTGAGAGCTGTGCACTTTTACTTTGCTGCATCTTTGCAGCTTCAATCACAGTAAATAAAAAGCAGAGCAGAGAGGAGCTACAGGGAAAACAAAAAATAATCATCTCCCAAGATTCTGTCCCCACAGACCCTGTTTTATTTTGGGAAAGCAGAGGAGCAGAATTATCCTGTCTGTGTTATCAGAGCAATGACAGCCTAAACTAAGGGAGCTGCTGGAACTGTTTTCTCAGATCCTTGTTCTGTGCTTATCAAGGAAAGTGATTCCTGCTCTGAACATGCAGCAAGAGCAGCAGGACTTTGCCCATCAGGACTGGAAGCAGTACAACATGTGTTACTTCACATCACAATCAACTAAATCAGTGCAGACTCACTGCACTGCAAATAACATTCAGAAATCAAAAGCTGCATTAATAAAATATTGCATTATAACTGAATGAAAAATTTCCCCGTGAAAATGCTTCAGACATGCCAATAAAACTAATTTCCAGCACTACACTTATTCCACCTGATTTCTATTTCTTGCAGCGACTGCAATTCACAGAGTTCTGTTTAGTGCACAGCTTCTTACTGCACAGACCAATTAAAAAATAATTATACCACCCCACTTTTAATCTGGACTTAAAACTGTTCAGCTCAGATTCATTAAGAGGAAGAAAAAAAAAAAAAGAACCAGCTGTTCCCATGTTTATCCACACTTTCACTTCTTCCTGGCCAAGACACACAAGGGAAGTTCTGAGACTGCTCCTTAAACCAGATCCAAACAAAACCAGGAGTGCCAAGGCCATCAGATACGGGGATGTGAGACCCCCCTGCAGAGCTGGGATCCCCCACATGAGGCCCTGGAGCTGCTGGAGAGAGTCCAGAGGAGGCCCCGGAGATGCTCCAGGGCTGGAGCCCCTCTGCTCTGGAGCCAGGCTGGGAGAGCTGGGGGGGTTCCCCTGGACAAGAGAAGGCTCCAGGGAGAGCTGAGAGCCCCTGGCAGGGCCTGAAGGGGCTCCAGGAGAGCTGGAGAGGGACTGGGGACAAGGGATGGAGGGACAGGACAAGGGAATGGCTTCCCACTGCCAGAGGGCAGGGATAGATGGGATATTGGGAAGGAATTCCTGGCTGGGAGGGTGGGGAGGCCCTGGCACAGGTTTGACCAGAGAAGCTGTGGCTGCCCCATCCTTGGAAGTCCAAGGCCAGGTTGGATCGGGCTTGGAGCAACCTGGGCTGGTGGAAGGTGTCCCTGCCCATGGCAGGGGGTGGCACTGGATGATCCTTAAGGTCCCTTCCCACCCAAACCATTCCAAGATTCCAGGACCCAGAAGAGCTCTTTCCCTGCTGCCCTCCCTGTGAGAACAGCAGCCCTGCACTGACAGGCTCCACTCCCAAATACCACCAAGAAAATCCATCTGGGAGGTGGGAATACAGGACAGGGAATACAGGACAGGGAATACAGGACAGGGGCCTGTTCACATCTGAGGAAACCAAAAACTGTGCAAAGAGCTCCTCCTGTGCCACCAGGGCTGGGGACTCCTCAGCCAACCCCCCCAGGGTGAATTGGGTCACTCCTGCTGCCTTCACCTGCAGGAGCTGCCACGGCTCTGAAGTGACTCATTAATGCTCCCACAATTTTAAACACAAATTCCAACCACGAGGAAGACAAGTATAACACATAGTCTGACATGCAATTCCGTTGTTTTTACAGTTCTCAGCATTTCATTAACTGACAGAAGTAAAACGTTTGTGTTGGAGCTCCAGCAGCCTCCAAAGCTTTTGGCCCCCCCTCCACACAGATACTGCAATTTAAGTTGGAACCAGCACGAGGCTCCCGACGCCTCCAAGGACAACAGAGCAGCTTATCAGGGTGAGAACTGGGAGAGAACAATGAACAACACAACTGCTGGGGGAGAAAGTTGACTTAGAATGAATCAAACTCGCTGTGTTTCTGGCACATCACTGAGTTCTCACCCAGCAAGAGAGAGATACGAGTGTCAACCCCCACAGCCATCACACCAGCTGAATATCCAGGGTTTGCTCTTACTATAAAGCAGTTTTTCCAATCAGTTGCTGATTTTAAAGCAACAATTTTATAGTCTTAAAAATGGAAACAGGTAGAAAACACGTGGCATTTCCCCACACCACTTCCAGCAGGTTGCACCACCACATAAAATCACACTGCTTCCAGAATTTTTGCTGAAAGTCAATAATCTCACACCCAAACTGCAGTGATGGTGTGAGAAGGATTCTCCTCTCATGGCTTTTTGAAAGGCCAGAGGATGCAGAGACAGGAGCACAAAGCACAGATACACCAATTACCAACAGGTAGTAGGGAACACATGGGGGTTTACTCCAAATATCCCCACACAGGAGACAGTGAATGTTTTTCTTGTGTCCATGACAGAGTCACCTTCAGGGAATGTTAAATAAAAGCTCTAATGCCTTCATCTCTTACTCTGTCAAGACAGAAACCCCCTGGAAGCAGAGCCAGGTGAGTTTAACACAGGGCACATCAATTCACTGTCATGAGTTTCCAAACAGAAGACAAACCCCTGAAGCCAAGGATCACTGTTAAGTCATTCTTCATTTCAATCTTGCTTGGCTCCACCTGAAGACCAAAATGATGTTTCTCAACAAAGATTGGGACCACATTTTTTCACTCCTCTGTAACAGCTCATCATTAGAATGGGTTGGGTGGGAAGGACTTTAAGGATCATCCAGTGCCACCCCCTGCCATGGGCAGGGGCACCTTCCACCAGCCCAGGTTGCTCCAAGCCCCGTCCAACCTGGCCTTGGACACTTCCAGGGATCCAGGGGCAGCCACAGCTTCTCTGGGCAACCTGGGCCAGGGCCTCCCCACCCTCCCAGCCAGGAATTCCTTCCCAATATCCCATCTCTCCCTGCCCTCTGGCAGCTAAAGCCATTCCCTGTGTCCTGTCCCTCCATCCCTTGTCCACAGTCCATCCCCAGCTCTCTTGTAGGCCCTTTTTGGGTACTTAAAATCAATGTAATTGTCAGAAAAATAACCGTATCAACCCCCCAGGCAGCAGTTCTTGCAGAACCCACCTCGAAGGTGCAGGAGGGAAGCCCTGATGGCACCTCCACCTGCTCCCAGGCCAGGGCACCCAGCACTGCCAGCTCCTTCCCCCAGGACCCACGCAGAACCCCTCTGCTCCAGCCAACACTGGGAGCACTGCACAGTGCCCAGCTGGTGAGATCATCCCCAGCAGCAAACTCCAGCAAAAAGCTTTTTGTTACAAGCTGCTCTACTTGAGTTTGCTCCATTTTCAGATTAATTAGTAAAGAAGATGTTTTACAGAAAAATCCACTTTATTATTCCGAAAACATTCAGTATTTCCTCTCTTTTCTCCTCCATTTCTACCTCTTCAGATTTACAATATTTATAAGACACTTTTAAATTTTTGAGCCAAATTATTGCAATCACGAGGGGATGAATTCTGGAGGGGTTTTTCTGTTTGAGGGTTGGCTTTTTTTCCCCATTGGTGTTTGAAAGAAGAAATACTTCCACATTCTACAGCACCACTTGAGTTATACTTTGCATTTATTCCACAAGTGACAAGAACATATTCTGAACTGCCCCTACCTGGCCTTGGGCTGAACACAAAGACAAATAAGGCAGGATGGGAGAGAAGGTTGTTACAGGACAAGAATGGGGGGGGGTGGAATTACATATAAAGTAGAGCATATAATTCCCTTTATTTTTTAATTTTATTTTTACTTTTCCCCCAGTAAAACCCAAATACTGTTCCTGGGCTCCAGACAGCCAAGTCCTCCACCCTGAACATCACCCACCATTTGAGGTTCAGAAGCTCCACCTGCCTGAGGGCACTGGCAATGGATTAAGCCAAAAATCCAGAATATTCCAGATAAATCCACCATGCTCACAGGCTCCAAAGAGGCTGATCCCACAGACACACTCAAGAATATGGAACAAGCACAGGCAACATCAAGCTCCAAGAGCACCAAAGCATCTGCAGAGTCCCTGTTTTCAGTGGTGGCTCCACACCTCAGGAGCTGGAGATCCCAGTTCTTTTCCCTCCTCAAGGCAAAAAGCATTCACACCAATCCTCCCCGCTTTTGGGAGGTGCATCACCACCCCAACACTTCCCACAGCCTCTTCTGCACTTAAGGAAAGGCTGAAGGCAAGAGTCACAAACCCTGGAAGAGCAGCAAGACGGGGTCTGCCCATCCTCTCCTAACCAGCCATTCCAGGCTTTGCCTTGTTCCAGGAATTGCTCCTGTGTTTCATGCAAGAAACTTGCTGGATAAAACCAGAAATAATCCCAGAATGGTTTGGGTTGGAAGGGACATTAAAGATCATCCAGTGCTACCTCCTGCCATGGGCAGGGACACCTTCCACCAGCCCAGGTTGCTCCAAGCCCTGTCCAACCTGGCCTTGGACACTTCCAGGGATCCAGGGGCAGCCACAGCTTCTCTGGGCAACCTGTGCCAGGGCCTCCCCACCCTCCCAGCCAGGAATTCCTGCCCAATCTCCCAGCTAACCCTGCCCTCTCCCAGTTTAAGTGGCTGCAGAGCTGAGATTTGCCACTGTACAGAACTGAAACCAAGCCCAGCACAGGGACTTTTCTTGGTGGCCAGACCAGAGAAACGAAGAACAAAGGCAAAAGCCAGAAGCCTTGCAGTGTTTGGGAATCAAAGGACCCTCTGATTATCTCCTGTGCAATGACCAACCCCGCAGGTCTCCAGGGAGGAACGGGCTGTGTGTTCCCAGCTCACTGTCCAGAAGGGAACTCAGAGAGTTTCACCCCGTGGTTGGTTTGTTCTTCCCTTCACCCAGGGATGTGCAGCCTCAGCCAGACTGAATGAATGAGTCACTTCATTAACCCCCAGTTTACACAGAGGACACGTGAGAGCAAGAGCCTGCCTTGAATCCAATCAACCCCCTGAGCACCTGGAAAACACTCAATTTGTCTTTTTTTCTTGAACATATTTTAAAAACCAATTAGTAGACTGACAGAAGTAATTTAGTAAAAACCAGCTGAGAGAGAGAACAACCCACAAGGCAATCTCCAGATTAAAAACATAAGATTTTAGTCATAAAACACAGCCTACATCCCTGTTTAGTAGATGAAAACTCTCCTCCCAATACACAACCCCCTCCTTTGGTATTATGCTTCTGAAAAGTGCAATATAAAGCAATTCATCTAGAAATTACAGCCCCTGTACTTCGAGAGATTCCCAGAAAAACCCTCACAGGAGATAAGCAGGGAGAGGAGAGTGCTTGGTGTGACCTGAATGCCTCAGGTGTGACACTCAGAGGACAAAGGTAACACTGGTAAGCAAAGATAACTTTTATTTGCACTTATTGAGACTTCTGAGCTGGGTTGTTTCCTCGACACCACCAGCACCAGCACTCCCCTGTGCACAGGGCACTGCCTTCGAGGAAGGAAAGGCATCTTCTGGTGTGGTGAAGGTGAAGAGACTGGGAAAAAGCCAAATTCTGCCCCTGGGACTGAGCACAGCCTCGGCCAGTTTGCTGAGGACCCCGAGCTGTGGGGAAGGGATGGGGCACCCAGAGGGACCGGGACAGGCTGGACAGGTGGGGCCGTGCCAACCTCAGGGGGTTCAACGAGGCCAAGGGCAAGGTCCTGCACAGGGGTCAGGGCAATCCCAAACACAAACAGGCTGGGGGGGAAGGGGAGCCCTGAGGAGAAGGACTGGGAATGCTGGTGGGTGAGAGGCTGGACATGGCCCAGCACAGAACCCTCCCCATGCCCTGGGCTGATCCCACAGAGGGGCAGGGGGGATTCTGCCCCTCTGCCCCTGTCTCAGCTGAGACCCCCCTGCAGAGCTGCCCCAGCCCTGGGAACAGCAGCAGGAGGACGTGGAGCTGCTGGAGAGAGTCCAGAGGAGGCCCCGGAGATGCTCCAGGGCTGGAGCCCCTCTGCTCTGGAGCCAGGCTGGGAGAGCTGGGGGGGTTCCCCTGGAGAAGAGAAGGCTCCAGGGAGAGCTGAGAGCCCCTGGCAGGGCCTGAAGGGGCTCCAGGAGAGCTGGAGAGGGACTGGGGATGAGGGATGGAGGGACAGGACACAGGGAAGGGCTTTCAGCTGAAGGAGGGTAGATTTAAACTGGATATTGGGCAGGAATTCCTGGCTGGGAGGGTGGGGAGGGACTGGAATGGATTTCCCAGAGAAGCTGTGGCTGCCCCTGGATCCCTGGAAGTGTCCAAGGCCAGGTAGGATGGGGCTTGGAGCAACCTGGGCTGGTGAAGGTGTCCCTGCCCATGGCAGGGGTGGCACTGGATGAGCTTTAATGTCCCTCCCACCCAAACCCTTGTGGGATTCTGTGATCTGCCCACACAACCCCCCAGGGCCCAGAGGCAGCAGCACTAAAGCTCCTGATGGATCCCTGAGGCTCCAGTGCCTCAGAGGACACAGCCCACCCCCCACCACCTGAGCATCAAATGAAGTGATCAGTGAAGGACAAAGCAGAAAACCTGTCCCTGCACAAACCCATGTAAATGAACCTTTTGCCTGGCCTGTTCTTGTGGTTCTTACATTTTAATTTCTTTTAATATGCTCTAGAGTGGGGAGTGCAATTCTGTCCCACTGACTTAAAACATACATCAGAATAACTGACTCACACCACTCTGCTGCTCATGCTAAATTATTTGTATTTATTCCTCTGATCCCACAAAAAAAAAAAAAGTAAGTTTAGGCTTGAATTTAAAGCATTAACAGGATTGCTGAAAGAAAACTGCTTTGAAAAAGCCTGTTATCAGTCAATAAGTGCAGCTGGTGGATACTCAGCTTCCCTTGTGGTCTGACCTCTCTCATATCACAGGAATATCTTTCAGCTTAATGCAAAGCTTGTTTCATAAATAACAAGATCCTACAGTCTTTAAATTGAAAATTAAACTAATTTAAGGACAAAATGCAGGTCCTCCAAGGCACTTTGTAAGTGACCTTGCTTTGAAAGGTTAAAAATTCAGTGTGGAAAACGACACTACTCCAGGTGATCCCTGTGTGAGACAAGATATTCCTCACCAGAGCCCACCTCTAGTTACTTCTCTCTTTCAGAGGGCAGTTCCTAACCTATGTTTATATTTTATTCCTCAATTTATAAGTTGTGAAGTTTCTTTTGAGCAATACAACAACTGTTTAGAGCAAAGCAAGGTTCTACAGTTGCACAGCCACGATGCCCTAATGCATCTCAACTTGGATAACTATTTTCATGCACTTCTTGTGCTCCCCCTCACACACATGTGCAAAATGACTTCAGCACAACGCTGAATTATTCAAATAGAGTTGATAAAATAACTGCCACTGAAACCTTGATGAGATGTTAAAGATCTATAACCCTCAGTCCTGCTTCCCTCCACCCTCCTCGGGCATCAGCTGCCACCCCTTCAGTTAAAAAAAATGAGCAAAAGCAGAGTTACTGAACACCACAAACACCTCCTGTAAAAACACATCAAAGGACAAACTCGCTTTAACTCCACACAGATTTATAAGAGCGAGTTTTGCACTGTATAATTTCCTGTTGAGCTCACATTCAACCATTTGATTACATCAGCACCTCAGGATGATCTTGGAAGATGTGAAGCTTGCCAGGGAATTTCATCTGGGACACGCAACAGGCACAGTCAGCATTTCTGGCTGCTGAAAATTAAGTCTACAGATAAATTACACACCAGAGAAAATAAACACGCCCCGGACTCGAAGGAAGAAAAGCAGTTTAATTTTGATCAACTGTGGGCATTTTCCATGTTTTTTACAGGCATATCCCAGATGAAGAGCAGCCAGGGCCCTTCCAGAACCAAAATTCCAGGAAGGCAGCTGGCACTACTCATTGCCAGAGGACACCTTGTCTGTGGGACCCAAGGGAAACCAGGGAATCTGGTCTTGGCACCTACCCCAGCTGGAGTTCTGGGATAATAAATGGGCATTTAGGTCCTACTTCAAGATCACAGCCCAACTACACCAAGAACATTTCTGTTGGACAATTCGTGTTCTCCCACTCCCCACGTGCCATTTCCTGAACAGAAAGGGGACAAAGAAAGGGATGCCCAGAGCAGCTGTGGCTGCCCCTGGATCCCTGGAAGTGTCCAAGGCCTGGCTGGACGGGGCTTGGAGCAACCTGGGCTGGTGGAAGGTGTCCCTGCCCATGGCAGGGGTGGCACTAGATGGGCTTTGAGGTCCTTTCCAACCCAAATGATTTCTCACACATCAATCAGAAGCAGATTCCCCATCTGTTTTCCTGAGGATGACACTCCGAAGCATCACCACCATCCCAAAACTCAATGATCAAGAAAACCAGCCAATGTTGCAGTTTAAAGTAAAACCCCCAAGATCAATATTCCATTTGAAATCCACGTGACCACCAGACTCCCAAGAACAGCCAGTGCTGCTCTGAGCTCCAAGGGCAGACTGGGAGGGCTCAGAGGGTTCAGTGCCTCCCTGCCAGAATCCAGCTGGATTCCCCGCGAGTTTGTGTCGCTGCCTCTTAACCAGCCCTGCTGAGGAACTGCAAACTGCTTTAGGAACCTCAATTTTGCCCTATTGAGAGCATAAAAAGCCAGTTTTCACTCTGATCACTGCACAGCCTGTGGCAAGTTTGCAATCCTGGGAAGGGGGGACAGAAAGTGCAGGTGGAGGGCAGGAATCCCCTGGTCAGGCATTGCTGGGGACACGCACACAGACAAAGCCACACACAGAAAATCACCCACAGAAATGAAAAAATAACACATATTCCTGACTTCAGTTGAAAAAGCAAAGGCCAGAATAGCTCTTGGAGGTTCAGACTTGAAGACACAAGTGTTTGGGAATGACACAGCAGCTTATGGAGGAGATTAGAAGTAGCCTGGAAAGAGTTAAATCTTTAAGAAGAATCCTGGACAACTCTGTCCTTACTGTAACCTCCCTTCCTCTGCTCTGCCCTGGTCACTCCCTTACTTAATTCCATAAATGTGTTGCTCTCACTTTCCCAAGAGGACTCAAGTTACCAGGACCCTCTGGAGTGTTATTTTCTGTTCTGCCGTTTAACAGTCAGTTACCAAAATAACTCTTCTGTTCTCCCAGTGTCACCTCTGGACCATTTCCTCCTCTCATTATATAACCAGGGAGCTCTGCTTTAAAAGGGAATCTCCTTTTATCACAGGAAGTCAATCCCCCAAGGGGAAAAAACATCAGGTCTGTGGTATGTTTAAACAAGACACCGTCAGCTGATGCCAGTCAGGATTTCTGGGAGCAGTGGATCACATCCCGTGCTACAACCAACCCTCCAACAGCCTTTCTGAAAGGGCTTTGCAGCAGAAAAAAGAAAATTACCCTGCACTGAATACATCCAGATGGCCTTAAACAGGATTTGGGAAGCAAGGGACAGGAATAAGGGAGGAAAACAACAGCGTAGGATGGACGGGAGTTCGGGATAGAGAGAAGGAAGGAGGAGAGGGAGGAACAGAGAGAAGGAAGAAGGAGAGGGAGGAACAGAGAGAAGGAAGGAGGAGAGGGAGGAACAGAGAGAAGGAAGAAGGAGAGGGAGGAACAGAGAGAAGGAAGGAGGAGAAGGAACAAAGAAGGAAAAAGGGGAGGAAGGAGCAAGGAGAGGAAGGAATGAGGAAGAGGAGGAAGGAGAAGGAACAAGCAGAAGAAAGAAGGAAAGGGAGGAACAAGAAGTAGGAGCAGGGGAGCAGAGTAAAACCTGTGGCACAAAACCAGCTCGTTAATTAGGTAATTAAGGAAATATAACAAATCAATGCCTTAGAACTAAAGGCCTTTGTGAATCCCAACCCTTTCCTGATCCATCACTACCTGAAGGGGATTCCAGGAGCTGCTGCTGGCAGAGAGCAGTGGGCAGGGACCTCTCTGTGGACAAACGGGAAAATCCTGCAGGAATTCCCGTCTCCAGAGAAAACCAGGGTGCAGAGGAGCCTCCAAGAGCTGCCTTCAGAGACAAGCACAGGAGGGTGTGCCCACAGGGAAAGTCTGTCAGCAGGGCCAGCAATTACTGCTCATTTGGCAAGTTAAAAACCTTCGCTGCAGAAAATTGAGCTGGAAGGGGAAAGGAGTTTCCTCGTGTTCCCCAACTCAGCTGCATGTTTATTCCTTCTGGGAGGGGGAAACGCCGTGGAAGCTGCCAGCAGAGGAGCACAAAGCATCAGAATAACACAGAATATTTGTTACAGTTTTAAGAACAAGATAACGACGGATGCAACAATCTCAAAAAGTTGGTATTTTAGGGGTTTTTTTAACACCATTAATACCCAGAGGTCTCAAATAAATATGTGGGGTTTTGGATAAAATTTGGGTTTCAGCAAGCAGGCAATGCCTTACAACACTCCTCTGCATTCAGATGCAGGGCTCTTAATTCCTAGTAAAACCACCACTGCTGTCAGGGGGAAGTACAAGCCTAAAAATGGTACTTTTAGTCAAATTATAGCATCTCTGCTTAAAAGTGAATTCCCAAGCTGAAAATAGGTTGGACCGAAAGCAAATCAGCTCGAGTTACATCAACCCAGTGCTAATGCAGATATACATCCCTATAAATCCAGTCATTCACCAATTACACCAGGGCAAGCTCCTAAGAGGGTCACTCCAGGACAAATATGTAATCCCCAATGTGACACTTGATCCTATTGCCCTACATGCTCTGTCCAAATCCCAATGCAAAAAAAAAGTACATTTTACCAAAAAAAAAAAAAAACAAAAAACAAAAACAAAAAAAAAACCCAAAAAAAAACACAAACAAAAAAAAAAAAAAAAAAAAAACAAACCAAAAACCAGTTAAAAAAAAAAAATCCAGTGCTCAGAACACAAGATGGAAATATCCTTTAATTCTCGTGTCCTAATTGCTTAAATAGGTTAAAATACAGCCTAAGGAAAATAATATATATATATATGTGCTTTAAGCATAAAGATATCGTGCAGAAATTAACTCTGCAGGTTACATCCGTTGTAGTATCATATATAAATGCAAATTTATTGCATAAAACAGAGCTTGAGCCACCCACAGCATCCTGCAGAGTCCCCAGCAGGACCATTGGACACATGTACTGGGTGACAAAGGTCATGGCAAATCACCCCAAAAGCATTTAATGCAAGATTTAAACCTCAGTGACGACTCATCCTGGTGATCACACCCCAGAGCTTTGCCCAGCTGTGCTGCTGGAGGTGGAACAAACTCCCACCCTCGGGAGCTGCTTCCTGCAAACCTCGGCAGGAGCACGATGAAATCACACCCAGCAAGTGCTGAGTGACCAAACATTCACAGGATCCAGAGGTCCAGGATGGTTTGGGTGGAAGGGGCCTTAAAGCCCATCCAGTGCCACCCCCTCCCATGGGCAGGGACCTTCCACCAGCCCAGGCTGCTCCAACCTGGCCTGGGACACTTCCAGGGATCCAGGGGCAGCCACAGCTTCTCTGGGCAACCTGGGCCAGGGCCTCCCCACCCTCCCAGGGAGGAATATCTTCCCAATCTCCCATCTAACCCTGCCCTCTGGCAGTGGGAAGCCATTCCCTCTTGTCCTGTCCCTCCATCCCTTGTCAATAGTTTATATTTCTTGGAGCTCCTCCAGGCCCTGCAAGGCCACAATCAGGTCACCCCAAAGCTTCTCCTCTCCAGGCTGAACAATCCCAGCTCTCCCAGCCTTTCCTCCCAGCAGAGCTGCTCCATCCCTCTGATCACCTTGGTGCCTGGACTCTCTCCAGCAGCTCCATGTCCTTGCTGTGCTGTTCCCCAGGGCTGGAGGCAGCACTCAGAGTTACAGGCAAAGCAACACTCCTGAAGCTGTGCATCAGGAACTCCCCACTGGGAACCCAACAGCAGGTCCCAGCACAATATATTTCATTTACTACTGCACATTTACATCACTTAAATCCACAGCTCCTGCTAAGAAGTCTGAAACATCCAGTTCTTACCATCTAGAACCCTTTTTATAACTGCTCTGATTCACGACCGACAAGAGAAACGATTCACTCCCACCACAGAACCCAAAGGAAGGAAGAGTGAGTGACTCAGTGCTTTGTCTCATTCTTTGCCTCATTTAGAGCCTCTGCTGGGGCTGCTGGGGGAGTTTTGTCTTTGCTCTCCCAGGTCTGAAGTGTCCAATTACCTAATTAATAGCAGAGAAAGTATCCATGGACAGCAGAAGAACTCCTCTGAGATTCCTTAAGACCAGCACAGATAAGCACAGGAGCACAAGAGCACACACTTAATGAAACAGCAACAGAGAAATGGCCTTGACAGAGTCAGAAATTGAGGTCAAACACAAAACAAGCACCAAAAAGGGGAAGGAGAGGAAAAAACCCCATCAGCAACACCAAAAACTCCCCATCCCTGGAAATGTCCAAGGCCAGGCTGGACAGGGCTTGGAGCAACCTGGGCTAGTGGCAGGTGTCCCATGGCAGGGGGTGGCACTGGATGAGCTTTAAGGTCCCTTCCAAGCCAAACCATTCTGGGATTGTAGGAAAATGAAACATTTCAGATCCTGTGTTCTTGTGTTTGGTGATAACACCATTTCAGTTCCCCCAAAAGGGAACCTGAGTGCAGACAGATATTTGTAGGACTTAATTATTAATTAATTAATTCCTGCAGACAGGCAGGAATTAAGCACTTGGAACTGCTATGAACAGGATGCTAATGGGAATCTGAAAGTTGTGCTTCACTGACACTTTTCCTGTAATCCCCATGCATTTTTTAAGCACCTAACCATTAGTAGTTTTAATTTGACTGGGTTTCAGACACACTGAGAGAAATTCCAAGTGCTTAATTCCTGCCTGTACCCTAATTACTGTCTGCACTCAGACAGTTCCCCTTTTTGGGGAACTGAAACGGTGGAACCATCAAACACAAGAACAGTGACTTTGGATTAGGGGTCTGATTTTGATGAGGGGTCTGGAGCATCCCCCTGATGAGCAGAGACTGCAGGAGCTGGGCCTGGTCAGTCTGGAGGAGAGAAGGTGAGAGGGGATCCATCAATCCACACAAATCTCCCCAAGGGCTGCCAGGATGGTCCCACACTCTGCTCAGGTGCCCAGGGACAGGACGAGGAGCCATGGCCACAAACCAAACCACAGCAAGTTCCACCTCAACCCGAGGCAGAACTTCTCTCCACCAGGGTGGAGAGCCTGGAACAGCTGCCCAGGGAGGGTGTGGAGTCTCCTCTGGAGACATCCCAATCCCACCCGGACACGTCCCTGTGTCACCTGCTCAGGTGACCCTGCCTTGGCAGGGGGCTGGATGATCTCCAGGTGTCCTTTCCAATCCCAACCATTCCATGATCCTGGTTTAAGCCTTTCCAGTGAAGGTCTGCATGGTTTGGGGTGGCCTTTTTCATCCCAAGCCTTAATGCTCTGCACTGCTCTTACTCACCCCCCTGACAGTGTTTCTCCATCTCACTCTTTGATGAGTTTGATGAGTGCTCAGCATCCTCTTTTCCAAGCAGTTCTTCCTACTTCCCCTTTAACAGAACTGATGCAGCTTCCAAAAATAATTGCAGAAATCCCACCTGAGCACCAACCCATTTCTCAGCACTGCAGTCCCAGCGTGACAACCTGATAAAAACTGTAACATGGAGGAAGGATGGAGCCTCGAACCAGCTTTGTTGTAGGGGGAAAAAAGCCATAATAATACGGAAACAAACCCTCAGCATCAACTCCTGGGAGGACAAACTGCCAGAGTGTCTCCAGCAAAGAGCTGGAGTCACACACACCCACCCCAGTCAGCACAAGAAACAAGTGGGAGGGGAAGAGATAAGACCAGGTAAAAGCACGTGGGTGTTTTTCGGCCCCTTTCAGAGGATTTTAAGTATTTCACAAGCATCAGTGCAATGACATGGAGATGTTTGCTCCAGCCCTCAGTGTGAGAGCCGGGGGTTTGCACTCCCAAGGATGAATTGAGCCCTGTTGGAGCACTTCGGGAGTCGCAGCTCCAGGGTATGTAAACACACTTTGAAACTCCCTGATAAATGCTCCCATCGTTTTACTTTGTTTAAAGCAAGCGTCAACACCCTAAATTCAGCCGAAAAAAACAGCTTTTGGGGATGATGTAGCTCTAATGCAATTTTACAAAAGGAACAATGACTCACTCCCAGGCGGGAATGTGTTGGAAGTGTATGACCTAATACTCGGAGAAGTTTGCTTTTCCAAAAAGATCCAGTTTTAATCTGTGCAGCATCTCCCCAACCAGTAAAGCTGTTAAAAGGGAGAGCTTTTGCACAAAGGAATTCACAAAATTACCTCCTTTGTGGCTTTTTTTTTTTTTACATCTTGTCAAAATCCAACCAGCCAATCCCCAGTTTACCCAACCCCAATTTCAAACCTCAGACTGGCCACTTCTCCCTGGAATTCCATCACTGGGCTGGCTCTCCAGCCCAGGCCATTGGAGGGAAGAAGAGCCCTGCTTCCAACGTGCCAGGCAGCACGAAGAGTTCAGCAGCAAAGGGGGATGGAGGTGCTAAATTCAAGCTTTAGAACACAGCAGATATGAGACATTAGCAAGCCCTGAGCACTTGACTGACGAGCACGACAAGCTGACTTCGTGCTCGACTGGATTCCCAACAGTCCTGCTGAGGATCCTCCAGCGCTGAAGGGCTGGTTTTTCAGATGTCCTGTTCAGACAGCAGCTCTACAGCTCTCTGAAGAGCTTTGGTAGAATGACACAGAGCCCCAAACGATTTGCTGTGTTTAAAATGCCAGTGACCACCCCTGAGTCGGGCCCTGCGCCGTCCCGGCCTCTCCTCTGCTCATACTTGCAAATACTCCGGGTAAAAAGGGGGCAAAGTGTAGGTGGAAAATGGGAGTGAGTGACACGGGCTAATCAGGATTTTAATCATGCTAATGGATGTGATTAACTGCATACTCCTCCCCGCAGCCCCACCTGAGCAGCCCGATAGCAGGAGCTGCTCATCCCACGTTAATCCCCGGCTACACCAGGTGTGTCACGTCACCCGGGCACGGGGGCACACCTGACACCCAACCCTCCTCCCACCCACCCCCTGACACCCAACCCTCCTCCCACCCACCCCCTGACACCTAACCCTCCTCCCACCCACCCAGCAAAACCTGCCACCCTGCCAGCACAGCCCCCTGGGGCAGGGGATGGACTCCAGCCCTGCACTGAACTCTCCTCACAGCAAGAGTTACAGCTGGAAATCCAACCTCGGCCAGGGAAAGCCAATCCAGGGCCTATTGCATTACACAAACCTCCCTCAGTAATGACACTGCCACTCTTTCTTTTTTTTTTTATTTGATGGTTTAGCCCAAATCACAGGGACAGTTGGGAGCTTTATCTCAACGTTAGTATCTTGCTACTCCCTGGAGGAGCCACTAATTCAGCAGTTGCCAGACAAAATAGGACTAAAATAAGGCAAGGGTTAAAAGAGCAACAGCAAGGAGCAGCCTTTTGTAAGAGTGAGGGAAGAAATCAGACCCTTCCCTCACTGTCTCCAGGGGAGAACAGAACAAATAACCCAGCATCCCTCCCACCTTCCAGCAGACATTTCCAGGGAGGAATGTGCATTATGGGGTTTGAATGCCCCATCATTTACATACACAGCCATTCTTCACCCAGGGAGGAACTCACACTTCCCATTAACATGGTGCCTGCCATGTTTTCTAGGGCAACAACTGCAAATATCCTGCTCTCGAGCATTCTTAAGTACGGCCTTGTGTGGCAACACACCTAACTGGATAACTTAATCAGAGGGGTCTGAGACTAATCTTGTTTGGGACAAACCCTTAGCACCACCCTGATGTGTTTTTTAAGAGCATCACACCAATGTCTGTTCATAACCCTTTGGGGTCAGATCTCCCAGTAATTTCAAATAACTTCAATATTTAATAATTCCTAACATAAAACTTGATTAAGAAGCAACACAGAGCACTGTGTGAGCCACAAGCACTTCATTCTTCTCGCCACCAAGTTCAAATCTGCATAACATCCCCAGCAGCTGATTTCACTGACCTTTCCGTCCCACCAGAAATTCTTTTACACGAGCAGAACACTGAGCCATGAAACCGGTTCCTGAGCTGTGGGAGGCTGCAGAAATCCACCCCACAGGGGTGTGCTGCCCCAGCCTACCTGCCCAGTTATTCCCATGGGCTGAGCACACTCGGCCCAGCTTTTACACCGCCTCCTCAGGAGCCTGATGCAAAGGACACCCCCCCTTTCTTTGGGAGCTCAGATCCAAGGGACACCCCCCCTTTCTTTGGGAGCTCAGATCCAAGGGACACCCAGCCTTTCTTTGGGAGCTCAGATCCAAGGGACACCCACCCTTTCTTTGGGAGCTCAGACCCAAGGGACACCCCTCCTTCCTCCAGGAGCTGAGCCCCGTGGCAGATGAGGGCTCCCTGCTCTGCCACCATCCCGTGGGCTGCAATCAGAGCCCTCCTCCCCAGCTGAGCATCACTCCACTGGCCTCCAAGGAGAAATAAAGCCCAGAGATAATCAGTTCAGTTGCTGTGGACACAGACGTTTGGCTAAGCAGGAGATTCATCTGTTTTAGTTGGGACAGGAAGAATAAACACGGAGCTCCAGGAAATAACTCCCTGCCTTCCAGAGCAGTATCAGCTTCTGCAACTTGCCTTTGAAACCCCAGAAGTACATGAACAAAGTATCATCTTGTTGTCTACAATCAGACTGGCAACAACACGATGATTAACGTGCCTTGAACTCTCCATCCTCAGCGCAGGAGACTGGAATTTTATCTTCCAGCCTGTGTCTGGACTAGCAAAATAAATGAACTGGGACTTTTCTGGGCCAAACCAAGGTATAGTTACACGTTACTTGGCTTTTAAGTAACCATCACTTTCATTTGAATTGCAAGCAGCTTGAATTCACCCTGACAGACTCAGACCTTGTCTGACCAGTGGTTTCCCTTAGTCATAAGTTTGGTGTGTACCAGAATCTGGAAGTCTACACATGGTGCATAGAGACAAACTTAGTCCAAGTACTGAGTTCTTAGCTGAAGAGATCATTAGTTTAGCAAACAGGAGGTAAATTTAAGCTGGAGGCACAGGAGAGCAAGGCCTGTGGTAACAGCAATAGGTTTACACCAGACCTGAACTCTGCAAGAACTCAAACGAATCTGAGCCATTAAACAGGATTTATTTCTAGGGAAGTAAGGCAACCACTAAAATACTACAGGGGATGGGACCTCAAATATAATTATAGCTCCATTCCCTAAAATAAGGGCTGTGTCAGCCCTTTTACCAGAAAGAACATGCAACTCATTTGTTTAAACTGAGCACTCATCAGACTTCGCATAACGAGCTTAGGACTGGAAATCCAATCACATCCCAGCCTCCACACAGCCCCACCTTCTGCCCCTCCAAAAACCCAATCTGATTCTGTTGCTCAGGCTGTTGGAGGGGTAGGGGTGTTTAATATCACGACAGAAGAGTTTAAGCAATGCTTTGGTGATTAAAACCTTAATTGCCTGTGTCCTGGGAAGGGGAGGTACAAGTGCACTAAGCCCAAATACCTCAGAGTTAGTATTTCCATCTTGGAATGGCACTGACCAGCACACCCTGCTACCAGAGGGAGTCCAAGGTGGTTTCAGCAGTCCCTGGGAGGCTGTTGTGTGATCACTGGTCCCTCTGCTCCACTGCCCACAGTGCCCAGAGCCAGCTCCCCCAGAGCAGCGGGCGAGGGCTCCAGGGATGAGTTTCCCACCCCAGCACCCCACTCACCACCTTCAAAGCTCCCCACAGACAAATGAGGCAGCTTGTTAACACAGATCTCCAGATATGCTGCAAGGGTGAGGTCCTGCAGCTCCCAGAGCCGGGTCCTGCTGTCCCACAGCCCCAGGAGCTGCCCCAGGGCCACGGGCACTGCCTGACAGACACTGGCCTTTCACAAACAAGCTGATAAAGTCAGATATTAAAGCCCCAGCGAGTCTCTGCCAGCACAAGCCTCCTACCAACAGGCTTCCCGTTTGTTCTTTAAGGACAGGAGTGACATAATCCCCTCCTAACACCCTCTGAGGGCTGGGGGGGAACGAGGGGTGACCCACAAACTGTCCCCATGGCAACACTGGGCTCGAGCTGGACTCGCAGGGCTGGGATCTTCAAGCCACTGACACTTCTTTGTATTATCTGATATTTCCCTGATGTCATTGCTGCAGAGACACACAAAAACAGATTTAATATCCACGGCCTTCAGCTTTAGAGTCAACAATCACAGCCACAAACAGATCAGCTATTCTGCCTTCAAGCTTATTATTTGTCACTAACATGTAATTATCACCACCAAAGAAAACAAAAGGCACAGGATATTGCTGCTGTCGCAACAGCAACTCAGTTGAGCTTCTTTTTCAAACTGAGAAAGCCCATCTCTTCTGATGCAAGAAAGCCAAAAAGGACAAAAAAAAAAAAAAGTTAAGAAGAGCATCTGGAAAGATAATAATCAAATCCATCGGTTCTTGCAAGGAAAATAAACAAAAAAGACACACAGTGCAATTAACAGACAGGTCAACATCACCATCAGCACAATTCCACCGTGAAGCTGAATATTTTTGAGTTACAATTTGCCCTTCTCAACGAAAGGAGGAGTTAATCAAACTGCAGCAGCACCTTGCAGATATAACACAGCAAAACCACACCAGATGGAATAACCAAGGCCTGGCAAGGAGGAACCAAGCTTTAAAGTTGTAAAACTCCAGCCCAGCCCAGCCCCTTCAGTTTAGAAAATGAAGCTACAGCAGCATCACACGCGGGGCAGGAGGCCCCGAGCAAGGCTTGTTACTCCACCCCTGAAATACTGAGCAGGACTTGCGTGTCTATTATGTTATCCAAGAAGCCTCTCAGCTGAAACTGTGAGCTGGGGAGAACGTGGTTCCTTGAATAGAGGAGCGCAGTTTTAAAACTAAGAAAGAAAATTAGGAAAAAAGCTAAAATAAATGAGTTTATTTGTTAAATCCACGCAGCAATCAGGGGAAAGAAAGAAAGAAGAAAGGGAGCAACCAAGTAAGAGAGATCAAGAAGCACCTAAAGAAAAGAGACCCCAACATCTAAATTTGGGTTTAATACGTTCACAGATCAGGCTTTCGACACGTTCCCAGAGCACGCTTTGAACACACCCCTGCAGGACGGGGAGAGCTTACACACAGCCTACTCCCAGGATACACTCAGAAACGGCCCTTGGCAGCAGAGCAGCATCTTCAGCACCAAGGAACTTCGCCGTTTTCAGTTTAAACTTACTGCCAGCAGCCCCGCACCGGGCCGTGGCGAACACCCGCGGAATCCCTGCGGCTCCCGACCCTGTGACCGGGGTTTGCTCATCCCGAAAGCGGGCCCGCCGTGTATTTATGGCTCTGGCCGAGCCTGCCATGACTGAGCAGAGGCCTCCCCGCGCATCCCCCCGGCCGCCACACCCAGCCCCGGGCCGGGCTCAGCCCGCTCCCGGCCTTATAAAGCCGGGACCAAGGCCGATCCAGCGGGGGAAGCACGGGGGGGAAACCCCCGCGCAGGAAAGTTTGGGGACGTCCCGGCGCGAAGCAGCGAAACGCAGCGTCACAGTCCCCGAAGGCGCGCTCCCCGCGTGCCGCGGCGGGGCCGCCCCATCCCGGGGGATCCCGCGGGAGCGGCGCCGGGAAGCGGCGGCTCCCCCGGGACCACCGCGGCCCCCCCCCTGGAGCCGCCCCAGCCTCGCCCTCCCGGCAACAAAGCCGCGCCCCGGCCGCTCCCGCTCCCTCCGCCGGCTGCCGCGGGAGATGCTCCGGGACGCGGCGGGACCCGCCGGCCTCCCTCTGCCCAGCCGCGCGTGGCTCCCCCGCCCCGCGGCCCCGGTCACCCCCCGCCCGCCCGGCCCCCCGCGCACAGGCGAGGCCGGAGCCCCCGCTCGGCGCCCGCAGCGTGCCCGGGGGTGTCCCCGCCGCCCGCAGCCCCCTGCCCGCGGCCTTACCGTGCGCGGGGCGCGGGGCAGCGCCGGTCGGAGGCGGCCGGCGGGAGCGGCTGTGCCCGGCGGGCCCGGCGGGAGGCGGGAGCGGCGCCGCGCTGGCCTCGCGCCCGCAGCACTACCCTGCCGCCCGGGGGGCGGGGCTAGTCGGGCGCTTCGGCCAATCAGCGCCGCTCCGCGCCCGCCCCCCGCCAATCGGAGGGAGTGCGGGCGGCGCGCGAGGGGGGCGGGGCCGAGGCGGCGCGGCCCGGGCCGGGCAGCGCGGTTGGGTGCGGCGCGCGGCCACCAAGGGGCGGGGCAAAAAAGGAGGGGAGGGACCAAGGGGGAGGGGCCAAGGGGGGCGGGGCCAGTGAGTGAGGGGGCGGTGGGGAACGGGGGGGACACGGCTGAGGAGAGAGGGGCTGAGGGGACATGGACACAGATGAGGGGGTGAGGAGAGAGGGGTGGAGGGGACATGGACACAGATGAGGGGCTGAGGAGAGAGGGGCTGGGGGGACATGGACACATGAGGGGCTGAGGAGAGAGGGGCGGAGGGGACATGGACACAGATGAGGGGGTGAGGAGAGAGGGGCGGGGGGGACATGGACACAGATGAGGGGGTGAGGAGAGAGGGGCGGGGGGGGACATGGACACAGATGAGGGGGTGAGGAGAGAGGGGCGGGGGGGACATGGACACAGATGAGGGGCTGAGGAGAGAGGGGCTGAGGGGACATGGACACAGATGAGGGGCGGAGGGGACATGGACACAGATGAGGGGGTGAGGAGAGAGGGGCTCCTCCCCAGCTGGGGAAGCCCAGGGCAGGAAGACCTGAGTTTCTGGGTCCCAGCACACACGGCCAGAGCATGTGGAGCTTCTCGTTCATCAGCACCCCCAAATCCTTCTCAGGGCTCTCCATCCCCTCCCCACACAGCCTGTTTGTGCTTGGGATTGCCCTGACCCCTGTGCAGGACCTTGCCCTTGGCCTCGTTGAACCCCCCGAGGTTGGCACAGCCCCACCTGTCCAGCCTGTCCAGGTCCCTCTGGGTGCCCCATCCCTTCCCCACAGCTCGGGGTCCTCAGCAAACTGGCTCAGGGGGCCTCAGTCCCACTGTCCCTGTCACTGACAGAGCTGTTGGACAGTCCTGGTCCCATCCCAGCCCCTGAGGACCCCACTGCTCACTGGTCTGCACTGGGACCCCCGAGCCATTGACCACAGCTCTGAGTGTGACCATCCAGCCCATCCCTTATCCCTGAGTGTCCCATCCATCAAATCCATGTCTCTCCACTTCAGAGACAAGGGTGTCCTGTGGGACAGCATCAAACACTGTGCACAAGTCTGAGTGAGTTACATCGGTCACTCTTCCCTCACCCACCATCGCTCACGAACCGACTTTGTCAGGCACAATTTGCCTGCGGTGGAACCATTTCCACGTGCATGTGGCTGAAACTCCCTCAGACGAGAGAGAGGTGAGACCGTCCACACTTGGTACAGTGACACCAACCACACAGGAGGAATATTCAGCCTCACTTTTTGTGGATGAACCATCGCAACCTATTTTGCGAGTTAATCCAGGCAGGAGGGAGGGAGGGAGGGAGGGACACCATCCCTGTCTTGTTGACAGCCAGGCTCCTGCGTGTGCCCCAGGGCTGTCTGTGTCACCCATCCGCCCGGAGGGAGCTCCAGAGCTACTAAATCCCATGAAAATCCGTGATACATCGGCCTGCTAGATAAGAAAATCAAAGCGTGGTGACTAAATTAAAACAAAAATAGGTGTGTCTCATGTCTGGTCACTGGAGGGAGGAAACACCCTTTGCATCAGGCGTGGAAGGGCCCACACCCCATCCAGGTTGTGTTGCAGCTTCTGCCCACCCTCCTCCTCCCAACCCTCTGAGTGTGGGTCCATTTGCAGGGCCAGAGCCGGGAAGGGAGCGGGGAAATCCCGTGCCCTGATGAAAGGCATATCTATAACTGCTTAGACCATGTGCTATTTTTAAGCTCCGAGATAAAATAGCATCCTAATGGCTTTCTTTGGGAGCGTCGGGCGACGGTTTGAATGTCAGGGCTGTCCCAGCCTACCCTGAACATCAGAGGCTTAAAGATCCCCCTCTCTCCTTGGGAAATCCACCTCTCTTCTTCTCCGAGACTTTCTGTCAAGTCCCTAAGATGGGGTAGACCCTGGTTCTACTGCAGGATGGTAATTCCTGGGTCTGTAGAGTGGATGTATGAATGCAACAAAAACTATTGGGTTACAACACAGCGCTACAGCAGAAACCAGTGGGTTACAACACACTAATGCAGCAAAAAGTGGTGGGTTACAACACACCAGTACAACAAAAAGAAGTGGGTTCCATCGGCGCTGTGTCAGGGAGAACCTCTGACCACGGGGCTGACCTGCTTTTGGCTTCAAGAAGGACTCCTGGCTCTTTTCTCCTAAATTCCAAGCCTGGAATTTATTCCCCAAGAATAAAGAAAAGCCTGAGAGCCCAAAGCCAGGCCTTCACTGCACAGTGTCACACAGGAGAGGTCCTTCGGTGGATTAAGGACAAAAATCCCAGCCTGGCACACCTGGGTGTCATAACCCAGCACAGGGATATGATGCACCCTTAATGCCATAGGTGTGTCCCTTGTAAACTCTATGTTGCAGCAGCAGCTGTCCACCTGAATCCAAACATCCCTCTGCCGTTGCACAAGGGGCTTCTGGCTTTCCCAAACCTGGCTCTGTGACCCTGGGAATGGGCTACCACCAGCCCAACAGCTGGGGGGTTTCCCTCCATTGGAACCAAGTAAACCATGGGATGGTTTGAGTTGGGAGGGACCTTAAAGACCATCTAGTTCTGATGCTCTATATGTCTGTAGAGCACATAGCAGTCCAGGTGTCCCTTCACTGCTCTCCCACCCACGCTGCCAGCTGAGAGCAGCTTCTTCTGGTTCTCTCATCCCCATTTCAGAGAGGGACTCTTCACCAGGACCTGTAGTGACAGGAAGAGGAGCAAAGGGCTCCAACTGGAACACAGGAAATTTAGGTGAGATGTACAGAAGAAATCCTTGCCTGTGAGGGTGGGGAGGCCCTGGCACAGGCTGCCCAGAGAAGCTGTGGCTGCCCCTGGATCCATGGAAGTGTCCAAGGCCAGGCTGGACGGGGCTTGGAGCCACCTGGGCTGGTGGAAGGTGTCCCTGCCCATGGCAGGGGGTGGGAATTGGGTGATCCTTAAGGTCCCTTCAAAACCAAACCCTTCTATGATTCTCTAATTCTATGATCTCTTTCTTCCTCTTTGTGACATATGACATCCTCCTTGCACATCTGCAGCTGTTACTTCTTCTACCCCATTAAGTGTAGCTTCTCCTTACACTGAGAACTGGGATTCCCGAATTTCTTAGGTCCTGCCCTTCCCCAGCCTTAGCCAGTGGAATTTTTATCATTGCCACTGGAAGAAGCAGGGTGGAAGAGAGTTTTATACCTCACTTTGTATCTGAGGAGCAAATAACTTGTTCCTGACCAGAAGGAATGAAAGGCACTATATAATATGAGCTGCACCTCTACCCTCCACACAGATGAATTCCTGTAACTCTTCAGAAATCACCAATATAAAGACAGAAAGGGCTGGTTCCCAAGTGAACAACCAATGGATGTGTCCTCTTAGCTGTTACTGTGCTTACAAGCCTGTCTTGCCCAGAAGATCTCATAGCTCCTTTGTTATTCCACCCAAGCTTAGCATGGCTTCCTGGGGCACTGCTGATATGAGACTTCCTTGTTTTCCTTTAAAATCTGAAGTCTGCCCTTTGCTTTCTGGGAGCAATTTCAGGTCACACTCCATTTGCTGCCTCCTCCTGTATTTCCCCTATGCAAAAATTCAAAGCGTCTCATTTATCTCTGTTTATCCCTCAAAAGAATACAGCCTACTCCTCCACTTGCTTTTCCAGCTGCTTTTCCGGGCTCCCTGAGTCCTCTCCATCTGCATTTGGCCTGGAAGGCAGGGCAGCAGGAACCACTTTGGCTCTGGCAGACAAAACCTCTGAGACGCTGCAGGTGTGTCCGTCCTCGCCCCAGCAAAGGGGGTTGTTTTGCCCGGTGGGGCTGGTGGAGGGACGGGAGGTGTTCAGGCCATGGCTCTGCCCTTTCATCAGGCCAGACAGTGAAAGTGGCTGGGGCCGAGGGAAGGGGACCGGCTCGTCTCCCTAATGATCGCTCCATCAGCCCGGCAGGTAGGGCAGGCTGGCACTCAGCACTGCCCGGGGGGTGAGTCACCTGCGGCACCGAGGGAGCTGCAAAGGGAAAGCCCGAGCCCGGGGAGTGCTCCAAAGGGAAAGCCCGAGCCCGGGGAGTGCTCCAAAGGCAAAGCCCGAGCCCAGGGAGAGCTCCTTCCTCACCGTTTTGGCGGAGCCACTGCAAAGAAGGACTCCAGCGCTCGGCTCTGCTGCTCCCAGGGCACCGATGGTGCTGGAGACGAGCTGTGATGAGCAGCTCTCCTGCCCATTTGTCAAGGGCTTGTCATTCCCTCCCCAGAGCACATGATGGGATAGCCAAAGGTGGATGCCCAGCATGGGAAGTGCTGGGGGGGCAGAGCTGTGGGGTCTGCCCTGCCTGGGCAGGGATGTTGGTGCTGCCGAGGGCTCCTGTCACCCCTCTGATCCCTCACTGAGCTCGTGGAGGGGCCATTTCCAGAAATGAGTGCAGTTAGTAAGCAATGAACCTGAAGTCCCTATAAAGAAGGAAAACTGAAGGGTTTGACCAGAGCAGGGAGTTGCCTCCACACTTGGAGCAGCACCCAACGAGTCTCACTGTCAGGAAATGTCAGCGTATTTATTTTTGAAATGGAAGGCCCGTGAGCATCTTGGAGTTTGAACACTCTACGAAACCAACCTCCCATGCCACAGACTCCATTCCTCATCCCTTCCCTGTCCTGGATCAGGGGTGCAAGGAGAAGATAATCAGTGAGGCAGGACACTGCTCCGGCGACACAGAAGGACTGTGGGCCGCTGGCAGATACTGGCCAGCCAGCCAGGGCTGTTCTGCTCATCAAAGCTGACTCCAGCACAATGGAAGGCATGGAATTTTGGCCGGGGATCCCTGCCATCCCAGAGACCTGTCGAGACTCTCTGACCAGTCATGGGATTTGCCTTGCAGCTGGCACACCCCGTGATCTCCTGATCTGGGAGCTCTCCCTTGGCTGTGACCAGCTGTGTGGGGCTGCAGAGGAGGAGGAGGAGGAGGAGGAGGAAGAGCAGGAGGAGGGTGGCTGCAGGGCTGCACTGAGACTGGGACAGTGAGTTCTACTGCCAAGGGCTCTGTGGTCCCAGACCACCGGCAGAAACACGGCTCCAGCTGCTCCCCTGCACCAAAGGTGCCACTGTGAGTGACCCGGGGTGTGGGACACCTCCCACCCACAGCACAGGAACCAGAGCTTGGCATCCCACCTGTGGGCAGAGGGGGACCTGCAGAGGCTTGTCCTGATCAGTGGCTGATATCTGCAGGTTCTTTGTCCCAGCAGAGCCGTGTCCTGGGAAGCAGAGGGCAGCCCGGCCTTCCTTCTGGAGGGCTTCATCCCGCTCCTCTGGAGAGGGCTCTTAGCCTCAGAGCTGATCCCTTCCCTAGCCTGGGCCTTCATAAACCAAGCCCAATTATTCTGAGGCAGAAAAATTGAGTGTGTGCCGTAATGACAGAGTGAGATGTCCCGAGGAGCCTGCGCGTAGCCTTAAGTTACCTTTTATAAATAGGTTAAACAGCTGGAGGGCCGGGGTTGTTTAAAGGGAAAAGGCATACAGGACATGCCCTATATGATATGTTCCACCCCAAGCAATTCTGCCACTCTGCTGATTTATATCTGCAGATTAAAGGATTTGCCTTTCAATCAAATTATTCTCCTCAGAGTACTGAGTGGGGCAGAGGGGGGGTTTCGATGTTCTCCACTCGGTGCAGCTCTCCCTGTGCAGCCACGGACGTTTTCTCCCTCACTGTGCCCAACACGAGGCTCCCAAATGACTCCTGATCACTCTGAGGGTGATTTGCTATTTCTGTCCTGCCTCTGGTGCACAGGACACTCGGGGGACAGGGGAGGGTGAGAGGTCCTTGGGCCCTGGGGAGCTCCCAGCCCGAACTAGACGGAGCATGTAACCAGGACTGACAAAAGCTGCGTGATGAGACACGAGGCGACTGTTCTGGGGAAGAGCCATCTGCAAAGAGCCTGGATCCATCAGGCCCTGCAGCTCTGCAAGAAGTTTTCTGCAAGTCATGTCTCTCACCAACAAGGACAGTGTCTCCGGGATGGGGGTCTGGTTTGTTTTAATTCCACTGCTCTCTTCCTTCCTCACGTGAGCAGGTGCCAGATAAGGCAGAGGGGAAAGTTCTGGTCACTCCTCTGGAGCTGGGAGGAGAGCACTGAGGGAGATGAGGTGAAGGACACGGGTGTCTGGAGCATTTCCATGCTGTCATGGCTTGGACAGAACGAGGGAGCTGTGAAGGGCAAAGGAACCCCCCGTGTGTTTGGGGTGGTGCCTCGTGCCTGGGGCAGCTGTGCCACGTGTGCCCTGTGTGCTGTGCCAGGCACAGGTAAGGCCAGGCCAACCCAGGGCTGATCTCCTCCCACTGGGTCTCCTCCTGCTCTGGTTGCTGGGCTGGTTGGAGCTCTGGCACAGGAGTTTAAACACTGCCCATCCCACTCATTAGGGCTTCTCTGGGCAATCCTCAGACCCCACAGTCCACTCCTTCTCTGGGTCCTACTGAGCTGGGGGCAGCACTTTCTTGTGGCTACAAGTTACAGAGGGTAATGGTCCATGTGCAAGTTAATGGTTTGGAAAATGATGCTTTCTAATTCCTCTGGCTGTGTGTTACAGCAAAAAAAAAAAGGAAATGGAAGCTTCCTGCTGGAAGCTCCTTCCTTCTTCATTCTCCTGGCCATTCAGAATTTTCTCTGCTTCCATCACATCAGTTCTGACTTTCCTTCTTCCTGAGGTGGCTGATCTCCCAGTGTCCCACCACACCCTCTTTTCTCTTCCACAACTGCTCTCCCTGCTTTTGGTGAACTCTCTTGAATCTCCAGATTCCTGCCAGTGGTGGGATGAGACAGCAATATGGGAATTGTCTTTGAAAAGACTGGACCACTTACACACATTTCCTGCATCACTCATCTGTGCTCCAACACTTTCGTTGCTCCTCACCTTATTTCTGTTATTCTTCTTATTTCTCAGCAGTTCAGACATGCAAATAAAAGGGGGGGGTGTCCTTGGTGTAGGTGCTGTAGCTTTAAATATGAGCTGCACAGGAAAATTGCATGAAAAGCATCTTTTCAGGCCAGAAGCAAGGACTGTGTGTGGATTAAAGGCAGTGTCACCTCAGAAGCAAGGACAGAGCTCAGCCCTTTGTGATCACAGAATTCCAGAAAGGTTTGAGTGGGAAGGGACAACAAATCCCATCCAGTGCCACCCCCTGCCATGGGCAGGGACACCTTCCACCAGCCCAGGTTGCTCCAACCTGGCCTTGGACACTTCCAGGGATCCAGGGGCAGCCACAGCTTCTCTGGGCAACCTGTGCCAGGGCCTCACCACCCTCACAGCCAGGAATTCCTTCCCAAAATTCAGTTTAAATCTACCCTCCTTCAGCTGAAAGCCATTTCCCTGTGTCCTGTCCCTCCATGCCTTGTCTCCAGTCCCTCTCCAGCTCTCCTGGAGCCCCTTCAGGCCCTGCCAGGGGCTCTCAGCTCTCCCTGGAGCCTTCTCTTCTCCAGGGGAACCCCCCCAGCTCTCCCAGCCTGGCTCCAGAGCAGAGGGGCTCCAGCCCTGGCAGCATCTCCGGGGCCTCCTCTGGACTCTCTCCAGCAGCTCCACGTCCTCCTGCTGCTGTTCCCAGGGCTGGGGCAGCTCTGCAGGGGGGTCTCAGCTGAGACAGGGGCAGAGGGGCAGAATCCCCCCTGCCCCTCTGTGGGATCAGCCCAGAGCACGGGAGGTTCTGGAACGTGTCCCTTCCAGACCATCCAAACCTGTCACCTCACCGAGATGGTTTTTCAGGCTGCACTTGGAAAGGATTCCTGACTCTGCTCCCAAGCCCTGGCTGCCAAACCAGAGCAGAGTAAATCAGCTCACCCCTGAGGCCACAGCCAGAGAGGTGATCTCCCAGGAATTATCTCACATCCAAAGCTGGAGCAGGAAGAAAAGGCTGGGCTGAGGGTGTAACTGCTGGAGACTGGGCCAAAGGAGAGGAGTGAAGCACACTCTGCACGGCTCAGCTGCAGCAGAGCTGCTCCAGTTGTGCAGAAAGCAGAGGGTGGATGACGGGAGAATTAAAAGTTGCCTGAAAACGCCGAAGGACGAAACTCAATCTGTCATCTAATTTAATCACCATGTTGTTAAACCCCAGCTTTCTGGAAGAGACAACCTAAACACAGTCTCCAGAAGACTGTTTCTTCCCCTGGGACTCCACAACAGACCTGGAGACCTGATTGTGAAATTCCATCACTGCCAGGAGGAAAAAAACACCGACAATATCCAAAGTTTCTGCTCAAAGGCCACAAACTGCCATATTTTTTCCACGTATCTTTCTGCTCTTGCTTTAAAAAGACACGAGAGCTGGGGGAAATGACAGCAGCCCTCAGTATTACGGGTGAGAATCCCATTCAAATTCTTATTCATCTTCCAAAAATGAGCTACTTTAAGGAAGGGGGTGGAGGGGGAGGAGAATTCACCGCAGTTGCTCGGAGTAGAAATACAACTGGTTCATACAAAGCATGGAAAATGATGATAATCCGAAGGAAAAAAAAATCTTGGCAGGCTCTGAAATTCAGAAAAGGAAGGAGGGGAGAGAAAAGGAGAAAACTAGAAAGTCTGGGCAATGGCAGGAGCAAAAAGGCTGGGAGACAGAAGCCCCCCAGCATTCTGAGAGGGTAAAAGATGCTCTGGGGAGAGCAGGCAGGCCTGAGGGCCCAGCAGAGGAGGCTGTGGGCAGCTGATTTTAGGTATTATTTTGGCATTTTAATTTTTGCAGGCAGGAGGGTTTATCACAGAAAACAGCAGGGCAGAAGCCAGGCAGGATTAAGGAAAAATTAGGGCCCCACCTCTGTGGATTGAAGCATCCAGCAGACAAGGATCCAGGCAACCAAAGAGCCCAACTCAGCTATTCTCAAGCCCCTGGGAAGCTGAATGGATCCCTATTAGCAGCACTCAGCTGTGGAGTGGTAGCTGCATTAAAAACTGCTTTTAAGGGGAAGAAAACAAACTCTGAAGGGATCAAAGCCCCCCTTGTCCAAACTACTCCTGAATTATTTGACTTGAAGAGGGTTTGTGGCAACTGGGAAAATCATGGGCACGAAATGCCATAAAGTGAGTGATAAAGAAGCAATTGATAAAGGCTTCTATAAATAGATGTGTTTGGTGCCAGCATCAGTCAATAAACAGGGAATCACACAGGGAGGGCTTGGGAAGAGCTCCCGGAGAAGGGGTGGAAAAGATCACAGGAGAGTCGAGAAGACAAGATCAGAAAGCTCTGTCACAATTAACTCATTTAAGAGCAGAGATGAATGTGTTGGTGACAGACAACCTCAGGAGCATAAAGATGCCATATGAGAGTGGGGGAGACAGTGGTTTGGAAGCCTGAATGACTCAAGAATTCCTTCCCAAATTAAAAGCAATCCCCAGAGGTCGTTACACATCACAATGAGACACATTTTGCTGCTGCTGCTCAGTAGAAAATCCTCCAGTCCTCAACTGGCCCAGTTTCTGGAGTTGCTCAAGACCTGTGAGCACCAGACTCGCTGAAGGTGCAGGGATGGATCAAACCTGACATTTTAGGCAAGAGAAGGAGCTATAAAGGGAGAGAGGGAATAAAAGAGGGAGCTGGAGAAGCTGCGGGGTCAGATAACGCCCAGACAAATGGCACAAGGTATTTAAGGTGTCATCAGCACACCCCTGAGGGTGACCCTGAGGCCCTTCCTTTCAAGAGGAATGTCCATGAAAGAGGAAGTCCATGAGAGAAAGTCCCCAGTCCATGAAAGAAGCTGCTGGAGTTCCTCTCCCTGAGAGGAGCCTTTGCTGTGTGCAGTTCTCTCCAAGGCTCAGAGCACTCCTGAATCACTCCTAAAAGATTTTAGCAAACATATGAGCTGAAAAAACCTGCAGATTGTGCCTGTGGTTTGTATAAACCCCAAATGGAACTGGATGAAACAAGGACAATGTTCAGATCCTTCTAAGAGAGCACTTGGAAGCCTTCATGGCACTTGATTTCACCCTGCAAAGAACCTTTTAATTTTAGCTGGATGAAACTCTCCCTGCAGAGAGTTTTGGGAAGGAAGCTCTGATTGAAGTTGTGTCCCATGTGGACATCCCTCCCACATTTTGGCTTCTGTCAGAGTTGCCCCCAGAGCAGTTTTAAAAGTCAATGAATTAATTCTCCTGTGTCTGAGAACTGGCTCTGATGCCTGTTGTCTCCTCTACTTGGCCTTGGAGTCTTTGGAAGGGAAAACGAGGGATAATCAGTTTGTCACAACTGTCAGGAACACACTGCACAGAGCTTTACATGTTGACAGAGCAGTGCTGGTTGTAACCAGCCCAAACATTTCCCTAAAATTAGGATCTAAATAAATCCACTCCTTTGGGAAAGCATCAGCCTTTGAATTAAATTATTCCAGATTGAAGCATTAGCAATATTTTTGCTGAAGTTGAGCTGTCACCCTACCAGAGCATGATTAAACATTAGTCTGCAACAGATTCCTTGGGAAACCTGAGACTTAAAATGTGAAACCACTGAGAAGAACCGAATTACTTAAATGTCAAATTGCTGCCTCAGCAAATGGAGGCAGATTTGGGGCACTGGGGGAAGACACAATTTCTGGGATGAGAAGATGAGCCACAGCCATAATGAGTGTTTTGCCAAGGCTGTGTCTGGTTGCAAAATCTTCCCACAGTCATCCCAAATAAGCACTGGTGAGGATGCAACGTTGTTAGAGAGGGGAGGGAACAAGGGCAGCCTGAGCATTAATGAGGGAGTGTAGGTTGGCAACAGAGGCTCCTTAAATGAGGGGAACTGGCCCAAAGGGTTTCAAATGGGGTCACAGCTCTTGCAAAAGTGGGATGGGGAAAGCTCATGGGATGAGCCTGAGCTTGGGTGTCCCACAGGGGCTCGAGGAGCAGAGCCCTGGGATGGGGAGAGCTCATGGGATGAGCCTGAGCTTGGGGGTCCCACAGGGCTCGAGGAGCAGAGCCCTGGGATGGGGAGAGCTCATGGGATGAGCCTGAGCTTGGGTGTCCCACAGGGCTCGAGGAGCAGAGCCCTGGGATGGGGAGAGCTCATGGGATGAGCCTGAGCTGGGTGGGTCCTACAGGGCTCGAGGAGCAGAGCCCTGGGATGGAGAGAGCTCATGGAAGGAGCCTGAGCTTGATGGGTCCCACAGGGGCTCAGGGAGCAGAGCCCTGGGATGGAGAGAACTCATGGAAGGAGCCTGAGCCTGATGGGTCCCAGAGCCCTGCAGCCCCACCACCACTCCCCCCAACCTCCCCTCCTGGTCAGGCAAGGGTTTGGGTGGGAAGGGACCTTAAAGCTCCTCCAGATCAGCCACACAGAGGCAGGAGAGGAAACAAAAATGGGATTGAAGTTGGGGACATGCAGCACAAGGAGCAGAAAGGGGGCTTTGCTGGAGAACTGCTGGACAGGCTCTTCCAGCTGCTGTGGGAGGGGACCAAGGCCATGGCCCCAAAGGGAAAGTGGACAGAGGGCTGCAGTGCCCCTGATTTCCCTCTTCAAAGCCATGAGTGTAATTAGTGCTGCCCTGCCCTGCCTTAATTAAAGACAAGAATCACTCCCTCCACAGTTCCATCCTGGTCTTTCAGCAGAGGTTACTCCTCCATCTTTTGGCTGGGACAGGAGCAGCAGGACAGGGCTCTTTCTCACCAGCTTTAAACCTTCACCATGAAACAGGAGACTTAAGCACTGAGAAAGCAAAGAAACCCTGAAACAAACTTTCCTGACTTATTTACAAACTGAAACACACTCTGCAAGTCTGGTTAAGGCTGTAGGGCCACATTCCAGCTCTAACACCCCGTGGACCACCAGAGCTGGGGAGAGCAGAGGAGTCAGGACCCCCTGAGTCCCTGCAGCTTCAAAATCCTCTCGTTTCATCGCAGGGATGGTGCCCTGCAAGCAAAATACCTCATTTTTTTCCTTTGCTGACGTCTTTGCTGACAAGGTTCTGCACCAAACTCCTCGTGTGCTGCTGCTGAGTTGGGGTTTAGGCTGGGAAAAGAGACCCAACAACATGACTTGGCAGCAGGATGGAAGACCATCGGTGTCAGGACTGTGCCCAAGGTCCCTCTCAGGATTAGATTAAAGGACAAATGGGCAGAAATCTTGGAGGGTTTGTGATGAAAGAGAAATTTTGTGTCTGCGTGGTGAACATGCCCCGTTATTAAAGAGCATTAGGATGTGATTTGTAACCAAATATTACAAATATGGCTATTTATTACCAAATTATCCCGTGGTAATCCCTCAGGGCTTCCCAGTCAGGATGCTGGGCACGGAGAGATAATCTCTCCTCTAGCAGCTGATGACAGAGAGCCTCTATTCAGAGAGGAAAATCAGGCCAAAACTGAAAGAATAGGTCAAAAAAAGGAAGTCTGTCGTTAAGGGAAGGTTGGTGTACCCGTGACCGACTTCTCTAACCCAAAAAAGGGCAGGGGCAGACGGGGGCTTGGCTGCTCGCCGCTGTTTATTTATGGCTGAGAATACACCGAGCTGAAAACAATCAGTATATTTCCAAACGCTGGTGTTTGTTAAATAAAAATATTGTCTTTCCTGCCAGGGCAGAGGAGGAAACTGAATAAAACCCTGGAAATGACATCCTGATGTTGAGCAGAGCCTCGTTTGCTGAGCCTCCCAGCGACCGTGTCTGGTTCTAATATTTACAGCCCATTAATTTTAAAGCAGTTAGAGTTGCTAAACAAAGGAACAGCATAAAATAGCTATTTTCTGCATGTGCATCCGTGTAATGATGTGCAGGGTGGGTTGCTGCTATTGTTTCCTCGTGGAATCATGGAATTGTATAATCCTGGAATGGCTTGGGTTGGGAGGGATTTTAAAAACCAGCTCATTCAACCCCCTGTCATGGGCATAATTCCTGAAAATTAATCGGTTGCATTGGTCTCTGTCACCAGCAAAGACCTGCAGGTGCCCATGGCAGGTCCTGCTCACTGCTGGCATGGCCCTGTGTCCCACTGGAAGTGGGGGGTAGAGGAACATCAAAGGGAAGAAGGGAAGGGATTCAGGATGCTGCCAAACCTCACGTTCCTCAACAGACCAGGGCTTTCATCCCTGCACCTTTTGTCTCCACCTTGAGCATCCCTCGTTCAGGAATTGGACTCGAAGACCCTTCCAGCTCCGGATGTTCTGTGATTCACTTGTGGAAGAAAACACTCAGGGTTTGACCAAAAGTACCTTTTGCCCAGCTTGTCCATATAAACCCCACGAAGGATCATGTGCAAACACTGTAGTGGTGACAACACCCTTGGTACAAATCTTGGCTGCTGTTATTTGAGTGTTGGAATTCTTCCCTGTGGAAGTTTGGTGAGACAGGAACGTGCCCCAGGGCATTGGCTGTGGTGGGGAGGGAATGTGGGAAAACTGTGTCTCTTGGGCCCCTGAAGTGTTACACACTGAAAGTCCCTGTGCTCGCAGCTGGACCGTGAGGAGATAAAATATTTTGTTCTTTTTTTACTGGAACAGCTTCTCCTCCCGGGCTGATTAAAACGTCCTGTCCTGGACACCTCCCACAGCCCAACACTGTGACTCAGCTCCAGTCCAGCCCTGGGCTGCCCCGGGTTCTGCTGCAGAGGCAGCTCTGGATGGGCCTGGTCTGCTGGAGAGAGGAACAACGCTGCCCACAGCTCAGGCAGATCCACGGGGACTGCAGGGGATGGTGGCAAAGCCCAGCTCTGTTTGGAAATCACCGCGTTGTTTACGGGTGGGGGGGTGTCTGCACACACTGTGTCAGCAGCAACATCATCCTAGAGAGAGAAAAGGCTTCTCTGGCTGTCCTGTGGTGAGGGAGGAGAGAGAGCCTGGCAGGGATCTCCTCATCACTTCCAGCAGGAAGAAAAAGCATCTGAAGCCCAATTTTGCCACCAAAGTGCTCAGCAAGGCAGGGAAGCTCCTCCTTGGTTTCAGCCAAAAGCGGAGTGGGAGAAGAAGCTGCTTTAGGGCCCGTTACCCAAACGGGGTTTGTTTTTCTCAGGCTTTCCCGTTGCAGACACGCAGGAGGGTGTGAATGTGCAGCAGGCAGTGCTTCCTGCCCCTGAACATTCCCGCTGCAGCCGAGCAGCCCTGGGCCAGCGCCCAGGCTCGGATCCAGGCTCGCGGCCCCGCGCTGCACAAACATGCTCCTGACAAATGGGACTCGTGCATCCATCTGGGGAAGAAAAGAGGCAGCACAAGAGCGCCTGGCTCCGGCTCCAGCTCCCGCTCCTGCTTCACGGGGAGGAAATGCCCAGGTCGCTGCAGATTCCCTGCTGTGCCCAGCCCTCCCAGGGCAGCTCCGGGCCGGGCAGCTCCCGCTGGAGCACGGGCGGAGCTCCCGGGAGATGCTCTGTCAGGCAGAAGCGACACCCTCTCGACACAGCGGTGGGTGTGTGAGGGGGCGAGTGACACACTGATGAGAAGGTGACCGAGACCCTGAGGTTCCGTGACTCACTTAAACGCCGGGGTGTTCCCAGGCTGCTGCACGGAGATACCTGGGGCGTGTGGTGCCAGAGGTATCCAGAGATGGCGGGTGGTCTCAGCCCACCAGAGACAGAGCACTGCAGAACTCTGCAGGGTGAGGGTCTGTGTGTGCCTGGAGGATCCGTGCAGCCCACCCTGTCCCCAGCCCACTCTGTCCCCCAGCCCAGCCTGTCCCCCAGCCCAGCCTGTCCCCAGCCCAGCCTGTCCCCCAGCCCAGCCTGTCCCCCAGCCCACTCTGTCCCCAGCCCACCCTGTCCCCCAGCCCAGCCTGTCCCTCAGCCCAGCCTGTCCCCCAGCCCAGCCTGTCCCTCACACGGGTTGCTGTGTCACACAGAGGACAGACAGCCCTGAGCACGCCGCGGTCCCCATGCCGGGTGCCAGGCACAGCGCGGGGGCTCTGGGCTGGCACAGCTGGCGGACAGACGGGGATGGAGACAGGGACACACCGGCCACAGCCTTCGGCCGCTCCCCATCCCAGGGGCCGGAGCACAGCCCGGGCTCAGCGGGTCCCTCCCGCAGAACCCACGCGGAAATTCCCGGAGCCTTTCCCTGCGGGACACCGCTGGTTGTTTCTCTTCCAATCCCAGCCCCCGAGATCCAAACCCTCGGCCCCGACCCCCGGGATCTGCCTCTCCGGCAGCCGCGGGGCTGCTCCCCATCCCAGTCCCAGTCCCAGTGCCACCAGCCGGCTCCCCTCTCGGGGGCGGACCCGGCTGCCGGGAGCTTCCCAGCGCTGAGAGGGGCATCGGGAGCTGTTTTCCACGAGCTCCAGCTGCTGCTTGGCGGCGGGAGAGCCCCGCAGGGCCCGGCGGCTCCGCCACGGCCTCCGTGCTCCGCAGCCGCTTCCCCGGCCGAGCCCCGGCCGCAACAATCGCGCCTTTGTCTCCCTTCTCCAAACGTCTTTATTCCCACTGTCAGCTCTCCAGGCCAGAGACGGTCTCCTAGGCCACGGACACACGTTCGTTCCGCAAACAGCTGCCGCAGACGGTGCCAATGCCCCGCTCCCGTCCCGCTCCGGGCTCCTGTCGCGGCTCCGCCCGCAGAGCAGGGGGACCCGGAGCTGTCCCTGCTCCGCTTCCGACGCCGCGGCAGGGCCGGCTGATGGCACAGAAGTCGGGTGAAATGGCAGACCGGGTCTTGCCCGATGCGAGTTTGGGGTGAAATCCCTTGGGAACGGGCCCTGGCTGCAGAGTGGGAGCAGTGAGTGGAGAGACCCCGCGCCCCCCCTGCCCCCCGGGCGCTGGGGCAGAGGTTTGCTGGATCACAGCTCTTGACAAAAACCAGATTGTGAATGACTCCAACAGCCCCACCAGCACCAGAGCCAGCCAAAAGGTCAGCTGGGAGCAGCTGGAAATAGGAATAAACACCCTCAGCGGGGTCCAAGAGACATCTGTGCACAGCTGCAGTGTGTGTGTGGGTGTGTGCACGTACCCCTGGAGAACACCAGGCTCGGAGCTCTCTGCCAGCCACAGAGGACTCCAGGCCATCCAGGGGGTGCTGGAAGTGATGCCTCTGCCCTGGTGATCTCTCCTTCCCTGCCCAAGGCAGGAGCAGGTCCTGCTGCTTTCTGACAAGAAAAGGTGGAAGAGAGGAGAGCTCCTCTGCTCTGGAGCCAGGCTGGGAGGGCTGGGGGGAGTCCCCTGGAGAAGAGAAGGCTCCAGGGAGAGCTGAGAGCCCCTTCCAGGGTTTAAAAGGGCTCCAGGAGAGCTGGAGAGGGACTGGGGACAAGGGATGGAGGAACAGGACAAGGGGAAATGGCTTTAAGCTAAAGGAGGGTAGATTTAGATTAGACACTGGGAGGAGATTCTTCCCTGTGGGGGTGGTGAGGCATTTCCTCACCTTTCCTCGCAGGAAAGGGTTCCATCCCTCTGTTCATCTCGATGGCCTCCTCTGGATTCATTCCAACAGATCAATGCTCAGACTTCTTACTCAATTCCAGACACACCTGATGGAGGGGAGAGGAGCAGCCCAGGGGGCTGCAGGTTTGTGGGGCTGGGGGGGATGTGACCTGTTGTTCCCAGTACAGAACTTGTGTCACCACTTCCCCTCCTGCAGCAACAGGGGAACGGCCAGGACCAAACTCATCCTCTCCACATGCAAAACCCCGGCTCTGCACCCGGGAAAGCCCCAAACACAGCCCCAAATTCACTTGTGGCTGCTCTGCAAGGGCAGACCCCGCGTTTCCTGGGACTGTGGCAGTGCCCAGAGGCTCCCCCACGGACCTCACACCCACCAAACTGGTTCAGTGGGTTTGAAAGCCCAGCCGTGCTGCCTCCCGGAGCACAGCTCTGCTCCTCAGCCTGCGGGACACGGGCTCTGTGAGGGACTGTGCCCGCGGGACTGCTCAGCCCCACAGAGGAGGAGGATGGTGGGAGGAAGCAGAGGCAAAGCAGGGCTGAACCAGGGCCAAACCCCAGCAGTGTTGGCACCTGCTAATTGCAGCCCGGCAGCGTCACGGGCCGGGGCTGTGCTGCTGCATCATCCCCCGTCAGCGCGGCCCCGGCGCTGTTCCCAGGGCACCCCCGCGAACCCGGCACCCCCGCTGCCCTCCCCCAGGGCACGGGACCCTCGGGATGGGCCACGGCCCTCCCCTGGCACGGGGAGCCTGTGCCCAGGAAGGGGAGCAGCTCCTGGGGAGCCTCCACCGGCCCGCGGGGGTCACCTGTGGGGGAGCTGCCAGGGCATCCCCGGGGGCAGCCCCGCTTCCCAACCCTCCATCGGCACCGGGGCTCGCTCGGGGGGGTGTGCTGAGCCATGGCACGGAATTCCCGGGCCGGGAATCCCGCTGAGGGGGTTGCAGGGACAAGCAGCGCGGAGCCGGGGGTGTCCCCTCCCGGAGCCGGGGTTGTCCTTTCCCGGAGCCGGGGTTGTCCCTCCCGGTGGCCCTGGCAGGGGTCGGCAGAGGCCGGTCCAGCCGCCCCCGGGATGTCCGCACACGCTCCGCTCCCCCCGCCGCCGTCTCCTGCCCCGCCCTGCTCAATTCCTCCCGTGGAGACACTCGGGATGCAGCCACGGGGCTCTTCCTACCCCAACACCCCCTCCCGTGCCACCAAACGCGGCGACAGAAGCCACCCCACGGGGATGTGCCCCGAGGTGGAGTGGGAGCTGCAGCTCCATCCGTACAGGAGCTCTTTCCCTGGGCCCCTCTCCCCCAGCTCAGCCTCCCTCCCTTCCCTGCCCTCCCCGGGACCCCCAGACCCCCCCAGGGACATTCCTCTCGTGTGTCCCCGCGGTGGTGGGGCCATGCCCGGCCTGGCACAGGGATGTGACACATCCCACACCCTCGGGGGTTCCCCACACAGAGCCAAAGAGAAAGAAGGAAAGGGCACTTGGCCACGTTCCTCTTGGCCTCCTTCCACTTTCCTCTTCTGATGTTATCCTCCCTTTTTATGGCTCCTTGCTCGAGCCTTAAGCCCCAGCAAACACGACTGGAGAGTTCATCCAACAGCCACAGCCCCGGCCTGTCTGCAGCACACACACCCTGGGCCAGCACAGCCTGGCTGGGGCTGGGACCCCAAAAGCACATCAGGCCCCCAGGGCAGACCCCGGCGGGGGTCTTGGTCACATCCCTTCTCCAGAAGTGCCTGAGGGTCTCCAAGAACACACATGTGGCCCCATGGCAGGAGGTGAAGGTGAGGGGTGAAGCCTGGATGGAACAGGGAGGCACCTCTGGGGCTGCCACCCCCCTGTGCCCACCTGCCCTTCCTCCCCTCCTGCTGCCCGCCCCAAGGGGAGAATTTTGGGTGAAGAAGACCCTGGTGGTGCAGCCCCTGCCCATTCCCTGCTGCCTCACACCCCAAGGGCAGCAGCCGAGGGCAAAGGCAGATTGGTTTGAAAGCTGCAAAAGGAGTTAAAAGCAGGGAACTGGCTGGTTGGGGCAGCACTGAACACCACAGCCAGGCAGCACTGGAGGGATGTCCAACACCCACTGCCAATTCCCAAGGGAATCCAAGGGATCCAGGAGCTGCTGGCACAGCAGGGCAGCTGGCCCTTTGCAGTTGGCCTTTATCAGCCCCAAATGCCACAAAAGACAGAGCACAAGAGTCCCTTTAGGCCACCAAAGGTAACACAACGTGCAAGGAAACACCAACCTTTGTGCCATTCAGGAGCTGGTGGTCAAAGCTGATGAAGGTTTAAGCTGCTTTCAAAACGAGTTCTAAGGATGACAGATGGAGGGAAGGGAAAAAACCCCCACCCAGTTCTCTGCTTGAGCCTCCCGCGGATTTGGGGTCACATTGCTGTGTTTTCAGGGAAGCTTTTAATGCTGACCCCATTGTTGGCCACCTGCTCGTCACCCCCACGCTCTGCTGAAGCTCTTCCCAGCCCTGGGAAAGCCTCCAGCACAGCCCAGGACCCGCATCCCAAAGCGAGCTGAGACTCCACAATGAACATGGAGTGATGGGAATGCCCAGCTTTGAATTCAGGTGGCTGCAGCCCTGGAGTTCACAGAATCCCAGAATGGTTTGGGTGGGAAGGGACCTTAAAGCCCATCCAGTGCCACCCCCTGCCATGGGCAGGGACACCTTCCACCAGCCCAGGTTGCTCCAAGCCCTGTCCAACCTGGCCTTGGACACTTCCAGGGATGGAGCACCCCCAGTTTCTCTGGAAGTGTTTCTCCTGCAAGTACAAGAAAGGACCCAGGACATGAAAAGCAGCAACCCCAACCCTGGGCTGGTTCTGACACTGCAGTGACAGGGAGCAGCTTCACCAGTGCCTCTGCTGCAGCAGATTTGGATTCAAACTGTTTGGGTTTTTAGGACCTTATTCCCTTTGCCCACAGCAATCCATTAAGCTCTGGGATGGCACAGTGCAGATCCTGCCTGGAGCACCCCTCTCCCAGCCTTCTCCCACCTCAGGACCCACAGAGCAAGGTGGGCTCTGACACCAGGGGCTCATTTCCATCCCCACAGGGCTCCAGTTGAAAAGTTCAGCCAAGGAAGAAGCGTAAAAATGCGACCCCATGAGGCTGAAGGAACAGGAACGACCACCAAACATCACTCCAGAAAGAGGACTCCACCCCAGACTCCTCCCAGACTCCGCCTGTTATGAATATTATAACTAGATGTTGCAATTATATGAATATGCACGTGAAAATGTTGTAATCACTTGTAAAAATTGTGTATAATCCTGTCTTTTCACTGAAGAGGGAGAGCAGTTTGTCCAGCGTGAGCCTTGAATAAACACCTCGCTGCTCAAAGACTAAAACTCTGTCTCTGAGCAGTTTCTCTGTGCCTTTTGGGGCAAAATTTGGCACCACAATCATTCCCAATCTCTGCTCATCCCCCAGTACTGCTGGGCCACAGCTCCAGCACCCGCCCCAGATCCAGCTTCCTGAGTAGCAGGAAGTTTGGGATGATGAGCAGATCCAGGGGAAGTGCAGCTGCACAGCAGGGATTGCTGTAAGAGTTCTGCTCCAGCTGAGTGTCCTCAGAAACGAGCATCATGACCCCAGCAAGTCTCCATCCGCTTTTTCTGAGGAGTTAAACTCTCACATGGAGAAACTGTTGGATCATGGAGTTGTACCAAGAGATCCTGCCCAGCCCTCGTGTGGAACTGATGATTTACCCCCTGGGCTTGACCAAAGAGCAGTTTGGGTCACTCAGGTCACTGCCTGTGGCCTCCTCCCACCCCACATCCCCCACTCAGGAGTTCAGCCCTCCCAAATTTCCCAAAGGGAGAAGTTTGTAACCACCATTTCTGATTTAGCATTTCCTCATCTCCCCCTTCGAGGGCTTCAGCTTTGAGGGAAAACAGCAAATTCCGATTTATTTTTTTTTAAACGAGAAAAACCTCCAAGTCTACCCTTTTGCTTCTCAAGAGGATTAACAACAACGTTCTAAGAAACAGATTTTCAAAAAAAATCAAGTTAGAACTCCACATAAGGCACCTCCATTTCAACACTTTTTTGACACGGATACAAACAGGACACGAGAGGAGAGCTGGGAGCTTCCCAGGCACGTGGTGCTCCCAAGGAGCACCAGTTTCTCCAGGAAGCTGGTGTGTGAGGAAGATGAGCTCCAGCTCCATCACACCCCAAAATCCCTGGGCTGCTGCAGGACTGGAGAGTTGGGGCTGATGTGACCCCAAAAATCAGCAGCCAGGCAGTTTTGGGGCTGGCACAGCAGAACTTCCTCAGCTGCAGGGCCCAACGCTGCCGAGGAAGTTCCTCTTCCTTCAAGGATTAACTTACTTCCTGCTTTCCTGGCAGAGGGAGAAGTGGCCACAATCACCCCTGGGTGTAGGAGCAGCCTCCCAGGATTCCTCACTCTCTGTTCTGGGAATGTTTCAGGATAACAGCTCACACCCTCGGAGGCAGCGGCGACAGCAAATCAACAGCTTTTCACCCCACTGCTGACCCCCCAGAAATTCTCCCTCCTTTAAAACACCAACTCCTCTAAAACTACACAAAGAGACTATGAAATAAAACAATTTGAAGTAAACGAGGTGAACATGATATTTATGAACCAGCAATTCCCCTTAGATGGGCTTTCAGAGGCTTAGAGGTGGGAACCTCGGGCTGTAACGGGACATCTCCCATTCTCCTTCACCACAAACACTACACAGAACCAAAGCTGCAGCTGAGTACAATAATTAACCCCCACCCCTCCACCAGCAGGATGCCCTGGGGCAGAAACCAGGTCTGAGTAGAACCCAGATGATCCAACAGCAGCAGTATTGGCTTCATTTGACTGTATTTAAATAAAATCGAGCATTTAAAAAAATACCAGGCACTAAAACACCCTCAACACTGCTACCCCCACGGGTCTCTCCCCACCCCTCCCTGGGCGCTCTGGGGGTGGCACAGAACACAAGAAGCCATTTTTCAGGAAGCAATGTAACAAAAATAACCAAAGGCAGCTCCCGGCCGGATCCGGGCCCGAAGCCCCAAGTTCCAGGAGTTCCCAGGGAGCAAACAGAGGAGCAGAGAGGCAGGACAGGCCCCCCACGCTGGACAGTCCGTGCTGGGTCCCTGCAGCCCTCAGAGCTTCTTCAGGCGACTGTACATCTCCCTCTTGCTCTTCTCCCCAGCCCAGGTCCTGCTCTTGGTGCGGAACCTCTTCAGGTCCTCCTTAAAGTCCTTGTGGTGCATCGGGCGGTAGCTCTCGGGCTCGCAGAAGCTCTGGGGAGAGAGGAGCTGCTGCCACCTCGGTGTCACAGGGCTGAGGATCCTGCTGGCAGAGCCTGGCAGCAGCCACTGGAACAACCACCCTTGGAACAAAGAGGGACGGACCCCCCGCTCCACATGGGAGCTCCACGCTCAGAGCCCAGGGATGTTCAGATTACAGCTACAAACCCTGGGTACAGGGCTCTCATCCCAAAGGCTCTGGCAGGCACCACCACGCCGGCTGAGCCTGTGTGGTGTTCACCCTGGAGGGCAGGGACTGGAAGGATCCCCGTGATCGGGATCGCAGAGCCCCGTCGGCTGTTCCGTGCTGCCACCTTGAGGCCTCGGTCACCCCTCCCCGGGACAACCCAAAACCCACCGGGACAACCCAAATCCCACGTGCCCATCACCCCCGGGGAGCCAGCAGATCGCAGGGAGGGCCAAACACCTCGGCAGCACTCGGTGCCACCAGCACCAGCATCTCCCACAGGGCCCAACAGCCCAGCAGGGAGGAGCTGACAACCCCATCCAACTGGCCACAGACAGGCCAGGTATCTCCCATCTCCCTGAAAACACACCAGGAAGGCAATCTAAGGGATACTCTGAAGTGTGAGGGACTGAGGTGACAGTCAGGCCATGGCCTGTTTGTGCCAGAGCAGCAGGACAGACCCCGGGAGCACTGGAGAGAGTCCAGCCATGGAAATGCTGCAGGAGCAAAAGCCAAGTGGTAGGAGGAATCCCATCCTCAAAGTGCTGGGAAGAGCTGTGGGGTGTTCTTAGTCTCCTTGTCTGAATTAGAGGTTGTAAACTCCAAGCTCAGGTTTCCAATTTTGCTGTTTCAGGACTGCAGGAGACCAGAGGTTTCCATTTATTTTCCAGCAATTGCTGTCAAGCCTTGTCTTCTCCCCTGCTCTGTGCAGGCTGAGCAGCCTTCAGTCCCTTCCCTCAGTGACAGTTTGTTCTACAAGGGCAGAAACCACTTTTATACTTTACCTCTGAGACAAGTGGAAAAACCTTTCAGCTATGGCAGGAAAACAGCTCTGAGGGAAGGAACAGGCTCAGAGAGCCAAACCTGAGCTGCTCTGGGAACAGAGCACAGAGAGAGCAGAGAAGCCACCCCAGCCAAGCCACTCTGCCCCAAGGACAAGTCTGAGCATGAACAAATCAATCATACTTATCTACCACTTCTCCTGAGTGTGAAAGAGATCAAAGAACAATCATGGGATGGTTTGGGTTGGAAAGGACCCTCAAGATCTTGTTCCACCCCCTGCCAGGGGCAGGGACACCTTCCACTAGATCGGGCTGCTCCAAGCCCTGAACACCTCCAGGGATGGGGAATCCACAGTCTGGGAGGAAGTTCCTTACCCTGCATCTCGAGAAGAAATCCTTGTAGCCCCCCTTGAGCACGTAGAGCTCTGGGTAGTGCAGGCTGGGGTACTCGTTGCTCAGCCTGTCCTGCTCCCGCACGAACCGGCACCTGCAGCACCAAAGATCCTGGTGAACCCTGCACTCCACAAACAACACCCAAAGCCAGCTCTCACCCCAGACTCCCCGTCCCTGGCACCACAGGGGGCTGCTGCTGCCTGTCAGGAAGGGGCTGAGGACCCACACAGCCACAGTGAACCGGTTTTTCCCTTTCCCTCCGAACACACCGGCGCTCCGGCCGCTCCCACCACGGGCTGTGCCACAGCCCTGCCAGGTGACAACCCCCATGTCCTGGTGGTGCCACCCCCACAGCTCTGCTCCCAGCACTGCAGCAGGTCCTCCTCCAGGGGCTGGGCACTCACATGCGAGGGCCCCGCTCCGAGGAGAACTCGCAGTAGAACACCACGATGACCCGCTTGTTCTCCGCCGGCTCGATCGGCTGCTTCAGCAGGTAGTTCTCCACGTCCTCTTCCATGTGGAGGTTTATGGCACCCTGTGAGGGCAGGGGGAACTGAACAAACTTATCTCACTCCCTCGAGGGCAGTTTCCTCCCCTTGGTTTGCTGGAGGAGCCCTGGAACCCTCTCCAAACCCAGCTCCAAACCCCACCAGCACACCCCAGGGTCTGGGACTGGCTCTGGGTGACCACGGCCTGGTTCAGATGGACAATTCAGCACCTGGAGGCTGTGGCTCCTGGGATTTCCCTCCCCACCTCATGTATTTGGGATGGCCTTTGATCGAGCAGCAATGTCCAGGATCAGTTACAGAATCCCAGAATGGTTTGGGTCTGAAGGGACCTTGAGGATCATCCCATCCCACCCCCTGCCATGGGCAGGGACACCTTCCACTCTCCCAGGTTGCTTCAGCTGGGCCTTGGACACTTCCAGGGATCCAGGGGCAGCCACAGCTTCTCTGGGCAACCTGTGCCAGGGCCTCCCCTCCTCACAGGGAGGAATTCCTTCCCAATATCCCATCTCTCCCTGCCCTCTGGCAGTGGGAAGCCATTCCCTCTTGTCCTGTCCCTCCATCCCTTGTCCCCAGTCCCTCTCCAGCTCTCCTGGAGCCCCTTTAGGCCCTGGAAGGGGCTCTAAGGCCACATCCTCTCTGGGTGATCTGTTCCTGGTTATGTTTTGCACAGCTCTTTGCTCTTTGAAGTCTGTGATTTAAATTAAGTTTAATATTCCAATTTTAGCTTCCCTGGATACCAGGATGTTGCACACTGAGTGTCTTACATCCTTCCTCTGGAACCATCTCCCTGAGGGCCACAAAGGCCCCCTCCTGTGCTTAAGGAGGGCAGAACACTCCCCTCTGAGGGGAAAAGGCACTTTATGAACCAAGTGTGAGCTCAGTGTCCAAGACCCAGGCAGTGGGTGGGTGGGACAGGGTCCCAGTGGGGCACCTCAGGAATAACATATCCACATGGCCCTGGATATCAGTCAGCCCCACGTGGGGCCAAGTGACCTCATACTGCAACTTCAGACCCCTCTGGGTTGCTCTTACAGGGTCAACATACCTTGATGTGCCCTCCTTCGTACTCGTAGGGGTATCTGCAGTCCATTATCACACATTGCTTGATGAAGCTCTCAAACTTCCCAGTCAGCACAGACACAATCTGAGAAAAAAAAAAACAAACACAAAAAACCAGAGGTCAGTTGTTTCAAGATGCTTTTGTGTCGTCCCCTAAAGCCCAGTAAAGAATTTTCCTGCCTCTCCTTGGAGCACTCACCATTTCCGAGTCGATGTATTTTAAATCCTGATGTTTCCCATCAACAGTGTCAAGTAAATAACTCTAAGACAGAGAGGAGGGAGAAAATCCAGATGTGAGTCACAGCATCCAGCACTTCATTCTCTGACAGATACTTTGATGACAAGAATCTCTTCAGGAGTTAAGACCGAGAATTCTAAAGTCAGGGACAGAATTTAATTTTTGGCTCCTGCACCAGAGGGATTTTGTAGGTCTTTAACTACAAATTAATCACTTTGTGTCTAACCTGTCCCTTCTCACCAACAGCCTCTCCTAGTTGTTTGAGGACCATAGAATGGTTAAGGTTGGAGAAGACCTCCAAGATCATCAAGTCCAACCTTCGAGTCCAACCAAGCAAGATTTATGTAGCAGCAGAAAAGCCTCTGCAAAGGGAGGGGCTTTACTGGGCTGGTTTGAGCCAGCCCCACTGGGAGAGGCCATTGGGACACTCCAGCAAACCCCTGGCCATGGAACCCCTGGAATTACCTTGGAGAAGTCCCCAATCAGGTCTCTCTGGTCGCTGTCCAGGATGCTCTCGATCTCTGCTGTGGAGGGCTGGGTCCTCACCAGTTTCACACTCTGGAGGACACAGGGCAGAGATCAGCACTGCCAGCACACACATCCCATTCCCTATTTCCCACAACACAGAGCTCAGACTCGACTCCAGAGCTCTGAATTCCGACTCCTCAGCTTCCCTGCTGTTCCAGGGCAAAACTCAGGCTCAGGATCTGCAAGTGCTGCCCCAGCTCCCCCAAATCTCACTTTTCAGCCAAAAAAAGCTCCCGTTGACCTTCATAACCCAGGCACCAACACCAGATCCCCCCCAGTCAGTTCCCCCTTGCAAACTGGATGCTGAGTCACCAACCGTTGGGTCCTCGGAAGTTCCAGGCAGGCTTTTCCTCTTCTTGCTTTTCCCTGGGGAACTGTCTTCCTGGGATCTCTCCATCCTCTTCTGGGTGGTTCTTCCTGCAATGCTGGACACGGACGAAGAGCCAAACAAGCGGCACCGTTTGGCCTGCGAGGAAGGAGAGGAGTTGAGTTCTCCAGCAGGGGTTTGGCTTGGAAAATAAACGAGCCTCAGGATTACGGATTGTTACGGATTTTGCCTTGTCTGAGACACCACCACTGCACAGCAACTGCGGGATGGGAATTTGAATTATTCAGGCTCTGCATTTCCAGTAACACTTGCTACTGGGGGGACTGGGGGAGCTTGGAGCACCCCAAGCAAGATGAAGTGCTCTGCACCAATTAGCAGCCAATCTATCAGCAGATCAAGGAGCTTCTTACTGGAGTCTAAACTCCTTTCCCAGTCCCTTATCAGGGGATCAGCATTCCAGGTGAGCCTGTGCAGGGCGAATTCCAGATATGCCAACAAGATTCTGATAAGGGAAGTCAAGATTTTCTCACAGCTTGTGAAGTGTAAAAAGAAATTTAATGCCTGCAAGTGTTCCAGACTGACAAAGTCTTCCAGGCAAACAGCTTCAGAGATAAGGGAACACTGCAGGGGGTCATGCCATGGCTTGTTTTGTTGTTGTCCTTAGGGACCCAGGAGACAGTGGGATGGCTTGTCTGGGCAGTGGAAGTGCCAGGACACAGGCCAGTGTCTGTGCTGGGGAACACTCACCCGATTGTCCGCCCTCCTCATGACCAGGGGCGCGGTCCAGAGACTCGCCACGTCCGACGGCACCTCCTCGTCGTTCTGAGGGGGGAGGAAAGGAGGGTCATCCCACCTACTGCACCCCAGGCTGCACACACAGCTCTGCACAGCTGGGGCAAACATCCCAGCTGGGTTCAGCTGCCAGGGCAGCTTTAGGAATTTAACTCCCTTATCAGGCCAGTGCTCAATGAAACAACAGACCCGAGCTGAGACACACTGGAGTTGTATCAGCTCATTGATGCATCAACAGTGATGATCCTCCAGAGCTTTAAGCGTCTCAAATTCAGCTGGAAACAGTTCTCTATTTAAGTGGCTGCAAAGCAAACACCACCTCTGAGTTTTCCAGCAAGTTTCTAAAGCAAAATGTCAACTGTTCCAATAATTCTCTCTTGTAAGGCAGTTCTCCAACTAAAAATAACTTCCTCGTTCACACACCAAACAAATCCCACTGTCTGCACTAGGAAAGAGCAGGGATAAGACAGGGATACCACAGTGTGAGTTGAAAAAGATGATGACACCTCATCTCCTAGTGGGAGGTGTCCCTGCACATGGCAGGGGGCTGGAACTGGATGGTCTTTGAGGTTCCTTCCAACCCAAACCACTCCGGGATTCCATGATTCCCTAAACTTATTGCAGTTTGACTGAGCACACTGACTTCTGCCAGAACACACCTGCACCACAGACACACACAGCAGCATCAGGGAGAACCGTATCTGGGATCTCCACCCCATTCCCTTGGCACATACCTTCAAATCCTGGTCATCCAGCAGCTCCAGGAAGCCATCGTCGTCCTCGCTTTCCGAGGCCAGGGAATGCTGCTGCAGGAAGGCTGGCCTGTAGTTCTCCTGCTCACCCGAGGGTGTTTCATCCATGGGAATCTGAGAGGAGACAGCTTTAATTTTAACAGCATTCCTTCTCTTCCCAGAGCTGATGCCACGACCTTCCTGCACTGCAGGGAACACCGGGGTTATTCCTTCACATGGAGCAAACAGGACAGAGAGGACTTGGCAGGATGAGGGGCTGCCAGACTCAAGGAGTGGAGGCAAGACTTGGCCCCCACCCTGTTTCTGTGCAAGGACCCATCATGATTTTTCAGTTGCTTTTTCTAAGCAACAGGACACAAATAAGGCAACATTTTCTCCCTGGGTGTCACACCTGGACACAGAATCAGGCTTTTTCTGCACAGCTGGGGTTGTTGTTCCAAGTGCATCAGCCTCAACATAAGTCACAGTGAAATCAATTCCAATTCCACATCAATGCCCACACTCCCTTCAATTACTGCAGCAGAACCTCAGCTCTGCACTGACTCACCCTTCCCAGAACAATCCACATTTCAAATTTCTGACCATTTCAGGAGCCAAAGGTGAGAAAAATTTTCTTACCTGGCAGATAAATAAGTCTTTCTATTTGGCACCTGAGCAGTGGTGACTGACAGTACTGCCCTTGAGCCCTGACACAATTTTTCTTCCTCCCAGAGAGTGGGCAGCAAGGAATTAGGTGAGAATTAGTTTAAAAGAACTTACAATCTGAGCTGGAGATGAGTTCTGCCTCGCTCCAGCCCTTCCATCACGGAAGCAACGAGAGGCTGGTTTGGTTGGCTTCTTAAACTCAAATGATTCCTGAATTAAAAAGGAAGAAAACAAACATTTTACCAGAATGACAAACTGTGTGGGTTGCTTGGATCATTTTATCCTCACAGGGCTTTTTTAAAACTACCTGCCATTTTGGATTTAAGCTCCCTGCTGCCAACAGGAATAGTCTGAAGGTGAATGTTTTCAAATGAAAGACGTTACAAGTGTTTCATTTAACATAACCCAAAATTTATGTTCCTGACATCACCTACAGGCTGAAGGCTTTTCTGTTCCTGTCAGTCAGCTTCTCTGCAAAATACATCACTTTTGAAGGCAGCCAAGGCTGTGTCCTCTCCTGCAGACCTGTCAGAGTCCCACCCACGGGATTCCCAGCAGCCAAAGGACATTGATTCCACGAGGAATCCATGGCAGCAGTGGGATGAGAGGGGTTGATCCACCTAAACAGCTTCCTGGAGGCAGCCCTTGGAATTCCCTAGAGCAAGCAAAGAGAACACCTCCTCCCTTGCCACAGCCACAAAGGAGTCAGGGTTAGTGGTGGAGCTGCACATTCAAAGTCTTCCCAACTTTTATTAATCTCTAATCACTTACATTCTCCTTATTTTCATCTTGTGCCAGTGGCTGGAAAGCATCACTGTCCAGAGAATCTGAATGGTTTCTCTTCAGGGCAGGGCTGGATCCCAGCAGATTTTGCTACAATGACCACACAAAAATGCCAGTTCAGTATTGTGCAAAAAGCACATTTTAAGCACACAAGGGGTTAATACAGACTGTAAAGTCTCTGACTATGAATTTGTGCAGGAAACTTTGCTGACACCTCAGCACAGGTACCAAAATGCTTCCACTGCAGCAGTGATGGAGCCACAGCACGGAGATTTCACGGGGACTTAAGTGAGATTTAGAATGTACAAGCTGCAATTCTGACAGTTTGCATCAAGCACCCTCAGCAGTTGGTTTTGCAGCCAGAAAATTAGCAAGTTAGGCAATGTATTCAACTAGGAACATGCTAAATCCTTTAGCACTTGCAGACCATCAGTACCACTCTCACTTACTGGCAGGGAGTGTATTCTCCTGAAAGGTATTCGAAGGCTGCAGGGAAAAAGAGATTTATTTCAACATTTTGTTTTAAAAGACATGATTAAAACTCACCCCCCCCAACTCCATAAGCTACAGCAGACACTAAGAGTTTAAAATAGAATTGTACTCACTTCAGTCTGCTGGATTTGAGAATTGCTTTCTCAAACCTAAAAGCAAGAGAGATGCACATTAAAAGTCAGCCCTATATTTAGGGGTTATGCCAAGCACAAGCCAACACAGAATCCCAGGATGGTTTGGGTTTGAAGGGATCTTAAGGAGCATCCACTCCCACTCCTTGCCACGGGCAGGGACACCTTCCACTAGCCCAGGTTGCTCCAAGCCCCATCCAACCTGACCTTGGACACTTCCAGGGATGGGGCAGCCACAGCTGCTCTGGGCAACCTGCTTCTTAATGACACTTGTCTCTCCCAAACCCTATTTACAGCCAGGCTATCCCATCCTGATTTTTGAAACACTCAAAGACTCCATCTCCCCTCCTTCCCTTCAATTCTTTCCAGCACTGTTCAGACAAGAAGTGAGGCTGAAGGAGGAAGGGCGTGGTAAATCAGGGACCAAGGGCATCTGTCCCCATCCCTGGGAATAGATTAGGGGGAAGAAATAATCCACTTGGGAGTGGCAAGCTCAAAGCTCAGGGTAACTGCTGGCATCAGTTCTACCTGACAAGGTGGTGATGGGTCAAAGGTTGGGCTTGATGATCTTAGAGGTTTTTTCCAACTTAAATGATTCTGGGATTCTGTGACCAGTTAAGGCACAGAAAAGCACAATTTAAGTGTTGGAAACTGCAACTTGGTGCAGCCTCAGGCTCCTGGTGAGGGGTGTGGTACAACACCTCAGCTCAGAGCCAACACCTCGGTGCCCTGGGACACGGGCAGGACCATTCCCAGCCCCTCCAGCTCGTGAGGGAAGAGCCCACACGTGCCAGCAAAGGCAAAGTCTCATCAGGGCCTCATCAAGCCACGTTTGTTGCTGATCCAGCATGCCCAAGTTGGGTCTAACCCGTGGCTACATACGGGTCTAACCCGTGGCTACATACGGGTCTAACCCGTGGTTACATACGGGTCTAACCCGTGGTTACATACGGGTCTAACACATGATTACATACGGGTCTAACACATGATTACATACGGGTCTAACCCGTGGTTACATACGGGTCTAACCCGTGGTTACATACGGGTCTAACCCGTGGTTACATACGGGTCTAACCCGTGGTTACATATGGGTCTAACACATGGTTACATACAGGTCTAACCCGTGGTTACATACGGGTCTAACCCGTGGTTACATACGTGTCTAACCCGTGGTTACATACGGGTCTAACCCGTGGTTACATACGTGTCTAACCCGTGGTTACATACGGGTCTAACCCGTGGTTACATACGGGTCTAACCCGTGGTTACATACGGGTCTAACCCGATGTTACATATGGGTCTAACCCGTGGTTACATACAGGTCTAACACATGATTACATACGGGTCTAACCCGTGGTTACATACGGGTCTAACACATGGTTACATACGGGTCTAACCCGTGGTACATACGTGTCCTCCACGGGGTTGCCGGAGGTCGCAGGGCCGGGGGAATCCAAAGCCAAACCTGCAGGGGACACACAGGATTCCTGGTGGTCAGTCCCCAGGAAATTGTTGGACACTGTGACAGATTGCCACAGAGAGACCCGGGGAGCTCACGTGGAGAGTCCCACGTGCAGCCTCACCCCCCAGTCAGGTTACAGACACTCCCTAAGGCTGGATTTGGACATGGATATGGATAATCAAGTGCTTGGGGAAAACCAGGAGTAATTAAAAAAAAGCCCCCCTAGCCCTGCCTAGACTGTCACATGGAATACTCTTGGCTTATTCTCTCCCACACACCTTAATAAACAAACAGTTTAGTCATATAGGTTGGTTTTTTTTTTTCTCTAAGCCATGTTTTTAGTTATACCTCTTCCCAGGAAGAAATTTTGGGCTTATTCCAAAAAGATAAGTAGTCAAAAGGGCCTTCCTAATGTACTGGAAAGAACAGGAAGCACTTACATAAGCACAAGCCAAGCAGAACATTGCATTTGTCTGTGCTAAAATGCTGTGGAGCTGCAAAGTTACTCAGACACAGATTCCTGAGGAGCTGGAGAGACTGAGGATTTCACAAGGTTGGTTGTTCTATCCTGCTCTGTGCTTTGTGAGCTGGACTTTTGTTTTAGGAGTTCATAAAGTTCATTTCTAGGCTAAAAGTGCCTTCAAAGTGGGGTGTAAATTCAGGTGGAAACGCTGATTTCCCTGAGCTGGAGCAATGAGGTACCAGAGCTTCTCTGTGTCTGCAAGTTACAGGGGAAGAGCTTGTTTCATTTTTACTGATAAAGCTTCTCACCTGAAACAAAGGAAATCTCTCTAGGCAAGCATCAGAACTGAAGTGTTTCAGATAAACAACCAGCTCTTGGTAACAAAAAAAAAAACAACAAAAACCCACAGCCCCAAACCACAAGGCAAACCCACTCAACTGGGGCAGGCTGGCCCAGTTTGGGTTCAGAGAGAGAAAACAGATGGTGGGGATTTGCCTTCATCACCCTCCAAAGGGCAGGAGTTCCATGGGAGAGATGGGATCCCAACACCTTCTCCCTGTTTTCCACCCCAGGAATGGTGGGACTGCAGGCAGGGAAGGCTCTCTACCCAAACCCTGGCAGCTGCTTTTCAATCCTTAATTGTTAATTGTTACCTGGGAAGGCCATACCTGAGTCTGTGGATTCTGAGGATGAAGATCTCTGCAATCCATTCTTGTTCCCCAGGTCTTGCTCCGTGTTTTCCCGCTGCCTGGAAAGGGAAGTTTGGGATTTGGTTTAAAAGCTCTGTGAGGCAACAAATACAACCTGGTGATCATCACCTGGTGAGGAGATTCCCACTTGGAAAACCTGCAGAGCACTGTCCTGTGCTCTGGGTGCTGCTGAGAACGGGGACAATGTCACCACTGGATCAGATCCAACACCCACAGGGCCTGAAGCTTCATGTTTTGGGTTTGAAAATATTAAAAATTTGGCTCCTGAGGCAGGGGAAGTGTCATTTAACACAGTAGTTAATTCTGGTTGCCTTCCTGGTCTCCTCACACCAAACATTTCTTCGTTCACATCAGCTCTGGGGGGTTCAAAACGTTCTTTTAGAGCCTGTGCCCTCACAGAGGAAGGTTTTGATACCTCAGAATTACAGACTTGGCCACGAAACTTCTGGTTATTGGTGCCTGGAGTCGCATTAGCACCTCCCACACCACACTCCAGGGAGTTCTATCAGAGATCCCAGCTGGAAGTGCAACCCTCTCTCTGGCAGCCACTCCTTTAATTCGGATCTTGCACAGGAAAAAATGCCAAACTTCTAATTCAAACCCATTTTTACAAGGAGTTGACTCCCACATTTTGTTATATTCACTAAAGCTCAGTGCTGGGAGATAAGAAAATCATATGGAGCCTCGCTTAAATAAAAGAAAAGCTACTTGAATAATTTACATGGAGGGCACTGCCAATGGTCTGCAGGAATCCCAGGAATCTGAAGGAGGGATGGATCCTAAAGCAGGTGATTGCAGAAAACCAGAATGATGGAAGAGCAACAAACACAAAACCAGGAGGGTCATCGAGACCAGAGTGGGCCAGGGCAAAACAGGAGCCACTCAGGAGGGAAACTGGGGGAATAAGGGGGTTAAAGGAGATCAGAAAGAGCAAAATTGGATGGAGCAACTGCATGGCTGGAGCTCTGGGAGTACAGGAGGAAGGTGTGGGAACAGGGTGAGGGAGGAAGGACAGAGCTGAGATGGTGCAGGGAAGGCATGAAAAATGGGCACAAAGGTGTTGGTGGGAGAGGGGGAAGGCCAGGGAAGGGCTCAGGAGGGAGGTGGACCCCCAGAGCAGAGCCAGGGTGGGACACAGGAGGGGAAGGTGGCCCAGGGCACTGGATCCACGGGGGATGGGGGAGGTGGAGGCATCGGGCACGGGGAGGGGGGTGTTCAGGGAATCATGGAAGTTTTCCTGGGGGGGGGGATAAAACTCCTGGAGGCGTCACGGGTGGGGGAGGGGACAAACAGCTCCTCCAGGTCCCGTTTTTGGGGGGGAGGGTTGGGAAAAGAGGGGCTGGAGGCCTCGGGTTTGGGCCGTGGGGGCGTTTGGAAGGAGAGGAAGCAGGATAAGGCCCTCAATGCCTCATTTCTGGAGGGAGAAGGGAATGAAGAGACCCCCAAGGCCTCGATTCGGGGGTGGGGAAGGAAAAGAAGGAGAAATCCACGAGGCCTCACTTTTTTTTTTTTTTTTTGTGGGGGGGGGAGGGTGGATGAGCTCCCCGAGGCCTTGTTCTTGGAAGGAGAGGGAAGGAGATGAATTCCAATTCCTCGAGGCCTTGCAGTTGGGATTTGGGGGGTAAAGGACATCCCTGAAAGGGGTTTGGGGTTTTTTTTGGAAGAGGGGGTCGAGCAGAGGTAAAAGACACTGGGAGAGTTTGAGAGAGAGGGGGGTTATAAAAGACATCCTTGGGGCTTTGGGTGTAAAGACACCCCTGAGGGTCTGGGAGTTGGGAGGGGGTGTTAAGAGCCACCCCTGAGGGTTTGGGGGGAGCAAAGGACCGGGAGGCGGGAAGCTCCACAAGGCTCCAGTGCGGGGGAGGGAACCGAACGGAAGGAAAACGACTCCTGGAGGCCTTGGGCTTTTTTTTTTACATGGGGGGGAGCCCCCCAGGCCTCGCTTCGTGTCCAGGAGGGGGAGAAAAGGCCCTGGAAGGGGGGGAGAAAAGGCCCCGGACGGGCGGGGGGAAAGGGGATGCTTTAGTATAGAAGGAAGAAGGGGGGAGATAAACCCTCGAGCCTCCCTTTTTTTTTTTTTTTTGGAGGGGTTCTCATGATAAAAAGGGGGGGTTCCCAGGGCCTGCCCTCAGAGGGCCCCCCCCGCCCCGACTCACCCGCGCCCAAGCTGCTCCATGCTGAGGCGGAGGTCGGAGACGGGCGAAAGCTCGTCCTGGAAGAGCGCCTTGACCACGGCGGGCGAGGCGGGGGACGCCGGCGAGGCGAGCGAGAGGCGGCGGCGGCGGAGAGCGGCGGACGCGAGATCCATAGGAGCGGGACCGGGAACGGGACCGGGCAGAGAAGAGGACAGCGAAGCGCTCCCGTCAGCGCGGCCGCCGCGGCGCTTTGGCCCCAGCCGGTACCCGTCGGCCTCTCCGAAGCTGGCGCCAAACGGCGGCTCAGCCAATCAGCGCGCGGCGCGCGACGGGGGGCGGGTTGTTTTTTTTCAAACCCCCCCTCCCACCGCGCGCGCTCCCACCAGTAGGAACGGCCGCGCAGGGGCCTGGCCCCGCCCACCGCCCGTGATCGACGTGCCTTCGGACCAATGGAAGGGCGAGAGAGCAGGGGTGGAGGGAGGACTACATTTCCCGGCATCCCCAAAGGGAGGAATGCGTTTCTGCCCTGCGCGTTGTGTGCTGGGAAATGTAGTCCTCAGCCTCGCCGAGGCGCCGCTTTGCCGCCATGTTTCCGGCTGCCTCCTTTCGGCCGGGGACGGGAGGGGAAGGGGCGGGATAACTGGGAAAAACGAGGGAAAAAGGACGAAAGTGTTGCTATTTGCCTTAAAAATAGATACACACCCGGCTTTACGGCAGAGCTATTGCCTTGGCCTGTTCTGGGCTGAGAGGAAGGGGGAAAAATATGGAAAAAATGAGGGGGAAAAAGAGCAAAAGGGAGTGTTGTGTTTACCCAAAGTGTTGTTATTTGCCTTAAAAAGGGACACACCCCCAGCGTTACAGCAGAAGCATTGCCTTGGCCTGCCTTGACATGCCCTGAGACTAAGGGGAAGGGGGAAAAATATGGAAAAAATGAGGGGGAAAAGGGCAGAAGTAAGTCTGGCATTTACCCAAAGTGCCATTTGCCTTAAAAATGGACACACACCCAGCTTTACAGCAGACCCATTGCCTTGCCTTGCCTTTCCTTGACTTGCCCTGGGACTGAGGGGAAGAGGTGGGAAAACAGGGAAAAATTAGGGGAAAAGGGCACAAGTGAGTGTGGTGTTTACCCATATGTTGCTATTTGCCTTAAAAATGGACACACACACAGTTTTTCAGAGGACCCATTGCCTCGCCTTGCCTCCATCTGCCGTGGGACTGAGGGGAAGGGGGGAAATCTGGGGAAAACGAGAGGAAAAGGGCACCAACTCAGCAGGTAATGGGTATCAGCGAAACAAGGAGCCCTTCCCACATCACCAGTGCAAGACCCTTCTGTGTTTGCCCCCTCGACAGCCACGGAGCAGGATGGAGGCAGCGGGAGTTGTGCCGAGGGAAGGAGGGAGCTCCTTCCGTGGCTCTGCAGGTGTGGGGGAGCCATCCCAGCTCCAGAACATGTTGGTCCCACTTTACAGGTGGTGATTCAGTGATATGCTCAGGATAGAGTGGCCCCAGCGGGTCGTGTGGGTTCTCCTCAGCTCAGGGTTTGCAGATCCCTGCTGTCGAGTCCCTGGCAGATCCTCTGCCAGATCTCCCTGGTGGATTCAGGGGCTGCTGTCTCCAGCTGATCATGTTGGATCCGGGGGATCCCACTCCTCTGCCCGGGCCCTGCCACCCACCAGTCACACGATGTTCCTGGGTTACACAGTGTGGTGTTTGCTCCTGCCCTGACCTCCCGGGATCTCACAGATCCCCATCACACTCCTGCTGCTCAGGCTGTGCCCTCGCTCCAGCTCTCCGGTCTGCCCTGCCCCCTCCCTGAACATCTTCTTTTCTAGAAACCGTTTTTGCAGGGGTTTTCAGCCACTGCTATCGGCTCGTGGCTCCACCCTGACTTCCTGGGTGTGGGGTGGCTGCACCCTACAACACATCACCCCACACCAAGCCATGCTACCAGCCATGAAGCGCTGCCAAAGACCCACATGGGCAATCAGAGCCTTCCCTGCCTCCCTGCTGATCACTCCTGTGTCCTCAGTGCCCACAGGGACAGGTAGGACACTGCCACCACGGGATCTAGCCAGGACACCAGCATGCAGACACCCCCAGGCAGGACAGCACGTCTTTAATGCTCCAGAGGACTCAGAAGGAGGAGATGCAGCAACGCCCAGAGCAGACCCAGCCCAGGCAGAGCTGGGGCGAGTTTGCAGCGTGGTGCTGTGTCACTGCCAGGCTTCCTGCCTGCTCAGCCAGCCCAGGGCACGGCAGGGCACTGGGAGGCACCCGACCCCATCAGTCACACAGGCGGATGAAGGTGTCTGCTGACCAGAGCCAAAAGTACGGGAAGACCTTCTCGGTGAAGGAGGTCTTGAACTGCAAGATCTGCGCCATGTTCTCTGTGTTGTAGAAGGTCACTTGGCCCCCTTCGTAGTCCAGGTGGACCCTGATTCTGCGGGGCTTTTCCTGCAGTGCCAGCGGGGCGGGCAGCCCGTGCAGCGCCGTGTACTGGCCATCCCAGTCCAGCCGCAGGGCCCAGACCCTGCCCAGGGCGATGCTGAGCGAGTCCTTCCTCTGCACGGACTCCAGGGCCACCCCCACGGCCCAGCTGTGCCCCTGCCCGACCTCCAGCTCCCAGTAATGCCTGCCAGCCGTGAAGCCCCGGGAGCCCAGCACGCTGGGGCTGTCCGTGAATCTCTGGGGGGTGTCAGGGAGGTTCTGGAATCCCTCTGCCAGGCGCAGGGTTCTGTGGTCTGCAGAGAGCAGCAGGAAAGGACTCGCTGTCTCTGGGTCCAGCGTCACCTTCTCTGATGGACGACAGAGAGAAGGGTCAGTCTGTGCCCGCTGGGGGGAGAACCAGCCCCTCTCCCTCCCGTGCTCCTGGGAGCACAGCGGGCGCTCCTGCAGCCCCCTCGGGGGGCACAGGGCACGGGACCCTCCCTGCCCTCCCCTCTGGGGCTGAGCCAGTGTCCCCACGTGCAGGGGATGGACTCAATGGACTTTGCTAAACCTGCTTCCAGGTCTGCTGGATATTGCTGGCTCCACAGCCAGGCTGGCAGTGGGGAGCAGATATCCCGTGGGTGTTATCCAGGCAGCAGTGGGGCCAGGCCAGTCCCTGCTCCTGTGACGAGGCTGGCAAGTGCTCACTGAAGGGAAAACCAGCTCCCAACCCTGCCCTGACGAGTAACCAGGCAGGGCAACCTCCCTCCCGAGCTGGGGCTGCCCATCCATGTGGGATGTTCTGCTGCCATCCCGTGGCCATCCCACAGGGCCACACAGGTGTCACCACGCAGTGTCCCCACCCCAGGCCCTCTGCTAAACCCACTCCTCCGGGGTCTGCAGCGTGGGGGGAACTGAGCCACAACTGTCCTGTGCTCAAGTCCCTCACCCCGAAAACTGAGAGGGCACTTGTAAATGCCAGCTGGGAAATGTGGAAACACGTACAGCCCCTCTGCTCGGCTGGTCACAGCCCCACACAGCTCGTGCTGTCCCGGCCCTCGGTCTGAGTCGCAGGACAGTGTCAGTGGCACTGCCTGGCACAGGGACAGATCAGGAATTTCACAGCAGGCCTAGTCAAAACAACAGGACTCAGTTCCAGACAGACGCTGGTTTTAGATGTTGTGGCATGAGCCTATCTCTGTGCCAAGGACATGAGGATACTCATCCTGGAAAGCTTTTCTCCCTCATTTGTGCCCATCAGCTCCAGAAACTCACCCCTTTCCCTGTCTATGTTGCTCAGCAGGTTTTCTGGAAGAAGGAAGGGAAGATGTGTGAGTCTCTCCTCCTGTGGCACCTTTCCCACTCCCCATGAGGACAGCAAGGCAGATATGGGCTCTGAGAGCCCCAGGCTCCAGTGAAGCCTATCTTGGAGATGGTTCCCATCTGGAGCAGGTCTGTTTTGCTCCCAAACCCCAGAGCAGAGGCACCAGGCAGTGAGGATCTCCCGCTGCCAGCCAAGCCCAGGGGAAGTACAGCACAGAGCCAGCAGTGCTTTACCTTTGAATTTGGCCACTGTGCCCAGGACCAGCTGGCACGTCTCAGAGAGGGTCTCAACAGTCCTCTGCAGCTCCGGGGAAACCGCCTCCGGGATCGGGGCCTTGGCTGCCTCACAGCTGAGGGGGAACAACACAGAGAGGAGCTCTGAGCCCCCACCAGCTAGCACCCAGCAGGGAAACTGGGGGAAATCCCCCCAGCCACAGAACCCAGGGGCTGAGCCCCAGCTACCAGCACGGGAACCCCGCCTTTAAGAGGGGAGCAATGGCCTCTGGTTCCCGGGAACATCACGTTGAATCCCAAACTCTCAGCAGGGCAAACCACCTCCCTCCCTGCTCCTGCAGCATTCCCAAAGCTCTGCCCAGAAGAGCCGTGCGGGAGGAGAGTGCTGCTGGGCCCGTTTCGTACCTGCTCAGGACTTTGCCAACATCCTGGAAGAGAGAACACAGGGGTGAGCTCTGGCAGTGCCCACAAGGACCGCGGTGCCCGGGGCAGGGAGGGGACAGTCCCTGTGTGAGGTGGGTGCTGGGGATCGGGGAGGGGGTCGCTCCACACCTCATCCCAACCCTCCCCTTCCCTCAGGGAATGCTGCAGCCCCCGACCCGGACCAGCCACACTGCTGTCACAGCCTGGCACCGCTCCCAGGCTCCGGGCTGCACCGGGATGGGGAGGGTGCCAGGTGGGTGCCCCCCAGCCTCACCACGGGGCCACAGGCCCAGGTGGGTGGTGCAGCCTCACCATGAGGAATTCCACCTCCGGCTGGTCCCGTTTCTTCTCGATGTCCCCGATCAGCGCGTCCAGCAGCGATTCCCTCTCGGCCACACGGGAGTTGTATTCGGAGCGACTCCTGACGAGCTCCTGGGACACTGGGGCAAGCTGGGCCAGCAGGACCTTCTTCTGCTCCTGCAGGAACTTCTCCAGCTCCTCAAAGGTGTTCTGCAGCCTCTCTTCCTCCAAGGCCACCGTGTGCTGCAAGGCATCACGTGGAGGCCGTGAGCCATCCCAGACTCCAGCTGCCTTGGGAGAGGGGCGAGGTCACATGGAAAGGGAGAAGAGGTTTTGGAAAGGAAAAGCTGGAAGAACGGAGAGAGGGGTGGCAAGTCCAGATGTTGATGGACCCAGGGAGGAGATATGGGATGGACAGAGGAGGAGAGAGAAAAGTGTGTTGTCATGGAAACGGAGAGAAAGATGGGACGTGCCCGGGGAAGGTGGGTTGGGTGGGCAGGTGCAGGGCATGGAGGGGAACACACACCAGCAGCTCATCACTTTTTGGCTCTCCTTTGGGCTTTAATTCTTCCCTTGCTTTTTGCAGAAAAACCAGGTTGCTCTGGAGTGTCTCCTGGGATGGGGAGGAAAAAAACAAAGGTGGATTTGGCAATTTTGGAGTGACATTTGCAGGAGGGAGATGACGTCACCAAACAGCCCCTGTGGGGACAATCCTGCTCTGTGGGGTCACTGGGGGTGGCCCCTGGGTGCCTGGGGGTGGGTTTTGAGCTCGGAGGAAGCACCCACCTCTCCAGGCACACATAAGTGAAGCTGGAGAGATCCTCATCCACAGCTGTTTTGGCCAGAAACATTTCTGGAATAGCTTCATGTGGAAACCCTGGAGTTTGTGGTTTGGGTTTTTGGGATTTTTTTTTTTTTTTTTTAATTAGGAAAAACAACTTTTGGTGTTGGAAGTGGGATTTGTGGGAAGAGGTTTGCAGTCACAGTAGAGTGTGTCTCAGACACACTCCATAAATCTGCTGGAATGTTAAAAATCCCTTGTGCTCCTCCAAGCCATCCCCTGCTGGACAGCGAGCTGGGACCCCACATTTTGGGGGAGAGACCCTGGCTGGGGATGAATGGGGCACCAGGGACTGTGTGGGGATACAGAGGTGGGGGGAGAGGGACCTGTGCTCCTGGGAGGGCTGGGGGCAGGCGATGGGCAGCAGGAGCCACAGAGAACCAGCAGCCCCAGCAGGTTGGGATAAGGGACCCCAGTCCACGGCCAGATGGGACCCCAAACCTGTACCCAGACAGGGACCCAGCCAGCAGCTGGATGAGGCCCCAAATCTGTGGCTGGACACCCTAAGCTGTGTGTGCAGGGGAAGCAGACTGTGCCCTGAGGGGACCCCAGGCCGTGCTCAGAGGAGCCCCTGACCTGTGTTTGAGAGGGATCCCAGGTGCCTGCCTGGAAGGGACCCCTCCTCTGTGTGGAGGGGACCCACATCCAGGCCTGGAGGGGACCCCAGCCTGTCCCTCGAAGGGACCCCAGATGTGTGCCCAGGGGAGCCCCAGGTCCGTGCCCAGGAGAGCCCCCAGCCCATGCCCAGAGCAGACCCCAACCTGTGCCCTGAGGGGACCCTGACTCTGTCCCTCGAAGGGACCCCAATCTGTGTCCCGAGGAGCCCCTAGCCCATGCCCAGAGCAGACCCCAACCTGTCCCTGCAGGAACCCCAGATGTGTGCCCAGATGGGACCCCAGCCCATGCTTGGAGAGGCCCTCAACCTGTGCCCCAAAGGGACCCTGACCTGTGCCCTGAGGGGACCCCAACCTGTGTCCCGAGGTGCCCCCAGCCCATGCCCGGAGGGGACCCCGACGTGTGCCCTGCTCCCCCCACCTGCAGCCGTGAAGCTCCCAGCCCGCTCCCAACCTGCACCCGCAGCTCCCGGGCAGCCCGTCCCCAGCCCGCTCCCAGCCCGTCCCCAGCCCGTCTCCAGCCCGCTCCCAGCCCGTCTCTAGCCCGCTCCCAGCCCGTCTCTAGCCCGCTCCCAGCCCGTGCCCAGCCCGCTCCCAGCTCGCTCCCAGCCTGTTCCAAGCCCATTCCCAGCCCGTCCCCAGCCCTCTCCCAGCCCGCTCCCGTCCCGTACCCGCAGCTCCCGGGCAGCCCGTGCCCAGCCCGCTCCCAGCCCGTCCCCAGCCCGTCCCCAGCCCGCTCCCAGCCCGTCTCTAGCCCGTCCCCAGCCCGTCCCCAGCCCGCTCCCAGCCCGTCTCTAGCCCGTCCCCAGCCCGTCCCCAGCCCGCTCCCAGCCCGTCCCCAGCCCGTCCCCAGCCCGTCTCTAGCCCGCTCCCAGCCTGTTCCAAGCCCATTCCCAGCCCGTCCCCAGCCCGCTCCCAGCCCGCTCCCAGCCCGTCTCTAGCCCGCTCCCAACCCGTCTCTAGCCCGCTCCCATCCCGTCTCTAGCCCGCTCCCATCCCGTCTCTAGCCCGCTCCCATCCCGTCTCTAGCCCGCTCCCATCCCGTCTCTAGCCCGCTCCCATCCCGTCTCTAGCCCGCTCCCATCCCGTCTCTAGCCCGCTCCCATCCCGTCTCTAGCCCGCTCCCAGCCCGTCTCCAGCCCGCTCCCAGCCCGTCTCCAGCCCGCTCCCAGCCCGTCTCCAGCCCGCTCCCAACCCGTCTCTAGCCCGTTCCCAGCTCGCTCCCAGCCTGTTCCAAGCCCATTCCCAGCCCGTCCCCAGCCCTCTCCCAGCCCGCTCCCGTCCCGTACCCGCAGCTCCCGGGCAGCCCGTGCCCAGCCCGCTCCCAGCACGTTCCCAGCCCCTCTCTAGCCCGTCCCCAGCCCATTCCCAGCCCATCCCCATCCCGCTCCCGTCCGTACCCTTATCTCCCTGGCAGCGCTCTGTGCGGCGCGGGCGCGGTGCGGGCGGTGCGCGTGCCCGTCCATGCAGAGCGCGCACAGCGGGGCCGCGCAGGGCTCGCAGAACAGCGCCAGGGGCTCGCCGTGCTCGGGGCAGCGGGGCCGCCGCGCCGCCTCCTCCAGGGCCCCCGCCAGCCCCGCCACGGCCCCCAGCGAGCGGTTGGGGCGCAGCGAGCCCGGCGACAGCGCGGCCCGGCACTGCGGGCAGGCGGCGGGGCCCGGCCCGGAGCCCAGCACGGCCCGCAGGCAGCGCTCGCAGAAGCTGTGCCCGCACTCGGTGAGCACGGGCTGCGAGAACAGCTCCAGGCACACCGCGCAGGTGGCCTCGGCCGCCAGCTGCTCGCCCAGGGCCAGCACCTCCCGGGCCATGGAAAGGGGAAACCGAAAGTGCCGGCACCGGGCGGGACCGGGGGAACGGGGCGGGATGGGGCGGGGACGGGCGGGGCTGGGAACGGGAACGGGCTGGGGGCGTGTCTGTGTGTCTGTGTGTCTGTGTGTCTGTGTGTCTGTGTGTCTGTGTGTGTGTGTGTGTGTGTGTGTGTGTGTGTGTGTCTGTCTGTCTGTCTGTCTGTCTGTCTGTCTGTCTGTCTGTCTGTGTCTGTATGTCTGTGTGTGTGTCTGTGTCTGTGTGTGTGTGTGTGTGTGTGTGTGTCTGTGTCTGTGTCTGTGTGTCTGTGTGTGTCTGTGTGTGTGTATGTCTGTGTGTGTGTGTGTGTGTCTGTCTGTCTGTCTGTCTGTGTCTGTGTCTGTCTGTGTCTGTGTCTGTCTGTGTGTGTGTGTGTCTGTGTGTGTGTGTCTGTCTGTGTGTGTCTATGTATCTGTGTCTGTGTATCTATGTGTCTGTGTCTGTGTGTCTGTGTGTCTGTGTGTCTGTGTGTCTGTGTGTCTGTGTCTGTGTCTGTGTGTCTGTGTCTGTGTGTCTGTGTGTGTCCCCCCGGGCGTGTGTGTGCAAACCAGGGAGGAAGAGCAGGGAAACACCAGGAGGGGGCACAGACACGGGGCCCCTCTGTGTGTGCTGCAGGTGCCCATCTCTGCACACGCATGTGCCTGTGGGCAGCCCACGTGAGCGGGCACAGACAGGGAGGGCCGGGCTGAGTGTGAGTGTGAGCCCTGATCCCAGCCTTGCCCCGGGGCAGAGCCGGCACGCTCCGCTCCGGCTCGGCGCTGCCAACCCCTGGGGATGCTTGGGATGCTTAAATTTATTCAATCATTAATAACCTGGAAGGCCTCCTGGAGCTTCGCCCCAGGCAGGGTGGAGGTGCCAAGCAGGATCTTCCCGAGGTCTGGCACTTGGATCCTTCCCAAGGCCCGGCCCTGGGATCCTTCCCGAGGCCTCACGAGGAGCCGCTTCCCATCCGCCCGTGCTGGGGTTAATGCAGTTGGAAGGGATTGTGTTGGAGTGGCAGCTGTGCCCTGTGGGAGCCGAGGGTAATCCTTTGCTGGGGCTGCCTCACTGTGCGCTGCCAGCCCCGTCCTGCTCTCCTGAGATCCCCCCAAACCCAGCTGCCCCGGGCAGAGGGGCTCCAGCTTCCATCCCCACATCCCATGGCTGCCAGCACCTCTGCCAGTGTCTCCTTCCCTCTTGTCACAGCTCCAAAACATCTGGAGAGCAGCAGCAGTGCTTGGAGAAGGGCAGAGGGTTCCCAGGAGCCTCTTGAGCCACCTCGTGCCTCTCTACAGGGACCATGTTGCCCCTTCTGTGCTGCTGCCACAGATTCTGGGTGCCCAAAATCAGCCTCCTGTGTTCAGCCATTGGTTTGGCTCCTCTGCCACCCTCACATGCTGCCAGCTGGGGCCCAAGGAGCGTTTTGGGGGGCACCCCGTGCACCCCTGACACAATAAAGCAGTCAAACACCCCCTCCCCAGGCAGTTACTGCCCTGCCATGGCCATGTCCTGCCGAACACTCCAGCTTCCCCACCCCGGTGGGTCCCCAACCCTGGCCTGGCAGCTCCAGAGGGGTCGGCACGGTGCTTCCAGCCCCCCACTCCCCATCCCTGCAGCTCCCCGGGGTGTCCCTGCTCATCCAGAGCCTCTGGGGTGCTGCCAGGGGGTACTCAGAGCCCAGCTGTGGTGGCTCCTGCTTGTTCCCTGTCCCCAGAGCTGCTGCCTTCTGGGTGCTTCCGTGTCCAGCTCCCCCGGCACTGTGGGACAACCCTATGGAAGCCCTCGAGGAGCCGGTGGGTCCTGCAGCGGGACGGTGCCGTTCACCCCCGAGGCTGAGCGGTGTTTGCAGCACTGAACAGCCCCTAAAACGAACCCACCCGTGGCTGAGTGGGGGGTGATAACCTGCTGATCCCCTGCAGATGGCTCAGGGGGGGCAGCGAGGCTGCTCCTGCACGTGCCACCCCCGGATCTGTGCCCACAGCACCGCCGCTGCCGTGGCCTTTCGGTGCCGCCGCCACCCTGAGCTCAGTGCCGGCCGGGGGGGCCGTGATGGCCGTGTCATATCCCCCCCGGGTCGTGGGAGATGGATTGTTGACACTTGAGCTGCTCAAGGTCACCTGGATGTTGTTAAATCCTGGCAGAATCCAGCGACCAGCGCAGTTATGTCCGTGTGCAGTGGGAAAGGAGCAGTGTGAGGGGGAGAGGAGGTGCCACGCGGGGCTCAGCGACGCAGAGCAGAGCAGGGGCACTGCCAGCCTGCCCACACCAAGGTCCTGGCACTGCAGAGGGGCAGCCAGGCTGGTAAGGGCTCCTTAGTGCTGGTTTTGCCAAAAAAAAGCTGAATCCATCCATTTTTAGCAAGGAAAAAGGTGCTGCCAGGTCCGTGGTGCTGCCAGTGTGACGAACACGAGCTGCTCAGAAACAGAGTCAGTTCTGCTTTTCATTTCCTTCTTCCCCTTAATCGCATCTAGTCCGGATCAGAGGGATGCAGGGAAGCTGCTGAGGAGCCCAGGGCTGCAGCCAGACCCCCTGTCCTGCACCCACACCTCCCTCCCAGGACATCCAGCCCCATTGTGGCACTTTGCATGGAATCCCAGAATGGTTTGGGTTGGAAGGGACCTTAAACACTGTTTTGTTCCACCTCTCTGCCACGGGCAGGGACACCTTCCACCACTTCCAGGGATGGAAATGTCAACCCATGTCAGGCTGCACGCCCTGACCTGAAACCCCAAACTGCTTCCAGGGAGTTGTAGGCACCACCAGTGCAGTGGGAAGGCTGAACTTTGGCTGCAGCCTGTCCTGGCAGCCCCAAAATGCTCCTGTCCACGGCAGTGACTGGCTGGTGGCTCTTGGCAGCTCCACATGGCTGCACTGCCCTCCGGCGCTTTCTAGCACGGAAGAGGCTGCAAATTCCAAATTCAGGAAGGTTTCATACACTGGGAAAGTCCTGGATGAGGACTTTGGTCCTGCAAAGGCATTAACAGGTCCTGACAACTTATCCCATCATCGCTCTGTTTATTGATGCCACTGTCCCACATGAGATCTGACACCGCTGGGAAGGAGCCCAGTGTGCTCCAGGGAGTCGGTGTCACCCCTCTGGCCATGGCCTGGCCCTTCGGGTGCATCCACAGCCCAACCTCAGGAGATGCACTGAGGACAAACGGGATCACAGGGAACCGAGTTGGTGGAGATAGCAAGGAGACAGCCCCGTGTCCCACCCCCTGTGACACGTGGGGAGGGACCCCGGCAGCGAGGACCTGGGAACTGGGAGATCTCCCACAGGCAGCCCCGAGCTGATCAGGGCTTTTCTTGGAGCCAGCCCTGGACCTGCTCCTCATCTGGGGCAGGAGGCAGGAATCCCGCTGCTCCTGCTGCTCCTGCCACTAGTGCAAAGAGAGCAGAAGAGCAGTTGAACACACTGAGGTGTTGTGCTCAGGTCCACGGTGACCCCACAGCAGCCGTGGCCAGCCCCCCAGCCCCCCGATGCCCTCGTGGCAGCAGGAAGGCCGGACCCCCGGGAGGACTGAGCGCTAGGGACGAGCGTTTGGAGGAGCCTTGCTGAGCGGTCCTACCAGAAAAAGGCTCTTTTACTGCAACTAGAATTTTATTCTATTGTATAATTCAGGAGTGCATCACAGCCCCGCGAGCCGGGCAGGCACCTACCGGCGCTTCCAATCTAGACACACGCAGAACCTCCTCGTTAGCTGGGTCTGTTAATTACTCACCTCCCCCCGGCCGGAGCTTCTGTAACCACGCGCTGCCGAGCGGCTGTCGCGTCCAGCCCGGAGAGCTGGGACGAGGCAGCACCTCTGCAGAGCTCCTGGACAAAAAGTGACTGTGCCAGAATCAGCCTACAGAGCATTTAACAAAAAAAAAAAAAACCACCCAGAAAATCTTGCCCATCCTAAGGTTGCTTATCAATTAAAAAGTTCCTCCACATTTATTTTAAAAAACCAAACAGTAGATTTAAAAAGCAGTTACGAGTCCTACTCCGGCAAAACACCCTGTACAGGTTTCTTTTGTTGGTGGTGAGGATTCCCCCTAAATCAGCTGCTTCTGTTAATTTTATATATATATAATCTTTTAATTTTGCCGCGCGTTGCTTGCTTTAATTCATTAATTTATTTCCAATCAGCCCAGTCTCCACCAGACCAGCGGCGCTACCACACAAAGCTTCCTTGATGTCCATGCCCTGAGCTGGGGTGGGGGGAGACGGACGGAGGGAGGGCGGGAGAGATGAGTGGAGGAGGAGGAGGAGGAGGAGGAGGAGGAGGAGGGGTGGAGGGAGGGAGAGGAGGGGGAGGAAGCCGTCGGGCAGCCCCTCACTCTCCCATGTGCGTCCTCAGGTGGTACTTGAGGGACTGCTTGTAGCGGAAGCACTTGGTGCACTCGGTGCAGGGGTAGGGCCGCTCGCCGGTGTGCGCCCGCTGGTGCTCCAGGAGGTGATGCTTCTGCGTGAAGTTCTTGCCGCACTCGGTGCAGTGGTAGGGCCGCTCGCCCGTGTGGATGCGCTGGTGCTCCAGGAGGTGGTGCTTGCGGATGAAGCCCTTCCCGCAGACGGCGCAGGCGTGCGGGCGCTCCCGCGTGTGGATGCGGTAATGGTTGGTCAGCTTGGACTTCTCGCTGAAGGTCTTCTCGCACTGGCTGCACTGGTAGGGCCGCTCGCCGGTGTGAGTCCGCTGGTGCCGCAGCAGGTGGGAGGGCCGGGTGAAGTTCTTCCCGCACTGGGGGCACAGGAAGGCCATCTCGTTCTTGCCGGCGTGGATCCTCTGGTGCATGAGGAGGCTGATCTGCAGGCGGAAGCTCCTCCGGCACTCGCCGCAGGTGAAGGGCCGCTCCCCGACGTGGGTGATCTGGTGCTTGCTGAGGCTCGACTTGTGGCTGAAGCTGCTCTCGCACTCGGAGCACTTGTAGGGCTTCCCCGGGGGCGGGGGCCGCGCCGGGGGCTTGAGGCCGTGCTCGGGGCGCCGCGGGACCCCCACGCCGCGGCGCGTGTGGCTGCGCTGGTGCAGCAGGAACTGCTGCTTGTTGCGGAAGCTGAGGTCGCACTCGTGGCACTCGTAGGGCCCTTCCTTGAGGTGGTTGCGCTGGTGGATCATGAAGTTGATCTTGAGCATGAAGCTCTTGCCGCACTCGGGGCAGATGTAGGGTCTCTCCCGCGTCCGGTTCCGCTGCTGGGCGCTGGCCGCCTTCATCTCCCCGGGGTCCCTCTCGCAGGCCGACGGCTTCCTCACGCGGGCTGCCAGGCCCCTGGGCTGGGCCTTGGAGCTGCACTGCGCCTCGCAGCCCAGCCCGGCCTCGTGGCCGGGGAACGCCGGCGGCTCGGCCCTGCCCGAGAACATGGCGCACGGCTCCAGCGTGTCGGGGTCGTCCTCCTCCTCCTCCTCCGTCTTGATCATGATCCCGTCCTCTGCGGGGGGAAACCAGAACAGCGTCAGGGGCACGGGGTGGGACGGGGTGGCCTTTTATGCACGTGGGGGGTGCTACAGGAACATCTGAGGGGCTCCTGCAGCTGTTTGCCCCTGCCTGCTCTGCCCCACCGCCCAGAGCGAGCCGGCTGCAGCCGGAGCCCGGAGCGCTGGGAAGGGCCATGTCACCCCTCAACGCGGAGTTCAGACAAACAGCCCCCGAGGGGCCCTCAGACTCTCCTGCAAAAACGCTTGGCAATTTCATGGTGCTGCAGGATGTGGGGGGTAAAAGCACCATCAGTTTGTGAAGGCTCATGTGGCCGAGTGATTTCGGAGCAGCTCCATCTGCTGCCGTTTCACTGGGATACAACAACGCTCCCGGCACGGCACTGCTCGACGGACACACAGCCCCGGGCTGCCGGCATCCAGCTCTGCTCCTGGGACAGCACACCCAGCCTGGGAACGTCCCCTTCCCTCAGCCTCACCCCCCTCCTTCCCAGCGAGACCAGCAGTGGGATGGATGGACGCACGTCAGGCTCCCCCTCGTGTCACCGACGCCGGAAGTGACCCGGTGTTTTTGTTTGGTGAGACCTGCCCTGCCAGGGACACATCCCAGGGACACGGAGGGAATCCACAGCAGATCCCTCATGTCACTGCACATCCCAGGGACACATCCCAGGGACACGGAGGGAATCCACAGCAGATCCCTCATGTCACTGCACATCCCAGGGACACAGAGGGAATTCACAGTGGATCCCTCATGTCACTGCACATCCCAGGGACATGGAGGGAATCCACAGCAGATCCCTCATGTCACCCTGTGCTGCACTTTGAGCCAGACCCATGTGCTCTTCCAGGAAGAGCAGCCATGCTTTCCCAAGAGGCAGCCCAGATGTATCAAAGCTGTGGCTCTCTTCCCTCCAGCAGAGTGGTCCTGGGGAATTCCAGGTCCTCTTCCTCCCTGCCTCCTCTGCAGACCTGGGGGCTCAGCACCCCCATCCCAGTCAGAGCCACCACAGCTCCCACTCAGCCCCACCAGCCAGGCCCCACACCTTGGACAAGGATCATCTCCAGCCCCACTGGTGGCTTGGCTGCTTTCCCTTCCCAAACCATGAGCAGACCACAGGATCCACGAGGCCCTCAGGAGCCCAACTGTCTCCCTCTTGGTTTGTGTTACACCACCACAGAGCTGTCAGGAGGAGGGAACCTGCCATTCCCAACCTCCCATCTCCTTGCTCTCCCACCCCCCCTCAGAGCAGATCTGTAGGACCTGGCCCACCCGACTGGCAGGATTCCACACATGAAAGGCCTGGTGCCATTGTCTCTTCACTAAACAATCTCACCCCTCCTCGTCCCTCCTGGCAGCTTGGATGCCACGGGGGTCCTGCCACACTCCTCCCTGTCCTGTGGACCTGCCCCAAGTGACCTCCACACTGGTCAACCAGCAGGACCCCTCACCTCTGACCAGAAACTGCTGCAGCCAGAAACTTTCCTGCTGGTGCTGGTTCTGGGGGGATTTAACCCTGCCCGTCCATCCAACCCGCTCCCCACCTTTTCCTGACCCCCAGCCCCAGAGCCCTGTCCCAAGGTCCCACCTGTGCAGCTCCCGTGGTGCACGATGACCCTCTGGATCTCGTTGAAGTCGGCTCCATACTCGGAGGAGTCCCCCAGGCTGGTTCCCGGGAGGTCCCTGGGAGGGGACACGGAGCCGTAGGGGCTCTCACAAGCCGCCTCCTCGTCCGGGCTCTGGAAGCTGCCCTCCGACTGCCCCGACATGCCGTGCAGCTCGGGGTTCTCGGGGCTGTCCTCGGGAAGGAGCTCCTCCGTTTTGATCACGACCCTTATTCCGGCTGCAGCAAAGAGAGATTCCCACCCGCCGTCATTCCCGGGATGGAGACACCGCTCACAGCCAGCCCTGCCGGCTCCGGCCGCTGATCCCGCACAGGGGTTCCACCTGCTCGGCCATTCCTGCTCTCCCTCCAGCCCCTGCCCTTCTCCCGTCCCTGCCACGCTCCCGCCTCTCCCCTGGGATCCTCCGCAGGCACAGGGGACTGTCTCTGCCCAGCCTGGGACTCGGGGCCACAGCTCAGCACCCCTTGGGCTCCCCACATCCCCCGGCTGCAGATCCCAACGATTTTCCTCTTCCCGTTGGCCTCAACTTAATTTCAAGATCCTTGTGGTGAAGAGCACAGGCAGGGGATCAGAGTGACCCCACATCCACAGCCTGGCACCAGGGATGGCCAGTGGAGCTGACCTCTTCTAGGACACCTATTTATCAGCCCCCTTATCCCAGAGCAGGAGTTGCTCTGGGACTCGGGATCCCTGGTGCCCTTCTCCCAGCCCAGCCCTGCCCTTGGAGCAACCCCTCAGCACCCCTTCTCCCTGCACACAGGATGGGAGCAGACTCCCTGCCTGAGAGGGCACTCCAAGGATAAACCCAGGCACCATCCACACAAAGAGAGGGTGGAGAGGATTTTCTGGGTGGATGGGCTTTCCCAGTGGGACCCAATTCTCCTTCCTTGCCGGGCACACTGGCTCCCTGAGGACCTGGTCTGGTTGCAGATGCTTCCCTTGCTGATGGCTCCCAGTGCCCAGCTCTCCAGGCTCCTCCTGCCCTGGTTTATACGCTGAGCTGTACCCGGACATCAAATCTCTGATCGGCCAAACTTATCCTGTTCCTAGGCAAGGCTCCTCCTGATAACCCCCCCCAGCTCCCAGCAACACCTGCTTTAGCCCAGGGATGAGCAGCTCCTCGGGACACAACCAGGGCTCCCCTTGTGCCAAGGTCTCACCTGCTGTGGCATCAGTAATGATCTCACTCTCCTCCAAGTCCTGCTCGTTCCTGCCCCGCGATTCCTCTCCTTGCTCGATCTGAGACAAAACCCCAGGTTTGGAAATTGCATAGTCTGTTGAGAGACAGAGGGATGGAGAGAGGGATTACTGCACTGGGAGTCTAAGGCTGCCTTCCACCTCTCCCCAGTGCCTGGGGGACGTGGGAAGACACTCAGGAACATCCAGAGGGGCTGTGGGGAGCAAAGCCGGGCGCTGCCAGAGGCAGGAGCTGAGCTGCCACACAGAGGAACTGCCTTAGGCAAGAAACCCAAACCCTGTGTTTTTCTGGTGGGGTTTTAGAACTTCTCAGACAAATCCTGGCTCTCCTGCAGCCAAAGGCATTTCTCAGCTCCCAGCAGAGCTGGGATTTCTCCTGAAGCTCCGCAGGAAATGCCCCAAAGCACAGATCACAGTTCCCTCTAAGGGGGTGCGTGGGCTGGTACCCCCTGCAGACCCAGAAGGTGCAGAGAAGCCCTCCCAACAGCCACGGAGAAGGTGCTGGTTTTTCACCATTTAACTCCAGCTGGAAGAGGTTTGGGAGGTCTCCAGCCCACCTGCCTATGGAGATCCCCCTCAGCCAGGACAGCACCATGGCACGAGCTGGGAATGAACCCAAACTAGAAACACCCTCCTGTGCTTTTAGGTCTTTAAAATGGGACATTTGGGTCTCACCCAAGGGGATCTCCAAGGAGGAGCCAGAAGGAGCCCCAGAGAACGTGCCCCCATATTTACCCAGGGAGATCAGCGACTCGTAGTTCCCCTTCATCACGTTCTTGTACAGCTCCTTCTGCCACTCCTCCAGCTTCTCCCATTCCTTGTCGTTGAAGTAGACGGACACGTCGTCAAATGTCACCGGCACCTGGATCACAAGAGCACCGGTTCAAGGGCTGCCTCCCTCCCCAGGAGCCCAGAGACAGCAGCTCCCCCTCGGACACAGCCAGGCTTCAGCTCCTTCACGGCCATCAACCAGTTGGTTCTTACATTTATACAACTCCTGGGCAGGTATTTCTGTGGCATTAAAGGTCTCAGCCAAACGGATGGCTCCCAGTGATGAATCCAGACTTTGGTTCATTCCCAAAGGACCCCAAGCTCCTCCTGTCGGTCCCTGCACTCTGCAGAGTGACCAGGCTTGGAAGGACCACAAAGGACAGAAAACCTGGGTGCTGGGCTGGACTCATCCCTATGGATGAGCTGACGTAACGCCTGGATTCAATTACCCCTGAACTCCAGGGAAAGCTCTACCCAGGCCTGCAGGGCTCCCTGTTATCCTTGGTTACTGTGTGCCCACCGGCCAGGAGCAGGCCATGGATTCCCAGCCTGTTTGCCAAGGAATAATTCCTAAGGATAAATCCAGGACGTGCAAACTGTGCCGTGTGGGAATGCAGCTCTTCAGAGGGAAATGTGGTGCTTCACCTCTGCTCCCCAACTGCACTAATGAGGTGCAGGGTCTGAGCCCCCCTTTTCTCAGCCCTTTCCACTCCAGTCACAATCCCTTTCCCCTGGTCCCATCTGCAGACTTTCTTTTAGTGGGAAGATCATGAAATTCAAGCAGGAACTGAATATTAATGGTGGGCTCCTTCCAGAACTCGGCTAATCCCAGGGAACTCATCTGCCTTCCCCAGATCCCAGAGCTTTCTCCTTCCCCAGGCTGGGAGACTTTGCAGCACCAAGGTGGTCAAAGAGAAAGAACCACTAAATCTGGGGTGGCTTTGTTCAAATGGTGGTATAAAAAAATAAGCAAAAAAAGCATAAATGGCTCCTGGGCTGTGCAGAACTGAAACCTCCAGCCTGGGCACCAGGATGTCGCCCTGGGTCCTGCATCCCACTGTACTTTAGTCCCAGAGGGGGATGAGCTGGGAAGGAGCAGCTCCAATGTGGAGCAACTCACCTGTGCCGGGGCTGTCCCCGCTCACCCCCCTGGTCCTGCCCTCTGTGAGCATTTTGGGTGCAGACCCCGCACCCCAGGACACCGTTACCTTGGGGACTTCCCCCTTCCTGCCCGGGGGCAGCCGCAGGATCCAGAAGTTCCTGTTCTTGAGCAGGTTCTCCATGTTCTCCAGGCGCCGCTGGAGCAGCCCGTACTCCTGGATGAGGGTGCCCAGCGCCGCACACTTGCTCTCCAGCTGGTTCCCCAGCTCCGCCGCCGTCTTCTCGCAGTCGATCAGCTTCTTCTCGGCCATCCCCGTGCGACCCTCCAGGTCGAGCAGGCGGGTGGAGTGGGAGTCCACCTTCCTCTCCACGGCCTGCACGGCCGCCACCACGGTCAGGGACAGCTCAGCCGTCTGCGTCTCCCGCTCCGAGGTGCGCTCGGGGCCGGCCGGCGGCCGCAGGGGCGAGGGGCAGCGTGGCCGCACCGGCTCCGGAGCCTGCGGACACAGGGGTGCGGGGTCAGGGCGGGGGGCACCCCCCCGGGGCGGTGGGGAACCCCGCGGGGTGATGGGGAACCCCGCGGGGTGATGGGGAACCCCCCCAGAGGGATGGGACCCCCAGGGTGATGGAGAACCCCACGGGGTAATGGGGACCCCCCCCCCCCCAGTGATGGCACCCCCGGGGTGACAGGGACTCCGCCGAGGTGATGGCTACCCCCCCCCACACGGTGACGGGAACACCCTCGGGGTGATGGGGACACCCCCGAGAGTGATGGGGATCCCCTCAAAGGCGATGGGGACCCCGCGGGGGGGCCGCTGCAGAGCCCGGGGGCGGCGGGGACGTCCCCGTGTCCCCGCTAAGCCGCTTACACCGGCCCCGTGCCGGTCCCACGGGACGGGCGGGACCCGCCGCGGCGGGGGCAGAGGGGGGGAGGTGACAGCGCGGGGCCGGGAGGTGACACTTGGGGTGGGGGGGCGGCGGGCGGTGACACGGGCCAGCCGAGCCCCGTTGCCATGGGCACGGCGGGGGGACACCCGGGGGGCCGCGGGCGCCCCGTCGCCATGGGGACCGGGCGGTGACACGGGGCGGGGGGTCGGTCCCGGGGGGCCGCGGGGCCCGGCGGCGAGCGGGGCGGGGGGGGCGGCGGCGCGGGCAGGCCCGGCCCCGACGGCAGCGCGGGCGCCGCCGGCCGCGGAGGCCCGTGCGGGCTCGGCGCGGCCCCGCCGCCCCCCCGGGGCCGGCCGTGGCGCTCCCGCGGTGCCCCCGGCGGGGCGGCGGCCCCCCCGCGCTGACAGCCCCCGCCGCCCCCCGCCCGCGCGGCCCCGACGGCGCGGCCCCGCAGCCCCGACGTGCGGCCCGCCGGCCGGGCCCGGCCCCGCGCCGGGGGGCGGCGGGCGCCCTTTACCTGAGCGGGGGCCCCCTCGGCCATGGCCCTTTGTTCCGTGCCCGGGGCCCCGGGGGCCGCGGCCGGGAGGATCCAGCGCCCGCTCTCCGCTTCACCTCCGCCCGCCGCCGGGCATCGGGCTGGGCGCGGGGCGGCGCGGCGGGGCGGGGGCGCGGCGGGGCGGGGCGGGGCGGGGGCGGCGCGGGCCGGGCGGCGGGGCGGGGGCGGCGGCGTGGGCTCCGGCCCCGAGCTCGGTGCGGTGCGGGCGCGGGCGCGGGTGCGGGTCCGGCTGCGGGTCCGGTCCGGCCGCGCCGCTGCCCCGCCGCGCCGCCAGGGGGCGCTGCCGCCGCGCGGGGCCGCGCGCGCGGGCGGGGCGGGGCGCAGCGGGGCGGCCGCGCCAACAGCGCCCCCTGGCGGCCCCCCGGCCGCCCCGCCCCGCCCCGTCGGGGCCCCCCCGGCGGCACCGCCCGGGAACGGGAACGGGGGGCAACGGGGGGAATGGGGGGAATAAGGAGGCTGGGGGGGACTGGGGCACACTGGGGAATACGGGCGCTGGGAGCAGTGGGGGGGCACTGGGGACACTGGAGGGACTGGAGGGTCTGGGGGGAACAGAGGACTGGAGGGACTGGGAGGGGAAATAAGGAGGCTGGGGGGAGTGGGGACACGGCGGACTGGAGGGATTGGGGAACAGGGGAGACTGGAGGGACTGGGGGAATAGAGGGCTGGGAGGAGGGAGGGGCAAGGGGACCAGGGGCAGTGGGGGGACTGAAGGGACTGGGGGCGACTGGGAGACTGGAGGCACTGGGGAAGGACTGGGGGGTACTGGAGGGAATAAGGGCCTGGGGGGGGGTGAGGACGCAGGAGGACTGGGGGCACTGGGGGGACCGGAGGGACTGGGGAGATTGAAGAGGGACTGGAGACAATAGGGGGCTGGGCGGAGAGGGGACGGGGGGGGACTGGGAGGGACTGGAAAAGGACTAGGGGAACTGGGGGACTGGCGGGAACGGGGGGGACTGGGGACACTGGGGGGGGGCATCACCAGGGGGAACTGGGGCACTGGGGACGGGCTGCGGCGAACTGGGGCTCTTCCCGGGGTAACTGGGGGGAACTGGGGCTCTCCTGGGGTAACTGGGCTGACAGGGAAGAGGCTGGGGGGGAACTGGGGCTGTTCCCGGGGGGCTGGAGAGAGAGTGGGGGGAGATCGAGGGGAACTGGGGAAGGACTGGGGGGAACTGGGGAGTAGCTGCTAGGAACTGGGGGGAACTGGGGCTATTGTCAGGGGAACTGGGGAAGGACAGGGGGGAACTGGGGCTGTTCCCGGGGTAACTGGGCTGACAGGGGGCACTGGGGGGAACTGGTTTGACTGGGGTGGGGTGGCGCAGTGAGAGGGGCAAGTGGGAGAGACTGGAGGGCACCGGGCAGGCACTGGGGTGTGCTCGGTGCGACACCGGGGCCGGGGAGGGGCCGGGGGTCGGCCCCAGGGCGGCTCCCCCAGCCCGTCCCCGCCCCGTCGGGTCCCCCCGCCCTTCCCCGCGGCCTCGGGCCCCGCGGGCTCTGAAATGGCGGCCGGAGGCGGCGGCGCCGTGGAAATGGACCCACCGACACCCCCGGCCCCCGGGACAGACCCCAGGGCGAGACCCCCAGGACGGGCCCCTCCACGGCCCCCCGCGCTGGACCGGACTCTCTCCTCCCCTCCCGACCCTCCAGTCCCCTCCTGTCCCCTCCACCTCATCCTGTCTCATCCCGTCCAGTCCTATTCTCTCCAACCCCACCCCATCCTGTCGTGCCCTGTCCACTCTTATGCCGCTTTTATCCATCCCACCACGTCCTGTCCCATCAATCCCCCCTGTCCCATCCCATCCCATCCCATCCCATCCCATCCCATCCCATCCCATCCCATCCCATCCACCCTGTCCCCATCCCATCCATCCTGTTGAGTCTTGCCTAGTCTTGTCATGTCCCATCCAGTCCCACCCTACCCATCCCACATCTTGTCCCATCCCATTCCAGCCCTCCTGTCCCATCCTATCCCACCTGTCTCGTGCAGTTTCATCCTGTCCCATCTCATCCCAGCCCATTCATCCTGTCCCCCTGTACCCTATTCTATCCCACCCACCCTATCCCATCCCATTTCATCCCATCCATCCTGTCCCACCTCATTCCATCCCCGGGCCATCCCATCTGCCCTGTCCCATCCCTTCCTGTTCTGGCACAGCCCCTGTCACACGGCCCCACTGCCAGTCCGGACTTTGGGGACCCGGGGTGACAATGGGGGGAAGTTGGGAACAACAAACACGGGGGAGGGCAGGAAACCCTTTGGTTTGTGGGAAAAGGGAGGGGATGAGGGGGGACAGGATGAGGCACCCTGCCTTGGAGGGGTACAGGGGTGTGACAGCAGGTGGGGACCCCCAATTAGAGACCCCCCTGTCCTGGGCTGTCCCAGGGATCTGCAACCCCCATCCAGGAGTGATCCATTGGGAAGGAATGCCAGGACCAACTCTGGGATGGAGGGTGTCACTGCCTGGAGTCTGTACATCCCAGTGCAACTGGGGAGTCTGGGATCCAGGGCAGCTGCTGGGTGGAGGGAGTGCCTGATCCTGGCTCTGGGAGGCTCCAAGCTGTCCCTATGGAGATCCAGGCGTTTTTATCAGGTGTGTTTATTCCCATGAGTGGATCTTCGTCGTGATCAGCCGGAGCGGGATCGGGATGCAGCCGTGTCCGTGGAGTGCCATGTCCTGTCCCCCGGGCTCAGGCCCTGAGTGTAGCTGTGTTTATACACACACAGCACACGTGTGCAATGTAGAGGGACATCCGTGTGTCCTCATGGAGTCTCCATGTGCTCGGAGCCGTGCTCGGCCCACCACCAGCCCAGATCCCACAGGATGCTCTTCCCCGAGCTCTCCCCTTTTCCCTCCTCCTCCTCCTCCCCACCACTGCGTGTGGGGCAGCCCCACCCCATCCCATCCGGGGGCTCTGGAGTGTGGGGGATCCTCGCTCTGGGGTCACTCACTCCAGCTCTGCAGGTACCTGGCATGGATTGGGATGGGAGGGGATCCAGCCTGGCCAAAGCCAAAGCCAGGGATGTGTGGGCCACAAGTGCCACATCCCCACAGTGGCTCCAACCCACGGGCTGCCCTGTCCACATCCCACATGTGGTCCCAAGCCAGAACAACCCCTTGGGCATTGCTGGAGCTCTGGAGAGGCTCTGGTGGAGCCAGGGAGATCTGGGAGAGGGGAACATCCCCCTGTGCTGGGCTCTGGCAGGAAGAGACACTGGGCTGTGGGGGAGCTCCTGGGAAGGGCAAAGGACCCTGTGTGTGGCACCAGCCGGGGTACCCTTCAAGGTCCCTTCAAACCCAAACCATTCTGGGATTCCACAATCCCAGCTCCGAAGCAGCCACAGCCACCGGTGCTTCTCCCGGCACGGGATATCCCGGCTCTATCCCACTGCAGAGGGATGAGGGAAGTGACCCCTCATCCATCCACAGCCCTATCTGTGCGTGACACAGGTTTGGCTCACGGATCATAACCCCAAAATCTGCTTCCAGCAGAGGAAAAGGTAAAACCACGAATCCCAAATGCCGGACGCAGCACCCGGAGCAGCCTCGTTTGCCAGGCTTGGCTCCACGGATGCTCAGCTTGGCTTGTGCCGTTCACCTGTCCCACAAGTTACCTGGCAAAGCTCCCAAACAACAGCCAGGAGCAGGGCGACGGAGCTGCAGGAATCGGCAAGGGGCTGCCACGGCTCATCCCACACGGAATTCAGAGTGGAAACACTGTATTGACAGACTTTACAAAAGTTGTTACAAAACACGGTCACGAACCAGCAGCTGACGATACACAGCGAAGAGACACCACGTACAGGCACCTCGGAACAACACCAACAGCTCCAGAAGTCAACCAATATTTACACAAACGGCTGGAAAACTCTGGGCGTTTATCGCATAACATGGAAGTGTTTTAGAGCAACTGTGAAATATAGTGTCACACCTTTCCTTGTAGTATTATCATCATCATAATAATTAATAATAATAATAATAGTTCATAATAATAATAATAATAATAATATACTACTTCTAGGTTAACTAAAAACCAAACAGCTCTTTACAGGGGTTAGGAGAAGCTGCTTTCACTCGTCTGACTTACCTGAGTGAGACCAAACCCAGTTAAAAAACAGTAATAAAATCACCTTCACTGACAGGAGTCCGTGTGTCGGCCCAGCAGCAACATCCCCTCGGGCCAGAGGGAAACCACAGCCTGGCTGGTGCCAGAGACACCCTTCCAAAGAAGGGAGGCGTGATCCCACCACGCCTCCAAACGCTGCCCTTCCCGACTCCTCCTGCTCCAATGTCCTCAGCCCCTTCTCCTGCACCTGCTTTCTCTCACCTTGCTCTTTGCCGCGCTCTCCTCTCCGCTCTCCCGCCTTCCACAAACCCCGTGTCGTGCCCTAACCCACCTCTCTGCCTCGCCTCTCCTCCCTTCATCCCAATCCCGGCCTCGCGGCCTCTTGGGACACGGCGGCACGATGGGAGCGGGCGACCAGCTGCCTGGGAATGGCACCTTCCTTCCCTCCTCGCGCTTCCAGCCTTGCAGTGAAACGAGTGGAAAAAAGAAAGCGAAAGCTTGTCACTCCTGAATATGCACAAAGATAGGTGGGGGAACACCTGCTAAATACGGGCCCCGGAGAATCGCTCAGGATTATTCTCTACAGGCAAAATCCAACCCTGCGCAGGGGCCGCCGCCGCGGCGGGACAGCCGCGGGACCCCGCGGGGCCGCAGAGGTGCCTGGGCCGGCCGGTCAGAGTTTGTAAGAGGAATTCCTTGGATGCTTCACCAAAGCTTTTGTAGCATGACCACATGGATTAGCTGCGATACAAGTCACCCGCCATCATGCTGCGCCGTCACGGTCACCGCGAGCCCTCCTGCCCCGGCCCCACCTCGGCTACTGCGTAGTCTCTTTTTTCACGCAGAAATGCTTGGTTTGGGTCCCCGCCGACTCCAGGCCCAGCTGCGAATCCTCCGTGGGCCGCGGGTTGCGGGAGTGGATTTTCTGGTGGCAATTCAGGGACTCTTTGTAGCGGAAGTGCTTCCCGCAGACGGGGCACTGGTAGGGGGTCTCCCCGGTGTGCACCCGCCAGTGCTTGAGCAGGTGATCCCGGCGGATGAAGCTCTTCCCGCACTCCGTGCACTGGTAGGGCCTCTCGCCGGTGTGGATGCGCTGGTGGCGGATGGCTTTGGAGAGGTCTCGGAAGTCCTTCCCGCAGTAGGTGCACGTCAGCGGCCCGTCGCCCTTCCCCGTGTGCAGCTTCTGGTGCAGGATGAGACTCACTTCCAGGCTGAAGCTCTCCTTGCACTGGGAGCAGGTGTAAGGCCTCTCCACCATGTTGTTCACCTGGTGCCTGACGAGGCCGTACTTTAACCCAGAGCCCTTGTCGCCGTCGGGGCGCTTGGACGGTTTGGAGCGGGAGGAGCCCTGGCCCTTGGGCTTGGATTTCTGCCAGAGGCCCTCGCCGCGCTCCAGGGACGTGCAGGCCTCCTCCCTGGCGTGCGCCTTCTGGTGGGTGGCAAAGAGCTGCTTGTCCAGGAAGCTCTCCCCGCACTCGCAGCAGATGTAGGGCCCCTTTTCCGCGGCTCCTTCCTCGGGAGGATCCTTCTTGGCCAAGTCCCTCCTGCGGCGCACGGAGCGCCTCAGCCCGTTGCCCGCTGCCGTTCGCTGCTGCGGGTCCGACCCGCTCTGGCTCTTGCTGCTCGACTGCATCTCCTCCTCGGGGCCGGAAAAAACCTCTTCCCACTTCCCTGCCAACGACCTGGGAAGGTCCAGGCTCTCGGGGCCTTCCTCGTCGCAGGGCTGTTCGTCTGGCAGAGCAGAGCACTCGTCATTGGCGGAGACAAGAACCGGGTCGTTATCTACACCACAATTCCCCCGGGGCACGGGTGGGCTCTGCTGTGCACACCCAGCTCAGTGCCTGGCACTGCTGTCCCAGGGCACAGGCAAGGCCAAAGGGATTTGACTTGGGATCACAGAATTGTTAAGGCTGGAAAAGCCCTCGGAGACCATCAAATCCAACTGGTCCCCCAGCACTGCCAAGGCCACCACTGACCCGTGTCCCCAGGTGCCACATCCACATGGTTTTTAAATCCTTCCAGGGATGGGGACTCCACTCCTGCCCCGGGCAGCCTGTTCCAATAACTGATAATCCTCTGGGGCAAGAAATTCTCCCAGTATCCAACCTGACCCTTCCTTGGTGCAACTTGAGGCAGTCCCCTCTCCTCCTGTCCCTTGTTCCCTGGGAGCAGAGCCCGACCCCCCCCGGCTCCCCCCTCCTGTCAGGGAGTTGTAGAGAGTGAAAAGGTCCCCCCGAGCCTCCTTTTCTCCAGGTTGAGCCCCCCCAGCTCCCTCAGCCACTCCTAGCACTCCAGCCCCTTCCCAGTTCCCTTCCTTTCCCTGGACACGCTCCAGCACCTTCCTGCCCTCAAATATATTATAATATATATATAATGTACCTATATATAGCTGGCCAAAGGGAAAAAGTGGGTTCCTCAGCAGGAGATGTAAAAACACAGGTTTTGTGGTTTAGGATAAAGGCAAAAGAAATTGTGGAAAGGGGAGTAAAATCTCTTTTCCTCATGGGTTTGTACAGTGCCTGGGGCCGAAGGGTCTCCCATGGTATAAACAGCGACTCAAAGTAACTATCAACACTGAAATTCTGGAAAAGCATCATCCAGAACAGCTGAGCTGCTCCTGGGAATGAGAAGCAAAAGCACATCCAGACAAGGGACACTTCCCAAAGCAGGTCAGTGCACTCACATGTACTGGGGACCTCCATGCTCTCCTCTTCCTCAGAGCCCTCGTGGCTCTCAGCCAGAGTCTCCTCATATTTACCCCACGAGCTCTCGTCGGGCCCAGGGAAGAAAAACTCTGCACGAGAGAAAACAACAGGAGTTACACTCCCACCTCCCAGCTGCTTCAGAGGATTCCAGCAGAGATGGATGCAGTGGGTGGGGGACAACTGGGAAAGTCCCCCTGCACCCGGGGACAGAGAGGACAAAACCACATCTGCTTCCACCTCCCCACCTGGAAGGACTTAAAAATCGCCCATGAATCGGATCTCAACCCCAGAGAGTCCCAGGGATCTCGTGGCTCACCACTGCTGGGGTCTGTGGGGGTTTGCCCTGCCTCGGAGTCCTCCTGCTCCTCGGCGTTGGGATCCTCTCCCTGCTCGATCCGGGACAGCATGTCAGGCTTGGAAATGGCAGCGTCTGCACAGAAAGAGAGGATCAGGATGTTTCCCCCGCCCTCGTGGGACAGGAACTCAGACCTTCACCCACCAACCTTCCTTCACTGGGGAACGGAAAGAGAGAGGCTTAGGAAGGTGCTCCCACCCGTGTGCACCTCTCACCTTGTGTGGGCCCTGGACTGAGCGATGCAGGAGCACACTCTGCTCAGGTGAGGAGCAACTCCCAGCCTGCAGTGTGAGGAGGAGAATAAGAAAATGCATCTGCACTCACCTCCAGGCTTCCTGTCTTCTCCTCCCTAAGATCCATTGCAATGGGGACTTCAGCTCGGGGACAGCACCAGAGCTGTCAGCAGTGCCCTCCCCGTGTGGTTCCCTCCAGCCAGGACTGCTCCTCCTACTCCTCCAAGCCACAGGCTGCTCATGGATTTTGGGAAAGGGGACAATCACCTTCTCCCCTTGAGCAGAGAGCGGAAAACTTCATTTCCAGATACGTGTGAGTCTCTGGGGATTAAATTCCACCCCTGCTCTGGTGGATCTGTTGGCCTTACACCAGAGCCAAACCCCTAGACCTTGTTTCTCAAAGGAAACCTTTGGACAAAGCACAGACACGTTTTTCTAAGTTCCAGGCTCAGGTGCCCAGATCCCCTTCATTGGGACCGTTATGTTCCCGTGCCTCAGGAACAGGACACAGGATGGGTTTGTAAACAGGAGAATGGGGGGCAGTGTTTACACCTCACCTTCTTCCCTGGTGCACAGGGACTGCACAAGACCTCTGTTCAAAGAAATAAAGGAAGAAAGGAGGGGAAAATCCAGGACAAAAGGCCTGGATTGGGCAGAGCTGGATGGAGGGAGGTGGGTGAGCCTGCCCTTGGCACAGGGAAGTGCCTGAGTGCCAGGGACAGTGTCTGTGCTCCCACCCACTGTCCAGCCAAGGCAAGGTCATTTCTGAGAACATGTTGTGAAGGCAACATGTTCCCCAGAGGGAATTCCTGCAGCCAGGACTGGCAGGAGCGAGTGGAGTGCATTCCTTCAGCTGGGAATGCTGTGCCCTGAGCTGCTGAGGGGAAAGCAGAAGGCAGAGCTCAGCTTTGCCTACAGCTTCTCCCCAGCTCTGCCCCAGCAGCAGATCGAGCAGGACTCACTCTCTGGGGCCAGACAGAGCACCCAGGCAGCACTGGCAAACCTCTTCCTCATGGAAGAGCCACGGAAAGGGCTGGAAGGACCCTCAGAGGCAGGGCACAGGGCACCCCTCTGCTGCCCAAAGGGGCCAGCAGGCTGATGCCCCCAGAGCAGTGGATCTGTGGGCCTTGGCACGACAAAGGAACTCCTCTATTCCTCAGCTTTGCCTGGATTGAGGGTCCTCTCACTTCCCCACCTCCTCCTCCTCCTCCTCCTCACAACCCAGGTGCTCTCCTGGCCACGGGGGCCACCAGGGACGTCTTTCCACCCATCCCCTGAGCTGGTGAGGGCTGAGCTCATTGCCAGGGCTGTGCAACACCTTCCCAAACCAGCACACCATCCCCCTCCCCGCTCCTGCTGGACGCGGCGCTGCTTCCATCCATCCACCAGTTCCCGGGAAAAGCCGGTGCCCCAGGGGGCTCAGGGCAGAGCCCAGCCCGTGGTTACCCATGGAGATGACGGCCTCGTAGTTGCCTTTCATGATGTGCCTGTACAGCTCCTTCTGCCACTCGTTCAGGCTCTTCCACTCCTCCTCCGAGAAGCTGAACGAAGCGTCGTTGAAGGCCACGGGGACCTGCATGGGGAAGCATTGGGGGTTTGTTTCTTGTTTAAGGAAACACCTGGCGGTGTTTTCTCATTCAGTTTTCTCCTTCGAGCTCCTCAAGCGTCACACAGGACAGTCCCAGGCGGGAGCACTCGGTCCTTCCCACGCGCCTCATCCCCCCAGGGACACGACGGGGACTTCCCCTGTCCCCTTCTGTCACCTCCCCCCTGCTCAGCCTCCCCGTGCCTTCACAGGCTCTTTTTCACCTCATTTTCGACACAATTCGGCTGCTCATCACCCCTGGGCAGGCACCACTGGTGTTCCCAAACCCCCCAGGCACACAGGGCTGAGCCACACAATTCCACATGACCCGAGCACGGCCCCCCCTGAGGAGTCTGTGACCCCCCCAGCGCGTTTTGGGAGGATCACACGTACATAATGAGGAGAGTGTAATTAACACAACTCCGTAATTAACACAACCAGAGGTCTGTAATTAACACAATGGGACCTGTGCTGGTGATTCTCTCCCAGTGCCGAAGGGAAGGCCCTGCTGTGGGGGAACTGCTGCTCAGCACTGCATCTGCCCCAAAATGGGACTGGAGAGCAGGGATACGGGGCTGGGAGCACTGGGTATGGGGGCTGGGAGTGCAGGATATGGGGCTGGGAGTGCAGGATATGGGGCTGGGAGTGCAGGATATGGGGCTGGGAGTGAAGGGATATGGGCCTGTAAGTGCAGGATATGGGGCTGGGAGTGAAGGGATATGGGGTTGGGAGTGAAAGGATATGGGGCTGGGAGTGCAGGATATGGGGCTGGGGGTGCAGGATATGGGGCTGGGGGTGCAGGATATGGGGTTGGGAGTGAAGGGATATGGGGCTGGGGGTGCAGGGATATGGGCCTGTAAGTGCAGGATATGGGGCTGGGGGTGCAGGATATGGGGTTGGGAGTGCAGGGATATGGGGCTGAGAGTGCAGGATATGGGTCGGAGAGCACAAGGCACGGGGCTGAGTGCAGGCTGTGGGTTTGTGAGCTCTGGAGACAGGGCCGTGAGCACAGGGCATGGGGCTGTGAGTGCAAGACACGGGTCTATGAGCAGGGGGCTGCGAATGAGGATACAGGGCTGTAAGCTCAGGCTACGGGTCTGTGAGCACAGGGCACGGGGCTCTAGCTCAGCAGACGTGCAGACCAGCCCTGTTCTGCAGCAGGGAGCATCGGACCGTTACCTTGGGGACTTCCCCTTTCGCCCCCGGGGGCAGCCGCAGGATCCAGAAGTTCCTGTTCTTGAGCAGGTTCTCCATGTTCTCCAGGCGCTTCTGCAGCTGCCCGTACTCCTGGATGAGGGTGCCCAGCGCCGTCCACTTGCTCTCCAGCTGGTTCCCAAACTCCACCGCCGTCTTCTCGCAGCCGATCAGCTTCGTCTCGGCCATCCTCATCCTGCCCTCCAGGTTCATCAGCTGGGCCGCCTGCGTGTCCACCTTCCTGTCCACGGCCTGGATCTCGGTGACGAGCGTCAGGGAGATCTCCGCGGCGGGCAGCTCGGCCTCGCCGCCGGGGCCCTGCTCGGGGGCGGCCAGCGGCTGCTCCAGGCCCAGCTCCTGCGGCTCCATCATGCTCTCCAGCTCCTGCGGGGACAGCGCGGCGCTCAGCGCGGGGACGCGCCCGCACCCGCGCCGGGGGGGGACGGGGGGGGCGGGACGCAGGGCCGGGGCGGCGGGAGGAGGCGGCGGGCGGCGGGGGCGGGGAGGGGGCCGGGCAGCGCTTACCTGAGCGGGGGCCCAGTCGGCCATGCGGCGCGGGCGGTGCGGGCGGTGCGGGCGGCGCGGTGCGGGCGGCGCGGGGGGCGCGGGCGGCGGCGGCGGCTCAGCAGCGGCGGGGCGGGGCGGCCATGCCGGGGGCGCGGGGCGCGCTGGGAGCGGCGGCGCCGCCGCGGCGCCCCCTGGCGGCGGGCGGACCGGCGGGGACCCCATTGGGCGGGGCGCCGGCAGGGGGCGGGGCCTCGCGTCACGCGCGCTCCCGCCGCCGCCGCCCGTGGCGGGGCCGCGCGCGGGGCGGGGGCGGCGGCGGCACCGGGAGGGGACGGGGACGGGGACGGGACGGGGGCAGGTGCGGCACCGCCGCCGCGGCTCGACGAGACTCGCCGCCCCCGCCACGGGCACCGCCCGCGTCCCGCCGCCCGGCCGCGCGCCGTCATCCCGGTGCGGCATCGCTGAATCACCCCCCGGGGAGGCCTCGGAGGGAGCAGCACCGGGAGCGGTACTGGGAGCAGGCGCTGCTGCGGCTCCCCGAGGACCGGGACGGGGCCGGTGCCATGAAGGAGGACCACCAGCATCCCATCGACCTGGGTGAGGCGCCGGGGCCATCCCGGCACCGGTCCCGGTGCTGCCGGTCGTGGCCTGGCCGTGAGCGCGGAGATCACGGGGTGGCTCCACGGGCAGCTGTGGTGGGGGATGTGAACACCGGCCTGTTGCGACCAATGGCATCTCCGGTGGGGTCTGCGGTGGCATCACCGGCCGTCCCTCCTCTTGTCTCCGTGACAGGTTACGCCGTCACCAAACCCGACATCCTGGCCGAGGTGGAGCGAGGGGACGAGGTGCTGGAGGTGGCCGTGGGGCACTACGGGGAGCACCAGAGCCCCCGGCCACGTGCGGCGCCCGCCGGCCCCTCCCAGGGTGAGCGGGACGTGGGGACAGGTGGGACTGGGAACAGGGATCGGGTGATGGGTCGGATCCTGCCAAGCCGTGGTGAGGAGGCCACTCCCCAACTCACTCCTGTCTCCTCAGGGGACTGGCTGGGGAAGGAGGTGAAGATTGAGGAGGGGGTGTCCCCACCCCCCTGCTCCCCCCCGGCCCACCACACGGGCCCCGCCGAATTCCTCACCCCGCTGCAGGAGCGGGGCTGCAGCTACTGCGGCGTCGCCGAGCCGGAGCCGAATCCCGCTGCGGGTACTGGGGGGTTCATCACCTCCCTCCCCGCCTTCGAGGGCCGCCGCTGCCGGGCGGGGGAGCCGCCGCTGGAGTGCCCCGAGTGCGGCCGAGGCGTCGGGCAGAAGCCGGACCTGGTGCGGCACCGGCTGGCACGCGGCGTGGAGCGTGGCTATGGCTGCGGCCACTGCGGGAGGGGCCTCGCCGAGCCGGCGGGGCTGCGGGCCACGGGCAGCACCCACCGCCCGGGCCCCTGTGCCGGCCGCGCCCCGGGCACGGCCGAGGGGGCCGCGGCGGCGCCGCGCAAGGAGCGCAAGGAGCTGTCGCTGACGGAGAAGGTGCGGGTGCTGGAGATGCTGGAGGGACCCAAGGTGTCGCAGAGCGAGCTGGCCAAGCGCTTCGGGGTGTCGCAGCCCCAGATCTGCCGCATCATCAAGAACAAGGAGCGCATCCTGAGCGAGTGGCAGCGCAGCGGAGACCCCGAGCGCAAGCGCAAGCGGGAGGGCAAGGACGCGGCGCTCGAGGCCGCGCTGCTGCGCTGGGTGGAGGGTGCCCGCGCCGCTGACCTGCCCGTGGGCCGCCCGCTGCTCCAGCTCAGGACCAAGCACCTGGCAGGGGCACTGGGCCGGCCCGGCCCCGAGCCCGGCGGCGGGTGGCTGGCGCGCGTCACGGCCTTCAAGAAGCCGCCGGCAGAGAAAGGGGACGCGGAGCAGCCGCCGGCGGAGCACTGGGCCGGCGCGGTGCTGCCCGCGCTCCTCCGCGGCTACGCGCCCTCCGAGATCTTCTCCTGTGGGGAGGCCGCGGTGCCGCTCCCGGCCGGCTGCCCCGGCGAGCGGCTCACGCTGCTGCTCTGTGCCAACGCCAGCGGCTCCGAGAAGGTGCCGCTGCGGGCGCTGGGGGAGAGCCCCCGGCCGCGCTGCCTGCGCGGCGTCAACCTGGAGCAGATGCCGTGGAGTTACCGCGCCGGCAGCCCGGGCGGCCTGACCGCGCCGCTCTTCGCCGAGTGGCTGCGGGAGTTCAACGAGGGGATGCGGCGGCAGGGGAAGAGCATCCTCCTGCTCCTCGCCAAGCACGAGGCGCACCCCTACCTCCAGCTGTCCAACATCAGGATGGTCTTCGTCCCTCCGGCTGCCGCCCTGGCACAGCCCCTGGACCGCGGCATCGCCAGCGACCTCAAGGGCCACTACCGGCGCCGGCTGCTGCGGTGGCTGCCGGCAGAGCGCGGCGCAGGGCAGCCCACCCTGCTGGATGTGCTGCACATGCTGGCGCAGGCCTGGGGCGACGTGTCCCCGGGGCTCATTGCCAGCTGCTTCCGTGCCGCCGGCTTCGTCCCCGACACTGGTGCTGAGGCCGCGTCCCTCAGCCTGGCACACGGGCTGCTCGGCCGGGAGCAGCTGGAGCGCGGCGGGGAGCTGGCGGAGGCGGACGGGGACGAGGGGATGGTGGAGGGCGAGGACGCGGCAGAGCTGGCGGCTGTGCCGCCCTGCCCCTCGGAGCGGGAGGTCTGGAGGAGCCTGGCCACGCTGCGGCGGTACCTGGAGTGCCAGGCCACCTCGCCAGACCTCTTCCAGGCCTTCTACGAGCTGGAGGACGCGGTGCACATGGTGTCGGCCGGCGCCGGGCGAGCCCTCCAAGGGGACACCCCTCCCAAGCAGTGAGGGGGGCAGCTGGCGCGTGCCCAGACCCGCTCATTCCCGGTGCTCACCGGGGCCGTCACCGCCTGGCCTGGCCACCATCCCCTGCAGTTGTGCCGTGGGGTTTGCTGTGGATCTGTGTGGCCCCGTGGGGTCACAGTGCACGGGGGCTGCGGAGCGGCCGTGCTCTGGGTGTCACCCGTGGGGCAGTGCCAGGGGCACAAACCTGCTTCCAGAACCTTCTCCAGAGGGGTGGCTGCTGCAGCCAAAGGGAGCCGGTGTGGAGCTGCTGCCGGCAGGGATTTGCCTTGAGTGGGGTAGTTGTGTTTGCCGTGGGGGGCTGTGGGTGGTGCTGGGGTGTCCCCGTGCCAGGGGCAATGGCTCCTTCCCAGGGGAGACCGGGTGCCACCGGCTCCTGTCACCACGTGGTGCCTGGAGGTTTGTAACAGGCATTAAAAGGTTGGAATTCAGCTGGTGCACGGCTGGTGGGTGTTGTGTTTTACCATTACATCTGCTGGGAGCAGCGGGACCACCCCAAACCCAACCCCAAACCTCCCCTTCTCCTCCCCTGCCCTGGGGACACCCTGGCCGCTCCTGGGCCCCCACAGCGCCCCAACCTGTGCCATCCCCACCCAGGTGCCAAGCAAGCAGCACCCGGGGAGGGAGGATGCATTTGTGGGGTGCAGCAGTGGGATCCCCGTGGGGATGCACAATCACAGGTGGGAAAGTGTGGGTCTGCAGAGACAGGGGTGCACGGGGGGGATCCCCACAAGAATACACAGTCACAGGTGGGCAAGCAGGACCCGGAGGGGGGAAATACAGTTATGGGGTGCACTGGGGGCATACAGCATCACGGGAGTAAACAGCACCCAGGAGAGGGTGAGGGGGATGCAGGGACAGGGCGAAATGGGGGGCGACCCCCACAGGGATACACCACCACAGGTGTACCCGCAGCCCCCTGGGGGGTGGGACTCAGGGATGGACCATCCAGGGGGGATTCCCACGGGGATACACCACCACGGGGGTACACGAAGCATCCAGGAGAGGGTGAGTGGGATGCAGGGACGGGGTGCACGGGGGATCCCCACGGGGATACGCCATCGCCCTCGGTACCGCAGCGCCCTCGGGGGTGGGACGCGGCGACAGGAGTTCCCGGGAGGATCCCCGCGGGGGTACCCGCAGCCCCGCCGGGGGTGGGATGCAGGGATGCTCCATCCCGGCGGGATCCCCACGAGGGTACACCCGCGCGGCGGTACCCGCGGCCCCCTCGGCGGCGGGATGCAGGGATGCCCCATCCCGGGGGGATGTCCCCCGTCCCCCCCCGCCGTCCCCGCCCCCCGTCCCTCCACGGCGGGACCACCAGGGGGGGCCCACGGGCGGCTCGGTCGCGCAGGGCCCGCGCCGGCGCTCGGAGGAAATGAAGGCGAGTTCCGCCGAGGCGGGAGCCATTACCCGCCGCCGGACCTGAGCCCCCCCTCCCGCCGCCGCCGGGGCCCCGCCGCCGCCCCCCGCCCCCCACAGCCCGCCCCGGCACAGGTAAGCGATGCCCCGGGGCCGGGGGGGGCTGCGGCGCGGGGGGAGCCGCCGGAGCGGGGCCGGTGCCTGCCCCGCGCCCCCCCGAGGGGGATCCCGAATGGTGGGGGGGGGTCCGCGGGGCAGGCACCGGCCCCGCCGCTTTGTCCCCGGGAAGAGCAGCGCGAACAAAGCCGGGGGGGTGCCGCTCGCAGCCCCCCCGACCCCTCCCCCGGGGCGCCCCGAGGCCGCGGGGGTGGGCGCTGCCCTGGGGTCGGGGGGCTCGGGGGGTGGGGAGGGGGCTGGGGGCTCAGTAGGGGCGGCAGGGGCACGTCGGGGATGGGGGGTTTGCGGGGGGTCGGCGCTGTGCTCCTGGGGTTCGGTGGGGGGCGGTGGGAGGTTGGGGTGGGCGCCGTGGTGGAGGGCTTTGCTGCGGTCCCGAGGTCCTCGCTGGGAGCTGGAGGGGTGCACACCTGGCCCAGGTGTGCACCGTGACCCCTGGCCCAGGTGTGCATCATAGCCAAGGTCTTTATCGTGGCCTTGCAGCACTTGCCATGGCCAAGGTTCTTGACGTGGTCCCAGGTTCCTCATGGGGAGCTTGGGGTTTTCACCATGGCTGAGATCTGCACCACGGCCAAGGTCTTTGCCATAGTCCCAGGGTGCTCACTGGGAGCTCCAGATGTGCACCATGGCTCAGGTCTTCACCATGGCCAAGGTCTTTGCCACGGCCCCAGGGTCCTCATGGGGGGCTTGAGGTGTTCACTATGGCCAAGGCCTTCAGCATGGCCCAGGCCTTTGCCACATCCCCAAGATCCTTGTGGGGATCTTCAGGTGTTCACCATGGCCAAGGCCTTCTCCAGAGTTTGTGTCATGGCCTTGCAACACTTGCTGTGGCCTTGATCATTGCCATGGTGCCAAGGTCCTCACTGGGAGCTTGAGGTGCTCACCGTGGCCAAGGCCTTCTGTAACACCTGTGCTGTGAATTTGAGGCTCTCACCACGGCTCTGGGCTTCACCATGACCCCAAGGTCCTCACCGGGAACCTGAGGTGCTCACTGCACTCTTGAGGTTCTCACCATGGCCAAGACCCTTGCCAAGGCCAGCCTTGACCGAGGTCTTCACCATGGCCTTGAGGTGTTCAGGTGTTCACCTGTGCATGGCCCAGTGACCTGTCCTTGAGGTCACGGTCAGTGCTGTGGCCCCGCCGCCCTTGCTGGGAACCTCAAGTGCTCATCACGTCCAAGGCTTTCCCCATCATGGTCAACATTGCCATGAGACCCTCACCATGGCCGTGAGGTGCCCCCCATCACCCTCACCCTGGCCCCGAGGTGCTCCTCGGCACCCTCAGAGGCACCTGCAGCACATGCCGTGGCCGAGGCGCTCACCACGACCCCTCACCACGGTCCCAGTGCTCTCCACGGCCACGTCCCTCTCCGTGGCCCCCGTGGCAGCTGGCTGGGGGCTCCCGGGTGCCTCTGCTTGGAGAGAGCCGGGGGCTCCCTCGCCGTCACCCCGCGCTGCCACCACCCACCGCTGCCCTTTCCTTTTCTCCCCTCCCAGGTGCTCCCGAGCCGGGGCGAGGGGATGCGGCGCGCCCGTGCCGCGTGCTGTGCCGAAGCGGCTCTTTAGATCCTCCCCGGCCCAAGCCTCCCATGCCATGGATGCCTCCGGGGCTCTTGCTTCGGCTCCCTCCTCCGCGGCTCCCTCGGGCTCCCGCAGCCCCATGTTCCCCCCCGGAGCTGACAGAGAGGAGTGGGGACCGAGGTTCAATTGTGCCCCTTCCACCTCTGCCGCAGCCTCGCAGGCGATGCCAGCGTCTGGCCGGAAGAGGAAGGCCAACTTCTCCAATGACGAGACCGAGACGCTGGTCTGGAATGTGGTCCGGCATTTCAGCGCCCTGTACGGGTCCGAGGCCCTGCGGGCTCACCCCGTGCGGCGGAAGCAGCTCTGGACCCAAATCCAAAGCCGCGTCAACTTCCTGGGCTACACCGAGCGCTCCATCGACGACCTCAAGCACAAGTGGCGCGACCTGCGGCTGGACGTCAAGAAGAAGATCACCTCCAAGAAGCACCTGCCCATGAACCGCGCCGGGGGGCCGCTCCACAAGCCGCGCCTCACGCCCCTGGAGAAGATGGTGGCCTCCACCTTCCTGCAGGCCAGCCACGACTCGGAGCCCGAGATCATCCTGGACCCAGGTCAGTGGTGCTGGGGCTCCGGGCAGGGGGGGTTGGAGCGTCGGCGTTCCCGCTGCGCCCTCCGAGGGGTGTCTGGTGTTTGCCGGGTGTTGGTGTTCCGTGATGGATTCTGGAAGGAGACTCTGGGATTTGTGTTGGGATTATGGCATCCAGCAGAGCCGTGGGCCTGTTGTGCCCAAGTACCAAACTGCTGGGGTTGGGAGCTGCGTGCTCTGGGATTAACAACCCACTGCGGAAATAACTGGGATCAGCGAGTCGGAGAAGTCATGGGATGGTTTGGGTTGGAAGGGACCTTAAAGCTCATCTTATTCCAGCCTCCTGGCAATGGTCAGGGACACCTTCTTCTATCCCAGGTTGCTCCAAGCCCTGTCCAACTTGGCTTTGGACACTTCCAGGGATGGGGCAGCCACAGCTTCTCTGGGCAACCTGTGCCCAGATCAACAGGACCAACAGGAGCATCTCAAACTTTGCAGAAGAGGGTCTTTTTTGTTCTTCTTTCTTTAATTTGGTGTTCTTTGATCCCAGTGTGGCCCCTCTGATTTCACTGGGGGCATTTCAGGTGCATCATTTGCCGAGCAGGAGATCTCCAGGCTGAAGGAAATCCTATGGAATGACTGGAGCTGTGTCAGGGCAGGGTTAGGTTGAATATCAGGAGAAGGTTCTTCCCCCAGAGGGTGGTTGGGTGCTGAACAGGCTCCTCAGGGCAGTGGGTGCGGCTCCAAGGCTGCCAGAGCTCCAGGAGTGTTTGGACAATGCTCTCAGGGACAGAGTGGGATTGTTGGGGTGTCCTGTGCAAGGCCAGGAGTTGGACTGGATAATCCTTGGAGGTCTCTCCCAACTCAGGATATTCCATAATCTGTGATTCTGTGGCATTAAGGGATGCCACCCCTCAGGGTTCAGGATGGTGCTGGGGGAGGTGATAGTGAGTGACCACACGGGACGGCCCTACAGGGCGTCTGTGCCTCGGTGCCACCGTGTCCCCCCTGGGCTGAGGCCGGATCCCGTGTGTCCCACAGATCTGTTCTTCCCTGGCGCGTCCAAGCAGCCCTTCATGCACCTGCAGCCCGGCGTGAGCCACCCCAGCATCTACATCGACACCAACGGGCAGCCCTCAGCCCTGCCGGACGTGGAGGGCTCGGCCACGCCGCGGCTGCCGGGACAGAGCCCCGACCCCGCCGGCGGCACCGACTACGGCCGCGGAGAGGGGCAGGGCAGCTCTGGTACGTGGGAACAGGGGGGTGTGCTGGGAGTGGGGTTTGGGTGAGATCCTCTGGGTCGAGATCTGCTGGGTCCAGATGGAGATCTGCTGGGAGCAGAATCTGGATGGAGATCCGCTGGGTCTGGGTGGAGTTTTGCTGGGAGTGGGGTTTGGTTGGAGATCCACTGCCAGTGGAGTCACGATGGAGATCCACTGGGATCCGTGTGTCAGTGAGGGCCCAGGGGCTGGGCCACCGCTGGGTCTCACCAGAGGTTTCCTCTTCTCTTCCAGCTGAGTCGGGGCCGGAGCTGCGGACTCCAGACGTGTCGGCCATCTCCCCGTCCCTGCGGAACGAGTCCCTGGTGTCCTACGCCTCCATGTCGGAGGAGGAGGAACGGGAAGGCCGGGAGGTGGAGCGTGGCCACGGCGGGGCCGTGGGGATGCAGCCGGGGCCCGAGGCCCCCATGTCTGCGGAGGAGGACATGAAGCTGTCCCGCCAGGCCATGCTGATCCGCCGCTGCAGCTCCCAGGGCTCCGTCACCTCCCTGCCCGAGGACTCCCTGAACCCCGCGGACGCTCACTCGGACTGGGGGCACGAGGGGGTGTCCGACCTGCCCGCCCTGGGCCGCGGGATGGACTCGGCGCATCCCGAGGAGCAGGCGGGGGGCCCGGGCCCGGAGATGGGCGCCTTGCCCAGGGTACTGATGGGGCCCACCTGGGAGAAGGCCCCAGCGGACGAGGAGCCCCCGGCCCGCTCCCCCCTCCACGGCGCCCTGACCGAGGAGTCGCTGCCCTCCTCCGCCTCCCCCCCAGGAGACGCCCCGGCCGCCCCCGGCCCCCCGCGCGGGCTGGGCTGCTCCCGGCTGCGCGAGGAGCGCCGGGACAGCTGGAGGACTAGCATCCATCACCTGCTCGACCTGGAGGAGCAGTGGGACCAGCTGTACCACCAGGAGCTGGCCATGTGGCAGGAGGAGCGGGCCACCCAGCGCGAGGAGCGGGCGCGCGACCGGGAGCTGCAGTTCCGCCTGCTCGGCGTCCTCACGGACATCCGGGACGAGCTGCGCTACCTGCGCCAGGAGCGCGCCGGCGCCCGCCAGAGCCCGGCGCCGCCGCCGCCGCCCCCCGAGCCCCGCCGCGACCCCAGCCCGCTCCTCGAGCAGCCCAAAGTCGAGCCCGGCTTCCCGGAGCCGCCGAGCGAGAGCGCCGCGTGGGCCGACGCCGCCGTGCCCAGCCGGAGCCCCTTCAGCGGCCGCGGCCGGGGCCGGCGCCGAGGGCGGCCGCGCGGCTCCGCTTCCCGACACAGACGCCTGTTCCTCACCAACAGCTAGGGACGGGCCGAGCGCCGGCCCGCCAAGGACACGGTGTGCCCGCGGCCCCGGGGGACGGTGCGTGCGGGCGCTGCCCCGTGAGGGCCCCGCCGCCCCCGCGGGCAGGTACGGGGGGACACGGGCGGCGGCCGGCGCCGCGTGCTCGGGGAGCGCCGGGCACGTGTCCCCGCACGCGTGTTCGGGCGTGTGAGCGCCCCGAGGTCGCGCCGAGCCCGCGGGGGACACGCGCGCGGACACGTGACGCCCGTAGTCGAGTAGGATTTACTACCTTTCGGGGGGTGGGGAGTTTAGGAACACTTAGTCGCTCGCTGACGTGCGAACATTTTATGCAAATCATTTAATGAACTAATTTGCATATAACCATAAAACTTCTGTTAAAAAAAAAAAAGCCTCCAAAAAAAGAAAAAAAAAAACCAAACAGAAAAGACGGGGTTTTTTTTTTTCACGTGTGGTCTCTGCGTGGGGGCGGGAGCTGGGCCGGGGGGTGGTTTGTCCCATGGCCCTGCCTGGCACAGCCCTGAACAGGGACAGGGACGTGGGACAAATGACTTTGGTGGCTCTGAGATTCACCCCACTGCTGTGGGGGAGCCCAGCACTTGGGATCAGGCCTGGGGCAGCAGGATCTGGGCTTGGAACTGGGAGCTTTGTCTGCCTGTGTGGACCTGGAGAGGGGTGATGGTGTGTACGGCTTAGGGGGTGCCTGCAGGGGCAGTGTGGAAGGTCCCCAGGAGTGTTTGAGGTCTCCAGGCAGTGAGGTCCTCAGCAGTGTTTAGGATTGGGGTCCTCAGCAGTGTTTAGGATCCCCAGGTAGTGTTTGGGGTCCCCAGCAGTGTTTAGGGTCCCCAGAGACTGTTTGGGGACCCCAGCAGTGTTAGGGGTCCCCAGGTAGTGTTTGGGGACCCCAGCAGTGTTAGGGGTCCCCAGGTAGTGTTTGGGGTCCCCAGCAGTGTGCTGTAGTCCCAGGCAGCCTGCCAGGTCCCCAGGAGTGTGCAGTGTCCCCGGGGAGTTGTCCAAGGTTCCCAGCAGTGTTTGGGGTCCTCAGGCAGTGTAGAGGGTCCCTGGCATCATGTAAAGACCTCTGGGCAATGTGCAGTGTCCCCAGGGAGTGTCCAAGGTCCCCAGCAGCATGTGGGGTCCCTGAGCATTGTGCAGTGACCCCCTGCAGTGTGCAGTGACCCCAGGCACTGTGGAGGGTCCCTGGCATCATGCAAGGTCCCCTGGGCAGTGTGCAGGGTCCCCAGAGAGTGTCCGAGGCCCCCACCAATGTTCCCAGTAGTGTGCAGTGTCCTCAGGGATTGTGCAGTGGCCCCTTGGACAAAGTGCAGTGTCCCAAGGGAGTGTCTGAGGTGTCCAGCAGCGAGCAGGGTCCCCAGACACTGTGCAAGGTGCCCAGGGCATGTGCTGGGGCCCCAGGAATGTGCAGGGTACCCTTGGGCAGCATGTTTGGTCCCCAGGGAATGTGCAGTGTCCCCCCAGCAGTGTAGGGTCTCCAGAAATGTGCAGTGTCCCCAAGCATTGTGCAGGGTGCCCAGCAGTGTCCAGGGTTCCCAGGGGATGTACAAGGTCCCCGGGAATGTGCAGTGTCCCTCAGCAGTGTGCAGGGTCCCTGGCATCAGGCAGGGCCCCTGGGCAGTGTGCAGTGTCCCCCAGCAGCACCCAAAGTCCCCAAGGGTTGTGCAGTGTCCCCACGATGTGTGCAGTGTCCCCAACAACATGCACTGTCCCCCAGCAGTGTGCAGTGTCCCCAAGGATTGTGCAGTGTCCCCAGGGCACCCCAGCCTCACACCCTCTGCCCCCTCCATCCCCAGCCCACATCAGGGTGACAGCACCACTGAACCCCGAGCCCTCCTCTGCTGTGTCCCCCCTCCAGCCCCCCAGCACATGGGGACACCCCAAGTGCCACCTCCTGCTCTCTGGCAGCTCCTGCCCCACCCATGTGGGGTGGGGCAGGTGGTTGCAGCCCCTGGGGAGGGGACAGAGGGGCAGCAGGAGCTGTGGCACTTGCTGGGTCACCCAGCCCTGGTTGGGGCCTCCCAGGGGGACAGGGACACCCAGCTCGGGGACCAGGGGGTGCCTGGGGAAGGGCCATGGCTTCCCATGGCTATGGTGAAAAAATTGGGTGAAATATCCCCAAATCAAGGGTAGGAGGGACCTGGGGACAGGTCAGTGACAGGGGACAGGAGGGACCTGGGGATGGGTTGGGGATGGAGGACAGAAATCGGGGTTCAGCCAATTCATGTGATTTGCAGAGGGGTTTAGGGGGGCAGGGAGGTGGGTGCTGGGCTCGTGCCCCGAGGAGACCTTGGGGGCAGCCAAAGAGCCTCGGGAAAGGCAGGAAAAATGAGAAATGTTGGGAAGTGGAGATGCAGGAAAGGGTTTGAGAAACGGGGGGCTGTGGGTTGGGGGGGTTCAGGTGCACCAGGAGACTCAGGACATGCTCGGCTCCAGGGAGCTCAACACACCAGGGCTGGGGTGTGAATGTGTGTGAGCACACACAGACACGTGTGAGCACACACAGATAACACAGGTGTCAGCACACACAGATAACACAGGTGTGAGCACACACAGACACGTGTGAGCACACACAGATAACACAGGTGTGAGCACACAGACACGTGTGAGCACACACAGATAACACAGGTGTCAGCACACACAGATAAAACAGGTGTGAGCACACACAGATAACACAGGTGTGAGCACACACAGATAACACAGGTGTGAGCACACACAGATAACACAGGTGTCAGCACACACAGACACATGTGTGAGCACACACAGACACGTGTCAGCACACACAGACACACGTGTGAGCACACACAGATAACACAGGTGTGAGCACACACAGACACGTGTGAGCACACACAGATAACACAGGTGTCAGCACACACAGACATGTGTGAGCATAGACACATGCAAGCACACACAGAGATGTGTGCACACATACACACAGCACACACAGACACACACATGTGAGCACACACAGACACACACGTGTGCATACACTCCCTGGAGCAGCATTCCCTGTCCTTCCCTTCCCTGTCACCCATGGGTGAGGCATCTCCCCGCCCTGGGGGTCTCCACACAGCCCCACCTCAGCCGGTCACACGGGGACATCCAGCAGCCCCCACACCCCCAGCTCCACCATTCCCACATGTCCCGTGTCCCACCACGATATTCCCCCTTCCCCATCCTGCAGGACCCCCCGGGCGGGGCAGGAGTGGCCGCAGACCCCGGGGGACCCCGCGGGGTTTGGGGTGAAGGCGCTGCAGCCCAGCACGACTTTATTCCAGATTGCTTCGTCCATACAAAACTACACCCCAAGCACTGTACAGCGGGACGGGGGGCGGGGGGCAGTAAAAATAAGCGGCGGGGGCCGGGGGGACAGAGCGGCAGGCGGGGGGTGGCGCGGGGGGGGCACGGCGGGGGGGCTGCTCCCCACCCCGAGCGGCGACACTGTCTGTGGGGGGAGCGCTGGGGGCCGAAGTGTCCGTCCACGGCGGGGGACCGGGGGGGGCGCGACCCCCCTGGGGGTCCCCCCGCGCCCCCCGCCCCGGCCGGGCACCTCGATTTGGTCGGAAGCTGCGTGGCCGGTGCCCGTCCCCATCCCGGGGGGTGTCAGTCCGCGGCGGGGGGACACCCCTAATCCCCGGGGGGCATGATCCCGGGCGGGGGCAGCGGGGGCGGCCCCGCCTCGGCCCCGTGGACGCGCTGGTGGTCCTTGAGGGACTCCTTGTAGCGGAAGCTGCGGCCGCAGGCCGGGCACTGGTACGGGCGCTCCCCGGTGTGGATGCGCTGGTGCTTGAGCAGGTTCTGCTTGCGGATGAAGCTCTTGCCGCACTGGGCGCAGGCGAAGGGGCGCTCCCCGGTGTGCAGCCGCTGGTGGTTCTGCAGGTGCTCCTTGCGGCTGTAGCACTTGCCGCACTCGGAGCATTTGTAGGGCCGCTCCCCGCGGTGGATCATCTGGTGCCGCACCAGCCCCGAGTGGCAATTGAAGCTCTTGCCGCACTCGGCGCACGGGTAGGGCCGCTCGGCCGCGTGGCTGCGCTGGTGGATCCGCAGGCTCTTCTTGCCGCTGAAGCTCTTCCCGCACTCGGCGCAGCCGTGCGGACGCTCCTCGGCGGGTCCCGGCGGCGCCGCGGGGACCCCCCCGCTCTCGGCCCCCGGGCCCGGCTCGGTCCCCGGAGCTTTGCCCAGTCTGTGCTGCGCCGGCAGAGCCACGGCCGCTGGCACCGCCGCCTGTCCCTCGGGGGTCCCGAAGCCCGTGCCGGGGAAGAGCAGCTCCCCGGAGCCGCCCGGCAAACCCACCTCCTCGGGGGGCTCGGCGTGGGGGCACCGCTCCTCCGTCTTCACCAGCAGCCCCTCGCCGGCTGCAGGGGATGGAAAACGGGTCAGTGCCTACCAGGGATGGCCCCAGGTCACAGCCCAGCCTGCTGGGCAGTCCCCCCCCCTGCCCCAGCCCCATCCCAGCCCCATCCCAGCCCCGTGGTGGGGATCGCTCACCAGGACCAGGACCCGGGGGCAGCATCTCCCTCTCCGGCAGCTCCCAGGGCTCACGGACACAGGGCTCCTCCTCCTGCTTGATCCACGACAAGAAGTCGTGTGCAGTGATCAGGGCGTCCGCGCCTGCAGGGGGGGACGGGATGGGAACAAGGATTCAGCCACGCCGGGCCACGTCCTGCTCCAGGATGATGGGGAGGGAACAGCTCCAACAGGCAGCAGTGCCAGGGTGGCTCTGCCCCGGGCTCACCTGCACAGGGGTCTGGGGGCATCCCCCGCTCCTCTGGGAACTGCTGCTCCCCCACAAAGGCCACCTCCTGCTTGATCCGGGACAGGATGTCGGAGGTGGAGATCAGCGACTCTGTTCACAAGGAGAGACTTGTCCAGGGCCAGGATGTGGCCACACGGTGTGACCCACGGCCACCAAGGGTGTGGGACCCCTGGGTTCCAGCTGAGTGGGACTTCCCCATCCCACAGCAGTTTTGGGGCACCCAACACGCCGAGGGAGCTATGGGGATGGGTGACTGTGGGACAGTCCTTGGGGATGGGTGACCCTGAGACAGTCCTTGGGGATAAGTGACTGTGGCACAACCCCTGGGAACAGATGACTGGCTCAGCCCATTGGGAACAGGTGACTGTGGCACAGACCATGGGGATGGGTGACAATGACAGGGCCAATGGGGCTGGGTGACTGTGGGTGACACAGGCTCTGACACAACGTGGTGGCAGTGGGGGACACACGGATCTCCCGGTGATGGATATCCAAGACCCCCAGTACATCAGTCATTGGGATATTCTGGGGTCACTCACGGTAATTCCCAGACACAGCTGGAAAACTGAGCCCAGGGGGGACAGGACCACTGGGGAAGGAGGAGAGACATCCCTGGGGTGGGAAGGGTGGGGGGACAGAAAGGGACGGGGGCACAGTGGGGCCGGGGTCCTCCTGCCACGCCTCACCTGCGCAGGCGTCCGGCGGCAGCTCCCGCTGCTCCAGCTCCCGCTGCTCGGGAACACAGGGCCCTTCCCCGCGCTCGCTGCGGGGCTGAGCCTCGCTCCTGGAGAGGGCACCGTCTGTGGGGACACAGCACTCATGGCACCCTGTGCCTGGCACACCCTCCCCGTCACCCACACACAGGGGGACACGCAGGGGACACACCGGGCTGCCAGGCCCCGGCACCCCTCCTGGCACAAACCCCGCCTAAATCCCACAGGACCTCCACGTTGGAGGGTTTTTGGGGACAAGGACCCCCTCCAGCCCCCTGGGGTGGCAGGGTCTGCCCACCGTGGCATGGCATGCATGGCATGCCACCCTGTCCCCCCGCACACAGCACGAGCTGTGGAGCATTCCCTCCAAAATGGGTGGTCACGGGGACACAGCGAGTGCCACCGCCCACGTTGGGGACCCTCCAGGGAGACGCAGCCTGCAAGGAAAGGGGCAAAAGGGAATGTTTACCCAGGGAGAGCAAAGCCTCGTAGTTCTCCTTCACCAGGTTGTTGTACAGCTCCTTCTGCCACTCCTCCAGATTCTTCCACTCCTCCGCCGAGAAGTAGACGGCGATGTCAACAAACGTCACCGGCACCTGCGGGGACACGTCCCCACGGCTCAGTGGCACCCCCTCCCCAGGGAAACTGAGGGTCCCCCCCATCCTTCAACCCCCCGGGAGCCCTTACCTTGGGGACCTCGCCCCGGGGGCCGGGGGGCAGCCGCAGCACCCAGAAATTCCTGTTCTTCAGGAGGTTCTCCACGTTCTCCAGGCGCCTCTGGAGCAGCCCGTACTCCTGGATGAGGGTGCCCAGCACGGCCCACTTGCTCTCCAGCTGGTTCCCGAACTCCATGGCCGTCTTCTCGCAGTCCAGGAGCTTCTTCTCGGCCGTGCCGGACCGGCCCTCCAGGCTGAGCAGGCGGGTGGCCAGGAGGTCGATCTTCCTCTCCATGGCCTGCACCGTGGCCACCACGGTCCAGAGCGAGGCCTCTGCCGAGTGCAGCTGCGCCTCCCGCACGTGCGCCCGCTCTGGCAGCAGCGGCGGCTGCAGCGGCATCAGGTGAGGGGCTTCCATGTTCCACTCCTGCACCTGCGCCGTGGGGAGGGCACGAGTGGGAGGAGGCCCATGGTCACTCCGGTGAAGCCCCCGTCCCCCAGTTGTAGGGCTTTCAGCCACCAGCAACCCCAGAACTGCGTCATGTGTGATGCCCACTGGCCTGAGGGGACGGCGAGTGGCAGACCAGGGCAGCCATGGGGTCACTGTCCCCGTGGGACACCAGCCAGGTGACTCCCCACCCTGTCATCCCAGACCCCCATCCCGTGGGAGCCATTCCTGGGCCTGCCCAGACTGGAACCCCACTGGGGGAGGGGGATGGAGATGAGAGGGCAGGGAGCAGCCAGGGGCAGGTGTGGACCAGGGGTGCCCAGGGATACCTTGGGAACACACAGGGACATGCCAGGACAGAAGTGCCCGGGGCATCCCGGGGGCTGGAGCCTGCACGGAGCATCCCGGGGCACCCTGGGGCATCCCGGGGGCACGGGGACATGCGGGGCAGAGGTGCCTGGGGACACGCTGGGAACACACGGGCATCCCGGGTCAGCGGTGCCCAGGGCACCCCGGGGGCACCGGGGCCATCGCGGGTCGGGTCCCTGGGGACATCCCGGGGCTGGAGCCTGTACGGAGCATCCCGGGGGCACGTGGAGATCCCGGGTCAGCGGTACCCGGGGCATCCCGGGGTCTCACGATCATCCCGGGTCAGGGGTGCTCAGCCACGTCCCGGGGGCACCGGGACCACCCCGGGTCGTGTCCCCGGGGGTCGCGGGGGCCCCGCGGGTCGGGGGGTGCCGGGGGGTCCCGGCCGGGCCGGGCCGGGGGGCGGCGGGAGCGGGGCGGGCGGGGCGGCTCCGTCCGCGGCCGGTGCCCGGTGCCGGTGCCCGCAGCCGGTGTCCGGTGCCCCGGGCCGCGCTTACCTGGGCGGGCGCCCACTCGGCCATGGCCCCGCGGAGCTGGGCCGGGCCCGGCGGCCGCGGCCGGGGCTGGGGCTGGGGCCGGGGCCGGGGCCGGGCGGCGGCGGGGAGAGCGCGGAGCGGGGCCGGGGCCGGGCGCGGGGCCGGGGCCGCTGTCGGTGCCTGCGCACGGGCCGGGCCCCGCCGCCCCGCCGAGCAGCCACGGGCAGCCGGGGAATCGCATCCGCCTCCTCCGGGCTGGGCGGCAGCGGGCGGGGAGCGGCGGGAGCGCGGAGCGCGGAGCAGTGCCGCCTACCGGCACCGGGAGCGGCTCCGCCACCGGCAGCGGCAGCGGCACTGCCACCGCCCGCCGGCACCGGGAGCGGGATCGGCACCGGCACTGCCACCGCCCGCCGGCACCGGGAGCGGGATCGGCACCGGCACTGCCACCGCCCGCCGGCACCGGGAGCGGGATCGGCACCGGCACCGATACCGCCGCCACCGACCAGCACCAGGATCTCCTCACCGCTGGGATCGGGACCAGCTCTGCCACCGGGAGAGGCTCCGGGATCAGCTCCAGGATTGGCACCGGTACTGCCATTGCACACTGGGATCGGTTCTGCCACCGGGATCGGCTCTGCCACTGGCACCGGTACTGCCACCACCATCGCCTACAGCACCAGCACTGCCAGCAGTACTGGCATGGGCACCCACACTGGCAGTGGCTCTGGCACTGGCATCACCACAGCCACCAGTTCTGGCACTGGCACCAGCATCGACCTGGGCACAGGCATCGGCACCAATGTCAGCAGGAGCATCCGTGGCACTGGCACGGGGTTAATACAGATTGAGGTTCAGGTGGGAACACCCAGAAATGACTCTGGGGGCACTTTGGGGGGCTTGGATGGTTTATGACCCTTCTAAGACATGAGCATCATAGTTGGGCCAGTTGTGCCCCATCAGAAGGGACAGAAACCTTCAGCCCTGCCTGGGAATGTCCCCCCTGGCAGGGGAGTGTCACAGCTGAGCCAGCTGTGTGAGGGAGGACATGGGCAGGACAGAAACCATCATCCCACCAGGATCTGCTGCTTTTCAGCCTTTCCCCTTCTCTGGCTCAAAAGCAGCTCGTTTCTAGGCAAAGGTGGGTTTGTGGTGGTCACCCTGGGCTGTCCTTATGCGGATCAGAGGTTTCACCACCACACATCCAAAAAATCTCCTCCTCCTCTTTGTCTGGGAGAAAACCTGGGCTCAGCAAAGAACCTGCTGCTTTTGTTTGAGTCCTTAACCTTGAACATTCCAGTCTCTCACAGCTGCTGAGACTGTTCAGCTTTGGTGATCCCAGAGCCCAGGGTACGGAATCACGTCCCCAAATGCCACACACCTACACTTCTTAAATCCCCCCAGGGATGGGGATTCCACCAAAACCCTGGGCAGCCTGTGCCAGGACTGAACAGCTCTTTCCAGGAAGAAATTTTCCCAATATCCAACCTAAACATCCTTTGGGGCCAAGTGTATTCCCCCAGTCTCCTCCATAACTTAGGGAACTTCACCACAGCACCAGCTCTTTGCTGCTCCTCTGGGAGCAGCTGAGCCCATGGACTTCACTCCAAGAGGACCCCACGACTGAGCACATCCCTCCAACAGGAAGCAACACATTTTCCCTCTTGGCACTCAACTGGAATAAGCAAAAATGATGAAAACCACCAGCCCATGGGGAGAAAACACGTGATAGGACCCCCTTCTCTCTGCTCACCCTCTCCCCGCTGCTATTCCCACTTTCCAAAGGAATATCACCAACATGTCGCACACACATTAAGAACATATCCATGGATTTTTTTCCATAATTTCAGGAATCACCCCACAGGAAACACATGGGGTCAATATAAAAACAGAACCCAAAACCAGATTTACTTCAGCAGTCAAAGGCAATGGCAGAGCAGCAAAAACGGGGAAATAATGCCCAGAATTGGTTACTTCAAACATCAATTTACCGGGGGACAATCCCATTCCCAGGTCCTGGTTTTTCATCCCTGTAAACTCCCAGTGTTTCTCTCTTACTTTGGGTGCCCTCCAGCACGTGCTGTTTGGTGCACCAGGTTTTTTTGATGCCACTTTGGGTACAGCCAACGCTGCTCTATCCCAGCTCCTGCTCCCAGGAAGGGATGGATAGAACAGGATAGGAATTACCCAGCCACTAATTAAAATCGGGTCCTAATCAATGATTATTAGACTGGCACCAAGTAGATGCCTTTTGAACTCGAATTTGATTAAATTTAGGCAAAGTGCCTTATCCCAAAGCTTCCCTGTAACCCACACAGGACTACAAACCACCACCCCTGGACTGAGGGGGGATTTTCAACAACCGAACGGAAAAAACCTATCCCAGGGAATCATTTGGCACGTAGACGATGTGAAAATGTGTTCTCCAGTGGCTGGTGAGCCTGGGTTTTTCCAGGAAGCTCTTGCCACACTCCAGGCAGGTGTGTGGCCCGGCCCCCGCGTGGACCCTGCGGTGCCGGAGCAGGTACGCGTGCCGGGCAAAGCTCCTCCCGCACTCGGCGCAGATGAACCACGGCACCTCGGACGCCTTGGGGCGGCTCTGCTGCTGAGAAAGGAACTGTTTGAATTTGCCAGGTTGTCCTCCTGCAGGGAAGCTGCTGCCTCTCCTGTCTCCCGGGGGCTCTGCCTGGTTTGTTGAACTCTGGGGGCTCTCTGATGTTTCCCCCTTGTCCGAAACGTTCCAGCGCTGGTTTTGGGATCCTCCCGAGGATGATCCATGAACTTGGGTGTTTTCTGCACTCTGCTGCTGGGATCTGATCATGGCACCACCACGGCCTGGAACAAGAACGTTCCCAACGTTCCCTTTATCTCATTACCCACAAACCTCCAAAGAACAACAATTCCTAATTTTTGCATCTGTACGAAAACCCCCAAGTTTTGGGTAAAAAAAAAAGCAGGGGTGGGCTGGAATTCCCCCCCTCCAATCCTACCAGGTTCCAGGTGTTGCCAGTTAATTCCCAACGAGCCTCACACCTGTGCTAAGGCTGGCAGGAATCTTCCTTCCCTCCAAACCCTGCTGAGCCTTGACCTGCACCGCTTCTCCCACCGGGATCTTGCTTTTGGGAACAGGATAATCTGAACAAGCAACAGAAGGAACGTGGAAATGATGGTTATTATTATTTTCCTCTGACTGTTTTCCTGCATAACTCACTGTCTAACGAGCATCTCTGTTATTCCTGGGAAAATCCAACCAGGAGGGAACAGCCAATGCAGTTGCTCCGGTGTCTAAAAGGGTGGTGGGATGAAGGTGACCAAGATTTGCCTTTCAATTTTTACAAAATGTTTCAGAAATTACACCCCAAAGGTTGAAAACTAACTGTTGGAAAGTGGCAGGTCTCGGATTTGACCCTTAACCCCAAATTCAGCCACCTGGTGCTGGATTTGGTGGTTCAGTCCTGTCTTTTTGGGAACAAGGAAAAGCACACTTAGCTCCTGATTTCAGCAGGTTCCTCTATGAATCCATGGAATTACCTGGATGCTGAGGAGCCAGGGAGGGCTCAGCACTTTGAATTTAAAATATCAGTGATTTCAAACATCCAGTTGGGCATTTAAAATCAACAAGATTTCTTTATTTTCTGGGCATCATTCTTGTTATTTAACTACTTCTGCATCAAAACAGTTCAATTCCCTTCAGTGAATCCCAAACCCAAACATACATCAGGGTTTGGGGATGAGGAAAACACAGCTTCACTATAAATAATGAGTCTTCAGGATTCAGGATTCCTGAGTCACTGCAGCTCCTGTATCTAAACCTTTTCCACTCCTCTGTCCTTGTTTTTGCTGGCATGTGCATTCCCAGGGATCCTAAACCCTCTGCCCATGCTTCAGCCTTTAAAAGGAAGACTGTGTGTGGATCTCACAGAGATTCCCAAGTACCTAAAGATTAATTCTCTAAAAATCCAGGGATTTGAGGAGTGACAAGAGCCAGGCCTGACCCAGCACATGTCACCCTTTGGAGAGGGAAAACTGACCTTTTCTGAACATGGTTAAAGATCCGTAATTCTCCTTTAGGATTGTCTTGCAAAATTCATTCTGCCAATCCTCCAAAGTTGGCCTCTTAGCATCATTGGGACACTTCCCAGGGACCTAAAAATCAAAATGTTCGGCAGTCAGTGCTGTTGGGGAGTCGTAAATCCCCAAAACCCCTCTTTTTCCAATGTTTTTAACAGGTGGTCACCACCCAACTGCCCCCAGCAGTGTCTGTGTGTGTGTAACCAGCTCAGTAATGAAAGATTTTACATTAAGAACCCTCTACTGTTATTTCAGAACGAGTGAAATGCCTTAAAAACGACGTGACTCAACCAAAACAATGATTTTTTCAAACAACTGGGTCAAAAATATCCAGGGTCAGCATCCATACCCAGCTCCCTCAGGGAATGTGGCTCTTCCTTAATAATTCAGAGTTTTAAATAAGCCCAGAGGCAGTTCCACACCGGCTGGAAAAGCTCCTCCCTAATAATAAAATCTTATTCTTAGGGAATAATAATATTATTATTAATTAAGCCCTCTAGGGGATATTTCTCCAGGCTGCTTCCAAGGCTTTACACCCAAACCCTGCCTTTAATTTCATTTATTCCCAGTATCAACCCCACTCACCCTCTGGTGCTCGGGATTCCGGATTCGCTTCCGAGTTTTATTCCTCGTCCCATCACAGGAGCCCTGGGGTGTCCCCACGAGCCAGTTCCCATCTTGCCCCAGGATGAATTTGTTGGGAACAGCCTCCTTCAGCAGCCGCCGCCTGCTGCGGGTTTTCAGGGGATCCCTCTCGTAGGAGCTCTCCTCGAAGTGAGCCGAGCACAGGCGCTCGTACTTGGAGGGGGTCCCCATGTCCCTGCCCATGTTCCGGATCCACTGCTGCAGGAGGGCCTCGTTTTGCAGAGGGAATCCATGGAAAGTCACGGAGCTGTTCTTGCGGGCGCCGCTCGTGGCGTTCCGGCAGTTCAGGGCCGCGCAATAAACCATCGCCAGGGGAGCAGAGCCCGAGAAAGCCACACCAGGAGGGGGGTCTGGAGAGTTCCTGATCAACCTCAGGATTAAACAGGCCTAAATTCGTCTGAGAGAACCACGGGTGTGGCACAGAGGAAGAGCTGAGGTGACCCAGGCGCTGAATTTCCAGGGACACGGAGCTCCCCACGGAGAGGAGCCAAGGCTGTCCCAGCTGCTCCAACTCAACAATCTGAAAGGTAAAAAGCTTCAAAATCAGCTTAATGCCCCAGGGATATGCAGACTGACGTTTAAATAACCCCTGTGATGTGCACACAGACATGTGCTTCCTTAATTTGTGTATCCAGGGGGGATCCTCCCATGCTCCAAAGATTATCCACAACTCAGCAAAGGGCTGAGAGACAAGTAATTCCCAAAAAAATGAAGGTTTGGAGTGTGCCAAGGGCTCCCCCATCGCGTCAGAGATGAAGAGATGTTTGAACAGGAGCATTGAAACAGGGAGAAAACCATCCAGGGATCTTGTTGGATCCTGCTCTGAAGAAGAGGGGAGATCCCAAGGTTTGTAGATCAGAAAGGAACAAGGATCAGAGGGTCCAAAAGAAGCTCACAGAGTTTGACCATTAACTTATGCACTCAGCATGGGAATTGGTGGTTTTCCCTTATTTTCTGGTAGTGAGAGAAATAAAAGAGTAAAAGAAAAGTGGAAAGAGAGAGATCCACGACTGGATTGACCTTTGGTCCTGCACTGACACTGACTTTTTGTTTATCTCCATGAACCAGAGCAGGGAAGTGGCCCCAGAAAGGTGCTCCCCATCTCCACGTGCCCCCTTTCTCCAGCCACATCCTGTCCCCATGTGCTTCCATCAGAGTTTGGGACACAGCAGCACATCAGCTCCTTGGTGCCCAGGCCAGCGGGTCCCCAGCACAGGAAGGGCATGGACATGTTGGAGAGTCCAGAGAAGATCACAGAGATGAGGAGAGGGATGTGGCCCCTCTGCTCTGGAGCCAGGCTGGGAGAGCTGGGGGGGTTCCCCTGGAGAAGAGAAGGCTCCAGGGAGAGCTGAGAGCCCCTGGCAGGGCCTGAAGGGGCTCCAGGAGAGCTGGAGAGGGACTGGGGACAAGGGATGGAGGGACAGGACATGGGGGAATGGCTTCTTACTGCCAGAGGGCAGGGTTAGATGGATATTGGGAAGGAATTCTTGTCTGTGAGGGTAGGGAGGGGCTGGAATGGATTTCCCAGAGAAGCTGTGGCTGCCCCTGGATTCCTGGAAGTGTCCAAGGCCAGGTTGGACGGGGCTTGGAGCAACCTGGGCTAGTGGAAGGTGTCCCTGCCCATGGCAGGGAGTGAGGCTGGATGATCTTTCAGGTCCCTTCCAACCCAAGCCACTCCAATCCAGCCCCGCTTCCACCCCCTGCACCCCCGGCAGTGCCCGTGCCTCTGCCCCCGCCCCACAGCTGTGGGGGGACGCGGGTCCCGGCGCTCCCCTCCCGGTGCCGCGGGGCCGGGAGCCTTCGGGAGGTGCCCACGCACCCCCGGGGCTTTAGAGGGAGAGGAAGGACAGAGCTCCGAGCGCCGCGGAACCCCCGCTCGCCCCGCGCCGCCATCGCCACCTTCTTCCTCCTCCTTCTCGGCCGCGCCAATCAGCGGCAGCCAATCAGCGGCGGCGCCAGGCGGCAATAGCCAATCGGGAGCCAGCCCTCGCCGTTTCCCCCCACGCCATTGGCCCGCCGCCCTTCTGGCTCCGCCCTCCCGCGGCCATTGGGAGGAGGGGAGGGCCAGCGCGCGGGGCAGCGGGGGCACTGATTGGACCAGAAGGGGAGGGGGGCGGGGATTAGGAGCGGCGTCCTCTCGTTGTCATGGCAACAGTGCGGCGGGACCGCGCGGGACCCTGAAGCAGTGGGACCCCTCCCCGAGCCCCGGGGCCGCTCCCGAGGCGGAGGCACCCCCCCCGATCCTCAGCATCGTCGGGGGCGGGATGGGGCCGGAGCCCCGGGACCCCTCCCCGAGCCCCGGGGCCGCTCCCGAGGCGGAGGCACACCCCCCGATCCTCAGCATCGTCGGGGGCGGGAGGGGGCCGGAGCCCCGGGACCCCTCCCCGAGCACCGGCGGCGGGGCGGGGGATGCGCCGTCCCGAATCCCGGCCCGGGGTGAGAGCCCCCCCCGCCTCTTCCCAAAGATACCCTGAACCCCGGGATCTGGGGAGTGGCAGCCGCCTCAGAGTTCCTCCTCCGGCTTCAGCCTCGCCCCTCCCTTCCCCTCCCGCCGTGGAACCACTCGTGGCATTTAACAATTTTAATTAACCCCCCCCCCTTAAATTTCCAGCCAACAACAAAAAAACCTCCCATCCTGGCAAAACTTAAGCAGAAACAAGCACGTAAAAAAAGGCCCTTTAAGGAAGTTTCCTTAAAGGAAAAGGGAAGAAGTCCTGACCCCAAAAGGGCTCTGCCCCCACTCAGCCGCTGCTGCTCCTCTGTTATTCACCGCCAAGGTGACAAATCCAGACTCTTATTATTAAAAGGAATAAATCGTGTGCTTGCAAAAGACTCAATCCCCTAAGAGACCCTGAACAGGAGCAAAACCAGTCTCTGAAGGAGGATGTTTAAGGCGCAGCTGTCAAATCCCTCTCCGAAGAGGAGGGGAGCCCCCAGGGTGTGCAGACACCCGGGGTTCCAAAAGCAGCAACGACAAACGCCAGAGGGTCCCAAAAGAGCTCACGAGGTTTGATTAGTAAATCACACACAGGGTCAGAAATTGGGATAAGTTAGTCCCGTATCTTTTAGCAGTAAGAGAAACAGAAGAGTAAAAGAAAGGAGGGGAGAGGGAGAGGTCAGGGGAGATCACCAGTCCCGGTTCCACCGTCGATCCCTGCGTCCCAGGTGTCCATGGTCCCGGCGGTGCCACCTGGGCGCTGCGGGGGCACCTTTTTACGGGTAAGTTTTCCCCGCCCCAGGATCAGGTTTCCCCACTTCCCATGCAAATCAGGCAGTGTGCGCGACCCCTCCTCCCGGACCTTTCTGGAAAAGGGTCGGAGGGGCTTCGGTGGTCCTGATCCCCCTGTGCCGAGCTCCCCGATGGCTCCTGCGCCGCCCTTGTGCGGGGCTTGCTGTGTCTCTGGGCCCGGAGGAGGAGGTTGGCCTCGGGAACGGCGCTGCCCTATCTCCCGTGCCCCCCTTCCCAGCCACATCCTGTTCTATCCCGCTCCTTATCAGCGTTTGGGACTCGGCAGCGCCTTAACTCCTTGGAGCCCAGGCTGCTACAGCTGCACAGATTAGAGAACTAACCGTGTTCCCTGAAGAACGGGGTGGGAACTCGGTGATCCCGAAAACCGGGGAAAGATGATGATTCTCCCAGAATCTCCCGGAGCTCGGGGTGGAGAACAGGAAAACCGACCCCATTCGATCCGATCCTGGCGGTTGATTTGCAAGAGCATCCTGAGCACTGCCGAGAGCAATCAAGAGCCCGGGAACTGCCGGCCTTTCCATAACAAAGGGCACAATGAGGGACATTCTGGGACACAGCAGGAGCTGAGCATCCCAGATTGTCATCTTAGACTGTGAGGGGATAAAAGCCTGGGGTGGGGGGTCCTTTGTTTGGGGTCCCTCCCCGGAGGCACCAGCTCCAGCTGTTACTCTGTTGTTGCATCATGATTAAGTGATTTTAAGGAATTATTTTAAGGATCCAGGTGTCCCAGATCCACTCCACTATGGAAAACCGGCTTGGACTCTGTGAGAGGGGTGTGGAGTCAAGCAGGATCCATGGATCTTGTCCCTGGAGCTTGTCCCAGCTCAGGTGGTGGGAATGTGACTTCCAGAGTGGCTCCTGGATGATGAGACAGGGAAGTTTCCTTAACAGCCACAAGCCAGGAGAGACTGAAATCCAGCAAGTGGAGTCGTATCCATGGCTTGGGCATTCAAATTCCAGCTGGTTCTCGTCAACAATTAACAAAATTTCTAATAGACATGGAAGCACAACATCCAATATTAACAGTGGGATGCTGGTGTAGGACCTGGAGGGCAAAGGGTTAAAATCCCTGGAGCAAACGCTCCAGGTGCCAAACTGCTCAGGTTAATTTATGGGCCAGAAGCAGGAATCAGCCAACCTTAAACCTAAAAGAATTCCAGAGGCTCCAATGCACTGACTCCAGCAGCACCTGCACTCCCTGATTCAAGAACCATCCATGTAGCACAATAGCAAATTCCTGCTGTGGCAGGAAGGGAATTTCTGCAGTTCCAGATGATTTGGCCCCACTTGGAGCTGCAGGTCCCAGAACTGCTGGGCAGTGACTGGGGTGCAGCAGCACAGGCACCAGGGAGTTAACGTGCTGCTGTGCCCCAAACACGGCTCAGGAGGGACAAACTGGAACAGGGTGTGGCTGCAGAGGGGGACCCTCTGATATTTTTGGCCTCTCTGACATTTCTTCAGCATCATCTCTAACTTTTTTTTCCAACTTTGGGGTTTTTTTTTCTCCTTTCCCTGTGACCATTTCTGCAGCTGCTCAGTTTTCACAGACAGTACAAATCATGTTTTCCTCCCTTCTGTTTCTTCTCTCAGCTCTCCTTTCTCTCTACTGCGCTTTTTCCTGTCTGAATTCTCCAACAATTCTCTTTCCCTGCGCTCTGCTGCAGCAAGTGAGAGTCCCAAGCTGGTCATTTTTCAGGCCTAAGTTTATCAGCTTGGATTCTGTGGAAGGCCAGGAGATAAGGGGCCAGTGTGTGTGTCTCAAACACCGACAGTCCCAAGCCAGCCAAGGACTGGGGTGTGAGAACACTCCGTGCACGGAGGGATGGGATGTGCCTGGAAAAGGGGGACACACAGAGGTGGGGCAGCACTTCTCTGGGACAAACACCCTTATTCTGGCTCCTGGAGATAACATGGAACAGTGCAGGCACAGGAGTGGGGTCAAGGAGCAGGCACAGAGTGTCAACCAAAGGTGGATCAGTTTGGGTGGGATCAAGACCCTCAAAGCCTTCAAGACCTATTTCCAAGAGGATCCAGGGAAATGGACTGTGCAGGCTCACTCATTTCCATGAGAAGTGGGAAAACAAGCCCCAGGGTGGGGAAAACTTGGCTATAAAAAAGGATGACACAGGGTTTGGGGGCACCCCCAGGATCCTGGACATGGTGTCAGGCAGATGGATGCTGGAGCCAGGACTGGTGATCTCCTTCCCTCTCCTCCCTGATCTCCCTCTCCCTCTTCCCTTTTTTCTTTTCCTCTATTAGAAGGTAAGGGGAAAAATACCAATTCCCATGCTGAGCATGGAATTTGCTAACAAAACTTTGCAAGTTTTTTTGGATCCCTCTGACATCTGTCATTCCTTTTAACCGTGGGCATCCTGGGAGCTCCCTTCTGCTTTGGAGTGGGATGTGCCAGACCCAAAGGAAGAGGCTGGAGGAGCAGTGCTGCCCTACCTCCACTGGCCCTCTCCAGCAGGTCCTACTCCACTTGCTAGGGGTGTCTGGGACACAGCAGCACGTTAACTCCTCGTTTCCCAGGTTCCTGCAGCACCTCCATGTTTCTGCTTTCACAGGATTCAGAAAATCGAACAAACACAGAAGGCAATGTGGGAAAATAAATGCAACACAACTTTTAAGGCTATGCAAAATTCAAACCATGTTCCAGGCTCCCCAGTGGTTTTGCAAATCCTGGTAAGGATCCCACCCTTCAGGAATCCTTATCCCGGGGTTCAGCAACAGAGAGACCCAGGAGCTCTGGGATTTATCAGCAGGAATTAGCTGCCTCCCAGGCTCTGTGCCCTTCTGACTACTCCCAGCAGCTGTGGGATAAAATTTCAGACATTTTCTCTCTGTTAGATAGCTCTTCTTTGTAACACACATCCCAAATTCCGTGTCCACGTGGTTTCTCTCCCACGGGGATTCACAGCCAGCAGCACCTCTGAGCTCCCACACCTCCCCAGACCCACAGGCACCGGTGGAAAATAACCCCCAGCCACCTCCCTCGGCCTGGGAGGGGCTCAGGAGGGCTGTTCCACAGCCTCCTCCCCCCACCACGCTCCGGGGGCAGAGCTGGGGGCCCTGCCCTGCCCCAGGGGGCTGGCAGGGGTGTTTTATATGGAATGCATCACGGAGCCCCTGATGTCCGTGCAGGGCCAGCTGGCCAGGGGCAGGTGTGCCTCCTGCACGTGGCTTTCCTGATGCTTCACCAGGCTCCTCCTGAGCACAAACCTTTTCCTGCAGAGAGGACACTGGAAAAGCCCCTCCCCCGTGTGCCTCCGCTGGTGGTTGAGGAGGTAATCCTTCCTCCTGTAGGTTTTGTCACACTCGGAGCACTTGTAAGGCCTCTCTCCCGTGTGGGTTGTCTGGTGTCTGACGAGCCACGAGTGGCAGACGAAGCTCTTCCCACAGTCGCTGCAAATGTAGGACTTGCCCCGGCCCTGGCTCTGCTGCTGGTGGGCAGGGCTGCCCCGGGCTGGGGGGGGATCCCAGCAGGCTCCAGAGGTGTCCATGGGGAAGTTCTCCTCGTTTTCAGCAGGTTCCTCCCCGCCCAGGTCCTGGTCCCAGAGCCTGGCCGTGCCCGCGGGGGTCTGTCCCCCCTGGCAGGGGGCAGGGGCAGCTCCCGGCCCCATTCCCTTCTCTCCCAGCTGGGGGTGCAGCAGAGGGAACACCCTCTCACACGTGGGGCCTGCAAACATCTCCCCTTGTCCCTGTGGAGCCTGGGGCTGGTCCTGCTGCGGGGAGTTCCTCTCACACTTGGACACACACGGCCTCTTTTCCTGAGCACTAAAGAAATCCAAGTGCTCCCCAAACCCTCGGTCGTACCCGTTCCCGTTCCCAGTGCTGTTTGTTTCCATCATTTCTGAATTCCACTGACTGTCCCATGTCACTCCAGGGCTGGGATCCTTGGGAAACCTCTCTCCTGGCCTTCCTGGTGCCTCTGAGTCACAGGTGGTGCTCTCAAAGCAATCTGCTGGAGGGTCCCTCTTCGTGTTTTCATCTGAAACACAGAGATTTCGGAGTCTTTTAACTCAGGAATCCCCTTGGGAATGTCCCTCCCAGCCCACAGCCACATCATTAATACTGAGTGGGGGAACAAGTACCAGTGTCCTCTAAAACAAAATCTCCAGGAAAACAAAGACTTTTTTCCAATTATATTTCTTAAAATCTACATTAAAAAATCTCCGCTGCAATGTCTTAGATTCACCTTCTCACTCAGATGTCTGAGCTCCCTGACAGAGGGGACAGTCACACCTTGGTACTCCCTATTCCAGTGCTAAACCACCCCCTGGGTGAAGAACCTTTCCCTAATATCCAACCTAAACCTCCCCCATTGAGCTTATCAGAAATACTGTCTGACCCTAGGAAATGTTTTTAATGAACAGCCCTGGAAACTCATTTTTCTTGCCTGAACAACAACCCAAGTGGAGTAAGATTTTTGTTATTGAGCCTTCAAAGAAAGTTACTGACTGGAATTGTGGCCAGGATAGAAAATTACCATGACTAAAGCCCACTGTCCTGTGACTCTATAAACAGCAGTGCAAAGTGAGACCCTTGGAGCTCCCAATTCCCAGAAGATCAGGGAATGTGTGTGTCCCAAACACCCACAGCTGGATGGACATGGAGCCAACCAAAGACTGTTGATTAACACACTGTGAGAAAGAACAAGATCTGGCTGCAGAAGGGGCCTTGCAGAGACAGGGCAGCACTTTTCTGGGACAAACATCCTTGTTGTAGTTCCTGGAGATAAGCACAGCAGGAATGAGGCCAAGGAGTGGGCATGGACTGTAAAGGGGGATCAAGACATCCAAAGACCCCCAAAGCCTCTGATCCATTTCCAGAAAGGCCTGAAAAAAATGGACTGTGCATGAGAAATAATTTGCATGGAAACCCATCAGGACATGGGCCACCACTGACCATGTCCCCAGGTGCCACGTTCACAGGGCTTTTATATCCCTCCAGGAATGGGGACTCCACCCCTGCCCTGGGCAGCTGTGCCAGGGCTGGGCAGCCCTTTCCAGGAAGAAATTGTCCCAGTATCCAACCTGACCCTCCCCTGGCACAGCTTGAGGCCATTTCCTCTCCTCCTGTCCCTTGTTCCCTGGGAGCAGAGGCCGATTCCTCCCCGGGCCTCCTTTTCTCCAGGCTGAGCCCCCCCAGCTCCCTCAGCTGCTCCTGCTGCTCCAGCCCCTTCCCAGCTCCGTTCCCTTCCCTGCACACGCTCCAGCCCCTCCATGTACCTGTACTGGAGACCCCAGAACTGCCCCCAGGGCTGGAGGTGCCTCAGCAGTGCCAGCACAGGGACGGGCCCTGCCCTGTGTCACCCCATGGCTGGTACAAACCCTGCCCTGTGTCACCCCATGGCTGGTACAAACCCTGCCCTGTGTCACCCCATGGCTGGTACAAACCCTGTCCTGTGTCACCCCATGGCTGGTACAAACCCTGCCCTGTGTCACCCCATGGCTGGTACAAACCAGGGGCCATTGGCCTCTTGCCCCCCTGGGCACACCTGGGCTCATGTCCACCCTCTGTCACCAGCACCCCCAGGTCATTTCCCACCTCTCCAGCCCCTCTGCCCAGTCTGGAGTGTTCCATGGGGTTCTTGAGACCCAAGTGCAGGACCCAGACTTGGCCTTGTTGGCCCTCACCCTGTTGGCCTCAGCCCATCAATCCCATGGATCCAGCCTGTCCAGATCCCTCTGCAGAGCCTTCCTGCCCTCCAGCAGATCCACAATCCCACCCTGGTGTCCTCTGCAAACTGCCTGAGGATGGCCTCAATTCCCTTGTCCAGATGGTTGACAAAGACATTAAACAGAGCTGGCCCCAGTACTGAGCCCTGGGGACACCACTGGGTTCTGGCCACCAGCTGATGTCACTCCCTTCCCCACCACACTCTGGGCCCAGCCCTCAGCCAGGTTTTTATCCAGGTAAAAGCAGCCCAAACTTGATCTGTGCTGCCTGAGCACAGCTCTGGGCTTGCCTGAACACAAGCCCAAACCAGCACCTCAGCAGCTTCAGGCCGGCTCGAGGAGGAAGGAGCCTCTTCAGCTGACAGAACTCGACATTTTTGTGCCCAAATATTAACCAGCAGGCTGAAGTTTGTCCCAGTTTTTTGTTGCTTACACCACAGGGCTGTGACATCTAATATAGCATTAAAAAATACTCTAAACTAGATTTACTGTCCCTGAAATCCCAGCTGAAATCCATCACTGACCTGTACTTGGATCTGCAGAGATTTCCTCCTTCTCCAAGTGCTGCTGTTCAGGGCAGCGTGGCTCCTCCTCTTGTTTAATCCACGATGAAACACCCATTGCATAAGTCTGAAATCCTGTTTGTTGGGGGGAGAATTTGCACAACTGAGAAACCCCAGGGAAAGCACGGGAGATTTGGGAATTCACAACAACGGGAAGACACAACACGAGGAGGGGTAAATCCTGCAGCGGGAGTTTTTGCCATGGAATCCTCCTCACCTGTGTCAGGGTGTCTTGGAATGTCCTCACCCTGGGTGCCTGGCAGCTCCCTGGCATCCACCTCGTTGCCTTTCCTGGTCTGACTGGATGCCTCAGGATCACAAAACGTTTCCTCTGCTAAAGGAGAAAATCCAGGAGAAGTGTGTTGTACCTCCATAAACTTGGGATTTCACAAGGCTGAAACCTGCTCTGGGTTTGGCCTTGGTTTTCCCCCAGGCCAAGCTCCCATAAGCCCAGTTTCTTAAGGAAACCTGATGGAAAAGTCTGAAAATCCATACAATTCCAGTGGAGCCAACAGGCAGCGTTGATACCCTTTGTGAAGAGTGAGGAAAATCTGCAAAGCAGGGCAGTTTATTTGTAAAACAAAGAGGTTCCAAGTGAGAGGGCCAAGAACAGGCCCCTGGGCTGGGTGGCCTCCCCCAGGGGTCCACGGGCTCGCTCCTGTAACCAGGAAAACCCCAGAAGGGAAGGGAGGAGGGAAAAGGCACCTGAAGGCTCTGGATCTGCAGGAATAGAGGCACTGCCAGAGGAATGGAGCTGAGGAGCTGCTGCAGCTGCTCCAATTCCCCCAGAGCCAGAACAGCCGGGTCCTGCCTCCACGCTCCAACCACAGGCTGGAACACTGACTTTGCCTCCTCCAAGTTAACCCACTGTCCCCAAAAAGTGACTGATTTGCACTAAATATTTAACCAGTTTAGATTTATCGACTTGAGGGAAGCAAAGTAAGGAATTTAGGGGAGAGTGAAACATCTCCTGCTTGGATAAAAACCAGCCAAACTCCAAAAGTGCCACGAGAAGGGAAAGAGGCAACACCAGCCCTCACCTGTCGGGGCTGCTGGCAAGTCTGCTCAACACTTCTAAAAGATCTGGAATACAAGAAAAGAGGTGGGGAAGAAAACCCCACATAACTTGGAATTTAATTCCTCTGGTTCATTTTCTCTCCCAGGTATGCAGTTACTCACCTGGGCAGGGCTCTCCAGGAGCTTCTCCAGCCTCCTCCTCCTCCTGAACCGCAGTGCACAACTCCTCCTCTTGCTTAATCTGGATTATGCTGTCTTCTGTCAATGGGAACCACTGTTATTTTAATTCCATACCTAACTAATTCCAATTCTTGGCCCATCCCAGGCAGAGCTGCTCTGTTCCAGCTCACATTCCAGAGAACACCTCACTCCAGTTCCCGCTGACCAAGGTCTCTTGAACAGACCTAAAACGTTGGCTGCAAAACCCTCAGCAGATATTTGAGCCTCAGAAACACAGAAAACTGTCATGCAAGTGAAAACATGTTCTCCACGGCCCCGGGAGAGGACAGAGCCACTGCAATTCTTGTTCTTAAGTTTAGTTTCTCTCTTGGCACCACTGGAGTTCTGTCACTTCCTTTTCAGTCCCTCTCAGTGAAACCGATCACAGAAACACTGGTGAGAAGAGCGTTCTTAGAGAATAAGTAATGAAATTTAGGGAAAAAAGAAAACTAAAGTCTGTAGAATTATTAAGGGAAAGCAGAAGGGCCAGTGCTCTGCACCTTTACAGAACCCCAGAATGGTTTGTGTTGGAAGGGACCTTAAAGCTCATCTCATTCCACCCCTTGCCATGGGCAGGGACACCTTCCACTAGCCCAGGTTGCTCCAAGCCCTGTCCAGCCTGGCCTTGGACACTTCCATAACCTGATCAATGAGCTGGGGGAACACTTCACATGTGTTTAAAGCCAACTACATTGTGCATGTTTGTGCACAATGGAATGAAAAATCCTCCTGCCAGCCAGACTTCAGACTGGAAAACCAAAATCCATCCTGCTTTGTCTGGCAGTGCAGACCCAGCCCAGGCCCAATCCAAGGGGACAGAGGGCGTGCAGCTCAGCAACCAGGAGAGGGAAAAGAAGGGAATGATGGAGCATCCTGGGAAGGCTGGGGGATGCCTGACAGCTACGTTTGGAAGATCACACTCAGCACAGCGAGCACCTTGGAGACAGGCTGGTCATTGAATCATGGAATTGTTGAGGTTGGAAAAGGCCTTGGAGATTATCAAGTCCAACCACTCCCCCAGCACTGCCAAGGCCACCACTGGCCCATGTCCCCAAGTGCCACATCCACAGGGCTTTTAATCCCTCCTGGGATGGGGAGGGCAGCCTGTGCCAGGGCTGGGCAGCCCTCTCCAGGAAGAAATTGTCCCAGAATCCAACCTGACCCTCCCCTGGCACAGCCTGAGGCCGTTCCCTCTCCTCCTGTCCCTTGTTCCCTGGGAGCAGAGCCCGACCCCCCCCGGCTCCCCCCTCCTGTCAGGGACTTGTGGAGAGCTCCAGGTCCCCCCTGAGCCTCCTTTTCTCCAGGCTAAAAAACCCACCCAAACCGCGGACACCCCCCAGACCCGGCGGGTGCCCCACGTCCCCCCCTCACCCGCCCCGTCCCCACTCACCGCCGCCGTTCTCCGCGGGATCCCCACTCCGCTCCCGCTCCCCGCCGTCCGCCGGGGCCTGGGCGTCGTGTCCGGCACCGTCCGGGCCTGCGGAGGGGGGCGGGTGAGGGTCGGCCGGGGTGAGGGCACCGCGGGGCCCCCTCCGTCCCCCCCCCGGGCCGTCCTTACCGGGCCGCACGTGCCGGTGCCCGCGGAGCACGGCCCGGCGCAGCGCCCGCCACTGCCGCTGGCCGAGCTGCACCCACACCTTCTCCTCCGGCACCCGCGGGGCCCCGCGCCCCCCGGGCCTGGGCTGCAGCCGCTGCTCCAGCGCCCGCAGCCGCCCGCCCAGGGCCAGCGCGGCCCGGAGCTGCCGCTCCGCCCGCGCCAGGCGGGCCTCCAGCCGCCACAGCCGCGCCGCCACGGCGCGCCCCGCGCGGGGACCGGCCATGGGCGGCCGCGGCCGGGCCCTGACCGGCGACAACGGGCACCGAAACCGGGCACTGGGAACCGGCACCGGGCAGTGACACCGACACCGGGCACCGACACCGGGCACCGGGCACCGACACCGGGCACCGACACCGGGCAGTGACACCGGGCACCGACACCGGGCACCGGGCACCCACACCGGCACCCGCGCCCGCCCCGCAGCGCCCCCTGCCGGCCCGCCCCGCCCCGCGGCGCCCCCCGGCGGGAGGGCGCGGGGTCGGGAGGCACCGGGAGGGATCGGGGTCCCCTCAGGGCTGTGAGGGACCTGGGATCCCCTCAGAGCTGTGAGGGATCAGGGTCCTCTCAGAACCATGAGGGACCTGGGATCCCCTCAGAGCTGTGAGGGACCTGGGATCCCCTCAGACCTGTAAGGGATCGGGGCCCTCTCAGAACTGTGAGACATTTGGGTCCATTAAGAACTGCCAGGGATCAGGGTCCACTCAGAGCCGTGAGGGATCGGAGTCCACTCAGAGCCACGAGAGATCAGGGTCCCTTCAGAGCCATGAGGGACCTGGAATCCTCTCAGAACTGAGGGATTTGGGTCCACTCAGAGCTGTGAGGGACACAGGATACTCTTAAAACTGTGAGGGAATGGGGTACACTCAGAGCAGTGAGAGATAGAGGTCCCCTCACAGCCATGAGGGATCAGAGATCCCCTCAAAACTGTGAGGGATTGGGGCCCACTCAGAGCTGTGAGGGACCCGGCTTTCCCAGAGTGCCCTGAGGGGTAAATTCCCCACAGAGCTGTGACAGCACACGTTCCCCAGCAATGAGGGATCAGGGTCCTCTCAGAGCTGTGAGGGAACAGGATCCCCTCAGGGCCAGGAGGGTGTGGGATTCCCTCAAGCCATGGGAACACAGGGGCCTCTGTAATCATGGGGAATCGGGATCCCCTCAGAGGTGTGAGGGTTTGGGCTCCCCTCAGAGCTGTGGGGACTTGGAATCAGCTCAGCCCTGCTCCTGCTCCATCAATTTACCGAGGAGGGACTTAAAAGCTGTTTGGATGTGGCACTTGGGGACAGGGGTCAGTGGTGGCCTTGGCAGCGCTGGGGGAACAGTTGGATTTGATGGTCTCCGAGGCCTTTTCAAACCACAACAAATCCCTGATTCTGTGATTCCTGTCAGCATCACTCTACCCGTGCACAGGGACCATTTCTCCTCTTCCTCTCAGTCTTGGAAAAGCAACACATTTCTGTGCCAGTTCACATTTGGTCTTGAAATCAGGGTTCAATTTTGCAATTCAAACAACACAAATCTCAAAATAGCTCTGAGATTTGGTATAAATACACGTATTCGTCTCTGAAATTCAGGAGAGATGGGCTGGAATAGGGAAATGGTGACTCACTGTGCGTCATCTGGGGTATCAAAGGCAGCTTCAAGGAGGGATGAAACACAAAATACAGAAACAGCCCAGAAAAGGCACCTCTGGTTGTTTGTAGAACAATCCAGGAGAACTGCTGGAGTGATCTCAACTAAATTCAGGATGTTCTGGTCACAAGGGAATTGCAAGAGTCCCTCCACTGCTTTATGCAGCTGCAACTTTGCATCTTTATCCCAAAATACGTCCTGCTCTTATAGAATTCCAGAATGGTTTGGGTAGGAAGGGATCTTAAAGATCATCCAGTTCCATGGGCAGCGATACCTTCTACCAGATCAGCTTGCTCCAACCTGGCCTTGGACACTTCCAGGGATCCAGGGGCAGCCACAGCTTCTCTGGGAAACCTGTGCCAGGGCCTCCCCACCCTCCCAGCCAAGAATTCCTTCCCAATATCCCATCTAACCCTGCCCTCTGGCAGCATAAAGCCTTTGCCTTTATGTTACCCTGCAATTTAGGGACTAAGAACATAACAAAAATTAAGCCATAAAATGAACCAAGTTCTAACCGGAACAAAAACCACGGAATGTAATTTCCCTTTTTCCTGTACTAAAGCAGCAAATCAGCCAAAATTTTAGGGACAGTTCAAACTCATTTGTTCCCGAGTAAGATCTGACAAGAGCAAGATGAACTGTTAATTCCTGACTGACTTAACTTGGGAAGGAAAAACTCCACTCAAATCATCTGCCTGTCTGCAGAACCCAGGGATTCCTGGATAACAACACACTGAAAATGCTCTTCCCAATTGAGTATTTTGCCTGACAACCCAAATTTTACACTGGAACCAGCAAGGATAAGCTTTTCACCGGGAAGCAGAGCTCAGGGTGACCTAAATAATCACGAGGTCGTTATTATTTAGGTGTTTTCATGTGTTAATTCTGTTTATTTTCAAATTCCCTTCCCTCCACACTCTATATTTTGGTCTAAATCTCTCCCTATAAATTGCAATATTCTACTACACCACCATTCTGGAGGGCAACAACCCCCCTGAACTCATGTTCCAGAACAAGGAGGCAACAACTGCTGCCTGTCAAAACACAAGCGAAACACAAGAAAGAAAAAACCCACAAAACAAAACAGAAATTAAACTTTTTTTTCTTCCTGGGCTTAACCCACCACAACTAAAACACTGACAACGTTTTGCTGGCAGCAGGATTGATATGATCTGGGTGAGAATTGTATTGTGAGCTTATTTACACCCTATTTTTAGATATTCTCACCCTTCAGGCCTGGTTGGATCTAAGATAAAGACGCAGAAAACAATTCTCCCGCTCATAATATTAAAAAAAAAATTAAAACCAATTAAACCCCACTGTTTTTTTTCTAATTTGAGGACAATTTTTGCCTCTCCATCCGTAAGTTATGATACTGCAGACCAGCAGCAGGTAAAATGATTTGAAAAGTAAAAATAGATCAAAAAAAAAAAAGAAGAAGCATTTAGAACTTGACGAGTCGAATGTTATTTTTATTAAACATCAAGTCCTTACCGCTGCAAATTTAATCAGCACTTTACAAACAGATAGAAAAGAGTTCCCTGCCCTGAAGGCTCACAGGCTGAGTTTAAGAAAATATATAAAATATAGGAACAGTTTAACCAGAACCCACAGAAAACCACTGGGGACCTGATTAGTTTATCCACTTACTGGACAGACCCAAACTGCCTGTCAGCACGTGGCAGCAACTGTCCACCCAACCCTGAGAAGGGACAAAAGGTGACACTTTCTGTCCTCACAGGTTTGATTTGGGGAAAATAATGGATAAGTGCAGCGAGAGGGGCTCACCCCACACAGACCTTCTCCAGAGCCATGGCATCCAAGACCTCGGCAGCACTGGGATCGCTGTCCCCGAGGGGATGAGCCAGCCAGCTGCACCCTCCCCTTGGAGGACACTTTGGGAGCAGCAAGGGGCAGGACCCAATTAGGGAAGGGACTAAAGCCCAATTAGCGACGAGGAAAACAAGCAGCGGGTTTAGAACAGGTCGAGCAGCAACGTCATCCCCGTGTTTGGGATGTCTCAAACCCTGGGAATTCTAATGGTTTGGGATCTGGTGAGAGCTGATCCCCAGGAACAAAACCCACTCGTATCCCAAGCTCCCAGAAGCGGGAGATGAAGGCAACTGTGAAATACAAACCCAAGTGTGAATGGAGAGGCAATTCTCCCCAGCCAAGGGGCTGGGAAACCAAACAAGAGGTTTCCTGGCTCGGTTGCACTGGGAACACCACAGAGGTGGCGATGCCACCACAGGGGTGCTCAGAGGTGACAAGACCAGAGCAAATTCCCCTCAGTTACTGCAGTGCAAATCCAGAGGCTCCAGCGGAGCGTGTCCTGGTCCACATCATAACAACCCCAAGCAGAACGTGGCCTTGTCACCCTCATTCACAGCAAAGTCAATCCGACTTCAAGGATAAAACCACCCAAAGGATGGAAACTGCAAACAGAGAGCCATGTGTGAGGGCAAAATCATCAAACAGAGCCAATAAGGTTGGCAAAGACCTCTTGGACCACGGAGTCCAACCATTCCCCAGCACTGCCAAGGCCACCAACTCATGTCCCCAAGTGCCACATCAACATGGCTTTGAAATCCCTCCAGGGATGGGGACACCACCCCTGCCCTGGGCAGCTGTGCCAGGGCCGTACAGCCCTTTTCAGGGAGAAACTGTCCCAATTTCCAACCCAAACCTCCCCTGGCACAACTTGAGGCTGTTTCATCCAAGCAGGGATCAGCCTCCTGTCTGGAGTGTCCCTCCCCACTGTGCAGTGACTGACGGTGGAGAGGTGACAACACAACACAAGGGGCTTGAGAAAAAACATCCAAGATTTAGCCACAGCAGGGAAAACATCATCAAAACTATTATTATTGGGAATAACAGAGCCAACCCAGCTCACTGGTGACTTCCCTAAGCAGCTCCACTGCTCTGGAGCACAGCCCTCCTGAGGGTGCAGCCACCAAACAGGAGAAGTCCCAGGAGAAGAGCAGGTGTGCTCTGGAGGGCACAGGACAGGAGCCAGAGGGAGTGGAGCCTTCTGGGCTCGCACACATCCAACAGAAATCCTTCCCTGGGAGGGTGGGGAGGCCCTGGCACAGGTTGCCCAGAGAAGCTGTGGCTGCCCCATCCCTGGAAGTGTCCAAGGCCAGGTTGGAGCAACCTGGGCTAGTGGAAGGTGTCCCTGCCCAAGGCAGGGGGTGGAACTGGATGATCCTTAAGGTCCCTTCCAGCCCAAACCATTCCATGACTCTGCCACAGCAGAGTTTGTCCCACTTGTCTGAAGGCTCATTCCTGGATTCCTTCAGCTCCTGCTGTGCTCCACTCACCAGGCACAGCCCTGTGCTGTGTCCCCCTCTCTGTCTCCCCTTTTCTAGGCTGCATTCCGTCTCTCCCAGTATGGAAGTTCTCCCCCTCTCTGCTCTGGACCAGATCCCTGACAGCCACATTCCTTTCCAACTTGGCCTTGGACACTTCCAGGGATCCAGGGGCAGCCCCAGCTTCTCTGGGCAACCTGTGCCAGGGCCTCCCCACCCTCACAGCCAAGAATTCCTTCCTGATCTCTAATCCTAAAAATCAAACCTGTTACATTTTCTCTCAGTTACTTCCCCTGAACCTGCTTCTCCTGGGATCTGAGAAGTTCCCTCCAAGCAAACCAGGACCATCCCTTGTGACACCCTCTGCCTGGTGACAGCATCACACAACCCTCATACCCCGGGACTGAAGCTTTAACTCGTCTCTTGCCTGTATCTGGATCCTCTGGGATCTCTCTGGAAGCCACCTCGTCCTCACTGCAGGGCACTTCCCCTCCCTGGAGCCGGGACAGGAGGGCAGGTTCAGACCTGGCATCGTCTGACAAGGAACAGAGACAGGAATGTTTCCGTGCTGCATCCACAGGGAGGAACAAACTGCTAGAACCAGATCCCTTGGCTACAACACCCGGGCTGGCAGCACGAAGAGCCCTTTGAGTGGCTCACCGGGAGACAGTGGCTTCCGTGCCGGCAGCCAGCCCTACTCCAACCGGGAAGGACCCCGTGGGCTGAGGGAAGGGGCCTGTGCTGGCACCGGGCACGCAGGTGACCGATGGGACGGGGTGTGACACACACCGGCCTCTCCGTGTTCCCACAGATCTGCTTCCCAGGTGTGGGAAAGCCTCCCCAAACCCAGCCAGTCTGGAAGTGCCGATAACTGACCGGAGCGGCGACACTCACCTGGCAGGACCAGGGCTTGGCTCTTCCCTGCCAGCACCTTCCTGCACAGCTCCCTCTGCCACTCCTCCAGGTTCTCCCACTCCTGAGCCGAAAAGCCAGTGGCGTCGTTTTCCAACACCAGGGTCGGGGCCTGCAATCCCAAAAGCCACACGCTCAGCACTGCACCTGGAACACCGAGAACCCTCCTTCCTATTCATCCCAGCCACCAGGCATCAGGGAAAGAAAATTCCTGCCTTGGGGCATCCCCCGGCCACAGAGAGCAACGGCTCTTTGCTAATCCTTGGGGGCTCAATTGGGAATTCCACAATATTCTTACTTCCCCCTGTGTGGAGTCTGGTCCTACTGGGAATCTCAGAGTCGGGAAGAACCTCCCGTTTCTGGTGGAAACATGTCAACCCGCCCTTTTGCAGGGAAAACCAGCCCAACGCAACAATACACAGGAGCGATCGCTCCCTGCTTGGTGCCTCTGCATCCCGGCAGGATCCGTGGAATGACTTCCACGGGGGAAGGCTGCCGGGCAGAGCTGAGGAGCAGAGCAGGGCGTGTGTCCCCCAGACCCCTCAGAGACCCTTCTGTTACCTTGGGGACCTCCCCGCCCGGGGGCAGCCGCAGCACCCAGAAGTTCCTGTTCTTCAGCAGGTTCTCCATGTTCTCCAGGCGCCGCTGGAGCTGCCCGTACTCCTGGACGAGGTTGCCCAGCGCCGTCCACTTGCTCTCCAGCTGGTTCCCCAACTCTCCCATCCCTTTCTCGTGTTCCAGGTGCTTCTTCTCGGCGTTCCCGGCGCGGTGCTCCAGGCTGAGCAGGCGGGACGCGTGTGCGGCCACGCTCCGCTCCAGCGCCTGCACGGCCCCCACCACGGTCCACAGCGAGATGCTGCCGCCGTCCAACAGCTCCATCCCCGCCCCGGCACGGACGGAGCCCCGGGAGAGACTGCGGCACCGGAGCTGGGGGAAGGAGGGAGCGGCTCGGCCGCCGCACACCGGGACCGCTCCGGTGCGACCCGGCCCGGCCCTCCCGCACCGGCCCCGGGCCCGCCCTTCCCCGCCGGTGCCCCCGCCGTCCCGCACCGCCGTCTTCCCTTGCCGCCAAGCAGCGCCGCTTCCGCTTCCTCCTCCTCTTCCTCCCCCGCATCCTCCTCCTCTTCCTCCGCCGCCACAGCGGCCCCCGCCGGCCGGAGCCCCGCGGTGATGGACAGCTGTCAGTCACCGACACGGGGCTGAGCGCGGGGGCAGCAACCCCGCCGGGGGTTCCGCTGCAGCGGCGCTTCCCCACGGGATCCCAGGGCGGGTCCGGCCGGGAGGGACCACAGTGGGGCATCTGGTGCCACCTCCCTGCCCCAGCAGGGCCATCCCAGAGCACATGGCACAGGAGCGTGTCCTGATGGTTCTGGAATATCCCCAGGGAGGAGACTCCACCCCCTGCCTGGACAATCTGTTCAGTGCTCGGTCACCGCACAGGAACAAGTTCTTCCTCGTGTCCAGGTGGAACTTCCCGGGCATCGGTTCCTGCCCGTTCCTCCTGTGCCATTGCTGGGCCCCCCCAGCAGAGCCTGGTCCATCCTCTGCCCCCTCCCTGCAGCCCCTGACGGACACTGGGGAGGGCCCCTCTCAGTGTCCCCCCTGGAGGCTGAACAGCCCCAGCTCCCTCAGCCTGTCCTGGTCACAGAGATGCTCCATCCCTTCAGCACCTCCACAGGAGAATCATCTTCCAGGAGCTCCATGTCCCCCTTATCCCGAAGAGCCCAGACCCGTGCCACTGATCCCAACCCTCCGGAATCTGCCACTCAGCCAGTTCCCAATCCATCCCACTGCCCATTCAAGCAAGGAGGAGCATCCCTCGAGCTGGATGCTGTGCGGGTCCCCCGGGAGCCACTCGGCCACTTCGGAGGGACCCCGGGACCCCTCCTCGGACCCTCCCGGGCTCCGCCTCCGGGGAGTGTCCGGAGCCGGGCCCGCCCGCGGGGAGCAGCGCGGGGCCATGGCGGAGCTCCGGGAGCGCCTCGAGGCGCTCGAGCGAAGGATGGAGCGGGCGGAGGCGGCGCTGCGGGATCGAATCCCCCCGGCCCTGCGGCTCCGCACGGTGAGGACCGGGATGGAGGGGCCGGGGGGACGCCATTGTGGGGCTGGGGGCGCTTAGGGGGGTGATGCGGGGCGAGGAGGGTTGGGAATGGGTCGGAGGGGTCACTTATGGGACCATTGTGGGGGCTGGAGGTGAGCTGGGGGGAACTTTGAGAGGTGATGGAGGTCGAGGAGTGCTGGAATTGGGTCGGGAGGGCACTTAGGGGGGTAATGTGGGGCTGGGGGGGGGCTGGGGGTGAGCTGGGGGGCGCTTAGGGGATGGTGGGGGACGAGGAGGACCGGGAGTGCGCCGGGGGGGGGGGGTCACTTATGGGGTTATTGTGGGGCTGAAGGGTTGCTTGGGTGGTGGGAGTGGGCTAGGGGGGCACTTAGGGGATGGTGGGAAGTTGAAGGGGAGCCTCGGGGGGGAGGCCGTGGGGCTGTTTAGGGTTTGGGAGCGGTTTGGGAGGCTCCTTAGGGGACTGAGGTGGCTCTTAGGAGACTGAGGGTGAATCTGGGGGGCTGCCTACAGGGCTGGGGGCTGGTTGGGTGTCTCCTGAGGGGGCTGCGGTGGGTTTCAGGAGACCGGGGGTGAATCCCGTGGGCTGCTGGGAGGGGGGATCTTTACGGGGATGCGAATAAGCACGGGGCATTCCTTAGGGGCTCTTTTGAGAGGCTGCTTTTGGGGCTGTTGAAGGTCTGAGGGGGGTGTCCGGGGGTCTGGGAGCTGCCCTCTCCCACATGCCAGCCCTGCCGCAGGTGCCGGTGCGGTTCGAGGAGGTGGCGCTGCGGTTCAGCCGGCAGGAGTGGGACACCCTGGACGAGGGACAGCGGGAGCTCTACCGGAGCGTCATGGAAGGCAACTACGAGATGCTGGTGTCCCTGTGTAGGCTGTGCTTGCCCCGGGGAGCTCTCTCGGGGTCACTTTTCTGCCTCTTTGCCTTTCACTGGGATCTCTCCAGCTCTCAAATGATCCTCTCCATTCCCTGTCCGCTCCGGCAGCGGTTGGAGCTTGGCAGGGATGCGCAGGAAGGGTTAGTAAGTGCCCGGTGCCTTTTCCTCGTGGAGAACAGGGACGGTGAACCCCCTGGGTTGAAATTCCCTCTTTTCAGCCCAGGAATTCACTCTTCTGTGTTCATCCAGATCCTTGTGTGGTAGTGAGACAGGCTGTGGAGCTGCAGGAGGCGTAGACTCACAGAATCATGGAATTGCTGAGGTTGGAAAAGGCCTCTGAGGTCATTAAGTCCAGCCGTTCCCTCAGAGCTGCCAAGGCCACCACTGACCCCAGTCCCCAAGTGCCACATCCACAGGGCTTTGAAATCCCTTCAGGGATGGGGAGGGCAGGCTGTGCCTGGGCTGGACAGCCCTTCCCAGGAAGGAACTTTCCCAGTATCCAACTTGAACTTCCCACTGAGGCTGTTTCCTCTCATCCTGCTCATCCTGTCCCTTGTTCCCTGGGAGCAGAGCCCGACATCCCCCAACTCCCCCCTCCTGTCAGGGGGTTGCAGAGCCAGAAGGTCCCCCCCTGAGCCTCCTTTTCTCCAGGCTGAGCCCCCCCAGCTCCCTCAGCCTCTCCTGCTGCTCCAGCCCCTTCCCAGCTCCCTTCCCTTCCCTGGACATGCTCCAGCCCCTCCATGTCCTGTACCTGGGGACCCCAGAACTGCCCCCAGGATTGGAGGTGGTGCCTCAGCAGTGCCAGCACAGGGATGGGCACTGCTTGGTGCTCCTGATCAAACGTCCAGTCAGGAGCCTCAACAATTCCCTTCCTGTTTTTTGGGGTATTTTCCTATCCGTGAGGTAAGTTTCTGGGATAATGAGGGATTCTGATGCAGGGATGGATCAAGGACAGATTTTCTTGCAGTTGTTCCTGAGGGGCTGTCCCAGGCTGCTTTCCATATTCCTCTGTGAGCTCTGCCTGCTGTCTCCTGTCTGTGTCCATAACTCCTGTCGCTGTCCCACTTGGAGAAGTTTCCTGGGCTGGGTCTGGCTCTGTGTTGCCCAGCTGTGGGTGCACCCACAGAGTCCCTGTCCCATTGTGTCCCTGATGTCTGTCCTGCTCTTGCCCAGACTGTGCCCTGTCCAAGCCTCATCTGCTACTCTGGCTGGAAAGAGGAGAAGAGCTGAGCACGATGACGGAGTCTGAGCCAGAGGCAGTGAATGTGTCCCCAGAGCTGGCTGTAGGTGTGTGACACTGGGGTTTTTCCATGCCAGGAGCTCCTGGCTGCTCACCAGGACCATGGTTGTCCCTGCCCTCAGCCCCAGGAACTCAGAATCCCAGAATCCCAGACTGGTTTGGGTTGGAAGAGACCTTAAAGCTCATCTTGTTCCAACCCCATGCCATGGGCTGGGACACTTTCCATAGACCAGGTTGCTCCAAGCCCCATCCAACCTGGCCTTGGACACTCCCAGGGATGGGGAGGTGTCCTGTGATGGCTGTGACAGCCTGTGCTGGGAGAGGTCACGGGGAACACACACTGGGACACATGGATAGCTTGGAACCCCCCTGCCCCAGCAGCAGCTGCGTGTGAGGGATCTGACAGCCTGTGGGATGGGATCCTGTGCTGGCTCATCAGAGCTCCCCACTGACTCCTGGGGAATCCAAGTGTCCTTGTCCTCCACAGAGCTGGCCCGCCCGAGCTGCTCCAGAGGTGATGGGATGCTGGGGGCAAAGACAACAGAGCCTGGTGAGGGGAGCTGCAGGGAGCCAGAGGAGAGCAGGAACCTGGTGAAGGAAAGTGGGAACTTGGTAGAGGAAAGTGGAAACCTGGCAGAGGAAGGTGGGAAGCCATCAGAGGAAGGTGGGAACCCATCAGAGGAAAGTGGGAGCCCAGCAGTCCTGGAGAACTGCAGCACACGTGAGTGCCTGGCAAACCCCACTGCTGCTGCGAGGGGTCCTGGACCCCTGCCCAGCTCTTTCTTACCCACCTTCATTGCTCCTCCTGCCCTCACAGCCCCCATCCCTCTGGAAGCTGCTGTCCCAGGGGATCTCAGCCAGCCATCCCCGGCCCCTTCCCATCTGCTCTCTGCCTGCTGTCGAGAAGCAGCGGATCAGAACCAGTCTCCATCACCTCCCACTGCAGCAGGTACTGGGGCAGAACCTTTATCCCTCCTTGGGACTCTCTTCAGGCCTGGGGCTTCCAGGAAAGGGCTCTGGCAGCAAATCCTGTTGCCAGCCTTGAAACCCTTTGGGATGGGGCACGGCCTGCCTGGACAAGCCCTTTTGTGGCTTCAGACTTCCTTGTCCTACCTGGGTGGTGTTTGCCACCTCAAACTACCCCTGGGTTATCTGCAGGGGTGAGCTGTGGCTGTTCCTGGCTTTTGCACAGTGCAGGGATTGAGCTGGAAGAGGAGAGCAGGGCTGGGATTTGTGCTGGCTGCTGGCTGGGAATGGGTTGGGAAGTGAGGGAGGGCGGGAGCAAAGCTTTTTGCTGTTCATGCCTCAAAACCGTGTGGAAAAGTGATGTTTGGGCTGTGAAAAATTCCCAGCAGACACCGAGGTGGGGATCCCAATGGAGGTGCCACAGGAGGAGGTCACTGTGGAGAAGCCAGTAGTGCCTGGAACATCCTCAGAGGGTCCGGAAGAGGAGAAGGGTCTGGAACAGGAGGATGTGAAAGATTCAGGGAATGTTGGCCAAGGTCCAGCGGCTGACGTTCCCAAAGGACCAGGAGAGGTAGATTCTGGCCCAGAAAAGCCGGAGAAGGGCTCCTGCGTGGGCCGGCCGGCGGGCTGCCAGCGAAATGCCACCCGGGAATTCTACTCCTGCCCCATCTGCAGCAAACGCTTCCTGCTGAAGATCAACTTCCTGATCCACCAGCGCAGCCACAGCAACTCGGTGCCCTACGTCTGTGTGCACTGCGACCGCAAGTTCATGTCCAAGAAGAAAATCAGGCGGCACCTCCGGGCCTGGGCGGCCAGCGGGACGTGCCAGCCCTCGGAGCCGGAGCCACGTCCCAGCCGGACACCGTGTCCGACCTCCCAGCCCCAAACACAGGTGGCCAATGGGACATGCCAGCCCCTGGATGCTCAGGTGTGTCCCAGGCAGGTGCCGTGCCCGACATCCCAGCCCCAGGCCTTGGTGCCCTACGGGACCAGCCAGCCCTCGGAGCCAGGGGTGTGTCCCAGCCAGGTGCTGTGCCCGACATCCCAGCCCCAAATGTGTGTGGCCAGTGGGACCTGCCAGGGCCCAAAGCCAGAGGAGTGTCCCAGCTGGACACCGTGCCCAACGTCCCAGCCCCAAACCTGGGCAGCCAACGGGACCTGCCATGCCTCAACGCCGGAGGCACATCCCAACCAGGTGCTGTGCCCAACATCCCAGCCCCAAACCTGGGCAGCCAATGGGACCTGCCACCCCTCAGCGCCGGAGGCGCGTCCCAACCAGGTGCTGTGCCCAACATCCCAGCCCCAAACCTGGGCAGCCAACGGGCTGTGCCAGCCCTCAGAGCCGGAGGTGTGTCCCAATCAGACACCGTGCCCACCATCCCAGCCCCAAGCCTGGGCAGCCAACGGGACCTTCCAGGCCTCAAAGCCAGAGGCGTGTCCCAGCCACACACCCTGGCCAACGTCCCAGCCCCAAACCTGGGCAGCCAGTGGGATCTGCCAACCCCCGAATCAGCCAGAGGTGTGTCCCAGTCAGACACCGTGCCCGGCCTCCCAGCCCCAAGCCCTGAGCAGGGACCGTGGCACGGTGTGGGAGGAGCCCAGCCCTGCCAGGTGCCCGCTGTCCCCTGGGAAAATGCTGTACACGTGCAGCGAGTGCCTGGAGAACTTCTCCAGCCAGAGCTTCCTGACGGTGCACCAGCGCCAGCACTCCGGCCGCCACCTCATCCTGTGCCCCTGCTGCAACTGGAGCTTCACCTGCATCTCCGACTTCGTCCGGCAGCACTGGGCACACGCCGGTGTCCGGCCCCACCAGTGCGGGATCTGCCAGAAGACCTTCAAGAGGTTCTACCACCTCAAGGTGCACCGCAGGACCCACATGCGGCAGAACCGGCCGCTCCCCCGCGCCGACCCGCTGCCCATCCCGGCGGGAACCGTGCCAGGAGACGGGGTGGGAAGCCAGGGTGTGACCTCCAAGGGGTGCTGTGCTGCTGCTGGACCTTAAGGGGTCCTCCCGGGAGTGGGGGGCTGCTCTTGGACCTCAGGGTGTACTCTCAGGGATGGGAAGCTGCTGTGGGACCTTGAGGTGTCCTCTCAGGGATGTAATGTTGCTGATGGACTTTGAAGTGTCCTTTCAAGAATGCTGCTGATAGACCTCGAAGTGACCTTCCAGGAATGAGATGCTGCTGATGGACCTTGAAGTGACCTCCCAGAGATGGGAAGCTGCTTATGGACTTTGAGGTGTCCTCCTGGGCACAGGAAGCTGCTGCTAGACTTTGAAGTGTCCTCCCAGGGATGGGAAGCTGCTGTTGGAACTTGACGTGTCCTATGGGAAATGGGATGCCACTGCTGAACCTCAAAGTGACCTCCTGGGACTGGGAGGTCACTGCTGGACCTTGAAGTGACCTTCTGGGGATGGGAAGCTGCTGTGGGCCTTCTACTCTCCTCCCCTCTACCTCTGCAACCTCTCCGACTCTCCTGCCCCCGGGGCGGAGGGAGCCCACCCTGCCCACACTTGGGGGGCTCCTTGTTTCCGAGCCATGATGGAGCAGGTGGGATGCCAGGAGTGGGTCCCTGTTCTGGAGAGTGCCAATAGATGCTGTAGAAACCAGAATGCTGAATGTGGATTCCTTGGGGGGCTCTGGGAGGGTCCTGCTGGGCCTGGTGGTGGGGGGCACCAGGAATAGCAGTGGGGGTGTCCTGGTGGGACGGGACGGGGTGAGGGAAGAGTGAGAATGGAGCACAGGGTGGGGCTGTCATCTGGTGCTGGGGGGCTGCAGCTGCAGTCCCAGTCTGAGATGGGGATGGGATGGGGGGTCCGGCCAGGCCTTGGGGGGCACTGGGAATGGCGGTGGGGGCTCCCATGGGATGCAGTGGGAGGGTGCTGAGGCCGGAGGAGCCCCGGGAGCGGGGCAGCCGCTGGCACGGGGGGTTCGGGGCTGGAGATGGGAATGGGGCGGGGCCGCGGGTGGGCGGGGCCGCGGGGGCGGGGCCGGGGCGGGGCTCCGCGCGGTGCCGGCAGGGGGCGCTGCGTGCGCGCGGCGCTGAGGGGCGGCCATGGCCTGGCGGGGCCCGGCGGCGGCACCGGCGGGACCCCCGCGGGCACCGGGAGCGCCCCGCGCCGCCCCGCCCCGCCCGCCGCCCCCGCAGCACCGCCCCGACTGGCCGCCCGAGGACTGGCCGGGCCCCGGCGGTGGCGGCGGCGGGGCGGCCCCGGCCATGGCGGCCCCGTGGGCGGCGGCGGAGCGGCGGCTGGAGCGGCTGGAGCGGCGCGTGGCGGGGCTGGAGCGGGCGGTGCGGGCCGGCGGGGCCCGCCTGGCAGCGCTGCTCGGCGACAACGCCCGCCGCCTCCGCCGCCTGCAGAGACAGCTCCGCCGCTGCCGCTGCGGGGCCGGCCGGGCCCCCGCCGCCGCCGGGAACGGCAGCGGGAACGGCCCGGAGCGGACACAGGTGACCGCCACGGGAATGCGCCCCGGGGAACCGGGAAGGGCCCGCGCGGTGAGAGGGACTGGCCCACGGGGACAGGGATGGGATCCGGGGAGTGGGAACCTGCCCCACGGGGACAGGGACCCGGGAGATGGGGACAGGGACGGGCCCATGGGGACAGGGACAGGACCCAGGGAATGGGGACCAACCCCAGGGAACGGAACAGGGACCCGGGAGATGGGGACGGGGACGGGCCCATGGGGACAGGGACGAGACACAGGGAATGGGGACCAGCACCAGGGAATGGGGACAGGGATGGGACCCGGGGAACAGGGGCAGACTGACAGTGACAGGGGCAAGCTCTGGGGAACGGGAATGGGAATAGAGATGAGTTCATGGTGACAGGGATGGGGAAGGGGAATGGAGATGAGCCCGAGGGAATGGGAATAGAGATGAGTTCATGGTGACAGGGATGGTCCCCCGGGAATGGGGATGGGAATGAGCCCACGGTGACTGGTGTGAGGGGAAACACCTGAGCCTCACTGGGATGTCAGGGAATGTCCCTCATGACACAGCTCCGTCTGTAGGAGCTCCGGACCCTGCCGGGCTCTCCTGGAGCACCGGTGGGGCTTGGGGGGGATGAGGTTGAGATCCCTGTGGTGGAGCCTCCCGTGCTTCCAGGTGCCAGCGGTGGGCGAGGGCGAGGCGGCCGTTCTGCCCGAGCAGGAGCTCCACGGGATTGCTGTGAAGGGGAATTATGAGGCCACGGTCCCTCTCGGGGAGGATCAGTCAGATCATGTCAGAGGCATCATCATCCCAGGGCTGATCCAGCTCCCGAGCCCTCCCCATGTGGAATGTGGGGGGATTCCAGGTAACTTGTCCTGAAGCCGGTGTTCCTGCACCATTTTTTTTCTGGGATATGGGCCATACCTGGACCACCAGGCAGGGATTTGCTGCAGAGAGTCCTAAATTTTAGCTCTGATTAATTTTGGGCTAAAATTTTAGGGGCAGAGTGTTGGACAGACACTTCCTGGGAAATCCCGTACCTGGGTTGACTGACTCTGTCCTGTGTGATTGGATCGTCCTGAGAGCCCAGGACTCCCCTTTGGCTGAGCCTCACCATCAGTGTTCATCCCATCACTCCCTCCTTCCCAGGGCCTGGAGATGCCGATTCCAAATCCACGCTGCTGCCACCGGATGAGGACAGGGAGGATCCCGGGATCCCTGAGCTGCCAGAGAAGGGAGCGGTGATGGGACAGCTTGGTGACGGTGAGTGACAGTGGTGGGCGCTGAGGGTGGGCACCAAGGACCCACTTGGACTGGATGGGGTCTGTCAGGATGGAAAATGGGAAGCAAGGCTCAGAGAGAGCAGCTCTGGGACTGGGTGCCTGTGGGTGGATTCTCCCTCCTGCTCCGGGGAGGTTTTGCTTTGATCCTTTTCCCTGGATTCGCCCACTTAAACTCCACCATTCCTGACAAAGTTCCTTCCAGGATGGAGGACTCTGCAGCTCAGCTTTGCCTTCATTTTCCCTCTGGTTTGGACTCTTTGTGAGGATTGTATTGTCAGTCCATTGTGTCCATTGTGTCCAGCATGTCCAGGGCAGTGGTGGATTCCCCATTCCTGGAGAGATTTAAAGCCGTGTGGATGTGACACTTGGGCACACGAGTTAGTGGTGGCATTGGCAGTGCTTGGTTAATGATTGGATCTGGTGATCTTAGAGGGCTTTATAACCTCAATTATTCCATGATTCCATGTCTCTGAGGTCCAACAAGCTGCCCTGAAGTCCCCCTCTTCCCAGTAAAACCTTCCTTTTGTTCTTTGCCGGTTTGCTCACCAACAGGTGGTGGGGAAGCTCCACTCCTGCTCCTGCTCTGGAGCTGTGGGCATGGGAGAACTTCCCTTCCCAGGCATGAACTGCTGTGTCTCCGCAGGTGAGGTGATCGTGATCAAGAAGGAAGAGCAGCAGCCGCCGGAGGACGGGGCCGAGCTCCTGGCTCTGCCCACGGCCCCTGCGGAGAGGCTGGACGAGGAGGGTGCCCTGAGCCAGGAGCAGCCGGTTCCCTGGGACAGCCACGGCGTGGCTGGGCCAAAGGCAGCCGGGGCAGGACTGGGGGAGTTCTCCCTGGGGGAGTTCAAGCCAGTGGTGGTGCCGGTGGAGGCTCACCCTGCCCCGGGGCTGCCCTTCCCCATGGAGCACGTGCTGGGCGCAGGGACGGAGCAGCCCTTCGCCCTTCCCCAGGGAATGCCGCTGGGAGAAGACCCCGGCGCCGAGGGGGCCTCGCCGCAGCCCGGCTGGGAGCAGCACGATCCCTGCACCGCCGGGGACGATCCCAGGGCGCTCCCGCCGGGCTGGAAGAGCGTCCGGCTGACGCGCAACCTCCTGGCACGGCAGCAGAGGAAGAGCAACGGCTCCTTCATCTGCTCGTCCTGCGGGAAGAGCCTGGCGCACCACGCGGCGCTGCTGCGGCACCAGCGCCTGCACACGGGCGAGAGGCCCTTCCAGTGCCCGGACTGCGGCAAGAGCTTCAACGAGAAGTCCAACCTCAACAAGCACTACCGGATCCACACCGGGGAGCGGCCGTACCGCTGCCCCTCCTGCGGGCAGGGCTTCGTGCAGAAGCACCACCTGCAGAAGCACCAGCGCATCCACGGGCCGCCGCGGGGCGCGTGGCCGGGCCGGCCGGCGCGGGCCAGCGCCGCCGGGGAGCGGCTCTACCGCTGCATCGAGTGCGCTGAGAGCTTCCCCCAGAAAGCGTCGCTGGAGGAGCACCAGCGCCGGCACACCCAGCAACGGCCCTTCCAGTGCCACGGCTGCACCAAGAGCTTCCGGCACCGGCAGTCGCTGAACCACCACCAGAAGGTGCATGCTGTGGCCGGCTCCCCGGCCGGCAGCTTGCCGGGACACAAGCGGGAGCTGGAGCCCTGCGAGGCTCTGGGCCAGGACAGTCGGTAGCCGGAGGGCTGGAGGAGGGAAGGCAGCTGGGGTCACATCGCCCAGGGACTTGTGGCACCGCCGGGGGCTCCGGGAGGAGGTGACGGAGGAGGAGGAGGAGGAAGGATGTGCTGCGTGGGCAGGGAAAGGTCCCCAGGGACTGGTCACGAGGCAGCAGAGGAGGGTCAGTGGCTGGAACCGAGCCAGGCGGTGCCGCTGCCCCGTGGATTCAGGGGAGGAGTGGCTGTGTTGGGTCTCGGGGAATGGTGGAATTCAGGGTTGTTTGAACACTGCCAGCCTGGACAGAGGTGGCCTGGGAGTGGCCGCTGGCCTCGGGTGGTTGATGATCTGGGAGTGGTCAGTGTCCCCAGGGTGGTTGGTGGCCCAGGGCTTGTCAGTGGCCTGGATACACTGCGGGGGGCTGGGCTGCGGTTGGAATCAGTGGATGAACCAGGAAGAGACTTGGATAAAAGACTCGTGGTCTCCTGTTGTGCTCCAGGGGTGGGCTCGGGGTGGGCTCGGGAGGTCAGAGGGATGGGGGTCACCACCTTCCTTGGGGGGAGGGGGGGGAGGAATGTGTAGCTGCCTGATGGGAATTTGGAATGGTCCCACAAGAATCCCCCACAGAATCCTCTGTAGGATCTGGGCACCACGGGACTCCCTGGCAGTGCTGAGGGACTGCCCCCTGCCCATGGCATCCCCCTGCCCATGGCAGCCAAGGCTGCTCCATCCCCTGCCCTTCCCTGCTCCCCTCGGCTGCTCATCCTTCTGCCTGCGGAGGCTTTGTCCTTCCTGCCTGGGGTCCCAGGGGCTCCATAGGGATGGAGCTGCCAGCAGTGATTCCAAAACCCCCCCACCCTGGTCAGAGCTGTCCTGGCTGATCCCAGTTCCTCCAGCCCTGGCCATTCCCATGGGCACTGGCACAGCCCCCAAAACAGCCAGAGATAGAGGCAAATACTTTATTAATTCCACATCCTGAGAAAGGGATTGGGAATGTCATAGGAAACGCTGTCCTGGTCAAAACAGCTTTAGAAATGCCCGGTTGGGGCTGCTGGCCCGAGGAGGGGCCGGCACCTCTGCTGGCCAGGGGAGGATCACCCACCAGCACCACCAGCTCAGTCATGGGATCCCCTGGGATCTCTACCCCCGCAGGATAACCAGCCACTGGCTCACTGCCAGATCCATAGTAATCCATATGGTAATCCATATGCAATCCATAAGGCAGGAACCGCCCCCGCATCCCGTCGGGAACACGGAGTGACCCATCTGCCATTGTCACCCCTCCTGCTTCCCAGATGCAATCCCAGGGGCAGGAACTGTGACAGACTGGCCTGGAGGAGCTGTGGGACATGGTGTGTGTCCCCATGGAGCAGCTTGGGCACTGCTGTCCCTCCCAGGGGGCAGGGAGGCAGCTGAGGGGCACACCTGGATGTGGCACAGTTCCCAAAGCTTCCCACAGCAGCGCCATCACACCTTGGGAATGACCGGGAATGAAAGATGGGAAAAGCCAACCGGGTCCCGGCCTCACCGCTTAGAGAGGGACAGAAACTTCAGGATGTCAAGTAACTACATTAAACAACTCAAGGAAAACAAAAAGAAAAACCTGGAAAACTAAATTCAAGAGTCCCAACAGCTTCTCTGTTGGGTCCGCGTGGCGACGGCACCGGGAGGGACGTGTTCCCTGTGCACCAACAGTGCGTGGGGCTCTGGCCACAGACACAGTTCCGGTGGCTCCAGGGATGCCGGAGCGGTGCCAGACCTGGCCTTCACCGGCTGCCTCCGGGCAGGTCTCCCTCCCCTCCGGCTGAGGTAGCTGCAGAACTGGTTTCCTGTAGGATTCGTTACAGTGGGATTTGGGGCACAAGGAGATGAGCTGTGGTTGGGAGAGCAGGAGCCGGTGGCTGCCATGGCGGATCCACAAGGATCAGATACTGCTGGGCAGCACAGGGCTGGCTGACCCATCAAGTATTCCCAAAATGACTGCATCCATGCAGGATGGTCCTGAGAGTGCCTGTGGACTCCCTGATGGAGTGGCCAGGACCCCTGGAATATGCAAGACCAGAACAGTGGGGTTTGATTTGTTCTATGGATTTTCCAGTGCAAAGCTCCAGCATTCCTGACCCACTGCAGGGGTTGGTGGATCTCCTCCCTGGGATGGGGTGTGACAAGCGTGGCCGGGACGTGGTGGGGTTTCCCTTCATCCAGCGTCTTGGTCAGGAAGCTTGGTCAGTGGAGCGAAGGGCTCCTTGGGAATGCTGCCACTCCATTCCCTTCTCCCTGTCCTCTTCAGTTGTATTTCCAAGGCAAGGGGTCAGTTCCAGTGTCAAGGAATGGGAGAGCTCAGCTGCTGTTTGACCTGGTCATCTCCCAGGCACGTCAGCTTGGCAAAATTCCAAGCAATCAGCCAATGGGCACAAGAGTCAGTGGAATGGTGAAGCATTTTGGATTGCTGGAGGCTCCTGCAATTTGCTCTCTGTGGTGGTCCCCATGCTTCCCATTCTTTCTACAGCTCTGGGAAGCTCCTAAAACGCAGCAGATTCCCAACCCTGGTACCCCACCACACGCAAACCCAACACTCACAGCTTCTCTCCAGGGCCACACACAGTTCGGATCTGCCCCGTGGTCATTTCTCCATCACCCCTGCCAGCGCCGCCCTCGTTCCCAGCCGGACCACAGGCCGCGTGGCTCTCCCGACGCGGTTGGGAAGGGGGCAGCCCTTGTCCGGGAGCTCCAGCTGTGTTGCTCCCAACAGGAGCACGTTGGGTGGACCCGCTTTTGTTGGCTTGGGGCTCGTGTTCCCTTTGGAAACGTTCCTCTGGGCCGCAGGAGCCGCGGGTTGCTGGGACGCCGGGATGGCGGCGGCGTGCCGGGCTCGCTCGTGGATCTTCTCGTGGCGCAGGAGGTGGGTGTGGCGGGTGAAGCACTTGTTGCAGGAGCTGCAGCAGTGGGGCCGCTCCCGCGCGTGGGTGCGGAGGTGCCGCCGGAGCGACATGGGGCAGGACAGCACCTTCTTGCAGTAGATGCACTTCAGCTTGGGGTTCGGGGGCTGCGCGATCCTGGCGCTGGACCCGCCCCCTCCATCTGGCTCCTCCTTGGGCTGGCCCAGCAAGGCCCCCCCGGCGTGGATGCCGTTGCCCAGCCCGGGGCTGCCGCCGCAGAGGTCCCTCCGCGGGCGGACGCGCAGCTCCGGGTGCACGTTCCCCCAGACCTTGGCTCCGACGGCCCTGTCCTTGACGTGGACGCTCCGGTGCAGGTCCAGGTGCCGCTTGTCGGTGAAGCCGATCTCGCACACGGGGCACTCGTAGGGCCCTTCCTTGGCGTGGCTGCGCTGGTGGATGATGAGGTTGATCTTGAGGCGGAAGCGCTTCCCGCACTCCGTGCAGGGATGGCACCATTCCCGCACGTACCCGCGCCGGCAGTTCCCCATCAGGAGGCTGCTGGTCTCGCACCGGTTCGGCTTCTTCTTGTTCTTGGCTTTGACCGGCTCGTTTTTGGGGCACTTCTGGATCTCTGAGCCAGAACAGGGTGTGGAATCCTCTGGCAGCACCTCAGGCTCCTCTTCCTTCACCTCTGTGTTCTCGGGAGAATCCCCTTCACACGGCATTTCATCTTCAGGTAACGAGGCTTCCTCTGGAACAGAGGGACACTGGTGTGACACAGGCCCAGGGCAGTGCCCACCCCTGTGCTGGCACTGCTGAGGCACCTCCAGGGCTGGGGGCAGTTTGGGCCCCTCAGGACAATAAAGACATGGAGGAGCTGAAGTGTGTGCAGGGAAGGGAATGGAGCTGGGAAGGGGCTGGAGCAGCAGGAGCAGCTGAGGGAGCTGGGGGGGCTCAGCCTGGAGAAAAGGAGGCTCAGGGGGGACCTTCTGGCTCTGCAACCCCCTGACAGGAGGGGGGAGCCGGGGGGGGTTGGGCTCTGCTCCCAGGGAACAAGGGACAGGATGAGAGGGAACGGCCTCAGGCTGTGCCAGGGGAGGGTCAGGTTGGATATTGGGAAAATTCCTCCTAGAAAGGGCTGTCCAGCCCTGGCACAGCTGCCCAGGGCAGGGGGGGAGTCCCATCCCTGGAGGGATTTCAAAGCCCTGTGGATGTGGCACTTGGGGACGTGGGTCAGTGGTGGCCCATCTCCTGATGGTTGTCCTTCTCCCTCCCCATTTCCAGCCCATCAGAGCTCTGGGAGCTGCCTCCTGTCCGCCAGCCCCCCTGTCCCCAGCACAGGGTGACTCACCTGTGTCGGGATCCGCGGGATCCTCCAGATTCTCCTCCGTCTCCATCCCTGGCCAATGGCCCCCCAGGGACATGACGTTCACCACCAGGATGGGGAGTTCTGTTTGCAGGGAAAAGGGATTTGCAAGACCCATGGAGAGCTCCCCGCTCCGGTGTGAGGAACTGGAGATTGCCAGGAGTGTGTGGAAAAGCCGGAGAGAGCTGTGGCTCAAGAGCCAGGACATGGATTAGATATTGCAAAAATTCCTCCTGGGAAGGGCTGCCCAGCCCTGGCAGAGCTGCCCAGGGCAGGGGTGGAGTCCCCATCCCTGGAGGGGTTTCAAAGCCCTGTGGATGTGGCACTTGGGGACATGGGTCAGTGGTGGCCTTGGCAGTGCTGGGGAATGGAGGAAGTTGATGGTCTTAGAGGGCTTTTCCAACCTCATGGATTCTAAGGAAAGCCTGTGAGGTGTTGGGAGGAACTGGAGCGAAGCCACACATGGACCAAAAGCAGAGGGAGGGCTGGGAGAAGGACACCAAGGCGCCATGTGCCATCACCTCCACGGAGCAGCCTCATCCCACCATCTCCACAGGCTGTATTCCCATGTCCAGGCCCTCAACCCCCTTCCATTGGCCCGTGCCAGCGACCCAAGGCTCCCACTCCTCCCTGGTGATGGTCCTCTGAGCATCAGGAGCAGCTGTGCCCTCTGCCATGGGCACTGCCAGAGAAACACACCCCCCCGGCACCCCTGGGACTCACCTGGCCCCCCTTCCATGGGGACAGGACCTTCTCCCAAAGCCTCTTCCTGCTGCTCCGTCTCTTCTGGTGTCTGTGGGGGCTTCTGATTGTTGGGGGCACCTGTCTGGGGGTGTTTCTGTCTGTCCCCTGTCTGTGTCCGGGTGTGTTTCTGTCTGTCCCCAGAGCGTGTCTGTGGTTGTTTCTGTCTGTCCCCAGTCTGTGCCTGTGGGTGTTTCTGTCTGTCCCCAGTGTGTGTCTGAGGGTGTTTCTGGTTGTTCCCAGTCTGTGCCTGTGGATGTTTCTGGCTGTTCCCAGTTTGTGCCTGGGGGTGTTTCTGGCTGTCCCCAGTGTGAGTCTGAGGGTGTTTCTGTCTGTCCCCAATCTGTGCCTGGGGGTGTTTCTGTCTGTCCTCAGTGTGTGTCTGTGGGGGCTCCTGACCCTCTTTGTCAGGGAGCTCTTCACCCCTCTCGATCCGGGATGGGCCACTGGGCTTGGACACAGCACTGTCCACTCCTGGGGCAGAGGAAGGGGGGTTTGTTAGGGTTTGGCTGCACCTTTATCCTGCCAGATTCCCAAAGTGACCCTTGTCCCCTGTCCCCAGCCCCGACAGGCACACAAACACCTCCTCCCTGCCCCACCCCTGGCAGAGGAGCAGGACAAGCAGAGCAGCTCCAGCCTCCTCTTCCCACCTCACTCCCAGTTCCTCACTTCCCACCACGTCTCCTCTCTCACCGTGGCAGGCAGGAATGTCTCTGGAAGCCCCGTTGCTCCAGACCCCATCCCAGCCCCTCCTGCAAGCTTTGCCTGCTTTTCTCCTTGGGATCCATCTGACACAGCACAAACATCCCCGTTGGAATGAAGGTTCCCGGTGCTCCAGGGCAGTTTGATCCACGGGGGCAGCAAACCCTGGGAGATCTCCAGGAACAGCCACCTCCTCCTGGCACCTACCTGGGCCACCTTCCATGGGCATTTCAGCTCCCAGAGACTCCTCTGCCTGGTCCATCTCTTCTGGTGCCTGTGGGGGCTCCTGTCTGTCCCCAGCCCGTGTCCATGGGGGCTCCTGATCCTCTTTGTCACCGAGCTCTTCATCCCTCTCGATCTGGGAAAGGATGTCGGGCTTGGACATGACATAGTCTGTTCATGGAGCAGAGGATGGGGTTATTGGGAGCTGCTGCACCTTCATCCTGGCAGATTCCCAAAGGGACGCTTCTCCCCTCTCCCCAGCCCTGGCAGAGACACAAAACCCCCATCCCTGCTCCATCCATGGCAGTGGAGCCACTTCCTTGGCCCCGTGGCAGGATCCACCCAGGAAAAAGATCTCAACCAACAGAGCATGAACTAAAATTCCAAAGGAGAAGGAAAAGCTTTGGCTGGAACATTTCCCTCTAGTGGAAGGCAGGGACACCTTCCACTATCCCAGGTTGCTCCAAGCCCTGTCCAGCCTGGCCTGGGACACTTCCAGGGATAGGGGCAGCTTCTCTGGGCAACCTGTGCCAGGGCCTCCCCACCCTCACAGGAGAGAATTCCTTTCCAATATCCCAACTTTCCCTGCCCTCTGGCAGTGGGAAGCCATTCCCCCTTGCCCTGGCACTGTATGATGATGGTTCCCCAACTCTGGAATCCACTTCCATAGCCAGGAAGAAAAGCATTTCACACAGATATTTCTTTCTAAGAAATTATTTTGCATTATTATTATTATTATTTACTCCAAGAATTCTCTGTGGATGCTGCTCCTGGCTCACAGGCAGGAGGGTGGGAAACGGGGGGGTCTGGCAGCCCAGGAGTGGTTCTGCCACTGGGGACCCCAGGGAATGGCTGGAGCTGTGCCAGGGGAGGCTTAGGTTGGATATCAGGAAAAGGTTCTTCCCGCAGAGGGGTGGTTGGGCCCTGGAACAGCTCTCCAGGGCAGTGGGCACACAGCTCAGGGAGCGTTTGGATAACACTCTCAGGGACAGGGTGGGATTGTTGGGGCTGTGCAGGGCCAGGGGTTCAACCCGTGATCCTTGTGGGTCCTTCCCAGCTCGGGACATTCCACGGCTCCCTGAGCCTTACCCAGGGACACCAGTGTCTCGTAGTTGCCCCTCATCACGGCCCTGTACAGGTCCTTCTGCCAGCGCTCCAGCCTCTCCCACTCCAGCTCGTTGAAATACACCGAGATGTCATCGAAGGTCAGCGGCACCTGGAAGCACAGGGAACCCACGTGGCTCCACAGCCCCGGACACGCAGGAGCTCAGCCCCTCACCCCGGGGAGCCCCCGGACACCCTCACCTTGGGGATCTCCCCGCGGGAGCTGGGGGGGAAGCGCAGGAGCCAGAAGTTCCTGTTCTTGAGGAGGTTCTCCAGGTTGAGCAGGCGCTGCTGCAGCTCCCCGTAGCCCTGCAGGACGGTGCCCAGGCTGGCCAGGCCGCTGCCCAGCTCCCCCACCAGGGTCTCGCAGGCCAGGAGCCGCCGCTCGGCGCGTTCCGTGCGGCTCCGCAGCTCCTGCAGCTCCGCGCCCGGCACAGCCCTCCGCCGCGGGGAGCTCGACACCTGGGCCGGACAGGGAGGGGGCTTCAGGGGTCAGGACCCCCCGGCAGCCCCGAGGAGTTCCACCAGACCCCCATCCCGCAGGGATCTGCCAGAGCATGCCTGTCACCCCCAGGGGAGCACCCCATCCCCGCCTTCCCCAGGACCCAAAGGAGACCCCCGGACCCCGAACCAGCCCCCCCAAGGGACCACCCCTATCCCCGCCTTCCCCAGGACCCAAAGGAGCCCCCCAGAACCTGAACCAGCACCCCCAAGGGACCACCCCCATCCCCGCCTTCCCCAGGACCCAGAGGAGACCCCCAGAACCTGAACCAGGACCCCCAAGGGACCACCCTCATCCCCGCCTTCCCCAGGACCCAGAGGAGACCCCCGGACCCTCGCACTGGCAGCCTTGAGGGACCCCCAGCACCCCTGGGGGACCCCCCTGTCCCCATGAACTGTCACCCCTTAAGGACCCCCATGACCAGCCCCCCCGAGGGGTCCCCCAGCTCCCCTTCCCCCTGAACCAGCACCCCTGAGGGAACCCCCTGAACTGTCCCCCTCACGGATCCCCCCCTTCCCACCTCCCCCAGCCCCAGAGCCCTGAGGGACCCCCCGGACCCCCGCGCCCCCCTCCCCCGCGGCCCCCTGACCCAGGCGCTCTGTGCGCTCTCCCCCGTGCCCCGTGCCCGGTGTCCCCGCGCTCCCCGACCTGCTTGCCCGCCCCCCGCCGGGACATGGCCGCGCCCGCTCCGCCGCCCCGGCCCCGCGCCCGCGCCGCCCGCCGGGCCCACAGGGGGCGCCCCTTCCCGCCCAGAGCGCCTCCGCGCGGGAGCGGGCGCCCCCTGCCGGCCTGGAGGAGCGACCGCCAAGGGGCGGGGGCGGGGCCACGGCAAGGGGGCGGGACCGTGAGAGAGGGCGGGGCCACAACGAGGGGCGGGGGCACCTCGGGCGGACCCCAGTGGTCTCCCCCGGACCCCCACCCCAACCCCCACCCCCCGAACGGGCACCCCTGGGGACCTCCAGGGCCAGGATCGCTGGGGGGATCCCAGCCCCACCTCCCCTGGGACCAGCATTCCTGGGGGAACCCCCTGTCTCCCTGAACTGTCATCCTTCAGGGAATCCCCCATCATGCCTGAGGGACCCCTCAGGGGTCCAGGATCGAGAGCACCGGGATGGGGAGCACTGGGATGGTGAACACCAGAATGGGAAACACCAGGATAGGGGAGCACCGGGATGGGAAACACCGTGACGGGGGAACACCTCCACAGCAGCTTCAGGAGCAGCTCCCACGGCAGCCGGGGATGGGGGGGCTGCCAGTTCTGCCCGTCCTGGGGGTTGCTGTCCCTCTGGAGGGCACCTGGGCATGTGGGATCCGTCCCACCGGAATCACGCCCACCCCATGGAGAAGGAACCCAGTGCTCCCATGGGATACGGTCAGGCCCCTGTATCCAGCCACTGGAGCCCAGCACAGACCACTAATGCCCAACTGTACCAAGGAGGGGATCCCTGGCGATGTGAGGAGTGCGGGGAGGGCTGGGATGGGTGGGAGCAGGGCTGGAGCAGGAGCAGCACCCCCAGAGTGGGGTCACCCCATCAGGAATCACCCACCACGTGTGTGTCCCAAACACATCCACTCCCTCCGGTGCTCCGGCTTTATTTGGGAGCTTGGAAAAGGGAGGGGCAGCTGCCCCCAGAGGGATTTTGGGGAGTGGGGGGGCTGTGGGACTCAGCTCAGGGCAGGGAGGAGGCGGCTGAGCCCCTGGCTCTCTCCTGGCATGGGGCTGTTCCCAGCCGCTGGCATCGCTCCTGTCCTCTGGCATCACTTCCCACTGCGCTGTTGGGTGTTTGGAGCATCCTGGGGGGCCCTGCGTGGGGGTCCCTGCCCAGCCCGGGGATCCTGCTGGGGCTCTGTTGTGACGTGTCACGGCAGCAGGACACGGCCGGGGTGTCCCGCGGGATGTGCCGGATCTGGGTCCTCCCGCCGGGCTCTTCCCTGTGGGAGCAAGGGCAGTGCAGCACAGAGTCCCAGGAGAGGGAGAGGCCATCCCGTCCCCACTCCCACCCCATCTCCATCCCCACTCCATCCCATCCCCATTCCAGGGCTGTCTCTGTACTCACTCTCCTGCCTGGCTGAGCCACATCCTCCTCACGGGAATTCCAGGGCATGGACTGCGATTCCTGTGAGACAGACACAGGGTATGGGAGCCACCAGAGCCACCGGACACCATGGGGGTGTCACCACCCCCCCTCTGTCCCGCATCCTGCTTCCCCCATTCCCGATCCCGGCTCACCTCGCTCAGGACGGAGAAGCAGCCGGAGCAGGGTCTGTGCGGCCTCCGCCGGCCCTGGGGGAAAAAGGCTGGATTGGGATCTGCCAGAGCCCAAGGCAGTGGGAATGTGGGCAGGACACGGAGCTTCCCAGGGAACTCTCCCCATGTCCCCCCCTGCTCTTCCCTCACCATCCCAATGGGATCCTGTCCGGTTGTGCAATCCCGAGGGGCTGGAGCACTGAGCTCACCCTCATTCCCAACACAGGGAAGGGGAGGCTGGAAAAGCTGCTCCCAGGGATGTGGCCTGGGGGCCTGGGCATGTGACCGGTGTCCCCTGGGAACCGGGATGGGGGGCACGGGTTGGTCCCTGTGGTGCCAGGGAATGTTCCCCTCCCTCGGTGCTCTCCCTGCTCCGTTATTCCCAGCCTTCCCCCGCTCTGCACACAACCGACCTCTCTCCCCTGCGCCACCATCCTCGAGTGCCCGTGCTCGCCTCTGGATCCAGCTCTGGCTCTGGATCCGGCCACGGCCACAACGGCCACGGCAGCGGCCACAGCACAGAGCAGCCACAGCCTCATGGCCCCGCTCCGGCTGCTCCGGCTGCTCCGGCTTCCTGGCTGTCCCGGAGCCGCCAGCTCTGTCCCACATGGACCTTGGCCCCGGATGTCACCACAGTGACACCGGGGGGTCGATGGGAGCTGAGCTGCCGAGGAGAGGAAGAACCACCCTGGATAAGGGATGGGGTGGAAATATCTCCCCAAAACTGGTGTCCGGGGGGGTCCTGCTTTTCCTCTGCACCTCTCAGGGAGTCGTGCAATCCTGGAATGGTTTGGGCTGGAAGGGACCTTAAAGATCATCCCATCCCAGCCCTTGCCATGGGCAGGGACACCTTCCACTATCCAAGGTTGCTCCAGCCTGGCCTTGAACACTTCCAGGGATGGGGAAGCCACAATTCCCTTCATCCCCTCTGCGTTCCAGGACTCCAAACACTCTGGATCCCAGAGCAGCTCCAGGTGCTGGAGGAGCCCTGAGCCCCCCAGACTGCTCCGATTTTGTGGGATGATGACCACAGGGTTGGGAGGGCTCCCAAATTCCAGATCTCAAATGCCACCCCGTGTTCCCTGCTGTTATCCATATGGATGAAGATGTGGCTCCTGTGGGAATGGGATGATCCTGGCTTGGCTCTGACGAACAGTCTGGACCCGGAACTTTGAGGGACATCAGCACAAAAAGTAACTTTTGCCCAATTATGGGTGATTTTAATATTAAAATATATCTATATATATGCTAATGAGCCTCATGACGCTAATGAGGATGTGACTCCACCCCTCAGCTCCGGGTCTGGATCTGCCACAGGCAGCACCTGAGGCGAGAGATGGAATTGGGCTGGAATGAGGGGGCAGGAAATTCCCTGGCACAGAAGAAGAGCCAAAGGGATCTTGGAGACTGTCCTGTCCCTGCTCCGAGTGGGAATGTCACCCCTGGAAGCTGCTCCGTTGGATCCTCATTAATCCCACATTAACCCAATATTATCCTGATTATCGGGCTCCTGCTTTTATCAATGGAATTCTAGATCCAGCTGTCTGTTGCCCCAATAAACCCCACAATTCCAGACTCTGGGATCCTTATTAAGGCCAACCAGACTCACTGTGCCCAGTCAGTGACTAATCTTGACTCCTATGATTCCTGGGGATCCTTGGGACATGATGGGATGTGATTTATCCCGGATTTCTGACTCTTAATGCCAAAGACATGCAGGCAGGAGAAAGGGATTACACAGGAAATTCCATAGGATAAACGGAGGGAACCACTTCCGCAACATCGAGGGGGAAGGGAATTAAGGAAGAGTCAAAGACACAGGACCCTTGGGAGAAATCCAGAGTGGAAAAACCTGGAGCCTGGAGCTGGGTCAGATCCAGACAGTTTGTGCTGGAAAACCTGAGAATTCTCCCAAGAATTTTGGGGATTCCGGGAGAATCCAGGACTTTGGAGCCCAAAGCGGGTGGCAAGGGGCGGGATCCGCGGGGGGGGGCGGGCTCTGCTCCCGGGGAACAAGGGACAGGACGGGAATGGCCTCGAGCTGCGCCGGGGAAGGGTCAGGTTGGACACTGAGAAAATTCCCTCCTGGGGAGGGCTGTCCCCCCGGGTAGGCCTGAGGTCCCTATTCCAGGAAGGATTTAATTCCCGGTGAGGTTTAACTTCCGGGTCACTTCCGGGTAGACAATGGCGGCGCTTCCGGAGTGGGCGAGGCCTGGGCCGGAAGCGCGTGCGGAAGAGGCCGCGGGACCCCCCGGGAACCTCCCAGGACCCTCCCGGGCCCCCCCGGGCGCCATGGCGGGGCAGGAGCAGGTAGGAGCCGGGCACTGGTGGGAGGAGCCCCGGGACGCCCTTCCAACCCCCCGGCCCTCGATGTTCCCCCGATTCTGGGGGGGTCTCGCAGCCCCCCCGGGCAGGGGCTGGAGGGACTCGGTCTCAAATAGCCAGGACCCCATCACACCCCCAAACTCCCCCTCAAAGCCCCCTCACAGCCCCCATCGCTTCCCACCCCATTACTCACCCTAAACACCCCCACAGCCCCCCAGAATTCCCATCATACCCCCTATTACCCCCCAAAATCCCCCATGCGTGGGGGGATCCCCATCATACCCCCATCACCCCACAAAACCTCCATCACCCTCCAAAACCTCCATCACAGCCCTCCAGTCACACCCCTCAAAACCCCCCTCACCACCCAAAATCACTCATCAACCCTCAAAGCCTCCACCAAACCCCCCCATCACCCACCCAATACCCTCCATCAAATCCCCCCCCAAGCCCCCTGTCCCACCCCCTGAAAGCCTCCTCAACATTCAAACCCTATCCCTCCCCTCCCTCTCTCCACCCTCTCCTTCCCCCCTTTTCTTTGGGATCGATCCCAAGGATTTCCTGGGATGAGCCATGGGGGGTCACCAGGGGCTGCCCAGAAAATCCCACCCAGCTTTGTGTGACCTGGAGTCCTGGAATATCTCAATCCCTTGGGATCTCCTGGCAGGAGTGGGAAAACACATCCCGAGGTGCCGGATTCCAGTGTTTGATGCTGGATTCTAGCCTGTCCTTCTCTTAGATCCATAATTCTCCCCGCTATGGGGCTCTTCCCCATAGCACAAAAAATATCCTGAGAGGCTTCATATCCTGGGAGCTCCCCTGGGGTGGGAATAGCACTTGGAAAACTGAAAATCTAGGAAGGAGGGTGTGATCCGTGTGGGAAGGTGTTGATCCCTGTGGCTGTGATCCCTGTGGCTGTGATCCCTGAGCAGGGTGTGATCCCTGCTCCCTGTGCAGGTTCCGGTGACCTTCGAGGACGTGATGGTGTACCTGAGCCGGGCTGAGTGGGACTCACTCCAGGCGGGACAGCGGGAGCTGTACCGGGACGTTGTGTTGGACACCTATGAGCTCCTGACATCCCTGGGTAATCCTGGGGCTCATCCTGGCAGAAATTCCCTTGGGTCTCACCCCAGCGGCTTCCACAGCTCAGAATCCCAGAATCCCAGAGGCACTGAGGTTGGAAAAGGCCTTGGAGACCCCAAGTCCAACCATCCCCCAGCACTGCCAAGGCCAATCCATGTCTACAAGTGTCACATCCACACGGTGCTGAAATCCCTCCAGGGCATCCATCCAGGCTGGACAGCCTTTCCCATGAAGAATCTTCCCTAATAGGGGCTGATCGGGGAGTTTAGTGCTGGAAAAGGTCGGATTTGGGTCTGGTTCTAAGCATCTCTGGAATTGTCATCCTGGGGATGGTCAAGGAGTGCAGAGGGAGATCCCACCCCCAGGATGAGCAGGAGACGTTCCCTGGCTGGGAAAACCCATCAGTGGAGTTGGGAGGTGGTTCCCCCACTCCCATCAGGGCTCTGCCTTCAGCCTTGGGAATAAATCACTCTCTAGCAGCGTCTCCTTTGTTTTCCCACATCCCAGAGGTGTTTCTGCACAGCCCGGGGTGTCCCAGTCCTTGCTTTTCCAGTGTTACCAGTTTATTCCCATGTCTGGGAGTAGGACAACACTGTGTATCCCATTCCCAGGTTATCCAGGCCCCAAACCTGACATCCTGTACCGGCTGGAGCGCGGGGAAGAGCCCTGGATCTGCCCATCCTCAGGTGAGCAGGAACATCCCCACCTGGAGCGGTGGCTCTTTCCAAGCTCCAGGTCACCGGTACATCTCTGTGTTCCCACCTCATCCCTGTCTGTATTCCCACTCCTCGCTGCCCGTTTTGGGGGGTCTCCCCCATTCCCTCCCCATGGAGGGAGATGGAGGCTCTGGAGATGCTGTGGATCTGCTTGTCCACCTCTTCCCATGGAGCAACTTCCCCCCATTCACTTCTGAGCAGGGACAAGGACAGGGCTCCTTCCTCCATCCCCATGGCCATGGAATGGATGGGATTCCCATCTGGGATGGGGACAGGGCTCCCTGCTCCATCCCCATGGCTGTGGAGCAGATGGAATTCCCAGCCAATCCGCTGTTTTCCTGCAGGACACACCAGGAGCTGGCAGGAGGAGCCACTCTCCAGCTGCTGGCCCGGATCCAGTGACAGTCCTAGGCTGGAGGAGGGTCCAGATCCCCCAAGTACAGGTGAGTTCTGATCCCTCCTCTTCCTCTCCTGAGCCCCAGGAGCTCCGGCCCCATCCCAGTGCCACTCCCATCTTCTCCCACCACTGGACTCTCCCAGTGTCCAGCAGAGGTTGGATGTGGAGCCCGGACTGGGGAGAAGGCATTTCCCTCTCCCTGCTCTGGCCAAGAAGGATCCAAGGCCTTCCCACCTCTCTCCCAGCAGGCCAGAGCGCTCCAGAGTGTCTCCAGGCTCAGAGGCTCCTGAAGAATTTGGGCTGTGTGGAGGGAAGGAGTGAATTCCCATTGGAAGCGGCCAGCGGAGTGGGAAGCCAAACCCAGACTTGCCAGCCAAGCCAAGCCACTTCACAGACGTGGCCTGTGGAAGGAGCAGACATTAAACGGGGAGTCATGGAAAACCTACCCCAGAGCGGGACAGTCCCGCCTCATTGCATGGGGGAACAGCAGAACGTGGATCCTCAGGAGCAGCTGCGGGAGGACCCCAGGGAGAAGAGTCCCGGGAGCACCCAAAGCCATGGATACACCTCGGGAGAGTCGCTGCTCCCCCAGGAGCTGCAGGAGCTGGGAGCGGAGGAGCTGAGGGAGGCTGTGATGAAGGATCACAGCTACTGCCTGCAGAGCGCGCCGCAAACGCCCAGCTGTGCTCCGGGGCCCCGCTCCACGGGGGAACACAACTATTTCCCAAAGCCCTGGGCACATCCCAGATTCTGCTACGCCTGGAACCACAGGGCTGCAGCTGCCCAGGCCGTGCTGGGCCGGGCGCTGATGCAGCGATCCCGCATGGGTGGGATCCTCCGCAAAGACAAGGACATCCTGCCGCGGTACCGGCCCTACTGGAGGGCAGCGTTTCCCTGGAGCTACGGCTCCCGATGCTGCACTCCCGTGGAGGGGACGCATGGAAGGGATTGTATTCCCGAGGACCGGGATGGGCCGTGCGCCCTCCGGAGCGACGGGAACGCCGGAGGGGGGACATTGGACACGCAGGGGATTTTGGGAGTGGGGGGTTCACCCCAAATGTCGGCTGCCAGAGTGAGGCCTGTGGAGGGTCAGAGGACCTGGCAGCTCCAGGGTCCTGGAGCTGAGCAGAACGTTAAGGGATGTGTGGCATCCGGGAAAGCCGAGGTGTCGTCGCTCCAAGGCCTGTTCCGGGCGGTGCACCAGGCGGTCGGGCAGATGTTGGACTCTGTGTGCCAGAAGCTGGAGCTCCAGGGGTTCTCCCAAGGGAATAGCATCTGGCCCATCACCATCGAGATCAACAGCGTGGAGGAGATTGAACAGCTGTGATTCCTGGGGAAAACTGGAATTTGAGTCCCTGGGGAAACCTGTCAGGGAGGGATCTGGGAGGAGAAACAGTGCAGGGGTGTAAAACTGGGAATGTGGGGTCTGTGGGAAAGTGGGATTGACTGGGAAACTTCGAGGAAAGGAGAGGAGCAGTGTGAATCAAAGAAGGAAATAAAACTGAGCAAGGGGAGGATTGAATCATGGAATCATGGAAACATTTGGATTGGAAAAGACCTTAAAGCCCATCCAGTCCCACCACCTGCCATTGACAGGGACACCTTCTGCTATCCCAGGTTGCTCCAACCTGGCCTTGAACACTTCCGGGGATGGGCAGCCACAGCTCCTCTGGGCAACTTGTGCCAGGGCCTCCCCACCCTCACAGGGAAGAATTCCTGCCCACTATCCCATTGGACCCTGTCCTCTGGCAGTGGGAAGGCATTCCCCCTCTCCTGTCCTTTCTAACTGGTGGGTGGTTGGTGTTTTCCAGCCAGGATGTGCCCGATCACTCTTGCGTTTCCATCTTTCCATTAAACTTCTTTAGTGAAACAACCTCCAATCAACAAAACTCTGTCACAGGGACGTTGTTGTGGCACCAGACTCTGAGGAGGAAGTGAAGCTCCCTGAGTTCAGTCATGGGAAGAGCCAGGAGGAAGCATGTCCAGGGAAGGGAACAGAGCTGGGAAGGGGCTGGAGCAGCAGGAGCAGCTGAGGGAGCTGAGGGGGCTCAGCCTGGAGAAAAGGAGGCTCAGGGGAGACCTTCTGGCTCTGCAACTCCCTGACAGGAGGGGGGAGCTGGGGAGCCACTTTGTCCCTGTTCCATGTGGGTCACATCACTGTCCCCATTCCCGGGACCCCCCGGACCCTCCGCCTGCCCCGGATGCGGAAGCGGCGCCACCGCCCAATGGGAGCGGGCGCCGCAGATCACGTGTCGCTCTGCGCCAATCACAGCGCCCGACGCAGGCCCGGATGTTTTTCGGCCCTCCCAACATGGCGGCGCCCAGTGAGAGCGGTTAACGCGCCACTTCCGGGTCCGGGGGAGAACGCACCGTGCGGGGGGCGCGGCTTAACCCGGAAGAGCGCGGGAGGGTATTTACGGAGAGGCCACGCCCCCCGCGCGCCGCGGTTGCCATGGGAACGCGGGGCCGCTCTCGCCGCTTCCTCCGGAACGGAAAACCGGGATACGGAGGGGCTGGAGAGAGTCCGGAGCGGCCCCGGAGATGCTGCCAGGGCTGGAGCCCCTCTGCTCTGGAGCCAGGCTGGGAGAGCTGGGGGGGTTCCCCTGGAGAAGAGAAGGCTCCAGGGAGAGCTGAGAGCCCCTGGCAGGGCCTAAAGGGGCTCCAGGAGAGCTGGAGAGGGACTGGGGACAAGGGATGGAGGGACAGGACACAGGGAATGGCTTCTCACTGCCAGAGAGCAGGGCTAGATGGGATACTGGGAAGGAATTCCTGGCTGGGAGGGTGGGGAGGCCCTGGCACAGGTTGCCCAGAGCAGCTGTGGCTGCCCCTGGACCCCTGAAAGTGTTCAAGGCCAGGTTGGATGAGGTTTGGACAAACCTGGGATGGTGGAAAGTGGCCCTTCCCATGGAACAAGATGATCCTTAAGGTCCTTTCCTGCCCAAACCATTGCCAGGCCCTTCCGTGATGCCCCAGCTGTGCCCTCCCTTCGGCTGGATCCCGCAATCCCAGAGTGGTTTGGATAAAAAGGACCATAAACCCCCTCCCCCTGCCCAGGTGGGATCAGTGTCCGATGGCTCCGTTCCCGGGAACGAGTCCAAGACAGAGCCGTGGGCGTTCCGGAATGGGGAGGGACAGCGCGATCCGGGAAGGGCAAATAAACCCAGGGATGGATTTATGAGCAGGAATTCCCCCAGCTCAGGGTTTGGGTTTGGGCAGGGAGGGTGGTCAGAGTTCACCCTGGAATAGAAACTTCCCGGTGAAAACTCACCAGATTTTCCCTTTTTCATTCCCAAAGTTGCCTCCGAGGATTTTGTGGCTGTTTGGAGCCGGCACAGGGCTGGCAAAGGTGCTGAAAAATCACATTTAAATAAATCTGTTTTGTGGCTGTTTGTCTTGCTGTTAAACCCTAAGTGGGATCTGTCAGGAAAATGGGAGTAATTGAGGAGTTTTGGAAGGAATTGGATAGGAATTTGGGGGGAATTTGGGAGGAATTGAATAATTGGAAGGGAATTGGGAAGGAATGGGGAAGAATTTGGAAGGGAATCGAATTTGTCAGGAATTTATCTGGAATTTGAAAAAATCAGAAGGAATTTGAGAATATTGGGGGGACTTGGAAGGAATGAGGAAGAATTTGGAGGGAAGCTGGAAGGAATTTGGAAGGAATTGACAAATTTTAAGGGAATTTGGAAGGAATGAGCAACAATTTGGAAGGAGCTGGGAAAGATTTGGAGGGAATTGGGAAGAATTTCACAGAATCACACAGAATTTGGAGGGAATTGGGGAAGATTGGGAAAACAGGGAGAGGAAGACCAGGGAAAACTGGGAGAGGTTTCCTGTCCTGGAGAAGATCAGGGAAAGTGGACACTGGGAGAGGTTTCACCTCAGTTTGGGAGGTACAGCAAGACCAATCATTCCCTGGAAGAACCTGCCCAGGGACACGTTGGAGTCCCCCTCGCTGGAGGGTGAACCTGGATGTGGTTCAGGATAATCCCACCCGGGGTCCCTTCTCCAGGGAAGGCTGGACCTGGTGGCACCTGCATCTTTCCGAGGTCACCCCGGGTTGTGCTGCGGGGCTGTGACTGACACCCTCCCTCCCTGGGGAGTTCCCAGTGCCACCCCCGGGGGGTTTGTCCCCGTGTGATTTATGAGGATGTTCTCCAAGGCTTCCAGCGATCCCGGCTCCGAACCGGCCCCGTGGCTTTGGGGGGGTTGGACTGAGGGTCATCCCCGGGACACGGATCCGGGGTGTCCTCCTGGAGCTTCCTGCTGGGCCTGGGGCAGAGCGGCCGCTCCCAAGGAGGTGTTTGGTCAAACCCCCCTTGTTTGCCCAGGGGGACAGGCCATAAATCAGCCCTGGGCTGGAAAACCCTGGCTGGGGGCAGGGATGTGTCCTCGGAGAGCCAGGGAATTGTGGAGGGTGGAAAAGGCCTCTGAGACAGAGCCCAACCTTCCCCCAGCACTGCCAAGGCCACCCCTGACCCATGTCCCGAAGTGCCACAGGGCTTTGAAACCTCTCCAGGGATGGGGACTCCACATCCCTGTGCCGGGGCAGGACAGCCCTTTCCAGGAGGAATTTTCCCAATATCCAGAATAAATCTCCCCTGGCACAACTTGAGGCTGTTTCCTCCTGTCCCTTGTTCCCTGGGAGCAGACCCTGACCCCCCCCAGCTCCCCCTCCTGTCACCCAGATGGGGCCCAGGGTGGGGGGGCACGGCGGTGCCCCCTCAGGGTTTGGGGGCCTGGAGGTTGAGCTTGTCATGGATCCAGATCCAACTGCACTGGAAAAAACCCTGGAAACACACCTTGATCCTGGCAAAGAACTCCTTGACCTTGGATCTCTGGATCTGGCCGAACTGGGAGGACAGACAACGGTGTCAGTTTGGGGGGATGAGGAGGAGGGTCTGGGGGAGCCGGGACCCCCATCCCGGCCCCTTCTTACCTTGGTGGGAGCCTTCCCACAGGAGAGCTCCACCGTGGGCTGCTGCTCCTCCAGGAACACGGAGCCCTGGCACCAGGTCAGCGCCTGCGGGGACACCGAGGGGACACGGGACAGCCTGAGCCCCCCGGGCCCCAGTTCTCCCCCACACAGATCCCTCCTATCCAGGGATGGAGCATGGTTTTCTCCAGGGTGAAGCTCTGCAGGTCTGGAAGAGGGGACAGATCCCGACAGCTTTCATCCCGTGCTCTGGGCCACCCACGGGCCACGTCATGTCTCACTGTCACTGTCACCCTGTCCCTGTTGTCCCCCTCCATGGCAGGGGGACCCCAAACCCTGTGGCCTCTTCCCCGCTGACCCACAGATGACCCAACACAGCTGTCCACACTGACCTGTGGGGGCTGGACTGGGCTCCTGGCCAGACTCATCCCACTGGGAATGTCCCAGTGTCGCATCCCATGGGAACGCCCCCGGCAGGTCCCATAAAAGCCCTTCCAGCCCGGTGGGAAGCAGGAGCAGGATGGGGCTGTGCCGGGCGCTCACGCTGCTGCTGCTGCTGGGGCTGGTGGGAGCTTCCACGCCGGGGCCCGACGGATCCACGGCGGTGTGGGACGGATCCATCCCAACGTCCTCGCCGGGATCCGGGGCCGTGAGCTACGAGGCCGTGGTGGCGGCGGCCATGGAGCTGCTCAACTCCAGGGCTGTCAGTCCCTACGTGCTGCGGCTGCGGGAGGCCCAGCCCCGGCCCGGATGGGTGGGTGCTCTGCTCCCCCATTCCAGGCACAGCTCCAGGCTCAGGGGATGGATCCAGCTCAGGGGATGGATCCAGCTCAGTGCTGGATCCGACCCTTCTTGGGGCGAATCCGCCCCGTTTGGGGTCTGACTCCCACGGGGCTGAGCCAAGTCGGGGCTGAGCCGGACCCATTCCAGGCTGGATGTGGCCCCTCCTGGGGCTGGATCCGGCCCGGTGGGGGCTGGACACTGTGGGTGGGGGGTCCCTGATGGGTCCTGTCCTCTCTCCCAGCCCTCGGACCTGCGGAGCCGGCAGGAGCTGAGCTTCACCCTGGAGGAAACCACGTGCCGGAGCCCGGGAGTGGCCCCCACGGGCTGCAGGAGCCGCTGGCTCGGGGTGAGGAACTGGGGATCCCATGGGCAACTGGGGTCAGCGGGGGGGAACTGGGGCCCGGGGGGCTCAGGCTGTCCCGTGTCCCCTCGGTGTCCCCACAGGCGCTGACCTGGTGCCAGGGCTCCGTGTTCCTGGAGGAGCAGCAGCCCACGGTGGAGCTCTCCTGCGGGAAGGCTCCCACCAAGGTAAGAAGAGGCCGGGATGGGGGTCCCGGCTCCCCCAGACCCTCCTCCTCATCCCCCCAAACTCTGACACTGCTGTTTGTCCTCCCAGTTCGGCCGGATCCGGAGATCCAAGGTCAAGGAGTTCTTTGCCAGGATCAAAGAGCGTTTCCAGAGCATCTTCCAGTGCAGTCGGATCTGGATCCGCGACAAGCTCAACCTCCAGGTCCCCAAACCCTGAGGGGGCACCCCTGTGTCCCCCACCCTGGGCCCCCATCCGGGTGCTCTGCTGCCAGTAAACATCCCTGCATCAATCCTGGTGTCACCCTGAGGGTCCCTGTGCTGCCCCCTCCCCCCGCACCCCAGTGGGGCCCCCAGAGGGCTCCCAGGACCCCCAAATTCCCCCCATGCCCAGACAAGGGGCTCTGAGGGCTGGGGACACCCTGGGGGTTGGAGGGTCATGAGTGAGGGGTGTCACGAGTGGGGGGCACTCACCGGGGCAGGTTTGGGGTCCCCTCCCACCTCTTCCAGGCTGTGAAGAGGCAGAGACCCCCCTGGAGGCGCTGCCACCTCAGGGACCCCCCTGACACCCCCTCCCCAAATCAAGCTGCTTCCCGGCCCCGCTGTGCCATTTCCTGCCACACAGGGAGTTTGGGACATGATGGGGGGATGATGTTGATGGAAGAGGGTCTCAGTTTGGGGGGGAGTGGGATCAGCCCCCCTAAAATGGGCACAGCACTGTCCTGGCCCTACGGGCACCGCTGGCTCCCGGGCCTCCTCCTGGCACAGGACTTGTGCCCCCAGGATTGCCCCCCCGATCCTGGGACACCTTGGGGGTCCTGGGAGCCTGTCCCAGCTGTAGGGTCCCCACAGGGGTCTATGGGGTACAGACCCACGGGGACGTTGGGGGGACAGGAGGGGACAGCCCCAGGGGCTGCAGCCACGACCCTGCTCTGGCCACTTTTGGGGCTCAGGGACCCCTGTGCCCCACATTCCTTCACCCCCAATGTTTCCATCCCAAACTGGGTCCATCATGGGATCTGAACCCCCCCACTTCACTTGCAGCTCCCTGGGGGGGTCATGGCCCCAGTGTCCCCCTGTTTTCCCCTGTGCCCCCCCCCCCTCCCTTTGCTGTCACCACTGGTTTTGGGGGGACAAGATGCCGTGGGGATGATGATCCCGTGGGGACAATGACACCGTGGGAATGATGCCGGGTGGGATATGAATGTTCCCTTTTTTGGGGGCGTGCCCAGAGTGAGCCCATCCCTGTCCCCACATCCCCGACCCCACATTCCCTGGGGACCGAGCCCTCGGGACGGTGTGGGGGAGCAGCCCCCTGGGACAGAGGCAGGAGGATCCCGGTGCCCACACGGCCTCTCCCGGCCCTTTATTGCTCAGCCCAAGCGCACGGAGCCCCTGATGCCGACGTTGAACCTGATCCGGGGTCGGAAGCGCCGCACCCTGCCCAGGAAGCGCCCGAAGCGGCCGCGCTGGATCAGATCCGGCTGCGGGGGGACACAGAGGGGTCAAGGGGAGGGGGGTGTGGGACCCCCACTTGGGAACATGCCCAGGACCCCACACCTGGGACCCCACACCTGGGACCCCACACCCAGGACCCCACGCCCAGGATCCAGCACTTGGGACCCCACACCCAGCACCCACCAGGTCACAGCATCCAGGACCCCACCCAGGACCCCACATCAAGGACCCCACACCCAGGACCCCACCCAGGACCCCACATCAAGGACCCCACACCCAGGACCCCACCCAGGACCCCACATCAAGGACCCCACACCCAGGACCCCACCCAGGACCCCACATCAAGGACCCCACACCCAGGTCCCTGCACCCCCCTCGTGCCCCCCTCCCCCAGGGACTCCACAACCCCACACCTGAAACGCCACCAACGTTCCTGCACCCAGAACCCCACCCCTGGGACACCTGGGACCCCATATGCAGGATCCAACACTTGGGGTCCCTGCTCAGGATCCCACACCCGGGATCCAGCACCTGGGACTCCACACTTGAGACCCACATCCCAGACCCTGCACCCAGGTCACTGCAGCCAGGACCCCACCCAGGACCCGCATCAAGGACCCACATCCAGGATCCCACCCTGGATTCCACCTGGGACCCCACATCCAGGACCCCCTCCCGGGATCCAACCCCTGGGACACCCCACCCAGAACCCACTGGCTCCCCAGGACCCCCACCCCACCTTCACTACCATCGTGGGGGCCCTTCTGGGGGGATGTGGGGCAGGGGGACAGGCACCAGCCCCCCCCAGGGGTGCCCCCACCCACGGGTGCCCCCCGACCCCCCACTCACGTCGGAGGAGACGTCGAAGCAGCGCAGGTCGAACTCGGGGGAGCTCTGCAGGAGCTGCACCGGCCCCGAGCACTCCTTGATGGCCTGGGGGGGACACGGGGACACCCGGAGTCACCGGGGGGTGTTGCTGGGACCCCCCGTGTCCCCCCCTCCTCCCCCTGCCCCTCCTCACCCCGTTCTCCTTGAAGTCGCAGTCGTCGGGGTCGCGGCGGGCGCTGGCGGCACAGTCCGTCTCCATCATGGTGAAGTTGAGCCCCTGCAGCGAGCTCAGCTCCACGCCCTGGGGGGCACGAGTGGGGGGGACACGAGCGGGGGGGTCATGAGAGAGGGGGCCACGACTGGGGGGGTCACGAGCGGAGGGGGGTCACGAGTGGGGCGGCAGTGCCAGGGCAGGGGATCGGGGTCGGTGCTGAGCAGGGGGAGTGGGACGTCACGACTGGGGGGGTCTCGAGTGGGGGTGTCACTCACCAGGGTGGGCCCGGGGTTGGTGCTGTGCAGCCTGATTGGGGTGTCACGAGTGGGGGAACGTGAACGGGGGATCGCGGGAGTGGGGTGTGAAGTGAAGGGGGTGTCAATAATGGGGGGGGTCACGAGTGGGGTGACACTCCCTGGGTGGGCTCAGGGGTTGGTGCTGAGCAGCTCAGGTAGGGTTCAGAGATCATCAATGGGGGGTCACGAGTGGGGTGTGGGGGGTCACAAATGCGGGGTCACGAGTGGGGGTGTCAGTCTTTTGGGGACTCACTGGGGTGGGCTCGGGGTCGGTGCCGAGCAGCCCAAGTCAGGAGCCATGAGTGGGGCACCAGGGATAGGGAGAGGGTCAGGGGAGGGTGTGGGGGATCCCGAGTGGGGGGTACTCACAGGGGTGGGTTTGAGGTTGGCACTGAGCAGCCCGAGTCAGGTACCTCGAGTGGAGGTGTCACAAATGGGGGGTCACGAGTGGGGGGGACTCACCAGGACGGGCTTGGGATCAGTGCTGAGCAGCCCCAGTCAGGGAGTGTGGGGGGATCACGAACAGGGGGGTCACGGGTGACGGGGGGGGGGGTCCCGAGTGGGGGGCACTCACCGGGGCGGGCTCGGGGTCGGCGCTGAGCAGCCTGAAGGCGTTCTGCACCTCGGGCCGCTGGTTGTAGGAGTCCACGGCTTGAGCCAGCGCCTGGGTGTAGGCGAGGGGGGCCGGGGCGGGGAGGGCATGGGCCCCCCCCAGCACCGCCAGCAGCACCAGCGCCCACGGGCTCGGCATCCCTGTCCCCCACGGCCACCCCGGCGCCACTTTTATCCCCCCCGGCAGGTCGGGGACCCTCCCCGGGGCTTGGCTCTCCCCAACCCCGCTCCGGAAACACCTGGTCCCAACCCACAGGGCGGCCGTTGTTTTTTGGGGACACGGGTGGAGGGACATGGAGCCCCAGGTGTCCCAATGGATGGGCCGTGACATCGCCCCCCTCGGGGACTCCCAGGGTGTCCCCATCCCTTGGAGCCCCTTGGTTGGCCATGGGGGGGTCGGGGGTCCCGGAGCCCTGTGGGAGGGGCGCAGGGGCCGCGGTGCCGGGTTGGTGCCCCCCGGGCTTGCACAACCCCAAACTTGCCCCATGGCTGTTTCCCAACGCCGGGGGTGCCCCCCCGGGCCCCCCCAAACCGTGTCAGCCCCACACACACAAACGTCTGACCCCGAAATCTCTTTATTCCAGCTCCGTTGGGGCCGGGGGGGCGGCGGGATGACCCCCGGGGGGACGCGCTGGGGGGGCGAGGCCGCGGGGGGGGCCGCGAGGAGGAGGAGGATGATGAGGAGGAGTGACCTGGGTTGGCGCTGGAGGTTTTTGGGTTGCCAGGGGAGCGGGGTTGGGCGCTGCCACCGGGCTGCTGTGGGGAGAAATAAGGTGGGCTTCACTCCAGAGCCCAAAAACCCGACCCCAAAGTGGGGGACACACGCGTGTCCCCCCCCCAGGATGGGGGTCCCGGAGCCCTCACCGGCTCCTCGCCACATTCCACCATCGACAGCGGCACGTCGGGCAGGAAGGTGAACACGGACACCTGGGCCGAGCACCGCTGCACCTGGGGACAAGGGACCCTCAGCACCTCGGGGACCCTCCTGTCCCCCCCCGGGCTCCCCCGTCCCAGCTCACCCTGCCCGGGCGGCCCCGGCAGCCGCGGGGGTCCGGGGCGGGTTTGGGGCAGGGCGGCTGCCGGGCCGTGAAGTTGATGCTGAAGTGGGTTCCCCAGTCGAAGCTCTGCCGGGAGAAAAGATCCATCGGGATCCCCACGGGATGGGGGGCTGGGGGCACCCACCTACACCCCCCCCGCCCGATTCCTACCGTCCTGGTGACTCCCAGCAGCTTGAGCAGCCGCAGGTCCTGCCCGTGGGTCTCCAGCACGGAGCGGGCCAGGTCGCGGGGGGCCGGCATTCCCGGCGGGATCGCGGCGCCCGCCGCCAGCAGCACCGCTCCCAACAGCAGCGCCATGAGAGCGGGACAGCGGGGAATTCTCTGCCGGCCCGGGATCGGCCCTCGGCTCGGGGCCCCCCGGCTCCGGCTCCAGGGTAAACACGGGCCCCCCGTTCCGCGGGAAGGGCTCGAGTTGCCGCTGTTGTCCTTGGCCCGGAGCCGGGAGGAGCTCGCCCGGACCTGGAGGGGATGCGGCGATGCCGGAGCTCGGCAGGGCCGATCCCCCTCCATGGCCCCTTCTTCCCTGGGCCTGCTCCCAGTTCTTGGCATGATGGAACAACTCCTGTCTTGCTCCTCCCGAACTGGGAGTGAGAGCATCCTCCCAGCTCCTGGGGAATAGAACCAGGAGCCCCCTTTCCTTTCCTGCTTTCTTTACATTATTTTGTTTTTTTTTTTTAAAATCCCTCTCACCCTGCTCAGATTCATCCAAACACCCCATCCCCAGGTTCTCCTTGGATTCAAGAACCCTGGATTTACCAAGGACTGCACTGGGTGAATCCCGCTCTCCCAGTTTGCATTCCCTGAGTGACTGGGGCTCATTTCCCTAAAATTCAGTATCTTCCTGTCCCCTTTGGGGCCAGGAGCTCCCCTTTCTCTTTGCTTCATCCACAATGGAAAAGCAAAGGAATCCCTGGGGAAGGAATCCCAGGGAGAGCAGCTGGGGAACACCAGAATCCCCCGGGATCCCCGTGCCTGGGAGCAGCACCCTGGAATCCCCTGGGACGTGGACAGCCCCGAGCTGCTGCTCTTCCAAGGGTATTTGATCCAGTATTCCCATTCTTATGGACACAAATCCCGGGTGGGAGATGTGGGAGGGAGAAGGGATGATGGAACACCAGGAGAGCAGCTCATCAGAGCCTCCTCTGCACATGGAGAACATCGGGATGAGTCCTGGAGAAGGTGCAATGAGCAACAACTGTGTTCTGATCCCAACGTTCCTGGGTGGGTTTTTCCCTTTCTAAAGCATGAGCAGCATGGAAAGCCCAAAGAAATTCCCACTCCCAGGAAGCCAGCAGTGGACAGTAGATGGAAGCAATGGATCTGTACTGATAGATCACATTTATAGCCAGATATGCTCATTATAGACCCCAAAATATACACAGTACCCCAATATAGACATGACATGTACACCCAGAGCGATCCCGAGGGACGCTGGGAGTCAGGAATGAGCAGGGGCAGGGGGTTGGGGTGGACATCCCGCTCCGAGCCCCCCGGAACGCTGGGATGGGGCAGGACAAGGGGGGAGCCCCCCATCCCTTGGCTGCTGGGATTAGTGTCACATTCCTGCCCGGAGGAGGTATGGCTGTGCCGAGGGCTGGCACGGGAAGAGCCGGGCACGGAGCGCTCCGGAGGGACGGCGGATCACGGTCATGCAGGAGAAGGGCTGATGCAGGGAAGCTGCTGACGGGCAGCTCTTTGGCTCTGCCAGCATTCCAAAGTTTCCTGGCACAAAACCCACCGCAGAAAAGACCTTTCCCAGCGGAGCACGACAAATCCACGACGTTTCTTTCTTGCCTCTCCTAAAAAAAAATCCTGGCTGTTCCTCTCCAAGCTGCCTCTTGGTCTTGGAAAACATCTCAGTATTCAATTTAAAGGACATCTTGATCACGTATTCCCCATTTTGAAACCCTCAGGCTGTTGGAGTCGTTCACATCCATCCCTCTCCAAAACGATCCGCTGGTTTAACCGACCTGTTCCTCTTCCTGGTTTCCCCATCCTGTGGCTCCTGTGGAGAAATCTTCCACATCGAGCTGAGGAAAGCACGAGGAGCTGGGAGGGTCTTGTGTAAGAAGCACCTGGAACCGACAGCGCTGGGTTTGTTCTGTTCTGAGACCCCCCTGTGTGACCACGATGCCCCTCGGGGGGTTCAGGTGGGTTTGGTGCTCCCAGAAGGTGCAGATGGATTTTCCAAAGTCATTCAAGTGGCTGTTTTTATGTCAGAATCAAGCCTGTCCCCCTCTCCCCCAGCCCATGGCAGTGCTTCCCAAAGGGAAATGGAGGGCGAGATGGATCCGCTTGGCCACTGCTCCGGGACAGGCCGAGGGGTCCTTCCCCACACGTAAACTCACCACGTTTGATCTTCCAGGACCTTCACCCCAAAGACCTCCCCGTGGGCATCGTTCCATCGAGTCTTTCCGCGCTCGTGCCTGGAAATCCCGGCACGCTCCGAACCTCTCGCTGAAGACCAAACACCCCCCCCTCCCAAAGTCCCCCCGGAACCTTCCGGAGCTCAGATGGTGAGGAGGGGGACGCAGCCCACGCCCACCCCGCCCTCGTGGCACACCATGGGCGCCATGAACGTCCAGCGGTTGCTCTCGGGGTCGTACATCTCCACGGAGCTGAGGTTGGACTGTCCGTCGTAGCCGCCCACGGCGTAGAGGCGGCCGCAGTTGGGCACGAGGGACACGCGGCTGCGCCGGCTGTTCATGGGCACCAGCAGGTACCACTGGTCGGCCCCGGAGCTGTACACCTCGGCCGCGCTCAGGAAGGCCGAGCCGTCGTAGCCGCCGCACACGAACATGCGGCTGCCGAGCGCGGCCGCGCCGTGGCGGCACCGCTTGTTGAGCATGTTGGACACGGCGTGCCAGGACGAGGTGTGCGGGTTGTAGTACTCCACCTGCGGGCAGGGAGGGCGCGGGACGTCAGGGAGAGCGGCTTCGGAAAGACCCGGGGAATGTCCCCCCATGCTGCTGAGGCACCACCGCCAACCCTCCGGGAAGTTTTGGGCGTCTCGTGACAAGACACTGAGGGGTTGGAGCGTGTGCAGGGAAGGGAAGGGAGCTGGGAAGGGGCTGGAGCAGCAGAAGCAGCTGAGGGAGCTGGGGGGGCTCAGCCTGGAGAAAAGGAGGCTCAGGGGGGACCTTCTGGCTCTGCAACCCCCTGACAGGAGGGGGGAGCCGGGGGGGTCGGGCTCTGCTCCCAGGGAACAAGGGACAGGAGGAGAGGGAACGGCCTCAGGTTGTGCCAGGAGAGGTTTAGGTTGAATACTGGGAAAATTACTTCCTGGAAAAGGCTGTCCAGCCCCGGCACAGTGGTGGAGTCCTCATCTCTGGAGGGATTTCAAAGCCCTGTGGATGTGGCACTTGGGGACATGGGTCAGTGGTGGCCTTGGCAGTGGCCGGGAATGGTTGGACTGGACCGTCCAAGAGGGCTTTTCCAACCTCAAGTTGAGGAGTTCCCAGGATCCCAGCCTTACACTGTTGAAGATCTGCAGCCCGTCGTGCCCTCCTGACACGTAGATCCGGCCCTCGAAGACGGTGACTCCGGCGGCGCTGCGGTTGGAGCTCATGGGGGTCACTGCTGTCCACCTTGGAGGGACAGGGCAGAGGTCAGGGACAGCCCCAGAGACTATTCCACGATTTTCTAGGACTGGCTTCCACCAACTCTCCTTTTACCACCCCTTATTTAAACCACTCTCACAGCCCAGATGCCCTGTGGTGCCCACGGCACATGAGCACAAAACTCATGGAAAAGCTGTAGGATGTGGAAGGCTCTTACTTGTTTGTCTCTGGAGAGTAGGACTCCACGGAGTTGAGGGATGAGTTCCCATCGTATCCACCGCACACGTAGATCTGCCCATCCAGCACCACCGTTCCCATGGCGCTGCAAGGAACGGCAGGACCCCGTGAGAAGGCTGGAGGTGCTGCCACACTGACCCCAACACAGCCTGCCTGGCCCCTGTGCCACCTCCTCTGTCATCCCAAAGAACCTCCTTTTCCCTGGATTCACTTCCAAATGGCTCAGTCGCACCCAAGCTGGGAGTCTCACAGGTTGTGAGCACTGCTGTGAGGACCTCAAATCCTGGGGGCAGTTCTGGGCCCCTCAGGACAAAAAGAACATGGAGGGGCTGGAGCATGTGCAGGGAAGAGAAGGGAGCTGGAAAGGGGTTGGAGCAGCAGGAGCGGCTGAGGGAGCTGGGGGGGCTCAGCCTGGAGAAAAGGAGGCTCAGGGGGGACCTTCTGGCTCGCTGTAATTCCCAGGAAGGAGGTTGGAGCCAGGGGTGAGTTGGACTCTGTTCCCAGGGAACAAGGGACGGGATGAGAGGAAAAGGCCTCAAGCTGTGCCAGGGGAGGGTCACGTTGGATACTGGGACAATTTCTTCCTGGAAAGGGCTGTCCAGCCCTGGCACAGCTGCCCAGGGCAGGGGTGGAGTCTCCATCCCTGGAGGGATTTCAAAGCCCTGAGGATGTGGCACTTGGGTCTTAACACCTTTCCTCCTCCATCAGTGCCGTGACATACCCACGGAATTTTGTTGAGCTGCTTCTCACCAACAAGCAGCACCCAAAATCAGCACGAGCATCCCCAAACCAGCCAAGCAAATCCCACCTGCTTCCACGCCGCTCCACTCCCTCCTCTCCCACACACAAACTCCTTGTCGGTGGCCACCACCCCCAGCACTCCAGCCTCGTTTTTCCCCGCTGTTCCCAAGGTCCCTCCCCGGGGAGCTGCACGAACCTCCTCTTGCTGTTCATACTTTCCACTTTGGACCAGGAATCCGTCTCTGGATTGTAGACCTCCACGGTGCTGAGCCTGAGCTGGCCGTCGTAGCCGCCGATGGCGTAGAGGAGCCCGTTGACCACGGCGACCCCGACGCGGCTCCGCGCCGTCGTCATGGGCTGGCACTTCTCCCACCGGTTGGCAATGGGATCAAACACCTCCACCACGTTCAGGGAGTCGCCTGCGTAAAAATTTGCTACTCAAATTAAAAGAGGGAGAGCTGGTGAAGCCCTGGGAACCTGAGGGAACCCCTGGTTTTCTTTGGGAAAACACCTGGGCTCTGCTGGGATGGGATGGCATCCAGAGGGACCTGGTCTAGTGGAAGGTGTCCCTGCCCATGCCATGGGGTGGGATTGCATGATCCTTAAGGTCCCTTCCAACCCAAACCATTCTGGGATTCTGTGCCCTGTCCTGGGCCCTCACATCCTATTCCAGCCTATCTGCTCCCACAGAGCCAAGGCAGAGGCATTTCCCAGTCACTTCCCAGCTCTCCCCCAGAGATGCTGCTCTGAACAATTCCCACAAAACACACTCCAGTACTCCAAAAGATCGTGGAACACTTCCCAGCTTTCCTTTGCTCTGCACCAGGAGCCTCGACGAGTCCCAGGCTGTGGAAGTGGCACCTCTAGTGCCCTCCAAGGGGCAGCAGAGACCTGCAGTCCCATCTGTGCTGTCGCTGCTTCACGTTTCCCTGAACACTTTCTGTTCCCTTTTTACACCATGGTCTGGCCCCTGTGAATATGTGGTGACTGCACACGTGATCCCACAATCCCAACAACATCCCAGAGACACCTCCAGGTCCTCCTTGGAGTTCCAGGCAAGGACACACCAAGAATATGTCCTAAATAAACCTCATCAGGACAGGATTTGAGTTGGAAGACGTTAAACTACAGGCACACCTTGGGCGCTCCATTGGAAGGGCCGGGAGGAGGAACCGCTCAACGCTCCAACCTGAGGGAATTTCCCCATCCCGTGGTCCTCCCCAGCTCCCCGTGGCCTTTCCACTGCAAGGTACCTGCCGAGTTCAGCCCTCCCACGGCGTAGATCAGCCCTGCTATGGACGTGCAGCACCGGGGGCGCGTCTTGAACGCCGGGAGGTGCGGCCGGCGCTCCGGCATGAGGTGGTAATCCTTGGCTTCGTCCACCAGATCCCTGGAATGCAGCAAGTCAGGAGTTAAAGAGGAGCTCTGACTGCCTGGAGGCAGAGGCAGATTTAAGCCTCTGTGACCCCACACCCCAGGCTCACCTGCATTTGTGGCAGCAGCGCACCAGGTCGTCCTGCTGGACGCGGTCCGTGAGGAATTGCGGCCGGCACAGCGGGAGGCGGATCTTGGAGAGGAGCTCGGGCAGGAAGGACTCCCTCTGGTCTCGGTCGTACCGGATCCAGGCCAAGGCAGCTTCAAACACCTTGGGAGAGAGGGGTGGGAAGTTGGGAGTTTTGGGTTTTGCTGCTGGCGCCACTTGATTGATAGAAAAAGAAATGGCATGGAATTGTAGCATCCCGGAGTGGTTTGGGATGGAAGGGACCTTAAGGATCACCCAGTGCCACACCCTGCCATGGGCAGGGACACTTTCCACTAGCCCAGGTTGCTCCAAGCCCCACCTAACCTGTCCCTGGACTCTTCCAGGGATCCAGGGGCAGCCACAGGTCCTCTGGCAAATCCATTCCAGTCCCTCCCCACCCTCACAGCCAGGAATTCCTTCCCAATATCCCACCTAACCCTGCCCTCTGGCACTGGGAAGCCATTTCCCCTTGTCCTGTCCCTCCATCCCTTGTCCCCAGTCCCTCTCCAGCTCTCCTGGAGCCCCTTCAGGCCCTGCAAGGGGCTCTCAGCTCTCCCTGGAGCCTTCTCTTCTCCAGGGGAACACCCCCAGCATTCCCAGTCTGGCTCCATAGAGGTTTTTTTTCCACCTCTGACTTATCCTGCAACAATCCCGGGGGATTGTACATTTAACACAAGTGTTTGCAGGGAGCTGAAGGAGCTGTGAAGAGAATTTTGGCAGAGGAGGTGGGACAGAAGCAAAATCCTGTTTATTTACTGAGAAAAACCAGCAAACTGGGAAAGGAGAAAGGGAATGCTGCTGCTCCATGAAAAACCAGGAGACAGGTTGGATGACAGGGATCCATCTGTTCACTTTTCCCCCATTCTCCCCCTCTTCCCTCACTTTTCTTCTTTTTTTCTGTATTTTTCTCTTTCTGACCCAATTTTTTCATCACTTCCCCATTTTTCCACCTTTTTTTGCTCTTCATTGACTTTCTTTCCTTAATTCTTCCTAGTTTTCCTTATTTTTCTTAATTTTTCCACTTTTCTCTCCACTTTTCCCTTTACTTTCTATTTTCCCTTTATTTTCACCTTTTTTCTCTTTGCTTTCCCCTGGTTTTCTCCCTTTATCCTTGGTTTTCTGTTTCCCCAATTTGGCTTCTTTTTTTCCCAATCTTTTCCTTTTCTTCCCACGTAATCCCTTTATTCCCATTTTTCTGCTTCGTTCCCGTTTTCCCCCATTTTTCTCGCTTTCCTGCTTCCCCCCCTTTCTTCCCACTTTTCCTTCTGTTCTCCCTCTTCCTTTTTATTTTCCCACCGTTTGCTTTTCCCGCATTGCCTTTCCTTGATATTTTTTGTTCGTTTTTCCATTTTGTTGGTTCTGCTCCCGTTTTTCTGCTTTTTTTTTCATTTTTCCCTTTTTTCCCTCTCATTCTTCCCTTTTATTTCCCCCCTCATTTCCACCATAGCTCTGTTTACCACCTCTTATTTTTCCCCACTGTCTTCTCCTCATCTTCATTCAGACCAGGAATAGGATCATTCCCATTCCCACTCCCAAGCCAAACCCCGCTCCAGGGACACACCTGCTCTTCAGACTTCACGTTGAGCTCATCCCTGGAAACGAGCTCCAGGACGTCCTCGAAGGGCAGGGCCAGGAACTCCTCGGACATGGAGACCTCCACGAAGTGCTGGTGGATGAAGCTGTTGGCGGCGTCGTAGAGCACCGCGCACATCATGGTCTCGGCGAACTGCCGCACCCCCAGGCAGTTCTTGGGATGCAGCCTGGGGAAAGCAGGGACAGGAGGGCAAGAGGAATGGCAGTTCAATGGAAGAGAAGCTGTGGCTGCCCCGTTCCTGGAAGTGTTCCAGGCTGGATGAGGCTTGGAGCAAGCTGGGCTAGTGGAAGGTGTCCCTGCCCGTGGCAGGGGGTGGCACTGGATGATCCTTAAGGTTCCTTTCCAAGCCAAACCATTCCATGACTCCATGGAGCAAGACAAGCAGGTTCCAGCTCCCTGAACTGACCCCCATGGAGATCTCCAGGTGAATCCATGGCAGAGCCAGAGGATGGGAAACACAGCTTAAAAATGTTCCCTCAGCCCTGCCAAGGAGGCACTGGACAGACCCAGGTGGCTCTGGGGCAGCCACAGCTTCTCTGGGGAATCCATTCCAGTCCCTCCCCACCCTCACAGCCAACAATTCCTGCCCACTATCCCACCTAGCCCTGCCCTCTGGCAGTGGAAAGCCATTCCCTGTGTCCTGTCCCTCCATCCCTTGTCCCCAGTCCCTCTCCAGCTCTCCTGGAGCCCCTTCAGGCCCTGCAAGGGGCTCTCAGCTCTCCCTGGAGCCTTCTCTTCTCCAGGGGAACCCCCCCAGCTCTCCCAGCCTGGCTCCAGAGCAGAGGGGCTCCAGCCCTGGCAGCAGCTCCGGGGCCTCCTCTGGACTCTCTCCAGCAGCTCCACGTCCTCCTGCTGTTGGGAGGGACTCTCACATGAGGGTGACTCCAAGGGCTCCCACAGATCTTGGTTACAACACAGCTGCCCCAAAATGTCCCAAATCTCAATTCCACTTTAGGAGGAGAGCTCGGTGTCCGTGTCCCAGCTCTCTGGGATGGGGGGAATCCTCTGCTTTTCCTGTTACTACCCAAATTCACAGCTGGGCACTCAAATCCAGGAGCTCACTTAGGACACCTGGCTGCTCCTGGGAGAATTTTGGTGGCCAATCCCTGTATTTGGTGGGTGTATTTAATGTCACTCCATGGAACACACTGAGCAGCTGCAGGGAAGCCAAGCTGGGGAAACTAAACCCGTCAGACTCCCTGGCACGGGTGGAGAATCCATGTGGTGCATTTCCAAAGAATATCCCAGCTTTCCATTTCCAGATCATGCTGTTGGAACAGTCTCACAGCCAAACACCAGTGGGGAAATCAAAAAACATGGGAGCAATTGAAGGCTCTGCCACAGTTTCCTGTGCAGCTCCTGGGCTGAGGCACTTTGTTCCCTCTCTGGAACATGTACAGCAGCAGGAAGGGCAATTCCTGCCCGGATGGGTTCCTAGAAAGGGAATGATTCCCTCCATTTTGCTCGGGATATCAATTCCTTTGGCTGGCCAAGGTCTTTTATTGTGTCCCAGGACCTCACAAGCCTGATAAGCTATTTTATAGGGAATGAGAATGACAGGAAAAGGGGGAATGGCTTTAAGCTGAAAAAGGATAAATTTAGATGGGATGTTGGGAAGGAATTCCTGGCTGGGAGGGTGGGGAGGCCCTGGCACAGGTTGCCCAGAGAAGCTGTGGCTGCCTCATCCCTGGAAGTGTCCAAGGCCAGGTTGGAGCACCCTGGGCTGGTGGAAGGTGTCCCTGCCCATGGCAGGGGGTGGAACTGGGTGAGCTTTAAGGTCCCTCCCAACCCAATTCCACAAATGACGAATTCTATTCTATTCTATAATTCCACAAATGACAAATTTTGGGATCCAAACACCTCCTCATCCCACTGGCAGGGGACATCCCGGCCCTCTCACACCCGACACAGGTGACTAAAGCCTTGCTGCTGTTGGGGAGCAGCCAAACCCCCGTCAAGAGACCCCCCCCCTTACCTTTCCCTAAGGAATGTACAACAGGCATCCTTGATGTTCTGGAGCTGCAGGAAACTGGCCCCCATGAGCAGGGACTGCACGTTCTGCTGGTCGATGGCCAGGTGCCCGTTGTAGGCGAAGTTGATGAGAGCCTCCAGCGCGCTGAAAACAGGGAGAAAGGGCGGGAATGCCGCTGGATTCCAGCTGGGATGGGCTCTACCCACAGCACAGGGTTTGCTGGGATCACCCAGAGCACCCTCCCCTGAGTGCCATGGGTGTCCCTGGGGTGTCACCTGGGGTCCATGCCCTGCATGACGATCTCCTCCTGCTTGCACTCCATCATGTCGTTGGTGAACATGGCGTGGAAGTACGGGATGGACGCCGCCAGCACGATCCGGTGGGCGCTGAACTTGTGGTCCCCCACCTGGAGCAGGGCAAAGGGGCAGGGGGAGGGATCAGCAGGGATTCCCGGCGGCACAGCTCCACCAGGATCCAAGGATTCCAGGCAGGTCTTTGCTCCCGTTAGTTCTCTCTGGCGGTTCAGCGCCTTTTTCCCTAATTTCCATGGTAATCTGACTCATCCCACTCCATGGCCATCGGAGATTTTTTCCCCTTACTTAAGCAAAATGTTCCTGTTTGAGCTTTGTTTTATGGGACGAACCAGCTGGCACAGCAGGTTCTCTGCATTCCAGGTTCTCCAAGGATTCCTTCTCCTCTACAAAACCCTTCACTCCCCTTTCATCTCCAAATGCTGTTTGGATTGAGGGTTTCCATGATTCCCAACAGTGCCTTCCCTCTCCCTCTGGGCCTCTGGTTTGCACACCCAGCAAACACAAACTTCCTGGGAGTTTACAAAGCAAAATTCCTGCCAGATGGAAAAAAAAAGAGGCGCTTTTGGAGAGCCTTGTCTTTGCCCCGGGCAGCCCTGAATCCCTGTCCCAGCTTCCTCTGTGCCTGGAATACGCTGCACCAATCCTGCTGTCCTGGATTCTGCAGAATTCCTAATTCCCAGAGCAAAATCAGAAGTGAAATGGTAGGGACTGTTAGAGCTCATGGAAAAAAACCCCTCACAGATACTTGTGTGTGACTGTGCAGGGATCAAGGTGTGGATCAATCCCTTCCCCTAATCCAAAACCACAGGGAAAACATCCTGGAGGCTCCAAGAACTGAGAGCTGGGCCCCAAATAGGTGCAAAATCACCATCAGCTTCCCTGTGTGCACACAGTGGGATGGGGAATGTCTGGGAAAAGGAGTCAGGAGTGCTTGGACAGGCAAAGGAGCCCGTGGTCCAGGAGGGGATGGAGCTCAGGGTCACGATCCCTGGCTCTGGTTAGGAAGGAATGTTGGTGGAGCAGATTCCCCACCCTGGCCAGAGCTTCAAAAATACTAAAATACCCCAAATTTAATGAGAAAGGCTCAGAAAAGAAGCAATTCCAGAAGCTGAGCGTTCCTGGGAGCTGACAGAACCTCCCTGTGCCCATGGGATTTTCATTGCCTCCCTCACTCCCAGGTGAGCACACCTGGGAATTCTGCTCCTGGTCACCTCTCCATGTCCAGGACACTCAGGTGCTGGAGGGGTTTTTTTTTTGGAATTCTCAATGGGGGAAGGTTTCCACAGGGCCAGGCCCAGCCTGGCTGACCACGGTGACAAACTCCACATTCCACATTCCACATTCCATCCCCCAGGAACACCCGACCTGCTCCGCAAGCTCCGGCACTTCCCGCTCCATTCCTTCCCCAGGGATGAGGCCATTCCAGCAGCAGCTGCTCCTGGCCCAGCCCACTGATGGAAGAATAAACAGTGGGAAAAACTGGCAACACCATCAAAATAGGTCTTATTAATGCACCTCCATCCTGCTGGGAAAGCCCTTCCCAGGGGTCTCGAACATCCCAAAACACAGAAAAACTCCATTTTTTTCTTGGATATTCCTGAAAGGTGAAGGGAAAAGGTCTCTAATCTCTAAAATTCCAAAAGATATCCCAGTGCCTGGAAGGAATTCGCTCCAACTGGTTTGTTTGGATGAGTGTTCCCATCCAGAGTGTGCAAGAAAAACAACATTTTCCTTGACTTTCATTTCAACTCCAAGCACACTCCAGTTCCAGGGATGCAGCGCCCTGATCTCATCCCCAACAGCCTCATTATCCCTAACACACCTGGGCATTGCAAAAGCCAACATCCACAGTCATCCTGCAAGATTCCTGATGGGATAATGAGAGCTGTACCATCCCTCATGTCTGGAGCACCACCCTTTTGGGTGGTCCTGCACTGGGAATGACCCCTGGGAGCAGCGACATCCACGGAGCTGCACCAGCAAAGAGCTTGGGAATATTTCTTGTGGACAAGATAAAAACTGGGATTCCTCCTTTTTGGAACCTGCTCCTGTAAAGCTTGAGGGCCCTCAGGGAGATGGGATCTCTGCTCCAAAGCCATTGTTATGTTCATTCCACCAGCACTGGGTGGTAAGTCCCGATGGAACAACTCCATTTCTTGCTGCAGGCAAGGGACAAGTTTTTCCTGGAGAAAATGGAAAATACTTCCAAGGGTGAGCACACAGAATGTGTCCACTCGGCTCATCCTCGTGTCTTCTGCTTCCAGAGTGCTCCCTATCTCTAGAGCCAAAGGATCTCCCTTCCCAGGACCAAACAAACACACTTTCCTACCTGATGGATTCAGGCTGGAATCACCCAAGTCTAAGGAGAAAGTGGGAAAGAGCTCATCCTCCTCCTGATATCATTCCAGGATGTTCTGCTTTACAGTGGATAATTTTAGCTCCCTTTTTTTTAAGGGAAAGGAAGCTACTTCCCAGGAAAAAGGAACTTTGCAAGCATCCTTCCAGACCCCAGGAGTCACAGAATTCCCTCCCGACACGTCTCCAAAGGAATGTGCTCCCGGACACCCCCACAGCACAGATGTTAACAAATTCCCGGGAACAGGGAGCCTTTCTCCAGGAAAATGGTGTAGGTGGAAGAAAGGCATCTATTGTTTTCCTGATGTCACCACCCCGCAGAGCTGAGGAGTCTGGAGTTTTTGGCAGGAAGGAGCTCCAGCATTCCCCAAAATCATCTTCTCTCGGTGACGTTGGCACCGGAGTCACCGAGAGCCAAAGCGGGAGGGGAGCTGTGTCCAACCCAGCCCAGCACGGTTCTGCTGGGAGAGCTCATGGACTGCACCTGGATCAGGCAATTCCAGGCACAAATCCAGGCTGGATGGAGAATGAGAAGAGACCGGAAGGGAAGGGTTTGGGGGTGTTGGTGGATGAGAAGAGAAGGCTCCAGGGAGAGCTGAGAGCCCCTGGCAGGGCCTAAAGGGGCTCCAGGAGAGCTGGAGAGGGACTGGGGACAAGGGATGGAGGGACAGGACACAGGGAGTGGCTTCCCACTGCCAGATGGGATATTGGGAGGGAATTCCTGGCTGGGAGGGTGGGGAGGCCCTGGCACAGGTTGCCCAGAGAAGCTGTGGCTGCCCCTGGATCCCTGGAAGTGTCCAAGGCCGGGTTGGAGCAACCTGGTCTAGTGGAAGGTGTCCCTGCCCATGGCAGGGGGTGGGATGGGATGATCCTTAAGGATCCCTTCCATTCCAAACCATCCCAGGATTCCATGATAATGTAACCAATGGCTTTGAAGCAGAAATCACATCCCCTTTGCACATCCAACAAACCCAAATTCCCAGGGAATTCCCTGCCAACTCAGAGGATCTGAACTGCTTTGCTGAATCCCAGTCCCTCCATGTCCTCCAGGGACAGGGAGCATCCTAAAGGGGATCAGCTCCAGCCCTGCTCCTGCAAGGGCAGCAAACAGACATTTCATGGAGTCCCAGAAGCAGAAATGCTCCTGGTTTCCATAAGGGAAGAGCTGATGGCAGCTCTTCCAACACATCCTGTCACGATCCAAACCAGCTCCCAACTGCTGCATGACAAGACTGGAGTCAGATCCTTAACCTGCAGCTCTCCTGCCTTGCAGATCTCCCAGCTCCTCCAAGCAAACAGATATCCTCTCTCCTTCCAGGCTGGTTTTCCTGGAGGATCTCCCAGACCTGCTCCAAGATCTGCAGAGCAGCCAAGCACTGGGAGGATGAAGGAGCTGGAATCAGGCAGGCAGCCCGAGCTGTCTGCAATTCCACTGATCCAGAGGCTCCTCCATTTCTGTGTCAGCTCTCAGGGGTTTGCTTTGGAAAACAGCCTGCTTTGGGAAAACTGGGATTAGGAGGGAAGAGAAGCCAAGAGGACTGTCACCTGCCAGTGACAGGCCTGCACATGGAACAAATAATACAGCCTCTCCAGAGCTTGGAATTACTTCAATTTTCCAGGCCTGGATTGTATTTTAAGAGACTTTTCTGTTTGGTCTTGGAATTAGTCATGGAAAAATGGCATTGGAGCAATTCAGGACCGAAGGAGGAGCTGCAGCAACAAGAGGGGCTCCCGTTAACTCCGCTCTCCAAGCATTTGGAAAGGCACAAACCTTCTCTCTTCCAACAGTTTGGCCAAGATTCCTGGAGGTGCCAGCCTGGCACTTGGACCTCCCTCCTCTGGCTCCGAGCAGGCAAGCAGGAGCAGGAGCTATAAATAGGATATTATTCATTTTATCCCCCCTAAATTTGTCAGTGAAGGACAGGATGAATATTCCTTGCCTGTTTGACCGTGGTGCACTCCACAGGATTCCAGCAGGATGTGTCCCCAGGGAGCACTTGTACCTTGGCCTGAGGCAGGGACAGCAAATCCCAGCAAACAGAGCTGCCTGGGCAGTTTCCATCCTGGCAGGATATTTGTCTTCCCAAAACAATCCTCGGGAAGAACATGGACACTGAGGGGCTTCTTCCCTGCCATGGAACAGCAGGGCAGGATCTCCAGGTCAGGGAATAACATCCCTAACACCTCCAGGAGAGCTGGAGAGGGAGCTGGGACAAGGGATGGAGGGACAGAACACAGGGAATGGCTTCCCAGTGCCAGAGGGCAGGGATAGATGGGATACTGGGAAGGAATTCTTGGCTGGGAGGGTGGGGAGGCCCTGGCACAGGTTGCCCAGAGAAGCTGTGGCTGCCCCTGGATCCCTGGAAGTGTCCAAGGCCAGGCTGGAGCAACCTGGGTAGTGGAAGGTGTCCCTGCCCGTGGCAGGGGTGGCACTGGGTGATCCTTCAGGTCCCTTCCATCCCAAACCAGTCTGGGATTCACACCAATACACACTTTAATCCTAAAAAAAACCCAGTGCTCTCCATCCCAAACCAGTTTTGCCACAGAATTCCCTCAGGTTCCAGCACAGGCTATCCCAAATACACCCTGTGGAAGGTACAACCACTTCCAAGGTGGATCACCCCCCTCAGTCCCTCTTCCCAGCAGGCTACAGCTGATCCATAGGGATGGAGCAGCCCCCTATATCCATGGGGTGCTCCCTATCCCACATCCTGCCTCCAAGACAGGCACAACCCTCTTCAGCTCCTCTCCCTGAAAAGTTTCAGGATGAGTAGGCTGGGAAGCACCTTCCCACTTAATTAAACTTCAGAGCTAATTCTGGAATGACTCAACATTGCTCCCACCCCACAGACTCCTCCGAGTTTGGAATCCTGAGGGATTCCAGCAACTCCTGCCTGGCTCTCCGAGCCCTCCCAGCCATTCCCTGCACAGCCAGGGACCCAATCCTGAGGATTTTCCATAGCTATTATTTCTTTGATGTAGGAAAGGAATCCTCTCCCGTGGGTGGGAGCAGTTTGATCCATAAACCTGCACCAACCCCACCCTCAGGCCCTCACAGACCCCCCCACCAGGGCTGGGGAGGTCCAAGACCCCTTGACACCCCACTGAGGGGGTTTGGGGGGGTCTCAGCACCACCTCTCTCCACTGACAAATCCATGGGAAGGGGGGACCCTCAGCTCCCCTTCCTGCCCATCCAAGAGGGTCTCAGCCACCCCCTTATCCCCCACCAAAGGGGCTTCAGGGGACTCCAGCTGCCTCATTCCCTCTGGAAAAGAGGTTGGGAGGGTCCCCCAGTGCTCCCTCAGGGACTGGGGTCACCCCCCAGGTCCTCCCTGGGGTCTCCCCTTACAGGCTGGGGTCTCCCCTCGGGGGCCTGGGGGTTCCTCAAGTCCGTTCTCAGAGTCTGGGGTCCCCCCACAGGGGGGCACAGGGGTCCCTCAGCTCCTTCTCAGGGGTCTGGGGGGTCCCTCAAGTGCCCCCTCAGAGGCCAGGGGGTCCCTCAGCTGCCCCTTCTGACATTGGGGTCCCCCATCTCCCCCACAAGGGCCAGGGGGTCCCTCAGCCCCCATCAGGGGCCGGGGGGATCCCCAGCTCCCTCTCAGGAGCCAGGTGGTCCCTCATCCCTCCCCTCAGGGACCAGGATCCCTCAGTCCCCCTCAGTTCCCCCCCAGTGACCGGGGGGGGTCCCTCACCTCTCACCCCTCGTGTCCCCCCCCCACCTCCCGCACCTTGAGCGTCACATCGCAGAGCTTGCCCTGCCGCCGGATCTCGCCCATGACGCCGTAGCCGCGGCTGGGCAGGTCTCCCACCGAGAAATGCACCAGGTCCTCGGGGTCCAGCTCGGGCTCCGCCGCCGCCGCCGCCGCCGCCGCCGCCTCCAGCATCGTCCCGGCCGCTCCCGCCGCGCTTCGCCCCCGCCGCGCGCTGGCCCCGCCCGGCCGCCGTACCCGCTCCGCTTCCGGGACGGACCGGAAGCCGCCGTTGCCATGGAGAACAGGAAGTGGACGCTGCCATGGCGACACCGGACGCCACCTCGAGCCGGAGCCGGAGCCCAAGCCCGGGCAAGGGGATGACGAAGGAGTCGCCGCCTCGCTCCGCAAGGGTTAGTCGGTGCTGCTGGCTCCGGGAGCGCGGTCACACGGGGGGCATCAACCCCCCAGGCATCGCTCTCCCCCTCACAGCATCCCCCTTTCTCCCCCCCGGGAACTGTTTGGGATGGAAGGGAGCTTAAAGATCATTTTTTCCACCCCGTGCCATGGGCAGGGACACCTGCCACTATCCCACGTTGCTCCAACCTGGCCTGGGACACTTCCAGGGATGGGGCAGCCACAGCTTCCCTTGGAAAGTCCCAACCCTTCCAGGCGGATTTTGCACAAATTCCTGCCCAAATCTTCTCACTCGAGGTGTGGGAAGGGAACCTCTCACTTCCAAGGCTTTGGGGAGATCGCTCAATCCGGTTTTGGTGCAGCAGAACAGGATCAGTTGGTCCGTGTGTGTCCAGGTGTTGTGTTTTTCCCATGGAATGGGGTCTGTCTTTCCCTGGCAGGAGAAAGATCAGCAGGAGGAGGTTGAGCAGCTGGAAAAACAACAAGGTTCTGCCTCCTCCTTCCAACAGGTAATCCCAGCTGGGCACAGAATTCCAGGCTGGTTTGGGCTGGAAAGGACCTAAAGGATCATCTAATTCCAACCCCCTGCCAGGGGCAGGGACACCTTCCACTAGCCCAGGTTGCTCCAACCTGGCCTTGGACATTCCAGGGAGGGGGCAGCCACAGCTTCTCTGGGCAATTCCCAACTCTTGGAGATGGATTTTGCCCAAAGTCCTGCCCACCTGAGCTGTTGGAAGGGGAACTTCTCAATTCCAAAGCCTTGGAGAGATGGCTGAATCCATGTTCAGTGTGGCAAAAGGGATCGGTTTTCCCGGGTCTCCAGGTGTGTTTTTCACATGGAATGGGGTCTGTTTTTCCCTGGCAGGAGGAAGAGAAGCAGAAGAAGGTTCAGGGGTCGGAAGAGCGACGAGGTTCTCCCTCCAAAACAAAGACTAATTCAAGGGTAATCCCAGCTGGGCCCACTTGGAATCCTGGAATGGTTTGGGTTGGAAGGGACCTGAAAGCACATCCACTATCCCAGGTTGCTCCAAGCCCCATCCAACCTTGGACCTTGGACACTTCCAGGGGTGGGGCAGCCACAAGTTCTCTGGGCAACCTGTTGCTTCCCATCTCCTGGTGTTTATAAACACTCCCAGGAATTGTTGCTTTTGTCCTCACATCCAGCAACAGGCATTGTTGCAGCGAGGAAAATTCCACTCCTTTGGAATTTGTTCTCTCTGATCCATAGGAGAATTCTTCCCCAGGATTTTCCCTTCCTCCTTTTCCCTGCTGTACTTCTTTCTTTGAAGAAATAATTCCCAACTGCTCCAACACTGGGTTTTGGTTTTTTTTTTGGACAGGCTTCTGCAATCTCCAGGAGATCCCAGGCCCAGGAGGAGGAGGAGGAGGAGAAGGAGGAGGAGGAGGAGGAGGGGAACAGCAATTTCTCTCTGTTCTCTGATAGTGACTCTTTCAGGTATCCCCCAAAGGTTTTAAATCCAACAAGTCTTGGTTCAGCTCCAACCTCCACATTTCATTTCAGAGCAGGTAAAATGGTGGAGAGATCCCAGAAATCCTGAATATACAAGAAATTCAAAAGATTTTGTCCCAAACTGTAGGTTATCACTAATTATTACATAATTACTGAGCACAGGCTGTCTGGAGGAAATAATTGAGGGGAAACTATGGGATCTACACCTTCCAGGGATTCCCAAACATTCAGTTCATGTGTCTCAGGTGCGGCTTTAGCAGCTGGATGATCCCTGAGCCCTCTTTAGGTGGGTTTTACTCAGCAGATCCTCCAGCCTGGCTGGATATTTGCTCCAGGAAACTGAAGTTTGGGTGTTTTTTAGGAATTTAAAATATTAAAAAAAACCAAAAGAAAATCAAACAAAAGAAAATCCCCCTCCTATTCCTGCAAATATTTCCCTTTGCAAGCCTAAGAGGAAGAAAACTTGTGTTATTGAACACTCCTGTGCCTGGTACACAGGAGGAAATCAGGATCATTAAGACCCTTCTCTTTTCAGTTTTCCAAGCAGGACAAGGCTGGAAAGGATTTCCAGCAGCTCTTTGCCCACAGTTGCTTTTAATAAAGAATAAAAACTGCAGCTGAACCTTTACCAACACTTAATTTTTAAATTTGACTGCTCTGGGGTTCTCCTTTTCCCGACAAATGATATAAATGCCATTTTAGGGATTGCAACATCCTTATTTTCCTGGCTTTTCCCTCTCTGTTTAGACCCATAAAGCCAATCCAGGCCTTTGTGCGAGTCAAGCCCACGGCTCATTTTGCCCGAGACATGATCAAGTTTGGGACAGACAACAAGGTAGAGTGAAAGAAATTCCCAAGTGGGAAAGGTTTGGAGTTTGCTTTCAGCTTTGCCCATGGAAAAGGCAGGATTTTCCCATCCCTTAAGGCCATGGATAACGTTTTGGGGAGTGTTGGTTCCCGTGTTCCTGCCTGACAGTGGTGTTGACTATGGAAAACACACTTCTGGTGGTACAATCACCAGGAAAACCCTCAGAAGGGCTGGGACTGACTGATCCAGGAGGAATTCCCAGTGGGAACCACAGCTTGGCACAGTATTTCTGTCCCCCCTTGTGCAAGTTCCTCCCTTCACCTTCTCGTGCTTAATTCAGAATTTCCCTGAGACACAAAATAATTGAAATTTAAACAGTTGAGCTTAACCACATTTCTTCTTTATTTAGAATAATTACCCCCAGAAATTTGAGAGTATTACCAGGTATTTTTAGCACATCCATAAGCATCCAAGGGAGTGAAATAATCCTGGTGTTTGTGCTCCCTTTCCTACTTAATTCCAGGTCCCCAGTCCCTGGAACTCTTCATGGCTGTTGAATTGATCTCCCTCTCTTTTTGGGTTGCAGAGCATCGACATCCACATCGAAAAAGATGCCAGGGGAGGGCTTGTGAACAACTCCTCCACTGACTGGTCCTTCAGGATGGATGGGCTCCTCCACAACACCTCCCAGGACAAGGTTTATGAGACTGTGGCCAGGGACTTGGTGGCTGCAGCTTTACGTGGCTACAATGGTGATTTATTGCTATTTTTGTAATTTTGACAATAAATAGGGGTTTGGTTTGAGGACAGATCCATTGACTGTTCTGTTTGAGTTTATCCTTTTGGTCTGGGATTTTCCAGGCACCATCATGTGTTATGGGCAAACTGGGGCTGGTAAAACTTACACCATGACTGGAGCAGCTGAGTATGAGCACCGAGGGATCATCCCCAGAGCTATCCAGCAGGTACTGGATCTGGGAAGAGGGGCTGGGAGGAATACCAGGGACACCTCTTGGATCTGCTCTCGCTGATAGAAAAGTGTTTTAACACAGTGAATATGATTTATGTCTTTTTTTCCCCCTTCATTTCACCTAAGGGATGAGGGTTAAAGAAATGAAGCAGCTTGGCTGTCATTCACAGAGGTTTAGTTCTACCTGCTTGTGGAAAAGTCTGGCTGCTCCCCAAAGGTCACCAAGCCTTCAAAAGGGGTGTTTTCCAAGCTACCATTTTGTGATATCCTGTTAAAACTGATCATAAAACCATTAAGGTTGGAAAATACCTCTAAGGCCCTGGCACAGGTTGCCCAGAGAAGCTGGGGCTGCCCCTGGATCCCTGGAAGTGTCCAAGGCCAGGTTGGAGCAACCTGGGCTAGTGGAAGGTGTCCCTGCCCGTGGCAGGGGTGGCATTGGGTGATCCTTAAGGTCCTTTCCAGCCTACAGCATTCCAGGATTCTCTGATTCCATAAGATCATTGAATCCAAATCCAAGTCAAGCCCTCAGGCAACCACAGCTCAGATTTAACTCCACACACCCAAACATACTTGGGGCTGTTCAGAAATATCTCTATATACATATCTCTACATATCTTAGATAAATGTATAGCTTATATATAGCTTAATATCTTATATCTATTTCTGTCTTATATCTATTTTAATCATATCTATTTTAATCCTGTATCTGTTTATATCTTACATAAACATCTACATAGAAATATCTTCTCTGGGAAACCATAAATAGCTAAAAATCCTGTCTGTGAACGGAAACAAACTCTGTGTCATTGTGCAGGTCTTCCAAGCAGCTAAAGAATCCCCTGGCCTCTCCATCACTGTCCTAATTTCCTACCTGGAAGTCTACAACGAGGCCCTGTTTGACCTCCTGGGCCCTGGTTCCAGGAACACCCCCCTGGCTGTCCTGGATTCCCCTCAGGGGGTTTGTGTCAAGGGTCTGTCCATCCATCCTGTCAGCCATGAGAAGCAGGCCCTAAATCTCCTTTCTGAGGCAAGAGAACCCAAACATTCCCTTTATTCTCTGTATTATTTTGTTGGCTGAGGGAGGAGGCAGGAAAGCAGGAGGTGTGTGGCCAGGAGGGTTGGGCAGCCAACACTCTTTGTTCTCTTTATTGAGGGTGGAACATCTTTGCAGCCCTTGTTCTCCCAAGGAAAATGTCCCTGGCACAGGGATTCTGGGAGATGCTCCAAGAAAAGGGTCTTTGGCAGATAGTTTGGGGTGATCATGGTTGGATTTTACAGCAGGACTGTTCACACAATGGGTTGGATTTGTGAGGGGAGTCTGATTGCTTAGATCAGCATCTTTTCCTTCTGGCTCCTTCAGTTCATGAGGAGAACAGGAATAAATGGTTGGATCTGGAAGCAGGAAGTGTGTTCTCACCCAGAGCCGTCTGGTGTCCTTAAAACCTTTCTCTGGCCTTTTTAATGATGGACCTGTGGTGTCCTGAGCTCTGGAATGTGCTGGAAATCCCTTTTTAAAGAGCAGAAGGATGCTGATGGAGGCTGGGATTGCTGGGGTTGTTCACCTGGAGAAGGGAAAGCTGCTCTTCTGTGGGAAAGATCCAGGGAGGTGTTCCCTGACTGTTCCTCAAAAAGCCACAATCCCATGAGCTGAGCCTTGAATTTTGTCTCCATTTGCAGGGTGGGACCAACAGAGCAATAGCAGAGCACGCCCTGAATAAGAATTCCTCCAGATCCCACTGCATCTTTACTATTTATATTGAGGTGAGAGGTCGAGAGATGTTTCAAACAGCTTTTTAGGGATTCAAAGAGGACCTTTGCAGTCTGTTTTTTTTTTTACTGTGTTTCAGTTCAAGTGCAGTTTATAATCTGTCCTCCCTCAGTGTCATTCCAGGGTTTACAGGAATCTCAAAGGCATTAAATCTAAAATCACCTTGATAGACCTGGCGGGTTCTGAGAGACTAAGCGAGCTCCCGGTGAGTGCTGGGAACCCCTCGGATCCCACGAGTTTTGGGCCCCTCAGAGCAAGACATGGAGGGGCTGGAGTGTGTCCAGGGAAGGGAAGGGAGCTGGGGAAGGGGCTGGAGCAGCAGGAGCAGCTGAGGGAGCTGGGGGGGCTCAGCCTGAAGAAAAGGAGGCTCAGGGGGGACCTTCTGGCTCTGCAACCCCCTGACAGGAGGGGGGACCTGGGGGGGGGTCGGGCTCTGCTCCCAGGGAAACTTCCTCCTGGGAAGGGCTGCCCAGCCCTGGCACAGCTGCCCAGGGCAGGGGTAGAGTCCCCACCCCTGGAGGGACTTCAAAGCCCTGTGGATGTGGCATTTGGGGACATGGTCAGTGGTGGCCTTGGCAGTGCTTGGTTGGTCTCGATCTCAGAGGCCTTTTCCACCCTCAGCAGTTCCCTGATTCCATAACATTCTGTATTGATCAGGATTTAAATTGCACCAGCCCTGTGACAAACACATCCTTTGGGAAGGAAATCCAAGTCCTTGTAGACTTGTAATGAAAAATTGAGGTCTCTGAAAGCTTGTTTTCAAACTGGAGAAAGCTCCAGGTCATGAATTTGTTGGGTCTGAATCAGCTCCTGACCCTCAGAGGTTTTTTCTCTGCTTTTTCCTGCTGTTTGGCCAGAAACATGTTATGGAAACTTCCCCTTTTGATCTCCCTTGCAGTCTGCAGGACACATCCAGAGAGAGAACTCCTACATCAACAGGTCCCTGACGTTCCTGGAGCAAATCATCCTGGCCCTGGCTGATCCCTGGAGGGACCACATTCCCTTCCGGCAGAGCAAACTCACTCACGTCCTCAAGGACTCCCTGGGTAGGGGCTGGGCCTCACAACAGCCCCAAAGGGCTCCTAAAAGTGCTGTTTCTATGAGAATATTAAGTCCTAAGGCCATAATTTATCATGGAATGGTTTGGGTTGGAAGGGACATTAAACCTCATCCAGTGCCACCCCCTGCCATGGGCAGGGACACCTTCCACTGTCCCAGGTTGCTCCAGCCTGGCCTTGGACACTTCCAGGGATGTGGAATCCCCAGCTTCTCTGGGAATCCTGAAAAACACAACCTTTATAAACTCCTGGAAATCACAGGTTTTATTCCCATGTTTTCATTGCATTGTCACTCCATGGAAACACACCTGACCTTTGTTTTTAAGTGACTCTGTGCCCTCTGGAGGGACAGGCATACTCTGGCTGTGTCCTTTGGACATCTTCAAATCAAAGTGGCTTTAGGTGGAATACTGGGAAGGAATTCCTGGCTGGGAGGGTGGGGAGGCCCTGGCACAGGTTGCCCAGAGAAGCTGTGGCTGCCCCTGGATCCCTGGAAGTGTCCAAGGCCAGGTTGGAGCAATCTGGGCTGGTGGAAGGTGTCCCTGCCCATGGCAGGGGGTGGGATGGGATGATCCTTAAGGTCCCTTCCAACCCAACCCATCTGGAATTTTGTGATTCTTCTGTATTTTAAACAGCACACAATATAATGAATTCCAGAAAAGGAAACAACAACACCCCCCCCCCCAATTATATTCTTTGCTTTATTTTTATTATTATTTTTTCCCAGGGGGCAACTGCAACACTGTCCTGGTGACCAACATCTGTGGGGAAGCTGCTCACGTGGAAGAGACGGTGAGTTGAAGGGATTCCTGCAGGATCCAAGCCTTGTTCCCACTGCTCCTTGGTTTAAAGAACAGCCTCTGGAGGGTCCTGGCAGGGAAACATCCTGCCTGATTCATCCCAAACGTTGGAAAGCTCATCTTATCTCAGAGGCTCAGAGAACAGACTCCTGTCAGCTGAAAGCCTGGAGCAGGGCAGCTCACATTTTAGCACACTGAGAGTGTTAATTATCATTATTATCCAGCTCTGATGGGTTTCCATGGGACATCACATAATGGGCTCACTGGAATTGCACCAGTTCACAGCAGAGCTGGATCAGGAATCAGGAGGAACCTCCCAACAGGTTGGTTTTTAACCTGTGAAACGATAAAATCAGGGAAAATCTCCCTTTGTGAACTGGATGAGCTTAACCACACCTGTAACACACAGGAGGGAATCCCTTGGAGCAGTGACATAGACTTCAAATGGATTAAAACTAAACAGTTAAATAGATTTTATATTTCCATGTCCTTGGATCTGACACGGAGCAGTTAAATAGATTTTTTATATTTCTGTGTCCTTGTATCTGACTTAATTAAGCAGTGACAGGTTTGGAAAATGATCTCCCTGCCAGTATCTCTTTCAGTTCCTTAAAATCCTTGTTTTCCAGTTGTCTTCCCTGCGCTTTGCTACCAGGATGAGGTGGATCATGGCAGAGCCAGTTGCCAACGTGACGTTTGAGCAGGAGGTAAGGAAAGAATGGGAATGGAGGAAGGAATTTTTGCTCAAAGTCATTAATATTTAGGATAATAACCTTAAAAACCAGAGGAAAATTAGATAGTTCCATAAGTCATCCCTTCTCAGCCAAGCTGACATTGCTAATTTTAGGTGGATGACAAAATGGATTAATATTAAACTTTTTAAATAGGTATCCAGTTAGCTGAGAGGGAACAGCCAGGCAGTGACATGTGGAAATTTTTTCAACTGCATGTGAATCTTTTTCTGATAAGATTCACCTCTCAGCAGAGATATTTTATTGTGAATTACTCCCCTGACATGTGGGGAAATCACCCCAGTCCCACCTGCAGCTTTACACGGCGTTATCCCCATTCCTGCTGGTGAAGTAACATCTTTTCCACAACTGGGAAAACTTGGTTGAACAAGGAAATAATTTAAGGAATTATTTAAAGAATAATTTAAGGACAAGGATCACAGGATTTTAGGTGTCCTGAGGGTACTTCCACAGCTGGAGGAGTGGAAAAAACCAAACCAGAGGAGCTGAAATTGGAGTGTTTAAGGAGCCTTTGTGCTTTGATGCTTCACAGGTCCCTTCAAAACAGTGTCCAGTTCTCCCTGAATCCCAAGATTTGGGTACTCCCACCTTTCTGGAAACACATTTTAAAGAGTGAATCCCTGAAGATATTCCAGGTTCTGGAGCCATTCAGTCCAACCCAGCCCAGGAGGCTCCCTCCTCTGTCCCAGTGGGGTCAGAGCTGCTCACTTCTGCTTGGCTTCCCAGATAATATCCTAAATCTGGAACTTGCTGATCCCTACAATGCCAGAGCAGGAAACCATCACATTAAAAAGCAGGTGGCCCTTCTTTTGATGGCTTGAGGAGACTCTGCAGGACAGAAACCGTCCTGCTGGGAGCTAATCAAGGGCAAAATGTGTTCCAGACCCACCAATTCCCTCTGCAAACCCTGAGGGAGCTGCTATCCAGCTGGGATATCCTCCAGCAGCCAGTTCTGTGCTGCTTTTAGTTTTTTTTTTTCCCCCTCCAATATAATTTAGTGATTTGCTCACCCTTTTTTTCCCTGTTAGGTGTCAGTGAAGGCTCTGGAGGAGGAGATTAATCTCCTGAAGCACGAACTGACCATGAAGGACATGTTTGTAAGGATCAGTTAACTCAGTGTCCAGTGGGATTGGATTCTTCCTTCTGCTTCCAACACCATCTTTTGGGGTTTAGGGGAAGCTCTGAAGATCCCACACAGGGAGGTTTTGTTGTAACTTCAATCCTGAGCCACCAGAGGTGTTTTTTTAAGGCTCTTGAAGCCCTTCTGTTGCTGGTTGGGATGGGAAGGGGAATGTTTGCTTCCCAAATCCCATCACCTGCCAAGTCAGGTGATGAGAATCCCAATCAGAAATGGGCACAGTAATGTCAGGTGTTTGCCAGACTGGTGGAATTCTGGAGTTCCAGACTGGTTTGGGTTGGAAGGGACCTTAAGGATCACCCAGTGCCACCCCCTGCCATGGGCAGGGACACCTCCCACTAGCCCAGGCTGCTCCAAGCCCTGTCCAACCTGGCCTGGAACAGTTCCAGCTTCTCAGGACAACCTGTGCCACCCTCCCAGAGAAGAATTCCTTCCTTAAATCCCCCCTTTTAGTTTCAAACCCTCCCCCCTCGTCCCACCCCGACAGGCCCTGCTGAAAGCTTTGTCCCCATCGTTCTCCTCTCCCCTCACCTGTTTGTAACTCCCTGATCCTCAGTTTTCCACATTTTTCCCTCAGGAAAATCGTTTGGTGTCTTACAGCCCCCTGACTGGTGCCCAGAGAGCAGCAATTAAATCCCAAGTCCACAAATACCTCAGAGGAGACATTGAGGAGATCGATGTAAGTGGCTTTTTGGTGAAAAAGAACTGAAATATTGATTCCATCCCATTTTCCTCCAGGAAGACACAATGGAAGTGTCTTCTGAAGAGGCTTTTTTTTCCACCCCAAAGCACTACAGAACTGTAATTTAACTCCTTTTTTGCACGTTAGGGACTGTCTCCCTGTTTTGGAAGATTGAGGACAATTTTCCTCAGTCCTAAAACCCTTTAAATTGGTTTATTTGGAGCTTCTTTAAAGAATGAATACCAACAGTGTTGGATTTATGCCTCTCTTCCTCAGATAGTGAACATCAGGCAAATCCAGGAGGTGTTTAAACAGTTCAAAGCAATTATAAGGTAAGATCATGGAATTCCAGGATGGTTTGGGATGGAAGGACCTTAAAGCTCATCCAGTTCCACCCCTGCCATGGGCAGGGACACCTTCCACAGGTTGCTCCAAGCCCCTTCCAGCCTGGATTGAAGGTTAAAATAAGGGGATGGGAATGAGCAGAGTTAATGTGATTTAATCTGGATCACAGTTATGGAAAGTATAAAAATACCCATCAAAAAGCTTCAATATCCAGGAGACCTGAAGGGAAGTCATGGAAAAAGAGAGGAAGAGAGTGGATAAAGATTCTGATGGCTGTGGGAAGCATGGAGGGGGAAGGTGGGGTGTTTGGGGATGAGACCAAGGGGAAAAGGGGGTTTTCTTTGGAAATCTGATGCTGGCAGGATCCCAGGTTTTCCCATGTGGAATATGATGCTTCAGGAGCTGTTTTCTCCCCCAGTCAACAGGAGAAAGACATAGAGGCCAAGTTACAGAGCAAATACCTGCTGGGAGACAGGGGGGAGTCCCAGGCTGACTCTGGGTCTGAGGTTGGTGAGGAGGTGGAAGATGAGGAGAAAGAGGACAAGGAGAAGAAGAAGGATAAGGTAATGCCTGGCCCAGAATCCACCTTAGAACGGGCTACTGTGCTGCCAAAATGGGATTTGCCTCAAGTTCAGCTTTTCCCTGTCAAAATCAAACTGAGAAATGATCCTGGGATGGGTTGGGCAAAAAATGTGTGCAGAGCAGAGGTGCACCAGTTAATGAAGAGGAATTCCTGTCAGCAGAGGGTAGGCCCATTATCTGACCTTAATAATCTATTAAATGGGAATTAGAATCCCAGAATGGTCTGGGTTGGAAGGGATCCTAAGGATCATCCAGTCCCACCCCCTGCCGTGGGCAGGGACACCTTCCACTAGCCCAGGTTGCTCCAAGCCCTGTCCAACCTGGCCTTGGACACTTCCAGGGATCCAGGGGCAGCCACAGCTTCTCTGGACAGCCTGTGCCAGGGCCTCCCCACCCTCCCAGCCAGGAATTCCTTCCCAGTCTAAACATTCCCCCTGATCCTATAAAATATAAACTAGGAGGTGCCCTGTCTACATCTCAGTTGTAAAAGGTGAGGTCAGATCACCTGGCTCTGCTGAGATCCCTCTTTTAATCCTTATAATTTCTGGAGCCAAGGATATGTATCATCCCTAGTCCATAAATCCTGCTGTGGACTCCAACACAGAGGTTTGAATTTCCCGGTCAGGTTGGACAATGGGGTGGGAGAGCTGCTGGGGAAGGGCTGCTCAGCTTCCATGGTGCAGACAGATGGTTTCTTCCTTTCTGGTTCCAGGCAGGTGTGGGTGATTTGGATGCTGGTTTGGTGCAGGAAGTGGAAAAGCTGCAGAGAGAGGCTTTGGAGACTGGAACTTCCTCTTCCTCACCCGTTCCTGGGGAGAAGAAGGAAGACAAGAAGAGTGAGGAGCAGATCAAGTGAGTGAAGCACCAGGCAGTTCTTCCTTTTCTCTGATAATCGTGAAATCATGGAATTGTCAAGGTTGGAAAAGGCCTCTGAGGTCATCAAATCCAACTGGTCCCCCAGCACTGCCAAGGCCACCACTGACCATGTCCCCAAGTGCCACATCCACAGGGCTTTGAAATCCCTTAAAGGATGAGGACTCCATCCCTGCCCTGGGCAGCTGTGCCAGGGCTGGACAGCCCTTCCCAGGAGGAATTTTCCCAATATCCAATCTAAACCTCCCCTGGCACAGCCTGAGGCCGTTCCCTCTCCCCCTGTCCCTTGTTCCCTGGGAGCAGAGCCCGACCCCCCCCTTCTCCCCCTCCTGTCAGGGGGTTGCAGAGCCAGAAGGTCCCCCCTGAGCCTCCTTTTCTCCAGGCTGAGCCCCCCCAGCTCCCTCAGCTGCTCCTGCTGCTCCAGCCCCTTCCCAGCTCCCTTCCCTTCCCTGGACACACTCCAGCCCCTCAGTGTTTGTCCTGAGGGCCCAGAACTGCCCCAGGATTGGAGGTGGTGCCACACCAGAGCTGACACAAACCAGGGGCCATTGGCCTCTTGCTCCCCTGGGCACACCTGGGCTCATGTCCAGCTTCTGTCACCAGCACCTCCAGGTCCTTCTCCAGCTTTCCAGCTGCTCTTCCCTGCTCCTGGAGCATTCCAGCGTTGTTGAGACCCAAGGGCAGGACCTGGCCCTTGGCAGTGACTGGCTCTGGTCAGGCTGGGATGGGCAGCCCATGGATGAGGCAGGGAGGGAGCTGGCAGAGGAGTAGGGAAGGAGAAGAGATTTTGGGAGGGAAGGGGGAGCCAGTGAGTCCTGAGTAGAGAAAGATCCTTCAATTTACAGAAGTAAATCCCTGCTTGGCTCCTTCCTGACATTTCCCCGAAGCCCTTGTGTCAGGGATACAGCAGCTCTGGCTCCAGTTCCCTCTGATGAAGAAATTAATTAACCTGGTTCATCTTTTCCACCCTGGCAGGAAGGAAAAACTTGTGACCCCTTCCCTTGAAAGGGATCTGGATGGTTCTGCACCACCAGAAACTCAGGAAGAAAGTCTCACCAAGGATGTGGATGAGGAAGAGGGAGCAAGTGAGCAGGATAGAAAAGATAGTGAGCAAGAGCTCTCCTCAGGGGAGAAGCCCCAGCAGCCCAGGTAACCCTGGAGGGGAGTAGATCCCCCTTCCCAGGTGGTGGTTTCCACTGGAGTAACAGGACTGTGTTCCCTGAGCACAACTACAGAGCAAACAGCAGGGACTGGGGGATCTTCAGTGCTTGGATGTAAAAATACAGGACAGGAATGGTTTTGGGAACACCCTGAGCACCCAGTTATGTTGGTGGTGGTTGTCACCTCCATGTGCTTTGAGCTCTGTCCTGGTCAGCTGGACTTTTAATTGGGAAGTCTCTGAAAATTACAGCATTCCTTCCCCTTTGGTTAACAGGAAAAGTGCAGAGACATCTCATATCCAGCCACAACCCCCCCAGAGTCATGGAAATGGGTCCTTACAATCGGAGAATCATGGAATGGTTTGGGTTCCAAGGGATCTTAAGGATCACCCAGTCCCACCCCCTGCCATGGGCAGGGACACCTTCCTCTATCCCAGGTTGTTCCAAGCCCCATCCAATGTGGCCTGGGACACTTCCAGGGCTGGGGCAGCCACAGTTTCCCTGGGAAACCTGTGCCAGGGCCTCCCCACCCTCCCAGCCAACAATTCCTTCCCACTATCCCATCTATCCCTGCCCTCTGGCAGGGGAAGCCATTCCCTGTGTCCTGTCCCTCCATCCCTTGTCCCCAGTCCCTCTCCAGCTCTCCTGGAGCCCCTTTAGGCCCTGGAAGGGGCTCTCAGCTCTCCCTGGAGCCTTCTCTTCTCCAGGGGAACCCCCCCAGCTCTCCCAGCCTGGCTCCAGAGCAGAGGGGCTCCAGCCCTGGCAGCATCTCCGGGGCCTCCTCTGGAGTCTCTCCAGCAGCTCCACGTCCTCCTGCTGCTGTTCCCAGGGCTGGGGCAGCTCTGCAGGGGGGTCTCAGCTGAGACAGGGGCAGAGGGGCAGAATCCCCCCTTCCCCTGCTGCCCCTCTGTGGGATCAGCCCAGGCTGTGGGTTCTGGACATTGGGGTCCCAGGGAAACTGTCCCAGGAGAATTTACTCCTGGAGCACCTCAGCACATTTCCGTGTTCCTCCGTGCCCTCCACACGTATTCAGTGTTCCTCTGAGATCCCTGAAATCCTGGAGCTGGCAGGACAAGCTGCTGCAGCTGCAGCTGCACAAGGCACATCCCCCAGCAATTCCAGCAGCTCGGAGCTGGCTGGTGGAGCTGGAGCTGTGGCAGTTTGCCCAGTGGCTGTTGTTTACAACCCTTTGCCAGGATTTTGGCACGGGAACAGCGTCCCACAGTCCTTGAGGAGCTGGAAAATGCCCTTAAGAGGTCAGTCAGGATATGGCAGCAGTTGGAGCTTGGATTTGACCAGGCTGGACTGAGGAATGTGGGGACTCCTGGGTTCCTGGGTTGGAATGAGATGATCCTTAAGGTCCCTTCCAACCCAAATCATTCTGGAATTCTGTGATTCTGCCTTCTCCTCCCAGATCTATCCTGCTCTCCAAAGAGCCTCATGCAGCACAGAGCAGCACTCATGGAGTGTGATGTTTTCCCTCCTCCTGCCCAGAGTGGTTCCTGTTGGGATGAGAGCTGGTGTTCGTGGGGGCATCTTGGCATCAAAGCCATTTCATGGAAAAGCTGGGAATGACACATCCCACTTGGAATTCAGACTTTCTAAGCAGGCAGGACTTCAAAGCCATGGCAGCAGCACTGTGGGGTTGGCAAAGCAGGGAGCTCCAGGGTTGGGTTGGCAGAGGTGGCTGATCCAGGCTGGGAATCCAGCGGGGAAAGAGCAAAGGAATTTGTTTAACAATAGGGAGGAACAATAGTCATTATTTTTGTGGAAACTCAATCCATTAGAGGCCTGCTTTCCAGGGAATGCTCACTTCTGAGGCATCTCCTGAGGAATATGGTGTCTGTGTAAATAACTTTGTTCTGGGAGTATCCTGGGGGACAGTGGGTTTGGAGGTTGGCACGGGAATGATGCCAGGGCACAGCCAGAACACAGAGATCCTCAGAGAGGATCCCATCAAACCTCACCCATGGCCATTCCCAAGGATGGTCAGGCACCTTAAATCCTGGAATCAGGTTTGGGGTCCACAGGCACAGGACAAACACTGAGGGGCTGGAGCATGTCCAGGGAAGGGAAGGGAGCTGGGAAGGGGCTGGAGCAGCAGGAGCAGCTGAGGGAGCTGGGGGGGCTCAACCTGGAGAAAAGGAGGCTCAGGGGGGACCTTCTGGCTCTGCAACCCCCTGACAGGAGGGGGGATCTGGGGGGGGTCGGGCTCTGCTCCCAGGGAACAAGGGACAGGAGGAGAGGGAACGGCCTCAGGCTGTGCCAGGGGAGGCTCAGGTTGGATATTGGGAAAATTTCTTCATGAAAATGGTTGGAAAACATTGGAAGAGGCTGCCCAGGGCAGGGGTGGAGTCCCCATCCCTGGAGGGACTTAACAGCCCTGGGGATGTGGCACTTGGGGACATGGTCAGTGGTGGCCTTGGCAGTGCTGGGGTAGCAGTTTGACTTGGTGATCTTGGAGGGCTTTTCCAACCTCAACAATTCCATGATTCCACGATTCTGTGCCACAGAGCAGAACAAACTGCCCTCCCCACGTCTCTGTCTGGTTTCAGCTTGCCCCCATCCAAGGCAGAGGCGTTTGAGCTGTTTAAGCAGGAGGCTGGACGTGAGATCAGCAGGATCTTCAAGGAGAACAAGAGCATCCTCTTCGCCAGGAAGAGGAGCAGCAATTCCCTGGCCCGGAGGATCAACGACATCAAGCGGGAGATGGAGGCAGTCAGGGAGGCTCTGGAGGGGAAGAAGCGGAAGCGGTGGCAGGAGGGTGAGTCCCTGTGGCCAACAAGGATGTGGCAGAGGAATGGAGCTCTTGGCTTCAAGGAATTTTGGGTGGTGAGACCACCAACCCACCACTGCTGGTTGCCAGGGCAGTGGGACAGGCCGGGCTGTCACCTGAGTCCTCCAGCTGAGTCCTCCACACTTCACCTCCCTGAGCTGAGCTGCTCAGGCTTTACACCTGAGGGCAGGGTGAGATGGGATATTGGGAAGGAATTCCTGGCTGTTAGGGAGGGGAGGCCCTGGCACAGGTTGCCCAGGGAAGCTGTGGCTGCCCCTGGATCCCTGGAAGTGACCAAGGCCAGGCTGGACAGGGCTTGGAGCAACCTGGGCTAGTGGAAGGTGTCCCTGCCCATGGTGGGGGGTGGTACTGGGTGATCCTGAAGATCCCTTCCATTCCAAACCATTCCATGATTCTCAGTAGCACTGGTTTAACTGTCCCAAAGCACTGACCAGGATTTAGCCTTTAAATCCTTTCCCACGGCTTCCCTGGGATTTTTTCCATGGGATCCAAGTGAAGCCCTCCTCCAGGCTGTCCCCCCTGCAGAGCCCTGTCCCTCCCCTCCCCTCCTCCCTCACCAGGGACATTCCTCTCCCTTTCCCCCCTCCAGGAGAATACACTGACGAGGAGGGCCAGGTCATCATTGATGAGAAGGAGTTTTCCCTCATCCTGAAGCTGAAGGAGCTGAAGGAAGAGCACAGGGCTGGTTATGCTGAGCTGCAGGACCTCAAGGCAGAGATCCAGCACTGCCAACAGCTGGTGGATAAGTGCCGGAAAAGGCTCATCTCAGGTGTGGATCCACAGGGCCCAGCAGCCTCTGGATAAATCCAGGCTGGAGCATTCACAAGCATCACGGAATCCCAGAATGGTTTGGGTTGGAAGGGACCTTAAGGATCATCCCATTCCACCCCCTGCCATGGGCAGGGACACCTTTCACTAGCCCAGGTTGCTCCAGCCTGGCCTTGGACACTTCCAGGGATCCAGAAGCAGCCACAGCTTCTCTGGGAAATCCATTCCAGTCCCTCCCCACCCTCCCAGCCAGGAATTCCTTCCCAATATCCCATCTAATCCTGCCCTCTGGCAGTGGGAAGCCGTTCCCCCTTGTCCTGGCACTCCAGGCAGTTCCCATCCTCTGTTGTCCTTTTCCCTGTTCCCTTCCAGACCAGATTTTTTTGCTTATTAAGTGACTTTTCTTTTTGACCTGACACTGAATTCCTGCAGATTCTCTCTCCCAAATAACAACACTCTGCTACTTGGTCACACCAGTAGGTGCAACACTGGGAAAAACCTTTCCACAAGGAATTTAACAACAGTGCTCCCACTGCTGCCCTTGGACCTCATCCTTGGTTTTATGTGACAGAGGTGGTGGTTGAGGAATTGCCCTGGGACAGGGCTGTGGCTCCGGACTCCAGGTGAATCCTCTTCCCCCTGGGAGTTCCAGGTCCCAGAGTTGCAGCCTTGGCAGGAAGCAGAGCTTGGTCACTCCTCTGCCAGGGGTGATCCCTGCAAATTCCTGCTGTGTTCCAGGTTTGAACCTGTGCACTCAAACTACCCCTGCTGTATCCCTGGATTTGTCCCCTCCGTGTACGAATGCCAGAGCCCCAAACATTTGGATGTTGTGCACATGGCAACACTTGATTTCCACAAACATGCCAGGGCACAGCTTGGATCCGTCAGAGCAGATTCCATGGAGGAAATGCCAGGGATTGTTCCAGGGATAGACAGGGCCCAATCCTAACTTAGCCACTGGTTCCCCTTGGATCCGGGTTTGGCACTTTTGGGTGTTCCAGATGTTTGTTGGAATATCCAAGACTCTCCCTATCAGGAGTGCAGTGCCTGGGAAATGCCCAGGATTAATAAGGACAGAATTCCCACCTGCTGTCTGTTGTCACGGGCTATTATGGGATGGCAGGCGGCTCTGCTCGAGCGGGTGGGATTGAAACCCGAGCCCCAGACGTGCTGACCATTCCAAAGGAATGATCCCGATCCATGGGCTGCAGGAACGGTGCCATCTCGTGGCCAGGGAATGTCCCCAGGAGCAGCAGCCACCTCCAGCACAGCCACCAGCCCCCTTAAATCAACTTTTCCAAGAGTTTAAACTCAAGATCTTGGAATTCTGAGCTCCCCTCTGAGGGTTTAAGAGCACCGAGATCCCGCCCAATCCATAGGCAGGGAGAACCACCCCACTGTTGTCCCTTGGGTCATTCCAGGCTGTTAATGCCCCCTCTTTGCTTTGCAGAGTTTGAGATCTGGTACAACGAGTCCTTCCGTATCCCTGAGGATGTGCTGGAAGCTCTGAGGCCCGGTGGGAGCATCAGGCCTGGAATGATTCCCCTGAACAGGGTCATGTGCCTGGTGAGTTGTCTCTGCTTATCCTCCTTGGTGGAGATGAGGGAATGAGGGAGGAGGAAGAGGAAGAGGAGGACCTGGTGCTCTGTGAGCAGAGAGGGACTGTCTGGAGCCACATCCATTTAGAGCCTAAAACAGGACAGTGACTGAGGGACCTGGGAATGTGTGGAATATCAGGCACTGGGCATAGTGCCCGGAGGTGGAGGGTGCTTGGGAGCCTGGTTTCCAGCCTGGTTTCCAGCCTGAGGGATCCAAAGTTTGCAGCCAAACTATTGTGTTTCCTTTTGTGGCAACTGAGACTTGGTGAGTTCTCTGCCAGGAACCACCACTTGGGGTGCCGGGGGCTTTCCTGCTCCTGAAAAGGCACATTCCTGGAAAATTCTCATTTCCCAGAATTCCTGCATCTCCCCAGCATGGGCAGCAGCGGAGGGGGGGATTCTGCCCCTCTGCCCCTGTCTCAGCTGAGACCCCCCTGCAGAGCTGCTCCAGCCCTGGGAACAGCAGCAGGAGGACGTGGAGCTGCTGGAGAGAGTCCAGAGGAGGCCCCAGAGATGCTGCCAGGGCTGGAGCCCCTCTGCTCTGGAGCCAGGCTGGGAGAGCTGGGGGGGTTCCCCTGGAGAAGAGAAGGCTCCAGGGAGAGCTGAGAGCCCCTGGCAGGGCCTGAAGGGGCTCCAGGAGAGCTGGAGAGGGACTGGGGACAAGGGATGGAGGGTCAGGATGAGGGGAATGGCTTCCCAGTGCCAGAGGGCAGGGTGAGATGGGATACTGGGGAGAAATTCCTGGCTGTGAGGGTGGGGAGGCCCTGGTACAGGTTTCCCAGGGAAGCTGTGGCTGCCCCAGCCCTGGAAGTGCCAAATCCAGCACGAAAACATTAAATAGAAGCTGGTGTCTTTAAAATGATCCTTCATTCAAGCCACGTGTGCTCACACCTTCCCCATTTTCCCTGGAGAAGCCCAGGATGGACATCAGCTGGGAGCTGGACCATGCTGAGCTTGGCCATCCAGGACCCTGTGGAATTATCCTGCATGGAAGGGGGACTGTCCTGTGGGAAGTTCTTGGCAGAGCATGGCTGAGGGAAGTTTCTTTGGGAAAGCCTTGACCCTTCTCCCAAAGTCCTGCCCAAATGTGCCCATCTAAGGTGAAGGAATGGGAACCTCTCACTTCCAGGGCTTTGGAGATGTGGCTGAATTGACTGGGACCAGTTGACTCGTGTCTCCAGGTGTGTTTTTCACATGGAATGGGGTCTGTTTTTCCCTGCAGGATGAAGATGAGCAGGACAAGTTTGAGCGGCTGCAGGAGACCTGCCTGCCAGGGTGCCCGGGATCCACCCCCTTCTACAGGGCCAAGATGCAGGTGGAGCAACAGGTGAGCCCAGCTGGGGCAGGGACCATCCTGGGATGGGATGGGCTGGGCTGGGAGGGACCTCAAGGACCATCCCTTTCCACCCCCTGCCATGGGCAGGGACACCTTCCACTATCCCAGGTTGCTCCAAGCCCCGTCCAACCTGGAATGGAACCCCCAGAGAGAGGTGGGGGGGTTCCCCTGGAGAAGAGAAGGCTTCAGGGAGAGCTGAGAGCCCCTTGCAGGGCCTAAAGGGGCTCCAGGAGAGCTGGAGAGGGACTGGGGACAAGGGATGGAGGGATGGGACAAGGGGGAATGGCTTCCCACTGCCAGAAGGCAGGGATAGATGGGATATTGGGGAGGAATTCCTGGCTGGGAGGGTGGGGAGGGACTGGAATGGATTTCCCAGAGAAGCTGTGGCTGCCCCTGGATCCCTGGAAGTGTCCAAGGCCAGGTTGGAGCAACCTGGGCTCGTTGAAGGTGTCCCTGCCCATGGCAGGGGGTTGGAATGTGACGATCCTTAAGATCCCTTGGAACCCAAACTGTTCTGGGTTCCATGAAAACATTTCAAACCAGCTTTTCAGTGCTCAGGAGAATTTCCCAGGATTTGTTGTGCCCTCCTTGGAGCCTGCTGGGACCTACCACCGGCAGAGCAACGCTGGTGTGACGGGGATTTTTCCAGCTTTTCCCAGCACCACCTGGAAAGGCTGGGAAGGGGTTTGGTTTTGTTTTTCAGGTAAAAAGCTCTTACAGGTGAGAACTGTGCTGTGAAATCCAAGCTGATCCCTTTGTGTTCCCTGTTCCCAGCAAACCTTTGACAGGACCATGCTGGCCCTGCAGAAGATGCGCAGGAAGCCCGGGATCGTCAGGGCTGCCGGGAAGAACAAACCCCCCTCCTCTCTGCGCATCCTGTAGCAGGCTGGGCTCAGCCTGGATCCCAGCATTCCCTGAGGAATGCCAGCTCCCAAAAGTGCCTCGTGCTTGTGTCCACCATCGATCTGTAAGAATAAACACTGGGAAAAGCAAAGCATCCAACCTTTGTGCAGGTTGGGACGGTCGCTGGGAATCGATCCCGCTGTTTGCACGGGACACGAGCCAGGGAGTTCAAACACCCCTGGTTTTCCTGAGCCTCTGGACAACCCAGGCTGCTTCCACCTCCCTCTTTCCTGGTGTTGGAGCCACTGGTCTCCTGGGCTTGTTGCTGTTGGAGCAACAAGTCTTTGCTGGTTGGATCTGCCTGGAGAAGGGAATGAAACAATTTCTGGGTAATCATGGAATGGGTTTGATTGGAAAAGCCCTCCAAGATCGAGTCCAACTGTTCCCCCAGCACTGCCAAGGCCACCACTGACCATGTCCCCAAGTGCCACATCCACAGGGCTTTGAAATCCCTCCAGGGATGGGGACTCCACCCCTGCCCTGGGCAGCTGTGCCAGGGCTGGACAGCCCTTCCCAGAAAAGAATTTTCCCTAAAATCCAACCTAAACCTCCCCTTGAGGCCGTTCCCTCTCCTCCTGTCCCTTGTTCCCTGGGAGCAGAGCCCGACCCCCCCCGGCTCCCCCCTCCTGTCAGGGGGTTGCAGAGCCAGAAGGTCCCCCCTGAGCCTCCTTTGCTCCAGGCTGAGCCCCCCCAGCTCCCTCAAAATTATTTGGGAAGCTGGAATTATGATGCTGAAATCTCCAAAGTGCTCCATGGCCATCAGGAACATCCCAGTGCCCAAACCAGGGCCAGCCATGGTGGGATCATCCCGAATTCAAGCATCTCAGGGCGGAGGTTTTCCATACGCTCCATTTCCACAGAACATTGGGAAAATTAATAATTCCACAGTGTTCAGTTTGGTTCTATTCCCATAACAGCACTTGCTTCCCAGAAGGGAGTTGGAGAACAGCCCAGAAATCACCTTTCCTTTGGAATTATCTATTTCCAAAGGCTCATAAAGCTGCTGGAAATTCAACCCAGGCTGGATTTCCCAAGAAAACACTTCCACACAATCGGATCTAAGCCTTTCCTTTGTCCATCCACCCCTCCCCTGCTTCCCACCCAATCCCTGTGGGTCCCTGCTGCCCGTGCTGTGCTCCCAAATCTGGGAAAATCCTGAAAAATCTCAATATTGGAAGCTGCAGCTGTGGTTTGGAGGATCCTGTGTGAGCGGGAAGGTCCTACTGCATCCCAAAAACAGGTGGGTCTCCTGGGCTGAGCTCCCTGGAGGAGCTTTCCCAGGGTTTGGGAAGCTGGGAAATGACCTGTGAAAGCAAAAGAGAGTTTTTAGGGTTTTTTTGGACATTTCTCTCTGAACATCCCAGGGATCCCCCCCAGCCTGGGGGCAGGAGCAGCCCCGGGAATGTGGTGCCAGTGGTGCCGGTATCCGGGCCGTGATCCTGGGGGTGCCCGTGATCCTGGAGGAGATCCCAGGCTGCCAGTGATCCCTGTGTTCTGGGAATTCCAGAGGTGTTGGTGTCCTGTGGTGCCAGTGTCTGGGGGTGTGGGTGATCCCGGGGGTGATCCTGGGAATGATCCATGGGGTGTGGGTGATCCCAGGGCTGCTGATACTGGACTATGGATGATCCCGGTGTGCCAGTGCCCCAGGGTATGGGAGATGCCAGGAAGGCAGATCATCCCAGATTCCAGGGGTGCTGGTGTTCCATGGGTGATCCAAGGGCCTGGTGATCCCTTGGCTGATCCTGGCAATCCCAGAGGTGACACCAGTGAGATCCTGGTGTGGTCCTGGGGAGATCTCAGTGATCCTGGGGGTGATCCCAGGGTGATGCTGAGGAGATCCCGGGAAGATCCTGGTGGTTCCGTGAGTGATCCAGGTGTAGCCCTGGTGATCCCAGCAGTGCTGCAGCTCATCCAGGTGTGATCCTGGTGATCTCCCATCTGATCCCGGTGAGATCCTGAAGATTCCAGGGGTGATCCCAAGGAGATCCCAGGGATACTGTGCTGGGTGCTGGTGTGGCCCCAGTGATCCTGGGGGTGATCCCAGTATGGTCCCAGTGATCCTGGGGAGATTTTGGTGATCCTGTGGCTGATCCTGCTGTAGTCCAGCTGTCTGTTGTGGTCCTGGTGATCCTGGGGGTGATCCAGGTGTGATCCTGAAGGGATCCCGGTGGTTCAGTGGCTGACCCCAAAGAGATCCCAGTGGTCCTGCTGCTGATCCTGGGGGTGATCCTGATACATCCTGAGAAAATTCTTGTGGTGCTGCAGCTGATCCTGGTCATCCCATGGCTGATCCCAATGGGATGTTGGTGACACTATGGCTGATTCTGGTGTGACCCTGGTGATCCTGGGGGTGATCCTGGGGGTGATCTCAGGGATGATCCCGATATGGTTCCAAAACCAACCCAGTGGTGCTGCGGCTGATCCCGGCAATCCCATGGCTGATCCCAGTGGGGACCCAGTGACACCGGGGTTGATTCCGGTGTGGCCCTGGTGATGCCGGGGGGCTGATCCCGGTGTGGTTCCGAAAGACTCCCGGTGGTGCTGCAGCTGATCCCGGCACTATCCCGGTGCCGCTGCCGGTGTGTCCCAGTGCCAGTGTGTGTCCTGGTGCCGGTGTGTGTCCTGGTGCCGGTGTGTGTCCCGGTGCCAGTGTGTGTCCCGGTGCCGGTGTGTGTCGGTGCCGCTCCCGGTGTCGGTGCCGGTGTGTCCCAGTGCTGGTGTGTGTGTCCCAGTGTCAGTGTGTGTCGGTGCCAGTGTATATGTCAGTGTGTGTCCCGGTGTTGGTGTGTGCCGGTGTCGGTGTGTGTCCCTGTCCCGGTATACATGTCGGTGTGTGTCCCTGTCCCGGTACATATGTCGGTGTGTGTGCAGGTATGTAAGTCGGTGTGTGTCCCTGTCCCGGTGCCGGTATATATGTCGGTACATATGCCGGTGTGTGTCCCTGTCTCGGTGCTGGTGTGTATGCCGGTGCCGGTATGTGTGTCCCGGTATATATGTCGGTGTGTGTCCTTGTCCCGGTCCCGGTATATATGCCGGTGTGTATGCCGGTATATATGTCGGTGTGTGTCCCTGTCCCGGTCCCGGTGCCGGTGTGTGTGTCCCGGTATATATGCCGGTGTGTGTCCCCGTCCCGGAGCCGGTGTGTATGCCGGTACATATGCCGGTGTGTGTCCCTGTCCCGGTGCCGGTGTGTGTCCCGGTGTGTATGCCGGTACATATGCCGGTGTGTGTCCCTGTCCCGGAGCGCGCCGCGGCCGCAGCGGAGCGGCGGGAGGAGGAGCCGCGGCCGGGGCGGATCGCGGCGGGGCCGGGCCGGGCTGGGCGCGGGTGGCGGGGGGGCCCCGCCGGACCATGTGAGGAGCCCCGACGGGGCGAGCGGGGCCTCCCCGGCCAGGGGGCACTTGCGGAGCCCCGCGCCCGCCCACCCACCATGGGGGATTTCTACGACCCGGAGCACCCCACGCCGGAGTAAGCGCGGGCCCTGCGCGGCCTCGGGCCCGCCGGCGCCGGGCAGCGCCGGCCGCGGGCAGCCGGGACGCTTCCCCTCCCCATTCCCCTTCCCTTCCCCTTCCCCCTTCCCTCTCCTACACCCCTTCCCTTCCCCTTCCCCGCTCCCCGTCCCCTTCCCTCCGCTCTCCCTCCGGCCCGGGGTAGGCCGCGCATCCCCGGCCTCGCGTGATGGCCGCGGCCGGGGCGGGCGCGGGGCGGGCAGGCAGCGCGGGGCGGGCGCGGCCGCGCGGGGGGCGGCGGGGCGGGGGGGCCGTGTCCCCTCGTTCCCTGTGTCCCGCTTTCCCGGTGTCCCCCCCCCTTTCCCTGTGTCGCCCTTTCCCTGCCCCTGTGCCTGTCCCTGTCCCGTCCCTGCCCGGGGGAGCGCGGGGGGAGCCGGGCGGAGCGTGCGGACGTGTCCCGGCCTCCCCGCGGGGCCATTTTTCACCACCACCTTTATTATTGTTGTTATTACTATTAACGTTATTTTTTCCTGCTTAGCGAGCCCCGTCTTGATTTTACGCCTTGAATCCTGCCCGGCCCCGGGCGGCCCCTGCCCTGACCCCATTTTCTGCCAGGAGGAAGGAGCCAGGGAAGGGGGAGCAGTTTAATGGCCGGGAACTCTGGTTCTCCTCTGGATGGGGAATTTCTCCAACACACCCCCTTTATCCCGCCAGGGCCTCCGGCTTTATCGCCTCTCCTGAGCAAAGTCACTCCTTCCCTGCTGGATTTCTCGCCCCCTCCCCCCCCCCCCCCCCCGCCTTTTCCTGCTGGTTCTCAACGCTATTTTTACATTTTTAGACTTCCTTGGCAAAGCATTCGGGGGCTCCGTAAACTTTGCCGGCTCTGGAGCAGACACCTGGCACGGAGCCCCCCCCCGTGCGGTGGTGGGATTGGAGGAAAAGCTAAAAATAGTGGTTTTTTCGAGCAAGGACAACAGAGCAAACCTTTTCTGAGCGGGTTCTGGCCGTGCCCACCTGGAGCAGCTGAGGAACAGCTTCCCCTTGTTCCAGTGAAACGGTGCTGGTGGCTGAGCCGTCTGAAATTAGTGGGAAATGGAGGATTTGATTCAGAATCCAGGCTGTGTTTTGCTCCTGGGGCGGGAGAACCTGGAGTAAAGCCTGATTTGCTTCAGCTGAGCCCTGGGGGGGAGTGACTGTCCCCTTCCCGAGGGACCCTCTGGGTCCAAAGGACTCTCCAGTCGATCCCCAAAGTTTTATCCTAATTTAGGTATCTCACCTTTGAAGTTTGGAGTGTTGGGAGGGATCCTGGCACCGTGGGCTGGGCTGGCATGTGGGATTTGGGATCCCAAAGCATCCGGGTTGTCTCATGTTTGTTGTGTGAAAATGTCCAGTGGTGCCGACCTGGGCTGTTGGATGGAGCTGGAAGGGATTCCCTAACGCCTTTCTAAAGGAATTACTAATGAATTGGCCCGATTTTGGGGTTTCCTCGGGGTGTCAGTTCCGTGCTGCGGCTCGGGAAGTTTTCAGGAGCGCCCTGGTGTTTTTAGGAGTTGTGTTTCCCCGTCCCTGCCACGAATCCCGGTGTTCCCCATGTGTCTGTGCCGTGTTCCTTAATGCTGGGTCTTAATTTGGGGGTGCTCTTCCCGGCACAGGAGCTTTTCCCTGGAGAAGAGGATTATTTGGGATTACTAGGTCGTTAGAAATGTCCCAGGATGTGTTGGGTATTTGGGAAGAGTGGAATTAGAACCAAACCCCGGTGGCTGTGGGACTGTGGCTTTCCCTGTCCCGTGCCCGCTGGGGGTGGGATGAGGAGGGATGTGCTTAGTTTGTTTTTTGGGATGAGTTGCTCTTGGAATTGCGCTGCTTGGAGAGCGTTGGGCAGAGCCTGGTGGTGAGAATGGAGCCTGGGAGATCATTGGGCTCAGCCTTGTTTTCCTGGAAATTATTCCCTGGATTTGGAGCGACCTTCAGGATCGTCCAGTGCCACCCCCTGCCGTGGGCAGGGACACCTCCCGCTCTCCCAGGCTGCTCCAAGCCCCGTCCAACCCGGCCTCGGACACTTCCAGGGATGCTGCTGAGCTGGAGCTCCGCGCTGGCCGGAGGAGGTGGATGTTGAGCCGGGAACTGAACTATGGATGTACATTCCAATGGCTTTTACTGGAGTTTTCCTGTTGGGAAAGAAACTCTGTCCAGCATTTCCCTGCTTGGTTGCTCTCCGTGTCTGTTGTCAGCCACAGCTTGGATTCCTGAGAACTTCAGCTTCCAGCAGGACCTCAGATTTGGGCCAACCCCATTCCCAGAGCTTGGAGCCACCACCACACTTCCACATGGAGCTTCTCCTTGGAGCTGCCTGATGCTGACCTGGACCTGCTTAGAATTCCAAGGCTGATTTGGCTTGGAAGGGACCTTAAGGATCATCCAGTGCCACCCCCTGCCATGGGCAGGGACACCCTCCACTAGCCCAGGTTGCTCCAAGCCCTGTCCAGCCTGGCCTTGGACACTTCCAGGGATGGGCAGCCACGGTTTCTCCGGGAATCCTGTTTTTGGTGGATATTTGATGGATGTTTCTTGGTGCTGTTGCTTCCTTGAAGAAGATTCCGAGATCGTCCCCGTCCACTGCATCCCGAGGGTGGAGGAACCTCTTGGAGAAGTGACATGTTGGTGATGTCATCTCATGGAGTCGAGAGCTCCAAGGATTTCTTTCCCTCACGTCCTTGGGTTATGACAGAAAATCCTTTTTCTCACCAGGGAGCCCTTCCCAGCGGGAATTCAGCTCCGTCCTGGGGGGAGATGGTTTTCCAGCCGTCCTGCCAGGGATGCTGGTGGGGCTTGGTGTGTCCATGGGTGGTTTGGAGGGGTTGGGATTCAGGATCGGAGCATTGGAATGTTCCACTGGTTTTGTCAACGTGACCTGATGTGGATTCAGACAGTTTGGAATTCCAGGGTTTTGGTTGTGGCCGTTCCCAAGGTTTTTTTTGCTGTTCTTTGGAGCTGTGGAGACTCTGGGGCTGTTCCGTGTCGGCGTCACTTTGGGACTCGGTGGTTTTTTATTTCCTGTGGGAATCTGGATTCTGTTTTCTGCTTTTCCCTAAGGAAAACCATCCAGGAGTTTGATTCCCTCGGCACAAGCTCCTGGAAAATGTGCTGTGGTTAAAGGCCCAAATTAGATCCATGGGTGTGTCCCAATCCACCTGGGAGCTTCTCAGGGGAGGGAAAGGCTGCATTTTCCACCTGCATTCCCTTGGAATGCTGCTCCCCTTTCGTAGTGATGGTCCCATGGGATGTGAAGGGGAGAAGGGAAAGGAAGAGACTTGGCTCTCGCTGGATCCAAGGGGTTTCCAGCTTCTGAAAAGCTGGATTATTGAAGGAAAACTCTCTCTATACGTTTGAATTTGGGAGCCTGAATAGGGAATTTGGGAACCTGGCCCGGGACACTTCCAGGGATGGGGCAGCTGCAGCTTCTCTGGGACTCCTGTGCTTGGATCTGCTGCTGGAATTCTAAATAGAATTTGTTTGGGTGGATATTTGGAAGGGAGGAGAGGATTTATGAACACCTGGACATTGTTCCTTCCAGAACTTTAGGACTCCTTGAGGAAAAGTCCTGAGGAAGTCCCAGTGTGGCTCTGGTTGTTGGAATGTTGGTCGGAGACTTCCTAAAAAAGATTTTCTTTTTCTTGACTTTTTTTCCGTCTTTTCCCATTTTTTTAGAGGGTAAACTTCCCTCAAATTGCTGCAGCTGCATCTCAGCTTTTTGGGATCCATCCCAGAGGCTGCAATTCCTGGGAGGTCCCAAGGAGTGTTCTGGATCAGGACCTGAAATTCAGGAGAATGTGAGCCAGGAGTCAAAACTGGATCCATGATTTTAATGGGAGAGGGATCCATGGGGCTGGATTGGGAAGGAGCTGGAGCCTGGGGAACACCCCATGTGGATCCCTGTTTTCCAGTGGATTCCCACTGTCTTTCCCCCCATTGCTCCAAGATTTTCCAGCTTTCCAAGCATCACTTTGTAATTCCATGATTTCCTTCCAGAAATGCAGCAGCAGCTGGAAATCCAAACTGTGTCATTCCCAGGGTATTTTTTTCCCAGCCTTTTGTGTGGAAATCCATCAGGAAAAACTCTGGAGCCTGGTGTTTCCCTGCACAACCCATTCCCAGCTTGGAATTTTAGTGCCAATTCCTGGTGTAAAGGAGCAGGAAGGAGCTTTATTTTCTTTTATGGAATTGAGAGCAATTCCCACCTTAACCTGCCAGGCAGAATTGTAGGAGATTTGGAATGTGATTTGGGGGCTGGGAAGTGTCTTCCTGTTAAATTTGGGATGAGTTTGGGGTAAGAATGGGATATTTTGGGCTTTGATGTGGGAATTTTGGGAATATTTGGAGCTACACTTGTGGGAATTAAGGGGTGGCCTCGTGAAAAATACACAGAAATTCCATGTTTTTGCCTCAATGTGAAGCTTGTAGGACACATCTTTGGGAATTTGGGGATGGAGGGGACAGGATTGCTCCTTCCAGCTGCGTTTCTGGGAGCAAGGGAATGTTGGGAATGGGTTGGGAATGGGTTCCATGTGTCTGACTTGGGTCGGGCAAGCCCTGGAACAGAGAGAATTCCTTGTTTTCCAGGCATTTTTTGAGGGTTAGAGGGTGAAAAATACACAGAAATTCCATGTTTTTGCTTCAATGTGAAGCTTGTAGGACGCAATTTTGGGAATTTTGGGATGGAGGGGACAGGATTGCTCCTTCCAGCTTCTCTTTTGGGGCCAAGGAGATGTTGGGAGTGGGTTCCACGTTTCCCACTCCGGCCCTGCAAGCCCCAAACCAGAGAGAATTCCTTGTTTTCCAGGCATTTTGGGAGCCAAAGGTGCAGTGCCAGGGGGTGAGGATAAACTCAGGGCTGGAATTTGCTGTCCCAGGGAAAACCCCTCGGGATAGGGATACCTGATGGAGGGGAGGAAATTCCAGGTTTTACCTGGACAGGAAGCCAGGGGGTGGGAGAAGATGTGCTGGAGCCTGGGGGTCCTTCCCAAATCCCTCCCTTTGGAAGGAGGGGCGTGGCCTTGCTGCTCCTGGAGGGTTTTTTCCCTGGTTTTTAGCACAAAGCCCAAATTCCCCAGGAATTGGCTCAGCTCAGGTGGAGCCTCAACAGCTCCAGGTGCTGGGAATGAGTTGGGAATGAAGCCCCATCCCGGCCCCTGGTAACAGCAACTGTAAGTAAATGGAATTTTCCTGATTATCCTTGTCGTTATTATTCTAAAATTCCTCAAGTTTTCAGCTTCCTTGTCTCCTCTTGGAATTCTTTTCCTGCTCCCAAAGGAATTTTAACTTAAACTGAGCAATTTAAAAAGAGCGACTTAAAAAAAAAAAATCAACTTTAAAAAGCAGCTTAACCAGAGGAATTTTCCTGTGCAGGGATTGTGTGGGAAAGCATTTGGGAAAAACTTAAAAGATGGATTTTTTCCCCCTACTTTTCCCCACTAATTCCCACTAATTCTTAGTCCTGAAAGTGGCTTTTGCTGGAAGGAGGAATGTTTGGCTGTGGTTGGACTGTGGTGGTTCCTCTGGGGGGTCACAGCAAAGTGTCCATGGGCTGGAAAACATGGAAAGGAATAGAATTGGGATGGTGAGGGGAGACAAAAAGTGTTGGGAATGGGGATAAGCAGCTGGGGGGAAGTGTTGAGGCCGTGGAATTGAGGCTGAGCTTTAAGCCAGGCCTAACCCTGGCTTTAGGAAGGTTTTAATTTGAATTTGAGATTGAATTAAAAATTGTTAATGAGGGGGGGAAATAAGGAGGGAAATAATGTCCTGGGCAGCTCTGATCCCAGGAATGCTGCTCTGATCCCAGGAATGCTGCTCTGATCCCAGGAAAACCCCTCTCCCCTGGCTAAAGCTGCTGTGGAGCTTTGGGTTTAATGTGGGTTTGTGGTTTCTTGGTGCAATTCCCCTCCATCCATCCCACCCCTGGTATTATTCCAGAGGGAAAAATCCATCTCAGACCATCCTGGAGATGTTAAACTGCATTTCTGTGTTAGATCCAGGTCTGGATGGACCCAGGGATGGGCCTGGTTTTTAGGATTTAATTCCATCAAAGCAGGAAATCTCAGTTTAAAATTCCCTTTTTCCTGTGAGACGATTCCTTGGATGGCTCTTTGTTCCTGCTGGGGGCAGAGGAGGGGGTTTGGGACAGGGATTACCTGGGAAGTGATCTCATTTCCATGACACTGGTGGGAAGTTGTTGACTCCCAAAGCTGCTGCTGGAATGTCCTTCCCTGCTCCCAGAGGAGGAGGAGGAGGGGGAAGTTTTCCAGGGAATGCTGCAGAGCCAGGAGCTGTGGTTTGGAGTCCGGGTGTGGATTTGTTCCCTCTGTTTTTGAAACCATCCCTTTTCCATATCCATCCCCATCCTCACCCTTCCATCCTCATCCTTTCCCTCCTTGTGGTGGGTGAATCCCTTTCCCAGCTTTCCTGGGAATTCCTGATTGCTTCCAAACTTCATTCCTTCCTCAGATATTCCCTACTCTGAGCAAAAAGGGGAAAGCATTTGGGGGGAGTTTGGGAGTTCCCAGAGATTTTGGGGAAGGAGCAGGGTCCTTTATTGGAGCAGGAAACTGGATATTTTCTTCTTCACTGGACCCTTTTCCTGGAGAATTCCCAAAATGCTGGAATTCTGACACATAAAGAATGAAATAATTGATAAATGAGGTCACTCCTCGTTTTTATAAATGAAGGGATAAATCCTGATTTTCCATAGATTCAGCTCCTTCTTTCCCTGGAATGTCCAATCCTTCCTTTTCCTTCATATTCCAGCCCGGGACAAACGGTGTCACTTCCCCTGCTCCAAACTTCCAGCTCCAAAACCTCAGGGAAAACGTATAAAGCAGGAAATGGGGATTTTGGGAAGCAGGATTTCAGGGATGTGCTGCAGGAAAAGGCACCTTGACCTCATTTTCTGGAGAGCTCGACCAGAATTCCAGCTTCCATTTAAATAAGATATTTTATAGGGATTTCCCCCCTTCCCATGTGTCCTTTTGCCTTTCCTCTCTCCGTGTTTTTTTTTTTTTGGGAAGCAGCAGGATTTCCTGTGAACTTCCCAGCTTTCCTTCTGGTTGTACATTATCCATATGCAGAGCAGGATTTCTGGGAGCAGGGACACTTTGGGATATTAAATCCCAGTGCTCTGCACAGATTTCCCAGCAGTTCATCCCAATCTTCCATGAATCCCAAGGGCAGCTGCACTTTTATCCTTGTTTTTTATCCCACATTTGGGATTATTGAACCCAAGGGGTGATGGCTCTTCAGGCCTGGGAGTGTTTTAGCAAATCCTTCAGTTCTGAGGGTGGGAGTTGAGGGGAAATTTAGGGATATTGGGAAGGAATCCTTGGCTGGGAGGGTGGGGAGGCCCTGGCACAGTTTTCCCAGAGAAACTGTGGATGCTCCATCCCTGGAAGTGTCCAAGGCCAATTGGAGCAACCTGGGTTGGTGGAAGGTGTCCCTGCCCATGGCAGGGGTGGGAATGGGATGATCCTTTAGATCCCTTCCATCCAAACCATGTGGAATCTCAAGATTGAGAGCAGCATCCAGGGATTTCATCCCCAGCATCCAGGGATTTCATCCCCAGCATCCAGGGATTTCATCCCCAGCATCCAGGGATTTCATCCCCAGCACGATGGTGCAGAATCCCAGGGATGCAGCCCCCTCCTCCGAGGTGAAACCTGCCTGGAAAATTCCTTTGGGGCCTCAGGATCTTGTTGGGATAACAAATTGACCTCCTGCTTTCCTCCCCCCTGGTGTGGATGAAGGGGATCCATGGAATTCCATCTGCATCCAGACATATTTTTGGCTCACCCAACCTGAGCAAAACAGGTTAAATCCCAATTTCCTAAGTTGGAAGTTGGGATTTAACTGCTGGGGTTTTGCATTTTGTGCCCTTTTTTCCGGCAGCAAAGGGCTTTTAGATGGATCCCTGTGAATTCCTGAGCTGAATTCCTGCTGGGAATGGGCCTTTTCGGCCTCCCAGGGCTGTTAGTCTGCAGATAGGGAGATAAGAAAACCTTGAGGCTTCCAGATTTTCCTCTGTTAGGGAGAAGAAAAGTTAAAAAACTGGGATATAAGGGAGGTGAGGCTGGGAAAGTTTTGTCTTTCAGACTTTGGAATCCTGATTTGGAATTTTTTTTGCTCTTTAGCATAAGGAAATCTTGGATAAAATTCAGATTATTGGGTGGGATACACCTGAAAAATGGGGGTTTAAGCTCCCAGGAGATGCTGGAGCTGCCTTGGAATTAAAATAGATCTTTAGTTTTTATTAACATTCCCACAACAAAAGTGAGATGTTTCCAGGAGTGGAAATACAGAATAACTAAATAAATACAATAAAAAAGCATCAATAGAATAGAATAAATAATAAAAACAATAAATACAGCAAGATATAATTTATAATAAGCAAATAAATATAATAAGCCATTCATTTGCATCCCAGATTTTTCTGTACCTGCACAGAACAAGGTGCAACCACTGGGATTGTTCCCAACCTCTGGAGCTGGAAAACTGCTGGAAAACATCTGGGATGGATCCCCAGCTCATGTTCCATGGCTCCTGCCCAAGCTCCTGAGTTTAATTACCTGTTTCCCAATATTCAGCTACTGAAATCTGTATTTTTATGTATAACTGATGTTATTTTTTTAAGGGAAATATTTCCTTCTGGGGAATAATTCTGGGGAATAATTTTTGGGAATGATTTTTACCAATTTCAAGAATAATTTTTGAATTTTAGTAATGATAATAATAATTGTTATTAGTAGTTAAAATGTAATTATTGACATCTGTTGCTTGTAATCCTGGGCTGCACCTGGTTATGGAAGTCTTGGAAATCTTCATGGAATTGTTTAGGTTGGAAAAGACCCCGAAATCACCCAATCCAGCGTTTCTGTTGGATCTTGTTTTGACTCCACTAAACCTCAAAATTGAACCCCCAAAATCCGGGACCATCGAGAGCAATGGATTCCTGGGAGTCTAAAATTCCACCTTTTGGGATTCTAAAATGGAAACCTCCTTTTAGGTGTTCATTCCAAGTCCAGGAGCTGCCCTTGGAGGGCTCCTGAGCTCCTGCATTGACTGGATTGGGAATTCCAGGCTTGGCTCACCCCGTTAAATCTCGTGTGCTCCGGGGGCTGGAACTCGGCTCCTGTTTCCTCCCTGGAATAATTTATGGCCTTTTAATCATCTTTGGCAGTTGGGTGGGAGCCCTGGAGAATATTCCTGTGGGGATTGCTTTTTTCCAGCGTTGAATTTTGCTCCTAATTCCCGGTGGATGGTGTTTAAATGGGACACGGTGGTTCCTGCGCCGTCACCGCCTTTGGGTCGCTCAGAATCCAAAAACTTTGGCTTTTTCTTCTGGGAATTGATATTTCTGGATCAGTTGGTGCTTGAAGGGAAATCTGGGAACGTTTCTGCAGGAAATCTTTAGTTGTGACACCGAATTATGGCTCAAAAGTGACAAAATTGAGCAAAATTCCGATGAAATGGAGCAAAATTCCAGCTCTAAGCTGTGTTTGGAGCTGGCGAGGGATTTTGGGATCTCTGGGAGGTCCCTGACAGAGATGGGTGAACTGTCTGTGTCTTGGTTGAGGTGTCTTGGGAGGACCAAAAAACTGGAATCTTTCCCAGGAATTGAGCAAAGGCAGGGACAGTCGTTGTGTTCTTCCTTCTCCTTCCTTGTGTGGAGCGGAGGAACCTGGGAATTCTGGAAAACTGGGCTTTCCACTTGGTTGGGGTGAAGAGAATGGTCCTAATTAATTCATTGATGAGCTTTGAGCTGCCAAAAGACTTGGCATTAATTGATTAATGGGCTTGATTACTTGGTTAATGAAGCGGAATTATCAGGGCAAATATCCAGGGCTGTGGATCCACGAGACCTCCCGAAGTATCTTTAATTCCTCCTTAATCCTTTCAGTTCTTAAGGAACATATTAAAATCCAAGGAATCCCAAATGCAGCTCTTTCAGTCCCGTTTTTGAGGTGTTTCATACCCTCAGTTCTTCTCCAGTGTGCTCTAGTAACTATTGGAATAACCTTCAGAAGACGCTGCCGAGCCGACGGTTCGCTCCGAGAAGGTTTGCTCTGTCCAAATCCACCTGGAATTTTCCAGTGTGGAATTTTTTGAGCCCCCCCCCCCGTGCTCCTCTGCAGAGGTAGATTTGTGTCTGTGGGAGGGCCAGGGTGGGTTGGGAGGTCAGTGTCCCCTCACTCCCCGTCTCTGGGTCTGTCCCATCCCAGACCGAACGTTCCATTCCGTGTTTCTCCCGGTGTTTACTCCTGATTTCCTGTTTCTTTTCCATGTTCCCTCGGCTCGGTGACAACAGAGAAGAAGAAAATGAGGTGAGTGGAACCAGGTCCTTCCTTGGTGACGCCGGAGCCCAACCTGGGGCTGGTTTGGCCGAGGGATTCCGGGAGTTGGGAGCGACCGAGGGGCTGGATAAAGCAAATGGATGTTTTTCTGGGGTTCCTCTGGTTAAATTTAGGAATAAGATAAATATTTCCTTTTGGGAAATATTTTTTTATAATTTTAATAGTATTTTTAATTTCAGTAACTAGAGGTATTCATACCAGGGGATTATTATTATTAAATCTTTAATTTTTAATAATTAAAAATACTAATTTGGAGGAATAAGGGAAAAATTTGGAAAGAAGGGAAATATTTCTGTTTGGAGAATAATTTGTGGCAATAATTAAAAAATTTTAATAATACTACATTGTAATAGATTATTATTATTATTGTCATTATTATTACTATTTCTAATTTTTGGGAATAAGTGCAAAATTTGGGAATGATTTTTAATAATTTTGATAATCTTTAATTTTAATAACTGTAATGCATTAATATTATTTAAAGCTGCTTTATTATTATATTTTTAATTTAATTTTTAATAATTTTATATAATTTTAAATACTAAATTTTGGGGGAAAATTTGGGAAGCAGGGAAATAGTTCCTTTTTGGGAATATTTTCGGGGAATTTTAATAAGAATTTTTAAATTGTAATAATTAGAATAATAAATAGTAATATTGTTGTGAGACAGTCGGAGTGAGAGGATCCCATTTCCAAGCTGGACATGCACTTTTTTCCCAAGGTTTTGGGTGCCCTTCCAGCCATGGAAATGGTTTAAAATCATCCCTGAAATATCCCCACACAAAGAACACCCATTTTTACAGAATGCTTTGGATTTGTGCTCCCACTTTTCCCACACTGAGTTAATTTGCTGCCAAAATTCCAATTGGATGTTGGGTTGGGACGCCAAGACGAGTCACGTGGAGACCACGACAAGGTTTTCACACTGAAAATCAACCCCAGGTGTCAAAAAAGAGAATTTTTTTTAATCTATGATGTCCCAGGGTGCAAAAAAACCCGGGATTTCCAATCCACCACCATCTTATTTAATGATTTACTCCGGTGCCTTGAGCCTGGAAAACCCTGGATTGTTTTCCATGAGTTAAAGGATAACAGAACACTTAATAATTCACAGTGGGAAGCTGCTGCCTCTGCCAAAAATGTGGCCATGGCGAAGTTATGGGAGCAAAACCTGGCTTGGAATGGCTCTGATATGACTCCTTCCATTGGAATTATGCTTCCCACACAACATGGAATTACAGAATTCCCAGAGAAGCTGTGGCTGCCCCATCCCTGGAAGCGTCCAAGGCCAGGTTGGAGCAACCTGAGACAGTGGCAGGTGTCCCTGCCCACGGCAGGAGGGTGGAATCAGATGATCCTTAAGGTCTCTTCCAACTCACACCAGTCTGTAATTCCATAAAATTCCATAAAATTTATGGGGGTAAACCCTGTTGACAAAGACACCTTTTCCCACAGTGCCACACCATTCCCCTCAGGGGTCTCATTCCCAGGACACAGAGGAACCCTAAGCTTTAAAATAGGTGGAAGATCCCCAACTGGGTAAATAAACGGTGTTTTATGCTCTGAAAATTCCTAGTTTTGGGACTGCAAGGTGCTGAGGGAGGTCCTGGCAGGAGGCAGCCGAAAACTCCTGGTTGGAAGGACATGGAGAGTGTTCCACCCAGAGGTGACAGAGGCATCGTGCACCACTGGGTCCTGCTGGGAATTCTTGGGGGTTTAATTAGTGTTGGTCTGTGGCTGAGCCTGGAAACTTGTTGGGAATTAGTAATTACTGGGATAAGGCTGTTGGAGGGAGGTGGGAAAGGACAGAGTTTGAGTGGGAAGGATCCTTAAGGATCATCTCATTCTACGCCCTACCATGGACAGGGAAACCTTCAACTAGCCCAGGTTGCTCCAACCTGGCCTTGGACACTCCCAGGGATCCAGGGGCAGCCACAGCTTCTCTGGGAAATCCATTCCAGTCCCTCCCCACCCTCCCAACCAGGAATTCCTCCCCAATATCCCATCTATCCCTGCCCTCTGGCAGTGGGAAGCCATTCTCTGTGTCCCATCCCTCCATCCCTTGTCCCCAGTCCCTCTCCAGCTCTCCTGGAGCCCCTTTAGGCATTGGAAGGGTCTCTCAGGTCTCCCTGGAGCCTTTTCCAGTACTGGGAGGCTGCATCCAGGCAGAGTCTCCTGAAATGTGGAAACAAACATCTCTAAAGCTGAAAATGCAGGTATTTTTTTAAAGTGCACAAAAAGCAGCGTTTTGTCCTCGATTAACTTTGTGTGTTGAACTCCATCTCTTTTTTAAAAAATCAGAATTAAATGTTAGAAGGACTTTCACTTTGGTCATTAATGAGTCAGTTAAAAAGCCTCAGCCCAAACCCCAGAGGAGGTTTTGTTCCGACTGGAAGTGCCCGAGGAATCGATTGTGTCCAGGACAGATCTGGCGCCGAAGGCAGAGCCGGGGTGTCCATTTCTCTTTGATCAGCATAAAAAATTCACCAGGTGAAAGAAAATACTGTTAAACCCCAAAAAACCCTCAATTCCTCCAACTTCTTCTTCTTTTGCTCCCACAGGGCAAACCCGAAACGGTGCCGAGGGCTGGTTTTATCAAAGGCCCCGTGTTCAAAGGCGTCGCTTCCAGTCGCTTTCTGCCCAAAGGCACCAAAACCAAGGTCAACTTGGAGGAGCAGGGAAGGCAAAAAGTGTCTTTCAGCTTCAGTTTAACCAAGAAAACTTTACCCAATCGATTTCTGAGCGGACTCGGAAACGAGAAACAAAATGAAGCTCCCAACCCTCCAGTTCCCCTTCCTGCTGATTTTAGCCCCAAAACCAAACCGGACCTGGGCGATGCCGCCAGTTCGGCCGAGGAATCTTCGCCTCCGAAACCGAAGGTAGAACTGGGGAAGATTCATTTTAAGAAACACTTGCTCAGTGTCACGGCGAAACCGACGCCGGCTCCAGCAGTGACGGCACTGCCACTGGGAGCGGAGCCGCCGGCCTTGGCTGTGGAATTCCCGCCCACGCCGCCGCCTCCGCCGCCTCCTCCTCCACCGCTGGTTCCTGCGGCCGTGGCTCCGCCACAGCCGGCGGTAACGCCGATGTCAACGCCGCTGCTGTCGCCGCCCGTGGAAGCTGAAGCCCCCGCGCCGAAGGAGCCAAACCACGCGGTGCCCAAGGAGGCCCCGGAGCCCGAGGCCAGGCAGGACGCGGGATCGCGCGGAACGGAGGAACGTGTCGCCCAGAACGCGCCCGAGCAGCCGGAGATGACCCCGCAGAAGGAAGATTCCCATATTGGGAAAGAGGAGGAGGTTTCAGATGGCTCCAAGGGCGCTCCGGTGTGCTCCCGAAGGCAGGGGGCGAAGAGGAAGTTCTCCCAATCCGACGGCGCGCCGCAGGGCTCCGAGTCCGACGAGGATTCGGTGAGGACCTCGTCCAGCCAGCGCTCGCACGAGCTGAAGGTCTCCAGCACGGAGAAGGAGCGAGATTCCAGACGGAGCTCTGCGTCCTTCCGAGGTGACGACCTGGGGAAATCCTCGTCGCGCTCCAAGTCGGACAGGGATGAGAAGTACTCGAGCTACTCGAAGTCGGACAGAGACTCGCGGTACTCGTCCTCCCGCTCGCGGTCCGACAGGGACAGGAGGCGAAGCCGGTCTCATTCCCGCTCCCGCTCCGACCGCAGCTCCCGCACCAGCTCTTCCTACTCGAGATCGGAGCGCTCGCATTACTACGAGTCCGAGCGGCGGTACCATCGGAGCTCCCCGTACAGGGAGAGGTCCAGGTATTCCCGTTCCTACACGGACAGGGGCCGGGAGAGCTCGGACTCGGAGGACGAGTACAGGAGGACACATTCCAGATCGAGCGACTCCCGGCGGACGTCCTCCCACTCCTCCTCCTCCTACAGAGACTCGAGATCTTCCTACTCCAAGTCGGACCGGGACAGCAAAGTGGAGTCGTCTCACGCCGACATGGAGAGGAGAGGAAGGTCGTCGTCGAAAGCAGATCGAGATTCCAAAAGGACTTCCGAAAGTGAAGTATCCAAAAGGTGCTCTCCCCTCGATGAACTGGGCTATCGGAAGGGGAATTCCCATTCCAAGCCCGACAGTAATGTGAATTCCTCCCGCTATAAATCCACCCCTTCCAAGACCCCCGCGCCAAAGCCTGATAAATTTAAGAGTTCTTTCTGTTGTACAGAATCGCTCGAGGAAATCAAGCCGCAGTGTAATTCTCTAGATTTAGAGAGCTCGTGTCTGAAGAGCAATGAGATCAGGGTGTCCATTGCCAAAAAGCTGGAAAGGGAAAAGACGCTTTCTCCACTAAATCAGCTCAGCGATTCGCCCGTGCTGCCGAAGGCGGACGAGTCAACAGTGGGTTTGGCCAGCTCAAAATCCGAGGAACCCACAGGAAGCGAAAGCCACGACAGTGTTACGGAACCGGAAACGTCATTTAAGGTAAAGCACGATCCAGTAAGAACGTGTTTCCCCATGGAACTGAGCGTCAACGGCTCCCCGGAGGGTCGGGGTGATGGGCTGGCAACTTCCAGTGCCTCCAAAGCAGAGGATGTTCCTGCATCCTCTGACGATGGCCCGTGCCAGTCGGAAGTGTCACCTGTTGTGAAGACGAGCTCGTCATATCCGTTGCCATCCAATGGGTTTGAGGGCGCGGATGTGTCTCAAGAGCAGGAGCCAGATGATTCCCGGGTCCAGTCCAGCGAGTGCAACAGCCTGTTCCGGGAAGCGGAGGCTCCGGTGCTGCAGCAGCAGGAGGAACCCGCCCCTTTCACCGTCGTGAATGTAGATCCCACTAAAGCTGCCCTGGAGAAGGCGGATGAGGAGGCGACTCCATGTGACAAAACCAAAGAACCTGTTTTTTGCTACATTTCCGATGATGCCGCCCCTGCTTTGTACCACTCGGAAGTGGAAATCGAGGCGGAACCAGCGGAGTTGAAAGTTCCATCCGAGGCTTTCCTGGACGTGCAGGTGGAGCCGCAGACGGTGACGTGCGACTACGAGAGCGTGGAGGATCCCCATCCCAAGTCTGCCTGCGAGGATGGGTATGGCCATCCTTCCCATAAAATTAGCCTGGCAGTGGAGAGCTCGAGCAGGGATTCCTCCCAGGATGGCTGTTCCCAGCGGCTCGTGTCGGATCACCCCGTGCCGGAGGAAAGCATCTCTTCCAAATGGGATGTGCCACCGGCTGGGCACCAGGAGCTGCTCCAGCATTCGGAAGCCGAAGAGATGCTGGAGTTGGGCGCTCAGCACGTTGATCTTGGTTCAGCAAAGAGCAAACAGGCGTTCCAAGATGAACATTCCTACTATTCAGAAGTGCCACTGGAGCAGCGCAGCAGACAGGTCGTGGAGGAAAGCGCTGTTTCCACTGAGGGAGCTGAACTGGAGGAGTTGAGGGTTCCGTGTCCTGGCCTATTGGCTGAGAGGGATGAGGGAAACGGGCCCTTAGTGGCTTCGGCTTTTCCCGATGTCCTGTATCCCTCTTCCGATGTCATTGTCACGGCAGAGGACACGGAGACGGTGACTCAGGCTCCGACGTGCGACAGCAGTGGCAATGCCGTGGAATTCATTCCTGCCGGGCATGACGATTACTCGGACACGGGGGAGAGCGACAGCGTGGGCGGCAGCGACGACAGCGACACGGATGACTCGGATTCTGACGACGGCACGCCACGGAAGCGGCTGCAATCCGTTGTGGTGGTTCCCAAGAACTCGACCATCGCCATGGAGGAGAACAGCCCGGGCTCCTCCCGGAGCAGCCAAGGCAACCGGCGCTTCTCCGACCACTGGGATGACGAGCGGCCCGAGCCCAGCAGGCCCTATTACGAGGAGAGGCTGGAGAGTAAAGGCGGATCTCAGGTGGAGAGCAGGAGTTCTCCCAGAGGGATGGAGAAGAGTCCGGCAACATCTACGGAGCTGAGCAGGAAGGAGGTGGAGGAGCTGCGGGCGGATCCGTGCCAGGCGCAGAGCGATGGCGTGGACAGCACGAGCCAGGCGGATCTGACCATGGATTCCCACGGGAAGCCCAGCGCGGAGGAGAGGATGATGCTGACGGAGATGGTGGCCATGGGAAGGCCCGTGGTCCGGCCGGATGAGCAGCCGTTCTGTCTTCCCGAGAGTTTTGAAGGCACCGACGCGTCCCGACACCAGATGAGCTGCTCCAAGCCGGACAGTCGGCAAGGGCAGGGTGGGCTCCACCAGTCCGGCCTCGGAGACTATGCCAGGCTGGATGGTTTCCATACAACAGAGGAGATGAGTGCTTTGGGCTGGGACTTTCCCCAGACGGAGAAGCCCAGCAGCACGTACCAGCAGCCGGACAGCAGCTTCGGGATGTACTCGGGGTACGTTTACCAGCCGGGCTCCGGAGCCTACGGCGCTTCCCAGAATTACTGGCAAGGCAACGGTTACTGGGATGCAAGATCTGCCGGCAGACCTTCCGTGGTCAACTACGAGCGGATCCAAGGGCAGGTGCCGGATTCCCTGACGGAGGATCACGAGGAGTACGAAGAGGACGATCGTTGGGATCATCCCAGCCCCTCCAGTAAATCCCAGCTGCCCGGGCAGAAGGAAGAGGGCTCGGTGCAGGCACACGAGATCAGCAGCAATTCCACCAAGGAGCCAGTGCCCGGCGCGGAGAAGAAGGAGGAGGTGAAGGTTCTGGAGAAAAACGATGTGAAGGAACGAGGGCCACCGAAGAAACGGCGGCCGGAGGTGGAGAGCGACTCGGAGAGCGACGGGGACTCGAGGGAGAAGAGGAAGGGGAAGGCGGAGGGGGAGCCGGGGGAGCCGGCGCCGCAGGATTCCTCCATGGTGGGCCGGCCCTGCATCATGGACGACTTCCGAGACCCCCAGCGCTGGAAGGAGTTTGCCAAGCAGGGCAAGATGCCGTGTTACTTCGACCTCATCGAGGAGAACGTCTACTTGACGGAGAGGTAACGGCTTCTTTTATCCTTGTTTTGATTCCCGGAGCAGTTTTGAATTTTAACTCCCATTTGCTTCAGTGATAGTTGTGGGTTTTGTGGCCAAATCAGCATAATTTGGAGGGAAGGGGAGGAATTTTGCATTCCTGATGTCTGGCAAGGGGAGAGGAGACAACACTGGGAAGTGTTTAACTGCCCTGCATCCCTTCTCCTAAAGAGAATCCCTCAGTTGGGCCCAGACATTCCCAGGTGATGGGAAGAGCTGGAAAATGGGAGGATATGAGGGGAAGGTTGATTGATTGATTTATTCAGATCCAGCATCTTTAGTGTCCCCAAATACCAGCTCCCTCTCTCTTGGCACAGGGAATTCTGTCCAGGTGTGGGAAAGATTTTGGACACACAACACGTAATTCCAAAGGTTTTTGTTATTCCATGTCTTTACTTATCATCTCAGATGAGTTTTTTTTAGCTCCAACAACCATAATTTGAAGTCCCACATTTTTTTCTTATGCCTTTTTTTTTTGCCTTGTTGGGATCCACACTCCAAAAAATTCCTAAAATTCTCTCATGGAAGTTAAAATATTAATTAGTGGATGCCTTTCCTGCCCTACTTTTCCTGCAGCTCTGATTTTCTTCTCTTTTTCATCATAAAACGTAGGTTGAAGTAACTAAACCCTCCAATTTCCTTTATTAAAATAAAACCCTTTACAAATGGATGTCCAAATAAATGTGGGCACGGAGGAGAAAGGAAAAAAGTTAAATATCCTGGGAATTCTTTTTGAGGAATCATTTTTTGTGATCACCAAATCCTCACCTCCCTCTCTAAAGCCGAGCGTCCTTGGTTACCCCTGTACCTCCCGGTGGTTATCCCAAGGGCACCATTCCCTGTATCCCATTGCTGGAGGAGAAATTAAAGTCCTCCAACAACGCAGTAAGGATTGAGGAGGAATTTCTGCACCCAGCTGCTGTCTCACCTTGTGTTTCCACGCCTCACCTTGTCCAGGAAGAAGAACAAATCCCACCGGGATATCAAGCGGATGCTGTGCGAGTGCCCGCCCCTGTCCAAGGAGGAGCGGGCACAGGGGGAGGTGGCCTGTGGGGAGGATTGTCTCAACCGCCTGCTCATGATCGAGTGGTGAGTGCCATTCCACGGGCTGGGGGGTGGTGTCCTGGAGGTGACTTGGGAATCCCTAAAATGAACCCAGAAATTCCCGGGAAGGGGCAGCGCCGGCGTGGAGTGACCTTCGGAGCCGACGCAGCACTGCCTGGAGAAGGTGTGGCTGCCCCGTCCCTGGAAGTGTCCAAGGCCAGGCTGGACAGGGCTTGGAGCAGCCTGGGATAGTGGAAGGTGGAAATGGATGATCCTTGAGGTCCCTTCCAAGCCAAACCATTCCACGATTCCATGATTTCAGTCTTTAGATGATCTGCAGGAGCTCAGGACTCACAATCTCCTGGATCTCCTCTTCCCAGAGGCTCACCAGCCTGTGGCTGTTGTCTCCTTCTCCCTCCTGGAAGGTTTTCCTGCTCTGTGGCAGTGGAGGCTGGGAATGGGGCATTTGATGGGATTCCTTCTGGAACAAGGATTGTGACCAGCTGGGGTGGAAGGATTGGAATTCCCTGCCAGAATCCCACCTTTAGTTTTTATCTCATAGCCCAGATAGGGAATATATTGGAGGGAGAAGTCCCAAAACATGGGGAGGAGATCCCAGTTCATCCCATTTTGATGGTCTGATGTGGAAGTACAGCAGGATTAGCATTCCCAGTATTCCAGAAATAAATTATCTGCCTTTGAATTGACACTCACGGGGCTGTGGTTTTTATGGCCAAACACATTCCCAGGTTTCCCAATGAGTTTGTTACAATTCCCTGGGACCTGTTTCCCATCTGAGCCCTTCCTGTCGTCACTGCTGTCCCGCTGGGAATCGACTCGCTCCCGTTTCCTTCCCACAGCTCTTCCCGGTGTCCCAACGGCGACTACTGCTCCAACAGGCGCTTCCAGAAGAAGCAGCACGCGGATGTGGAGGTGATCCTCACCGAGAAGAAGGGCTGGGGGCTCCGAGCTGCCAAAGACCTGCCATCGTAAGCTCTTCCCACGGCCTTTTCCCGCTCTTTCACTCCCTCCCGTAGGGAAAAAACGTGGCTTGTGGGTTCCTGCTTTCCCTGACGCTGCATTTGCTGAGGCTTGTTGAGAAAATCCTCCTCCACTGGGGTTATTCCGTGTTTATTGGTGGATTTTTCCTAAGCCAAGGGGTGTTTCTCCCTCTTGCAGCAACACCTTTGTCCTGGAATACTGTGGGGAAGTGCTGGATCACAAGGAATTCAAGGCTCGGGTGAAGGAATATGCCCGGAACAAGAACATCCACTATTATTTCATGGCCCTGAAGAATGATGAGGTGAGACAGGGATTGCTGGGCTTGGCTTTGGGAGAGTCTTCCCGGGCTTTGTGGGTAACACCAACTGCTTGGGAATGCGTGGAGCAACGTCCTGGATCCATTAGACATGTTTTCCTAAGGAAAGGAGACTTCACGCCTTATTTTTTTTTAACCCATTCCTCAGTTTTCAACCTGTTCCAACAAAATTCCAGCAGCTCAGGTGTATCCCAGGATCCTTAGGGAGGAGAAATGGTCGTTCCAAAGGAAAGGATGGATCATGGATCATCCCTTCCACATGAAGGGGAGAAACTGTGTCCTTAGGAAGATGCTCCAAGCCCAGCTCAGCCTTCTTGGATGCCCAAGTGCACCAAGGAACCACATTTCCTTTTCCATTAAACCCCATTATATGGGGATATTTTTAGCTGGCAAAATCCCTACGGGCAGGAACGTCATTGGAATATTGATATGTGGGATATTCCTAAAGATTTACCATAGTTTAAACTCTGTGGGATGTGGAGCTGCTGCCTTGGGCCCTCCCTGGATAAATAGGAATTAATCTCATATTCCACTTGTCTCTTCTTTCAGGACTTTTTTGGGTCTGAGGAGTTTGAGAATAAATGAGCTAAAAATACTCTTTTTTTTCCCCCCTCTTTTTTCTTTACTGTTTTTTTCCTCCTTTCCCTTCTTTTTCCCCTTGTTTTTTCCTTTTTTTCCCCCCTGTTTTTCCTCTTTTTTTCCCCCAAATAATCATTTTAGGGTTTGTTCTGTGTGATAATAAGGGGTACAAAGGAGAGTTTTCCTTTCTAAAAGGAACTTATGGAAGTTGTTATTACTGCAAGTGATCCAGGAGATGACTTTTCCCTTGGAGTACAGTGCATGTGGCAAAAAATCTTCCAGAAATCTCTTGTGCTGCATATCCAAGGCTCAGGAACATTAAAAATCCGGGATTCCCATCCAACTGGAGAACTCTGCCAGGAAAATTAAGAGCCGTGTTCCTTTAATGCTCTTTTTGGGGGGGCATTAAATCCTAATAAAATCCTAATAAACCCCATTCTCCAACCCAAAGAAATTGCAGGAAGAGGTGATTATTCCTATGTGGGTTGTGTTTGTCGCTGTTCCGGTTCCTATTCCCAGGAATGAGCCTGTTTTCCTGGATTTCTCCTTTCTTCCCAGATAATCGACGCGACCCAGAAGGGGAACTGCTCCCGCTTCATGAACCACAGCTGTGAACCCAACTGTGAGACACAAAAGGTAAAAACCCGGAGCAAATCCAGGGGCTTCTCATTCCCACCACCCATGGGAAGCGTTTTTCCTTCATGTCTCTGTATTTTGGGATTTTTCCTTGGAGTCACTGAGGTGAAAACCGCGTTCGAAACGGGGAACTCGCCCGGTCACGGAGCGAGTTTGAAATCCAGTGATGCTGTTCCAAGGGTTAGTCCGGTCAGCTGGAGGCAAATCCCGCTTTTTGTCACGTAATAACTCTTGGCTCTTGCTTTTTCCACAGTGGACTGTGAACGGGCAGCTCCGGGTTGGATTTTTCACCACCAAACTGGTGCCGTCGGGCTCGGAGCTGACCTTCGATTACCAGTTCCAGAGATACGGGTGCGTCCCTGCTCCGGGGGATTTCCCCCAGAATTCCCTTCCCTGCTTCTTCCTCTGGCTAATTATTAATCAGCCAAGCTCCAGGCTTTGCAATATTCCTTAATAATTCCTCTTTTCCCCCTGCCATCCCTGTTTTATGACTTTGAAATCCCTGAGGAGCTGTAAAAGCCTCCCAGGTAACACATCCCGTTTTCCCGGCCTGGGGTTTGGATCCCTTGGCTAAACCCGAGCCTACAATTCCTATCTTACTGTTTTTCCAGTTGTATGGTGGAGTAGAACTTAAGGATCACCCTTCCTTTTCCCTCTGGATCCTTCTTCAGGCTCTTCCTGGAAGCAGGAGAATCAGAAAGGAATTTTTAGTTGCATTTTAAAATGATTCCTCCTTCCTGGAAGATCCTGGAGTTGAGCTTTCCTGGTTCTTTCTTCTTGTGCTGTTCCTCCAGTGGATTCTGCACATTCTCCCAAGGAATTATGGAATATAGTTTGAAGTGGGTGATATTTCAAGTAGGAGTTAACAGAGGATTGGGGAAAATGTCCTGAAGATAATAGAATTTATTAGATTTACAATTATAATTATTATATTAATTTATATATAATATATTAATATATAAAGATATAAATTTATATATTGATTTATCAAATTAATTTAATTATATTTGTAATTATTATATTTATTCTCCATGGCTGTACATCCATGTAAAAAAAAATTCCATGTGAATTTTGCTGTTTCCGTGAATCCTCAGCTCATTCTTTATTCTGTTTTGTATAGTTTTGAGCTATAAAATATGAGAAATGGGCTATAAAACACTGTAAAATGCAAGCCTTTCCTAGTGGATATATAATCCTGATTATATATTCCTTAGGAGAAGGAATATATTGATTTCCATGTGGGATAAGAAGCTTTCAGACCCACCAGCTCCACCTTTTCCTTTCTGGTTCTTGGATCTTGGCCTGGAAGTGCCCCAGGCTTTGTTTTCCAGCTGAAACAACACGGGATCATGGGAGTTCTGTAAGGAATAAAGGCTGGATTTGAATATCCAGTGCCCTGAAAGGCTTTTCCATGCAGGGACATTCCCATTTCTCCTGAGGATGCTCCGAAAACCGGGTGGAAAACTGGCTGGGGGTGGAATTGAGCTGGGATTAAACTGAGTTTTGTATCCCCTCCCCCAGCAAAGAGGCTCAGAAATGTTTCTGTGGCTCCTCCAACTGCCGGGGGTACCTGGGAGGGGAGAACAGGGTGAGCATCCGAGCGGCCGGAGGGAAGATGAAGAAGGAACGCTCCCGGAAAAAGGACTCGGTGAGTCTGCTGCTCCCAGGAATCCTGGAGCTCGGGAAAACCCTCCGGGATCACCAAATCCAGGCTGGCAAGGCCATTCCTAAACCGTGTCCCCAAGTGCCACGTCCCCAGAGCTGTTCAATCCCACCAGGAATGGCGGCGACGCCACCACTGGACAACCCTTTCCAGGAAGGAATTTTCCCGATATCCAACTTAAACCTCCCCTGGTGCAGCCTGAGGCTGTTTCCTCTCGTCCTATCGCCTGTTCCCTGGGAAAACAGGACTCCTGAGGACCTCAGGGGTCAGGCTTTTCTGTGGATGTGTCATCAAAGGTTGGACTTGATGCTCTTGGAGGTCTTTTCCAACTTTAAGGATTTTGTTTCACGAGGTCCCTCAATACTTGGGGCTTTTCTTGGATCTTTAGTTACATCCATATTTTCTTTCACTCTGTTATTTATCCCAAAACTCCACCCAAGAGGGGCTTCCACAGGTCCAGTATCTGCTCATCCATAACTAAAATCCACTAAATTCCACGGGGCTTTAAAAATTTGGTTTGTTTTCCATGATTTTTTAACCATCGGTGAAAGATGAACAATCTTGGCCTCAAGATTCAGGACATTCCCTGAAATTTGGCAGCTGGGAGGACACGGAGTTTTCCCATTTCCAGGTGGAATTTGAGTCTCCCAATTCCTTTGGCTTAAAGGCAATGCATGGAATTGCAGGGATGGGTTCCCATAATGTGGAAAAACTGTGGAGAATCCAGAGCAAAGCACTGAAAAGGAGTTTTTTTTGGGTGCAAACTCCTGAAAGAACCTGCAGAGGCTCTTTTTTAATTCCTCCAAGTTGTAATTATTCTCTCCTTGAAGATATAAGCCCCTATTCCTATAGATAAGATTTATTCCCAGGGTTTTTTTGGGAGAAGCTCTGTTTAAAAAAGGCAGGTTTTTTGTTTACTGAATCAGGGAGTGAGGGAAGCCAAGAAATAATTTATAAATTTAAATTTATTATTATTATTACTATTGTTATTATTATTAGTATTATATTTTACATTTATAAATACATAACTATAACATATAACTATAATATGTAAATATAACATATAAATGTAATATAAAATAAATATAGAATTAAATAAATATTATTATGCATTGTTATATAAATATAAGGTGTTTTAAAACACTGATTAGGGGCTAAATAACGAAGGTTGTCCACATGGAAAGGAGTTTTCCTCTGATTCTGAAGATCATAAGTCATTTATAGTTTATCTGTAAATTAATATAGGTTTATAAAGAACGTATACAATTAATAGAGGTTATAAAGAAGTAAATTTGATCTGCAATTAAGGATAATTCATAAAGAATAATTTATACAGTTCACAAAGGTTATAAAAAGTAAATTTCATCCCTAATTAAAGATAATTTGTAAAGAATTTATACAGTTCACAAAGGTTATAAAAGGTAAATTTTATCTGTGATTAAGGATAATTTCTCAGTGCACGTTTGTTTTCCTGCCTAAAAAGATAAACACATTTTTGGGAGCGTTTTGGTGCAACCACCTGGAATTTCCTCCGGGCAGCGTTGGATTTACAGAGCTAAAAAGTGCCACTCCCTAGGGAAGATGGAATCTGGAGTCAGGAATTCCATCCCCTGGGGTGGGCCGAGGCCTGAGGGGTGTTTTCCTTTGCCTGGGGCAGGTGGACGGGGAGCTGGAGGCGCTGCTGGAGAACGGGGAAGGTCTGTCCGACAAAAACCAGGTGCTCAGCTTGTCCCGGCTCATGGTCCGGATCGAAACCCTGGAGCAGAAACTCACCTGCCTCAAACTCATCCAGGTGAGGAGCAGCCCTGGGAAGGGAGGGATCCGTGTCCTGTTAAAGCCACATCCTCAGAGGAGCAGGGGGAATGTGGGAGGAGGGACCCGCCCTTGTTCCGGCATCCCAGGCTCGGCCGAGCAGCTCCACGCTCTGTTATCCTTAAGTTTATTCCCCAGATAATGGTTATAATGCTCCTGCTGTTGTGTTCCTGTTCCAAATCCAGCAGTTTTGGCCACTTAAATTAGGCTGGACCTGCCCGGGTGCCGAGTTCTGGCTCTGCCCTGGGTTCCATACTCCCCATGGAGCAGTTTGTGATGTTATCCCATGGAAGACGAAGGGTTTTTTTTCCTGGGAGTCTCTGGGCATTCCCATGGCCTCTCTCTAACTTTGGCTCCTCCAGAACACGCACTCCCAGTCCTGCCTGAAGTCATTCCTGGAGTGCCACGGCCTGTCCCTGCTCTGGATCTGGATGACGGAGCTGGGCGATGGCAGAGGCAGCACCGCCAACAACCTGAAGCTGCAGCTGGAGGTCGGTAATTCCACGGGATTTGGAGCTTTCATAGAACCACTGAGGTGGGAAAAGGCCTTCCAGATAGAGTCCAACCCTCCCCCAGCATGGCCAAGGCCACCACTGCCCCATGTCCCCGAGTGCCACATCCACAGGGCTGTTAAATCCCTCCAGGAATGGGGACTCCAGCTGGGCCAGGGCTGGACAGCCCTTTCCCTGAAGGTTTTTAGCAGCTCAGAATCACCAGGATTTTCTTTTCCTTTTGTTTTTTGAAATGCAGATTTGTGCCAAGTGTTCATGGAAACAGACTCAGGTACCTCAGAACTCCAGCCCTGGAACTTCTGCCTTGAGGCAGATCCTTAATTAATGGAAGGAATTTGCTCCTGTGGTTTTCTTAGATTCCTGAGTTGGATTTCATAAGCCAGACTTAAAGACTGTTGCTGTTTATTCCCTGTGCTTTATTTCCTTTATATCCCTGTGCCAAAGCACAGGCAATTTGAGGTATTGATGGAACTGGAATGTTTCTGTTTTCCATAAGAAATTTGGGATTGTATGGCAAGAAACACCTGCCAGTTCCTTTCTTAAAGATGATTCTACAAGAAGGTTCTGGGCAGTTTGGACGGGACTGGGAGCAATCCAGGACAGTGCAATGTATCCATGCCCATGCAGGGGGTGGGACTGGATGAGCTTTAAGGTCCCTTCCAGCCCAAACCATTCTGAGTCTGTGACTGCTGTGATTTCTTTTTTTGGGATAGGTGGGACCCACCCCAACTTCAGACATGTTGAAACTTGCTCCGAGGTCACAGTGTTCAGCTTTGGTGGGGTTTTGTGGGTTGGATGTATTCCTTTAAAATCCAGGTCATTGTTGCCCAGAGAAGCTGTGGCTGCCCCATCCCTGGAAGGTTGCAAAAGCCCTCCAAGATCACAGAGCCCACCCTGTTCCCCATCCCCACCGTGTCCCCCAGCCCAGAGCACTCAGTGCCACGGCCAGGCCTTCCTGGGACACCTGCAGGGCTGGGGACTCCAAACCTCCCTGGGCAGCCCCTGCCAAGGCCTGACCACCCTTTCCAGGAAGAAATTCTTCTGAAATCCCCTACCTATGGCCTATGACCATCACTGGTTAGATTAGATGGGGTATTTAGATTTTGGATTGGATATTAGCACCAAATTCTTCCCTGTGAGGGTGGTGAGAGACTGGAATTAATTTCCCAGAGGAGCTGTGGCTGCTCCATCCCTGGAAGTGTCCAAGGCCAGGCTGGACAGGTCTTGGAGCAACCTGGGCCAGTGGAAGGTTCCATCTAGGGGTTGGAATGAGATGAGCCCTAAGATCCATCCAACCCAAACCATGCTGGGGTTCTGTGATAATCTCGGTCAGTTCTTGAGAAAAGGAAACAACTCCAGGTTGGACAGAGCTTTAAATCCCGACGGTTTTAACGAGGCCCCGCTTGCCTTTGCCGTTAGATCATGAAGACCCTGGAGCTGCTGCCCATCCCTACCAAGAACATGCTGGAGGAGAGCAAGGTGCTGCCCATCATCCAGCGCTGGGCTCAGACCAAGACGGCGGTGCCGCAGCTCAGCGAGGGCGACGGCTACTCCAGCGAGAACACGTCCCGCGCCCACACCCCCCTCAACACCCCCGACACCGGCGCCAAGCAGAGCTCCGAGGGCGACGCCGACACCCCCAAGAAGCTGGTGTTCCGCAGGCTGAAGATCATCAGCGAGAACAGCATGGACAGCGCCATCTCGGACACCACCAGCGAGCTGGAAGGCAAGGAGGGCAAGGAAGACCTGGACCAGCTGGAGGGAACGCCCGTGGAGGCGCCGGAGGAGCAGCAGCAACAGCAGCAGCAGGAGGTCAAAGCCGCCACGGACGCGCCCGTGGAGAGCAGCAAAGCCCAGCCTGTGGAGCTGGAGGCTGAGCCCGAAGCCGAGGCCAAGGAGAGCAACGGGGCGAAGCTGGAGGAGCCCATGGCCATGGAGACACCGTCCCAGGACGAGGAGGAGGGCGTGTCCGACGTGGAGAGCGAGAGGAGCCAGGAGCAAACGGATAAAATCGTGGATGTGAGCGACTTGGCCACCAGGCTGCTCGACAGCTGGAAGGAGCTCAAGGTAAGAGGCACCTCCGGCTCCAACTTGCTGAGAAAAACGTGGAGTTGTGGTGGTTTGGTGCAAATGGGGTGAATTTTATGTCTTTTGGTAGTTGTTTGACAACTGAAATTGCCTTTTCTACACAAAAAGTGCTTTCTATGTAGATCCTCTGGTTGCTCAGTGTGTGACTTGCAGTAGAATTCCAGGTGTTGGATGCTGGAATCAGGAGATAGTTTGGTTTGGGAACACAAAGATGGTTATCCTGTTGTTTGTTAGGCTGTTCAGGGAAAGGGCAGCTCTGAGGGATTGAGATTCCCTTCTCATCCCATCGGGAAAAGAGGCTGGAGATAGCGCCACGAGCATTTTGGGTGGAAGTGGGCAAATCCCTCAATGTCGAAGTAAATTGATGGACTGTCTGCTCCTAAATTTCATCCCTGGAAGTGTTCGAGGCTCCTCCCAAATGCCTGATCCCTAGAAGTGTCCAAGGCCAGGTTGGAGCAACCTGGGCTAGTGGAAGGTGTCCCTGCCCATGGCAGGGGGTGGAACAAGATGATCCTTAAGGTCCCCCCCAGTCTTTGAACCATTCCAGGATTCTCTGAATTCCATGATCTGAACATTCTCAGCATTTCTTGTCCTCTTAACATCTGCTTTCCATCTGCATTCTGGAACCTCCAGAAGTGGGTCTCTTGGCCACGTTGTGTTCCCTTGAAGGCCGTGCTGGGGGTTTGCAGTTGGTGTTTGGATCAGGGAAATGCCCGAATTTGGGGTGTTATTTGAGACCTGAGCGGTTTCATTCCCATCAAAGTCTTCCTTGAGCAGAAAGTTCTTAAGAGAAGGGCTTGGTGGCTCCTCTGGATTCGTGTCCCTGTCCTGGAGGTGGCCAACTTGGCCACTTGATCTTCAGCCAACAGCTTTTAGGGTGAGGTTCCAGTAACGGTTTTAAATTAAAAGATGAGGGATTTAGTTTAGGTGGGATATGGGGAAGGAATTCTTGGCTGTGAGGGCGGGGAGGGACTGGAGTGGATTTCTCAGAGAAGCTGTGGCTGCCCCATCCCTGGAAGTGTCCAAGGCCAGGTTGGAGCAACCTGGGCTAGTGGAAGGTGTCCCTGCCCATGGCAAGGGGGTGGCACTGGATGATCCTTAAGTTCCTTAAGATCCTTCCATCCCAAACCATTCCATGGCTCTATGGATCCAAGTTGTCACTCTAAGCTTCCCTCATTCCTGGGTTTCTTCAGACCTTTGGAAACTCTCCACTCATCTGCTGCTTCTGTAGGATTATATCCCATATATTATCTTAAATTCCTTATATCCAAGAGCATGAGGAGTGGGAACCTCTTTAATGAGCATAAAAACAGTGGTTGCTGAGGATCCAGCAGGAATCCAAGGTGCTGCCGCGCTTCCGTCATCGGGTGGGCTCGGGACAGGCCTTGGAGGGTCTCCTACCCTTCTCTTAATCAACCATCAGCCCAGCTTTAATTATTGGCAAGAGTTTAAAGCGTCAAATGAGGCATCACAGAGCTAAAGAGTCCATTTACCCCTCGAGTTTGATAATGAGCATTGATTCAAAGAGGTTAATTAAAATAACGGGCGTTAATTGTGCAGCGCAGACGGAGGAGGCCTCAGGAGCTCTGAGCTCCTGGACCTCTGCTTCGGAGCTACAAACATCAGGATTTATAAATGGGGGAGACTTAAGGGAAATTTTACCTTAAATCTGAATTTTCCAGAAGAATCAGAGACTCTTGAACAGTTTGAGAGCCATCATTTGGGCCCTGAATGTCAGTGGGGGGAGAAGGGAGACAACTCAAATATGTTTCTCTAGAGAAGTTGGGTTGTGCTTTGGTTCTTTCCCCCCTCTTTTTTCCCAAGTGGATCATTTCCCAGATTTTAATTTGTAGGCTCTTGATATTGATGTGGTTTTCTCATCAAAGCGACGCTGTCAGGTTGAATTTATGGAGGAGCTGGAAAAAAGTCCTTTTCCATCCGTTGCCAAGGGAGTTGTTGCGGTTGGAAAAGACCTCCAAGGTCAACAAGTCCAACCTGTTTTAGAGTTAAGTCAGGCCCACTCAGACTTGTTTTGGGCATCCAGACTCAGTGTTTGGAACCAGCACGGAAAAACTGCTGAAAACCACTAACAAAATGTGGGAAGTATCACAAAATTCCTTCAAAATGTTGGTTTGAAACCAAGTTGAACCTGATGGTTAAACCCCAAGATCTGGGTTTTCTCTCGAGCTTGGGGAAGCTCAGCCTTGGTGTCTGCAGAGCTTTGCTGGAGGCCAGGATTGGGCTGTGGAATCCCAACACATTCCCAGTTTTAAATGTGGATTCCCATCCTCTCTGTGTGTTTAATTTAAATTCGGGTCATTGCAGTGATGGTCTGGTTGTAGAGATGGGGTTGGATCTCATGAGCTTGTGTAATCCCAGCAAATCCATCCCAAAAAACCCCACAGAATCCTGACCTGGGGTTGTGACAACTCGTTTCTCTCCCGTAAAACACTCGTAGGGAATCTGTGAGCTGGGAATTTACTGTGTCCTGGATTTTTTCGTGGCTCTAAGAGTTAACTGCTTCTGTCCAACACTCACCTGATGAGACCCAGGTGCCAATGTCTAAAAGACAAGCCCAGGCTGGAAGCACTTTAGGTGGAACGGGGATGGATAACTCACCCCCAGGTGCCTTTTCCAGCACATCCAAGCTTTTTAAAAGCTGGTTTTCCTGGAGTGGTGGAACATCTGCCATTGGCTGGGGCGGGGTGGGGGGATCTGAAACGTCCTCTCCAGTCTTGCTGATGATCCCCTTGTAATTTCCACCGTTTCCATCCAGCTTCTCAGGGCAGCCTGGAGCTCCCCATGTGTCTCCTTTCCTCAACTCCGTGTGGAAGAAGGGAGAGGCCATAGCGTGAAGAACCGGGAAGATGGTTGGGAAGCTGGCTGATGCATGGCAGTGTGATAGGTGCCAGGAGGACAGAGGTGGTTAACTCGGGGATGCCGACGTTATTTTGGTGCGTCCATTGCCGGCAATGGACGTCGCTCCGGGAAAATCCCGACTCCTGGCATGAAAGGATTAAGTGAGCTCTTTTTTTCTCTACCTCTACACACAGGACTTGTAAGTCCTTCCAGGGCTCCAGCACTCCGTAGTGAGGAGTGTTGGCCGTTCTCACACACCCGGCACGACACACACTGACATTCCCGGCGGGATGAGTTTCCAGCCCGGGCTCGTGGGCGCCGTTCCCGCTGTCCAGGGAAGCGCCGCACGGCTTCTCCCAGGCTCAAAACTCACTCCCAGTGGGGCACAACCCGGTGAGGGCACAGGTGGTGGTTCAACGTGGTTCTTCCAGGTCCCTTAGCCCGCTCCAGCCGGAGGATTGCGCTCAGGTAAGGCTCCAGGGGCCGATCCGTGCGGACACATCCATGGTGGAGGTGACACGTGGCCACCAGACCTGGTGCTCCACCCTCTTGGAATCACCAGAACAAGCTGTAGGACCAAGCCTGGGGAGGTTCTCTCAACATCCTTTTGAGGGCTGAGGTTTGAGCAGTTGAGGTTGAGGGACAGGAGGACACGTTTGGGCTCTGCCTCAGGTGGGACAGAGCTTTGGGAATCTTCTCCCACCCCTGAGGGGGCAGAGGAGGCCCCTCACCTGCTGGGAAGGGGCAGGGAGGAGTTGTGGATCAGAGGATCCACAGCCCCTGTCCTTAGGAGGTGGAGAAGGTCTTGATTTTAGGAAAAATCTTGTGGAAGAGCCACCCTTGGGTGCAGAAGGTCTCAGTTGGACACTTTGGCCTCGTGTTTCACAGTGACTTGGAGGTTGAGGCCGAGTTGTCACCCCGACTCTGGCCAGGGTGGGCTTTCTCTGTGCCATGGAAACACCTATCTGAGGGCTTAAGAATCGTGGGATCAAGGAATTGTTAAGGCTGGAAAAGCCCTCTTGGACCATCAAGTCCAACCGTCCCCCAGCACTGCCAAGGCCACCACTGACCCGTGTCCTCAAGTGCCACATCCACAGGGCTTTGAAATCCCTCCAGGGCTGGGGATTCCAGCCTGTGCCAGGGCTGGACAGCTTTCTTCCATGAAGGAATCTTCCCAATATCCAACCTAAACCTCCCCCGGAGGCCGTTTCAGTCTGGAAGTGGACAACAGGGTTTGGGTGGTCCAGGCCAGCCAAGATCCATCTTCCCCTGAGATGCTCTTCCCAAGTCACATCCTGACTTCTCTTGGTAGGACAGTCCTGTGAAGCTCCTCTTGCCCATGCTCTTCCCAGTGAAGCCATCCCGCGGTTCCTGGCTTTGTCTCCGGCACGCACATCCCGTGTTTTAATTGGGAATCTTACAGTTCGTTGTGACTTAGAGCAAGAAATAGTTTGGGAAAACAATGGGACTGGGGAGCGGCCAGGCCGTTGTTTGTGGTGGGGTTCTTTGGCCTCCAAGCAGGGATCTCGTGGCATTAAGTCCTTCCTTCCTCTTGCTCTCCTCCATCCCTTGGGATTCTGCTGGAGCTGCAGAGGAAAGAGAGGAGAGGAGCAGGAGGGAGGAAGGGAAGGAAGAGGATCCAACCTGGAAGGGGATGGATTTGGTCACATGATGTTCCTTCAAAAGTCAACAGAAGTTCATAGAATCGTGGGATGGAATCATGGAATCCTTAAGATTGGAAAAGATCTCTAGGATCATTAACTCCAGCCGTTAAGTCAGGGATAACTGGCAGCTGAGGGACAGATTTGTGGAGAAGGTTCCATGGAGGCACAACTTCCTTTCCTTCTGCTGCATCCGTTGAGTCTTGAGTCCATCCTGCCGCTCTTTTCCCTTTCCCAACCTGAGGGTGGTTTGTCCCTGCAGCTGGAGAGCCCAAATCCCGCTTCCCTCCTCCTTTTGTTCCTGCCAGACTCGTGTCACTTCGCTTTCTGCCTCTCATTTTCCATGCAGTCCCTTCAAAGCCGTGCTGGAATCTCGGGAGCCATTTGGAGCCCGTTAGGATTGATTTAGGAGCTGGGCAGCTCCGAGCCAGCAGCTTCCGTTTCCAAAAATAAAACAGGCTTTTCTTGGGAGTTTCCCCGGCCTGGCTTGACCAGCATCTGGTTTTCATGGAGCAATCCTGACATATTCCCATGTTTATTGCTGGTTCAAAGCCTCTGCTGTTCCGTCTTCCCAGACGGACACTGGAGGCTCCGGAGCCGTTGGGTGAAGCTGGAATTGCTCCCCAACAGGACAGAGCTCACTCCCTGCTCGTAATTCTCTTGGATTTTGGGCTTCCTGGACCTTGGTTGGGACTGGCCAGTTTGTTGGGATGGATCCTGGACTGGGTTCCCCCAATGTCCTGGTGAACCTAAAGCGACGCATGGCAGGAGTGGCAGTTCCATGATTCCCAATTCCACTTACTCAAGTGGTCCTTGTCCTCCTCCTATTCCCACTGACCCTTTTCCCAGTAGTTTCCCGTTCCCCATCCTGCTATTTATTGGGACAAATCCTTTTTAGGAGCTGGGAAGGCTAGTGTAGTTTCTCTTCCCTCCGTTCCGTTGTCCTCCATCATCTCATAGTTGGTGGCTCCTCATCACCCCTTTCCTCCTGGGAACAGCACTTGGGAGGCCCCAGGGAGGTTTTCATGGATGTGCTGCTCTGGGAGTGACTTTTTTTGGGGGGGGTGATGTGGGACAGAGAGAAAAAAAATAAAGGAACCCCTTTGCTGGGGGAGGATTTTGGGGCTTCAGAACCTGCCCCTGTGGTCACTTCCTTCCCACAGGAGGGGAAATAATCCCTGGCATCCAGAGCTCTGGAATTATATGGAAAAATAAGAATAAATAGATATATTATGGCTGGATGGGGCTTGGAGCAACCTGGGCTGGTGGAAGGTGTCCCTGCCCATGGCAGGGGGTGGAACTGGATGAGCTTTAAGGTTCTTTCCAACTCAAACCATTCCATGATTCCACAATTTTGTATATAATTTTATATAGAATTTAATCTATAATTAATAAATATATAATTATAGGCTCCTCCTGCATCTCTTCCCACCCCAAACACGGAGCTGCTCCCTCATTTCTCTGCATTTCATTAAAAAACACCCCTGCATTCGGGGTCCTTTAATCCATAGCAAACGTGCAAATAAATAAGAACAACCAAAAAAAAAGCTTTTTTTACACCATTTTAAAGCCTTTCATCTTTGGAGATGCTTCAAACCTCACGTGGGGCTTTTGAGGCTCCACAGAAAAGCAAAAAATCCTTTTTATGAAACAAAAATCTTGGCCAAAATCCCTTTTTTTTTTAACATTCAGCAGCACTTTTGAAGTGGTTTTGCCTCATGAACAAACTGCAATGGGGTTTTTTTATCCTTTCTTTTATTTCACTCAAGGAAAGTGGAATTTCTTAGCCCTTGGGGAGGTGGATTTTTCCCTAAAAAAGTGGGAATCTCAAAGCTGGGGTGTCATTAAATCCAGTGCTGGGGGTGGACACGTTGTCAATGAGCCCAGTGGAGACCCCAGGTAATTAATTCCCCAAAAATCAAGGAACTTAAAAAACCCAGGATATTATATAAAATCTGGGAGTCAAGTTGAGGTAAAGCTTTAAACACCCAACTAGGAGCAGATTTCACCCCCCAGGAACAGTTTATTCCATATTTTTCCCCTCTTCTGCCTCATCCATGCCCCAAATTAAAGGATATTTTAGGCAAGGTCCCTAAATCCTTCCCTGGCAAAGCTGGAATCTCAGGACACCACACAAAACACCTTATTTTTAGAACACTGAGCTTCTCTTTTAGGATTTAATGGTGGTTTTTCAGGATGCAGCTGCTGCTCCCTCAGGGATCCTCCACATTTTCTCCCTCAGATTGTTCAGGGTTGATTTGTTTGGGTTGAATTCCTTTTCCCTGCTGGTTCATCACGTTCTGCCTCAAATAACTGGGAATTCTTGGGAATTGCTGTATTCCTTCAGGAAAGGAACAGAGCAAGGGTTTGGTAGAAGCTGGAATTGAACAAAAATGAGCTTTTTAGTCCAAGCTCTCAGTCCTTGGAGAGTCACTAATGCTGTGAAAACTCAGGATACAGATTGTGGGATCACGAGGATCACTAAGAAAATGGGATTTACACCATGAGTGCCAGAATATTCCAATGAAAAATCCTGCTGAGCATGGAAAGGTGCTGATAAAACTCATTTCTTGGTTCTAGGGAGACACAGTTGGTTAAAATGACATTAGAATAGTTGTTCCTATGTAATCCAGTGGGGTTTAATGGGGATGTTAAACCTGGACCTTAGGGAGGTTTTCATCCTCATTCCCGACTCTTCTTCCCTTTTTTAGAATCCCAGAATGGTTTGAGTTGGAAGGGACCTTAAGGATCATCCAGTGCCACCCCCTGCCAGGGCAGGGACACCTTCCACCAGCCCAGGTTGCTCCAACCTGGCCTTGGACACTTCCAGGGATCCAGGGGCAGCCACAGTTTCTCTGGGAAATCCATTCCAGCCCCTCCCCACCCTCCCAGCCAGGAATTCCTTCCCAATATCCATCTCTCCCTGCCCTCTGGCACTGGGAAGCCATTCCCTTGTCCTGTCCCTCCATCCCTTGTCCCCAGTCCCTCTCCAGCTCTCCTGGAGCCCCTTCAGGCCCTGCCAGGGGCTCTCAGCTCTCCCTGGAGCCTTCTCTTCTCCAGGGGAACCCCCCCAGCTCTCCCAGCCTGGCTCCAGAGCAGAGGGGCTCCAGCCCTGGAGCATCTCCAGGGCCTCCTCTGGACTCTCTCCAGCAGCTCCATGTCCTTCCCATGTTGAGGACCCTGGAGCTGGAAGAGCAGAGGGTGTGGAATTTGCTTCTGTGCAAAGAGTGGTGGGTGTTGGTGTCTGATCTCAGCAGCTCCAGCAGGAGCTTGGTCCAAGGGGTTACTCAGAGCTGGGAGTTTTCCTCCCATGGGACACACTGGATACGGGGAACATCATGGGATCGTGGTGGACCCTGTCCCAGCGAGGAGGGAACTGGGAGAAGCCCAGGGATGCTCCATGGGAGAAGGGTGAGCAGATGACAAAACCACCAGCACCGTGTCTCTCTCCAAGCTGCTGAACCAGAACCGTGGAATATCTCCATTGGAATGGTCCCAGAGGGATCATGGAGTACCACAAGAGGAGCTGGTGACAGACCCTCATGTCACCACGATGTGGTTTGGGGACAGTGTCCAGCTCAGGGCCCAAGTCTCTGTGGGAACACCAGGGCTGGCAAATAAGAGGCAGAAAAGCACAATTTTGTACCTGAACAGGAGCTTTTTTAGTTGGAAAAATCATTTCTTTGCTGCTCCAGCAGAACTGCAAGTCCAGGGGTTTGTATCCTGTGGTGGGATGTGACCAGTGTGGGTCCTGCAGCTCCTCATGGAGTTCTTGTTCCAAAATTCCACCTGAATCCATCAAACATCAGGCACTGAGCAGAGGAAACACAGAGAAAAAGAGGAAATATATAGAAAGCACCTGGCTAATTTGCCTAAAATGAGAACTTTCCTTCCAGAGACACTTTTTTGTGATGGTTTCTCATGAATTCATGGTTTATGTGATGATTTCTGTAGCTCTGTAGATATTTGGGTTGCTTTTGGGGGTAGCTGGAGCCTGACCCTGCTTGTGGCTTTCCCACAGGAGGTGTATCGCATCCCGAAGAAGAGCCAGGCGGAGAAGGAGAGCAGTGGTACGTCCTCCCCTCTTCCCATCGCTCTGCTCCCAGGAAACCACTTCATTTTCCCAGGTTGGGGTGTCCAGGGATGCTCTGCCTTCATAACTCAGCATTCCTGCTCCTTGGAATTATCTGAGCAAGGGGCGGTGGGATGTGGAGCCCTGAGGGGGATGTGGGACAGCCAGAAACGTGGAGTCACTGGGGTTGGAAAAACCCTCCAGGACCATCAAATCCAACATTCCCCAGCATGGCCAAGGGCACCCCAAACCGTGTCCACAAGTGCCACATCCACAAGGCTTCTAAATCCCACCAGAGGTGGGGGCTCCAGCCTGTGCCAGGGCTGAACAGCCCTTTCCAGGAGGGAATTGTCCCCAGTATCCAACCTAAACCTCTGCCGGCACAACCTGAGGAGAGGGGAGCTGTTAATATTCAGAACTACAAAAATTCCCTCTTTCTCCCTGTTTTTTCCCAACAGCTGACCGTGGGAGGGATCCAGCCGGGCTCCGGGATCAGCCCCCTACTCCCAAGAACCCCCCCCTGAGCCGGGAGCGGGATCCCGAGTGGCAGAGCCAGAGCAAGGAGAGGAAGCGACGCCGGGACTCGCTGTCCCCTCCGCCCTCGGGCTACGAGCGCGGCACCAAGAGGCCGGAGGACAGGTGAGGGGGCTGGCAGGGATCTGTCCTGTTCCCGGGTGAAATCTCCTGGAAAAATGATCCCGGTGATCTTTGAAGTCACCCAGGGCTGGGGAAGGGAATTTTCTCCTGGAGGAATCCCGTGTGCGATTCGTTCCCTGACCGGAGTTGGGTGGTTCCTCGGAGTTTGGTGGCCTTTCCCTCTGGGATAACCTACACCTTCATCTCCAGGCATGGTTTGGGAATGAGGGCTGGGTGACCAGGGAAGCTGTGCCAGCTCTGGCATGGAAATTTGGGCTCATGGCATGGGTTGGGTTGGAAGGGATCTTACAGATCTCCCAGTGCTGCCCCCTGCCACGGGCAGGGACACCTTCCACTGCCCCAGGTGGCTCCAAACCTCATCCAACCTGGCTATGAACCTTTCCAGGGATGGGGAATCCAGGAATTCCAGGGTGTAGCTCTCTTAATGCTAAGAGGTCTTATGAGCCCTTTGAAACCCATTCCCTTCTCCTCCTCCACCTCTTCCCAGTATTCTGAGCTTGGAACAAGCCCTGCCTGTACAGGAGGGAGCAATGCCCAGGCCAGGCAGGAATTCTAGCACCAAAAACTTCCTTGATCGAGGGATTATTCCCTAAATATTCCTGTGAGGACAACAATCCAGGCAGGTGTGATCCCACCAGGCTGGTGCTGTGTCTCCTTCCCTTGGGAATGGTGGCACCACTCCAGGGCTGAGAAGGCGACTCGTGATTAAGAGAAGGAAAACATTCCATGTCTTGCAGGTCAGAGAGACTTGAGATCATGTTCCAGGCAGGAAAAATCCCGTGGAATTTCCTTTAAAGAAGTTCAGTTTTCTGCTGTCCCTGTTCAGTTGGATCCAAAGGCACTCAGTAATTAGGGAACAATCGGTGCCGAGTCAGCCAGACCAGGGAACTTCGCTCCTCACGTGGAGCTGTGCTGGGAGAGTTGGAAACATCTGGATAGGAAACAAAGAGGGAAATCTATACCCCTGGAATGAGGCATTGGCAGGGTGGAAACACACTAGGAAGTAAATAAATAATGGATTTTTTGGGTTGTTTTAACAGAACAAGTGGGTTTTTGGGGGGAGGAGTTGCCTGTTCTGGCTCTTCCTTGTGTGTATCCCTGAGCAGTGAAGGACCAACATCCTTCTCTGGGAATGTTCTCCCCACTCTGACCATCCCACTTTGTTATCCCAAGGATTTAATGAGGAAAAATAACACAGGAGGTGGAGAGAGGAACATTAAACCCTCGGTTTTCTCCTCGGCTGCTCCTCCTCTAAACATTCCAGGCGGTGCCAGGAAAGACTTTAATTATGGAAATCAAACCCTTCACGTCAATGAGGTTCAGATTAGCGGATCCTGGGAATGCCAGGAAGCAGCTTAAGTGGATCTGTTGGTAGCAACGTGCTTTTGATATGGAAATGGATCTCAGGATATGTGGAGAACATCCCGGATGCTTTGGAGAATCTGTCCTATTAAGGCTGCAGAGCATTTTTCCCTTTAATCCCTTTTTTGCCGCACTTGGAACGTCTCAGAATCGCCACCTTGGATCTGAAACTTTCCTTGGCTGAGCTTTGATCAAAGTCCTTCGGCTTTTTTTTTTTTTTTCCCCTCACTTCTTTAATTTCTTGGAAAAATCCCTCCAGCTGCTCCATGTTTTGGGATGAAAACTCTGAAAGAATTAAAAAAAATCCATCCACAGTGTTAATTATTGAAGCTGAAGTGGTCTGGGAATGAGCAGAACTCCAAACAGGAATGTGCTGCTTGTGATTCCCTTGTTCTTTGTCCTGCCTGCAGCTGCCGAGTGGGAAGAATTCCTTCCCAATATCCCATCTAACCCTGCCCTCTGGCAGTGGGAAGCCATTCCCCCTTGTCCTGTCCCTCCATGCCTTGTCCCCAGTCCCTCTCCAGCTCTCCTGGAGCCCCTTTAGGCCCTGGAAAGTGGGAGTTCCTCAGGTAGGAAGGATGGGATGCTGATCCAATGCTGGAATTTGGGAGTGGAGATGCCATAGTTTGAGCTTCTCCTTCTGTTTGGGAGCCTCTTCCAAGCTCCTTGTTGGCCCTGCTTTGGGAAAAAATGCCAGAGGGTCTTCTGCTTCTGCCCTTTCCTTGGGCTCTCTTGGCTCTGGAGGTGTTCCCTCCCTCCCCCAGTGCTGCCTACAGCTCCTCCAGACAATTCCTATGACATCTTTGCCTCTCCAGCAGCCCCAGACTGGAGTTGCTCAGTCCATTGGAATCACATCCTGGGCCCTGGCTCCTTCCTCGTGGATGAGCAGGACCAGTGGGTGTTTCTCCTGAGTTCCCACAGTTGGTCAAACAGCTGGAAAAAAAAGGAGTGTTTTTAAGAATTGCTGCCGCTGCTGTTGGGCGTTCCAGGTTTTCCCGGTGGTTTTTCCTGGTCCTTTTTCTGCGGGATCCTTGGACCCACAGCTTCCCGAGGTCTCCCAAGCCCTTTCCCTCTCCCTTCTCTCCCAGGTATGACACGCCGGCGTCCTCCAAGAAGAAGGTGCGTCCCAAGGACCGCAACAAGCTCTCCACGGAGGAGCGCCGGAAGCTCTTCGAGCAGGAGGTGGCCCAGCGGGAGGCCCAGAAACAGCAGCAGCAGCTCCAAAACCTGGGAATGGCGTCCCCGCTCCCCTACGACTCCATGGGCTACGGGACCCCCCACCACAGCTTCCTGGGGTACCCCCCCGGCTACCCCATGCAGGCCTACGTGGACCCCAGCAACCCCAACGCCGGCAAGGTGCTGCTGCCCACGCCCTCCATGGACTCCATGTGCTCTCCGGCGGGATACGAGCACTCCCAGACTCTGGTGGGGCACGCGGTGGAGCCGGCCCTGGGCGCGGCGGCGCAGCCGGTGCCGGTGGTGCAGCACGTGGCCGCCGCTGCCGCCGCCGTGGAGGTGCCGCCGCCGCAGTACGTGGCGCCGGGCGAGGCCGTGGTGCACCCCGAGCCCAACGTGGCCGTGCTGCCGGTGGCGGCGCCGGGGGCCGTGCAGGGCCAGGGCTACGGCCCCGTGTGGGAGTCGGGCCAGCAGGCCGTGGCCGTGCAGCAGCCCTACTCCCCCGCCCAGTCCCAGCCCACCATCTACTACCAGGGCCAGACCTGCCAGACCGTCTACGGCGTCACCTCGCCCTACTCGCAGACCACCCCGCCCATCGTCCAGGTAAATTCTCTGGGAGATGTGGAACGTGGGGAAAACATGGAGCTGACTCTCTCTTTGCAACTTCTCGTAATCTGGGAGCATCTACTCGGCTCTTCTCGGGGAGCTTCCCACCCAAAAATAGGAGAAAAGCACATTTTGGCGTGTTTCCTGTCTACGAACGCCGTAAATCAGAGAATCGTGGAATCGTGGAGTGGTTTGGGTTGGAAGGACCTTAAGGATCATCCAGTCCCACCCCCTGCGATGGGCAGGGACACCTCCCACTGTCCCAGCTTGCTCCAGGAGGGAACCCTGTCCAACCTGACCTTGGACACCTGCAGGGATGGGGGATATTGAAAAATTCCAGGGATGGGGGTATTGGACACCTCCAGGGACAGGGGATATTGGACACTTCCAGGGATGGGGGATATTGGACACTTCCAAGGATGGGGGATATTGAACAATTCCAGGGATGGGGGATATTGAACAATTCCAGGGATGGGGGATATTGGACACTTCCAAGGATGGGGGATATTGAACAATTCTGGGGATGGGGGGTATTGAACAATTGCAGGGATGGGGGATATTGGACAGTTCAGGTGTGGGAGATATTGAACATCTCCAGGGGGATATTGGGCACCTCCAGGGATGATGATTCCATAGTTGTTGGGGCCAGGCAGGAATTTGCAGCTTCCAGAAATGTTTTATATTTTATACCCTGTTTATAAAAGTGATATTGGTTTTTTGGCCGTTGAAGGGCTGTGTTTTGGGAAGAGCTTCCACTGCCGCTGAGTAAAGCAGGAAAACGTGGAGCTGTGAGCTTGGCTTCCGTTGGCTTTTGGAAGCAGGTCTGGAGCTACCACTTAAAGCAAATTATAAGGATAATATTGGGAAGGAATTGTTGGCTGTGAGGGTGGACAGGGACTGGAACAGATTTCCCAGAGAAGCTGTGATTGCCCCTGGATCCCTGGAAGTGTCCCCGACCAGGTTGGACAACCTGGGGCTTGGAGCCACCTGGGATGGTGGAGCTGCTCTGTGTCCTCCAGTGAAAGGTTTTTTTTGGGAGAAGCAGCTGAGTGTGATTCCCTGTGCTCCGTTGCAGAGTTATGCCCAGCCAGGTCTCCAGTACATCCAGGGCCAGCAGATCTACACGGCTCATCCCCAGGGAGTCATTGTCCAGCCCCCCCCAGCCGTGACCACCATCGTGGCGGCCGGGCAGCCCCAGCCCATCCAGCAGGTGAGCTCTGCTGCATCCCAGCTGTTCTCCCGTGGGATAAAGAGCCCTCAGGACCCCTCTGACCTCTCTCGTGACCCCTCACATCCTTCTCTTCCCCCCTTCTGCCCTATTCCTGTTTCCAGCCAGAGCTTGTGGTGACCAACAACCTCCTGGACCTGCCTCCACCTTCTCCTCCCAAGCCCAAGACCATCGTCCTCCCTCCCAACTGGAAAACGGCCCGAGATCCCGAGGGGAAGATCTACTACTACCACGTGGTCACCAGGTGAGTGTGGGGATCACCCACATACATCCCCAAATTCCACATCCCCATGGATGTTAAATCCCTCCCGGGATGTGGATGCCATCAGTGCCCCGGAACAACCCTTTCCATGAGGAGTTTTTCCCAGTATCCAATCTAAACCACCTCTGGCACAGCTTGAGGCCGTTCCCTCTTGTCCTGTCGCTTGTTTTTTTGGGAGAAGAGCCCGACCCCCACCCCTGGAGCAGGAAATACAACTTTCCCAGTGTTTTCCCCACACTTTTGGGATTAGTTTGGGAAGTTACCAAGGCGTTGGATCAATCCCTATGAACTTATGTAAAATTATAAGGAATTTCAGATTTTTAAAAGGATTTTTTACATTTCCAAATCCATTTGAGGTGTGTCTGGAGATCCACCTCTCTAAAGGGATAAGCTGGAATATTTTCTTCCGTGTCTGGAGTGTTCTGATGCCGGTTCTTGTTGCCACACATTTCTCTGCATCCATTAATCTTTTCCACCTCCATTCCGGATCTCTGACACACCCACAGCAGAGCAGGAGGCCTTCAAACACTCGGAATAACAATCACTCCAGCAGGAATTAGTGATTTGTCCATGGTTTGGAAGTCTTGGGATGAGATGAGGAGACCCAACGGAGCCTGGCTGCTCCCGTGGCCGTACCTTCCCTGGGGTCTCCCTTGGGATGTTCCCACCTTTCCATGCCATGAATTTCATCCCGGGGATGAACATCCCTCGATCCCACAGTGTCACCAGTGATAGGAAACAGCACAAATTCCCTTTTTTTAAGTTCTTCCTGCTGGGTTTTAACCTTCTCCAACTTGGAAACCTTCAAACTCCTCCTGAAGAGCAAGACAAGGCCGAGATCTCCAGCAGGTGGTGGAGTCCGGGTGTCCCTGGATGGGACAGTCGAGGAGCAGCTCCCAGGTACTTTCAGGGGGTGACAATGGTCTCTGTGTGTCCTTCTCCCTCCAGGCAAACCCAGTGGGATCCTCCGACGTGGGACAGCCCCGGGGACGACGCCGGCCTGGAGCACGAGGCCGAGATGGACCTGGGGACCCCCACGTACGACGAGAACCCCATGAAGGTGAGGAGACACTGCCCTGGGATGGAGCTCAGGATGGGGGGTCCCTATGGATTTGGGAGGTGACAGGGACAGGAGTGACCTCAGATCTGTCCTAATGCTCTCAGTGCTCGGCTCTTCTGGTGCAATTCCCTGTGGGATGTTCTTCCCTGGATTCCAACCCCCTGTGGGGAGCTGACCTTATGATCCCCCAAAAAAGGGGGAATGAGTGGGAGCAATGTTGAAATAGGACAAACTAAGGATGTAACTTAGAAGCCCTTTTGATACCTTTCTGATTCCCTGAAAAACAGAGATCTGTGGAAAGAAAGGAATAATTCTCTCGCTGCTCCGGTGCTCCCACAGCTGGGAGCTGGATTTTCCTTCAGGAAAATCCCATCCTAGGACACTCAGGAACATCCCACTGGGCTGCTGTCACCTTTCCATGTGCTGCCAGGATCCCAAGGGTTAATCCCATTCCCGGAATGCCTCCGAGTGCTTCCTGGCCAGTTCACTCCAAGGAAATTACTGGCAAATATTTGTCTCCCTGTAAAAAAGTTAATTAGAAAATGAGCTCAGACCTGGAATTTGCTGCTCAGCCAAGGGGTTGTTGCTTCCAGAAAAGCCTTTCCAAGGTTTTTTTTTTTTCCCTGGATCAGTGTCACGCGTTCCCTGTGCCATTCCCTGTGGATCTGGGATCTTGTGCTTCTTTGGGTTGCAAATATTGTAGGAGGATATTGGGATTTCTCAAGGGAATGTTAATTTTAGGCTTTAGCTGAGGTTTTATTAAGCTGGAATAGCTGGAAAACGCATCCCTATGGAGGGATGAGCTGGAGCTTGGTGGTGTGGAGCAGCCTGGAGATATTTGGGAACGTCCCTGTGGTGAGAACAAGGTGCTGAGGAGAAGGTCGGGCTCTTCTGAGCAAGGGAACAGAGCTGTGCTGCTGCTTCCCAGCCTGGGAGTCATCTCCCTATGGAATTTTGAGGGTCTCGGTGCTTCCTGGGAGCGAGGAAAGGTGCTTCCAGAAATGTGGCTTTTATCCCATAAGTGGTGGCTTTTATCCCATAAATAGTGGCTTTTGTCCATAAATTGGGATAAAAAGGAGCTGAGGACTGGGGTGACGATCCAAGGGCTTCACTTTGGGACAGACATGAATTGGCTGCTCCCTCCAGGTTTTGCTGCTCACTCAAGCCCCCAAATCCCAATTTTTAGGTGCAGGAATTCCCTAAATCCATCAGTCCCTCATTCCTAAAGGCGACCTCCTGGTGAGGTGATTCCTGCTCCTTCCAGAGCTTTAAATCCTTTTCTTCTGGGTCAGGAGAGCCAGAAGGTCGGGTTTTTCCTGGCACTGAATTCCCATGGTCATAGCTCCCGCCTCCCACCACATTCCTTGGATTTTTTTTGCCCTCCTCCCCACCCCACACCTTTTCCAAGAGGGATTAAACCCACCGGCATCGTGGCTCCAGCCAACAGCTGCTGCTGCTATTCCTGGTGTTCCCTTTCCATGGGGGATGATTTTGATGGAAAGGCACAAGAGGTGTGGGAAGCCCCCAGCACCATTTCCCTTTAAAGCACGTTTTAAATCCCGTTTTTCCCCTTGGAAAAGGGCTTTTGGGAGGGAGTGGCCCGGCGGAGCGCTCGGGAATGCTGGCACTGACAGGGCTGGATGCCGAAGGTTTTCCATCCTTTTAGCCTGGATTTGTGGCAGGATGTGTTTGTGGCCCTGCTGGTTGGTTCTCCATGGGAAGGTCGGTGTCAGTGGAGCAGATCCCAGCTGCCAGAGGAGACAATCCCAGTCAGGCTCCTCCAGAATTCCCCACACATTTGGCTTCTTGATGCCATTCCTGGTTTTCCCCCAAGAGCATCTTTGTGGCTTTTCCATCCCAGTCTCCTCCAGAGGCTGATAAATAGGACACCACCATTCTGGGGGCTTTTCCTGGGTTAGTTTTCCTGGTGGGCAGCACAGCTTTGGATTATGGGAATGCTTTGGAGGGGCAGCAGAGAAAGCCCTTGTTAAGGGGGTTTTAATATTAAAATAAAGGTGAATTTTAGCCTAAAATGAGGAGAAATTCCCTAAGGAGAAATTGGTGCCTTTGCACGAGGAGGAGCTTGGAAAGGGAGTTTCTATTTCCCCTCCTTATCTTTCCCTGCAAATTTTGGCACAGATTTTCCCCCCCATCCCACATGGGAGAGAAAGGTTTAGAGGGTGGAGAAGGTTTTGGGGGAGGAGAAGGATTTGGGGGTGGAGAAGGGGATGGAGAAGGATTTAAAGGTGGAGAAGGGATTGGTGATGGAGAAGGATTTAATGGTGGAGAAAGATTTGGGGATGGAAAAGAATTTGGGGGTGGGGAAGGATTTGGAGCTGGAGAAGGGGATAGTGAAGGATTGGGGGATGAAGGTTCTGGTGATGGAGAAGGGTTTAATGGAGAAGGGATTGGGGGTGAAGAAGAGTTTGGTCATGGAGAAGGATTTGGGGGTGGAGAGGGGTTTCATGGTGGAGAAGGATTTGGGGGTGGAAAAAAGGGTTTGGGGATGGAAGGGTTTAAGGGAGAAGGGTTTGAGGATGGAGAAGGATTTGGGGGTGAAGAAGGATTTGTTGGGGGAGAAGGGTTTGGTGGAGAAGGGATTGGTGATGGAGAAGGGCCTGGTGGTGAACAGTTGATGGGAGAGAGGGATTTGGTGGTGGAGAAGGTTCTGGTGATGGAGAAGGGTTTGGGCCTGGAGGAGGGTTTGCTGGTGGAGAAGGATTTGGGGGTGGAGAAGGGATTGGTGATGGAGAAGGGTTTAGTGGAGGAGGATTTGGGGTTGGAGAAGGGTTTGCTGGTGGAGAAGGGTTTGGGGGTGGAGAAGGGATTGGTGATGCAGAAGGATGTGGGGGTGGAGAAGGGTTTGCTGGTGGAGAAGGATTTGGGGATAAAGGAGGTTCTGGTGATGCAGAAGGATGTGGGGGTGGAGAAGGGTTTGCTGGTGGAGCTTTACAGGGTTTGGTGTCGCCGCCGTGCCGGAGCCGCTCCGGGATCCATCCGGGATCCATCTGCTCCCCATTCCCGGCCCTTTGAAGTGGCAGCAGAGCCCCGGGCAGGGACTGCAGAGCTTTGATGTCCCTCGGCCATAAAACGGCCCCGGAAAGGTTGATTTACATCCCACAGTCCCTTTGCTCCCGGGATTTTGCAGCTCTGCCCTCCAGCCAGGCACGTTTTTAGGGATTGAAAGGAATGGGATGGCTCCTGCTTTTTTCAGTGTTAAATGCTTTTTAAAAAAATGGGGATTTTTTTAATTAAAAGAGCCGTCGGAACATCATCAAAGAGCAGAGGGAGAAGGGAAACCTCCCCCAGCTATCCCAAAGTGCTTTTGCTCTTGCCATCCTTCAAATCCAAGTCGTGGGGACCTGCAGTTCCCAAAGCTCTCCCAGAAAACGGTGCTGGTGGAGAGACACTGCTTTTCCCTTCCTTGGACTCCGAGGATGTCCCAGGGCCTGGGCTGGGCGTGTGTGGGAGGTGGGTGTGGAGCACAAGGGATGAGCTCCGGGACGCAGCCGGAGCCGGTCGTGCTCTGTCAGTACAGGCAGCAAATTAAATCAGGGATCAGCACGCAGGGAAGCAGCCAGGAATTCCTAGAAAATCCACTTTATCCTGGCTGCAGCTAAAGATAATCCCTGTGAATGCTTGTGGAGGGTCCCAGCCCTCGCAGGGAATTCCTGAAGGAAACCCCCCCACTGCAGGACTCGCTCCCACTCTGGATCAGCCCAGCTCTGCCAGGACCTGCTCATGCTCTTTTTCCAGGGTTTTTTTTCCGAGGAAAACAAGAGCAAGGAGTGGTCCTGAGGGCTGTGCTCCCAGCCCAGGAGTGTGACTGGGAATTGTGCCAGGATTGGGCTGGAAAATGTGTCAGGACCGAGCTGGGGAGTGCCAGGATCAGGGGTGGGAAATGCTGGGAGTGGGCTGGGGTTGTGCTGGGATCGGACTGGGAATTGTACCTGGACTGGGGTGAGCAGGGTGCTGGCACAGGGATGGGAAGCTCAGCAGGAATGGGCTGGGAGCTGCCTGGTTTGGGGTGTGGAACTGCCAGGATTGGGCTGGGAAACTCACCAGGCTGGGAAACGTGCCTGGATCAGGCTGGGAAATGTGCTGGCACTGGGCTGGGAGGTGCCGGGACTGGGCTGGGAAAGGGATCGGGAATGGACTGGGGACAGCACTGGGGATGGCCTGGGAAGGATAGTGGGAATGGACTGGGGACAGCACTGGGGATGGCCTGGGAAGGATAGTGGGAATGGGTTGGGGGGCACACCGGGACCAGGCTGGGAAGCTCACTGGGACTGCCAGGATCAGACTGGGAAGAGACCAGCACTGGGCTGGGAAGCTCACTGGGATCAGGCTGGAAAGTCCCTGGATTGGGCTGGAGAGCCTCATCAGGCTGGGAAAGTCACTGGGAATGGGCTGGGAAGTGTGCAGGGAATGGACTGAAGAGTGTGGTGGTATTGGACTGGGAAACTCACTGGGACTGGTCTGGGAAGCTCACTGGGAATGGGCTGGGAAGCTCACTGGGAATGGGCTGGGAAGCTCACTGGGAATGGGGTGGGAAGCACACACTGCCCACCGGGCTGTGGGGTGGGCTGGGCAGTTCCTGAGGTGGGAAGAGGGCCAGGGAAGCGCTGACATCCCTCCATTCCCCCTTCCCAGTCTTCCAAGAAGCCCAAGACGGCGGAAGCCGACACGTCCAGCGAGCTGGCCAAGAAGAGCAAGGAGGTGTTCCGGAAGGAGGTGGGTGTTCCCGGGGCACTGGGATGGGGCCGGGATGGTGGGACTGGGGAGCTGATCCCGGGGTGTCTCCGCAGATGTCCCAGTTCATCGTGCAGTGCCTGAACCCCTACCGCAAACCCGACTGCAAGGTGGGCAGGATCACCACCACCGAGGACTTCAAACACCTCGCCCGCAAGGTGGGAACCTGGGAATGGGGGAAAAGGGCAGGGGGAACACGGGAATGGGGACATGGCGGGCACAGGGGCATGGGGACATTGGGAAGGTGGGATACAGGGACATGGGGGTGTCAGAAAATGGGGACATGGGTACAGGGACACAGGAATATGGGAAAATGGGATTCAGAACATGGGGACATGGGTACAGGAACATGGGAAAATGGGATACAGGGACATGGGGACATGGGAAAATGGGATACAGGGACATGGGGATGTCAGAACGTGGGGACATGGGTACAGGGACATGGGAAAATGGGATACAGGGACATGGGGACATGGGAAAATGGATACAGGGACATGGGGATGTCAGAACATGGGGACATGGTACAGTGACACAGGAATATGGGAAAATGGGATTCAGAACATGGGGACATGGGTACAGGAACATGGGAAAATGGGATACAGAGACATGGGGACACAGGAAAATGGGACACGGGGACATGGGAAAATGGGATACAGGGACATGGGGATGTCAGAACATGGGGACATGGTACAGGGACATGGGAATATGGGAAAATGGGATACAGGGACATGGGGACATGGGAAAATGGGACACGGGGACATGGGAAAATGGGATACAGGGACATGGGGATGTCAGAACATGGGGACATGGTACAGGGACACGGGAATATGGGAAAATGGGATACAGGGACATGGGGATGTCAGAAAATGGGGACATAGGTACAGGGACACAGGAATATGGGAAAATGGGATTCAGAACATGGGGACATGGGTACAGGAACATGGGAAAAGGGGATTCAGAATGTGGGGACATGCATATAGGGACATGGGAAAATGGGATACAGGGACATGGGGATGTCAGAACGTGGAGACATGGGTACAGGAACATGGGAAAATGGGATACAGGGACATGGGGACATGGGAACAGGGACGTGGGAATATGGAAAAATGGGATTCAGAACATGGGGACATGGCAGGTACAGGGACACGGGAATATGGAAAAATGGGATACTGGGGCACAAGGACATGGGGAGTACAGGGACATGGGATGTGGGGACATGAGGACACTGGGACACAGGATACAGGGACATGGGGACACAGGAATGTGGGGACATGGTGGGTACAGGGACATGGGATGTGGGGCCATGGGGATATAGGGACATGGACAGTACAGGGACTGGGAATGTGGGGACATGGGGACACAGGAATATAGGGACACAGGGACATGGGGACACAGGAATGTGGGGACAGGGAGGGTGCAGGGGGGGGGGCTGTGTCACCCCATCCATTGGATCCACCTGGAGGAAAAGGGAAGGAAAGGAGCAACGGTGTGGGGAATAACAGGCAGTACTTGGGGAATATCAGGAAGTATCAGAGGAATATTTGGGGAAAAACCAGCAAAATAGTTTGGGGAATGATAGAAAATATTTTAGGAAAAATAGCAAATCTTTGGGAAACAATAGGAAAATGGTTGGGGGAATAGCTCGGGAATGACAGCAAATATTTGGGGAAAACCAGCAAAATGGTTTGGGAAATAGATGGGAAATAATAAGGAATATTTGGGGAATAACAGCAAATTATCAGGAGAATAATGGCAAATATTGGGGGAATGTTTGGAAAGTAATAGAAGAGTTGTTTGAGGAATATTTGGGGGATAATGGGGAATATTTGGACAATGTCTGGGGGAATAATAGGGAATTATCTTAGGGAATATCTGGGAAATAATAGCAAATATTGGGGGAAAAATACCAAATAGTTAGGGAATATTGGGGGAATAATAGCAAATTATTGAGGGAACAACAGGAAATATTTGAAAAGTAATACAAAAGGGATTTGGGGAATAATAGGAAATATTTGGGGAATAATGGAGAGTATTTGGGGAATGTTTAGGGAATGACAGGAAATATTTGGGCAATAATGGGAAAATAGCTTAGGGAATATTTGGAAATAACAGCAAATATTTTTGGGGAAAATATCAAATGAATTGGGAGAATAGTAGGAAATATTTGGGGAATAATGGGGAATATTTGGGGAATAATGGGGAATATTTGGAGGATTTTTGGAGGAATAATAGAGAAATAGCTTAGGGAATATCTGGGAAATAATAACAAATATTGGGGGAATAATATCAAATCTTCAGGGGATATTTAGGGAATAACAGACAATTAATTATGGGAATAATAGGAAATAATTGGGGAATATTTGGGGAATAATAACCAATTGGAGTGGTTGGGGAATAACAGGAAATATTTGGGAAATAATAGGAAAATAGCTTGGGGATATTTGGAAAATAATAACAGGTATTGGGGAACAACAGCAAACATTTTGGGACTATTCAGGGATTAATAGCAAATTAATTGTGGGAATAATGGGGAATGTTGAGGGAATAATGGGGAATGTTTGGGGAATAATGAGGAATGTTTAGACAGTGTTTGGGGGAATAATAGGAAATTAATTTAGGGAATATTTGGGGAATGATAGACAATGGATTGGGGGAATAATGTCAAATATCTAGGGAATATTGGGGAAATAATAGGCAATTAATTAGGGGAATAATAGGAAATATTTGGGGAATATTTGGAAAGGAATAGAAAAGTGATTTGGGGAATAATAGGAAATATTTGGGGAATAATAACCAGTATTTGGGGAGTGGTTGAGAAATAACAGGAAATATTTGGGCAATAATAGGAAAAAAACCTGGGGATGTTTGGAAAATAATAACAAATAGTGGAGGAACAACAACAAATATTTAGGGAATGTTTGGGGAATGATAGCAAATTAATTGGGGGAATAATGGGAAATGTTTGGGGAAATAAGAAATATTTGGGGAAAACCAGCAAAATAGCTTGGGGAATATTTGGGAAATAATAGCAAATATTTGGGGAATGATATCAAGGATTTAGGGAACATTTGGGAAATAAGAGCAAATTATTTGGGGCAATAATAGGAAATACTTGGGGAATAATGGGGAATATTTGGATAATGGGGGAATAACAGGAAATTAACTTAGGGAATATTTGGGGAATGACAGACAATGGATTGGAGGAATAATGTCAAATATCTAGGGAATATTGGGAGAATAATAGGCAATTAATTAGGGGAATAATAGGAAATATTTGGGGAATATTTGGGGAATAATAACCAATTGGAGTGATTGGGAAATAATGGAGAGTGTTTGGGGAATAATGGGGAATATTTGGGGAATAACAAATATTTGGGCAATGACAGAAACAGAGCTTAGGGAATATTTGAAAGTAACAGGAAATATTTGTGGGGAAAAATAGGAAATTAATTGGGGGAACTAACAGGAAATATTTGGGGAATATTGGAGAATGTTTATTTGGGGAATGTTTTTTGGGGAATAGCAGGAACTATTGGGGCAATAATAGGATCAAAGCTCGGGGAATAGTTGGGAGTAAGAGGAGTTCCTTAGGGAATAATGGCCCCCAGTGGGCTGTGGAATGGCCAGGCCGGGGCTCAGTGGGAATTCCAGGCCTGACTCAGCATTCCCACGTTTCCAGCTGACCCACGGGGTGATGAACAAGGAGCTCAAGTACTGCAAGAACCCCGAGGACCTGGAGTGCAACGAGAACGTCAAACACAAAACCAAGGAGTACATCAAGAAGTACATGCAGAAATTCGGGATCCTCTACAAGCCCAAAGAGGACACGGAGCTGGAATAGCACCTGGAATAACCCCATCCCCCCATCCCGTCCCTTCCCACCAGGATTGGCCGTTTGGAACTCCCCCAACCTGGGAATTTTATTTTCCCCGTGACGTTTTTTTTTTAAAGGAAAGGAACCGTCGTTCCCGACGCCGAGGCCTGGTCGGGCTTTACCAGGCCTGGTTTTCCCAAGCTGGGCTTTGCCAGGCCTGGTTTTCCCAAGCTGGGCTTTACCAGGCCTGGTTTTCCCAAACTGGGCTTTGCCAGGCCTGGTTTTCCCAAGCCAGGCTTTGCCAGGCCTGGTTTTCCCAAACTGAGCTTTTCCAGGCCTGGTTTTCCCAAGCTGGGCTTTTCCAGGCCTGGTTTTCCCAAGCTGGGCTTTGCCAGGCCTGGTTTTCCCAAGCCGGGCTTTTCCAGGCCTGGTTTTCCCAAGTTGGGCTTTTCCAGGCCTGGTTTTCCCAAGCCGGGCTTTGCCAGGCCTGGTTTTCCCAAGTTGGGCTTTTCCAGGCCTGGTTTTCCCAAGCCGGGCTTTGCCAGGCCTGGTTTTCCCAAGCCGGGCTTTTCCAGGCCGAGCGTGTCCGGCGCCGCTCTGGAGCTCTGTATTATATTTTAACGTATATGTGAATATATTGATAATAATTTGCTTTTTTTCCCGTCGCTTTTAGCCCTGAACTTGCCGATCCCACGGGAACACTTTGCCAGGAATTGTTTTTGGGGTTATTCCCCCCTTTTTTTTTTTTTGTTTCATTTTTTGTTGGGTTTTGTTTTGAGTTGTTTCCTCGGTTTTTCCCTCCCGCTCCCGAGAGGTTTCCCTGTGTTTTTTTTTCCCTGTAAATAACTGCGGATTTCTGGCCATGTGGATAAGATTGATTTTACTGCTTCGAGCATTTTACTTTCTCTCCAATTTTTACGGAAACTTTTTTTGTAAAAAAGAAAAAAGGCAAAAAAAGAGAAAAAAATAAAAAATCCAAAGAAAAACGAGGCCCCCCCCCCCAAAAAAAATCCAAATCGACGCTGGACACGGGTGGGGGGGGGGGTCTGGGGAGGACTCCCCTGTGGCCCTCAGGATTCCCGGGAATCCTTGGGGAGTGGGAAAGGGGGGAGGGTGGGGTGACCCAGGGGCATTTTGGGGTTAAAAAGGCCCTTTTACATCACAGGTACCACCTGACTTGGGGTCCTTGGGGTGTCCCCACGGCCAGGGAGGCTCCGGGGGCCATGTGGGATGGGGGGATGTGGGGACACCTGGGATGGCCTGGGGACACGGGGGGACACACGGACACCTGGGGGACACACGGACACCTGAGGGGACACACAGACGCCCGAGGGGACACACAGACGCCCGAGGGGACACATGGACACCTGAGGGGACACACGGACACCTGGGGGGACACACGGACACCCGAGGGGACACAAGGACACCTGAGGGGACACACGGACACCTGAGGGGACACACGGACACCTGAGGGGACACACAGACACCTGGGGGGACACACGGACACCCGAGGGACACATGGACACCTGAGGGGACACACGGACACCTGGGGGGACACACGGACACCCGGGGGACACATGGACACCTGGGGGGACACACAGACACCCGAGGGACACATGGACACCTGGGGGGACACACGGACACCCGGAGGGACACACGGACACCTGAGGGGACACACAGACACCTGAGGGGACACACGGACACCCGGGGGGACACAGGGACACCTGGGGGGGGACACGGACACCCGGGGGGACACACGGACACTCGGGGGGACACACGGACACTCGGGGGGACACAAGGACACCCGAGGGGACACAAGGACACCTGGAGGGACACACAGACACCCGAGGGGACACGTCCTGAGGACACGGTTGTGGGGATACTGGGATGCCCAGGGATACATGTCCTTGGGACACACGGACACCCGAGGGGACACACGGACACCCGAGGGACACATCCCACTGCTGAAGGTGTGGGACAGCCCTGGATACTGAGGACACACCCAGGGCCACCTGAGGGGACACATCCTGGGCCAGGTGGGTGGAAGGACACAGGGACAGCCAAGGACACACAGCCCAGGGACACACGGACACCTCGGGAATGGCAGCTGGGATCTGGGGAAGAACAGCTCCAGAACGGGAGGAATGAGGGGAAATATTTGGGGGATAACGGGAAGTAAACTGGGGAGGAAGAGAAAAATGGTTTGGGGAATAACAGGGAACATTCCGGGGGAAAACAGCAAATGTTTGGGGAATAATAACAAAAATGGTCAGGGAAAAGTTGGGGAATAACAGCCAGGATTTGGGGAGTGTCTGGGAATGACAGGGAATATTTGGGGAATATTAGGGTGAGAATAGGGAAATAGGGAATATTTAGGAATAATAGGGAATATTTGGGGAACAATAGCAAGTGTTTGGGGAATATCTGTGGGATAATAATAAGTATTTGGGGAATATTTGGGAAATAATGGGAAGTACTTGGGGAATAATGGCAAAATAGTTTGGGAAATAACAGGAAATATTTGGAGAATAAAAGGAAAATAGCTTAGGAAATATTTTGGAAATACTGGGAGAACAAAATTAAATATTCAGGGAATATTTGGGGAATAATAGCAAATCAACTGGGGGAAGAATATCTGGGAAGTAACAGACAAGTCGTTTGGGGAATAATAGGAAATATTTGGGCAAGAATGGGAAAATAGCTTGGGGAATGTTTGGACAATAATAGCAGATTTTGGGGAATAATTCAAAATGTTTATTAGCAAATTAATTGGGGTAATAATGGGGAATATTTGGGGGAATAAAAGGAAAATAGCTTAGGAAATATCTGGGAAATAATAAAAAATATTGAGGGAAAGATACCAAATATTTAGGGAATATTGGGGGAATAATAGCAAATTATTGAGGGAATAACGGGAAATAGTTGGAAATAACAGCAAATATTTTGGGGAAAAAAGCAAATGAATTGGGGGAATAATGGGAAATATTTGAGGAGTAATGGGGAATATTTGGGGAATAATGGGGAATATTTGGAGGATTTTTGGAGGAATAATAGAGAAATAGCTTAGGGAGTATCTGGGAAATAATAGCAAATATTGGGGGAATAATATCAAATCTCTAGGGGATATTTAGGGAATAACAGGCAATTAAATAGGGGAATATTTGAGAAAAATTTGGGAAGTAATAGGCAAGTCATTTGGACAATAATAGGAAATATTTGGGGAATAATAACCAATATTTGGAGAGTGCCTGGGGAATAACAGAAAATGTTTGGGCAATAATGGGAAAATAGCTCAGGGAATGTTTGGGAAATAATTGCAAAATTAGGGGAACAACACCAAATATTTTGGGAATATTTAGGGAATAATAGGAAATTAATTGGGAAAATAGTGGGGAATACTGGGGAGAATAATGGGGAATGTTTGGGGAATGTTTAGGGAATAACAGGAAATGTTTGGGGACTAATGGGGATTATTTGAGGAGTAATAGGGAATGTTTGAGGAATGTTTGGGGGAATAATAGAAAACTGCCTTGGGGAATATCTGGGAAATAATAGCAAGTATTGGGGGAATAATAACAAATATCTGGGAATACTGAGGGAATAATAGGCAATTAATTAAGGGAACAACAGGAAATATTTGGGAAATAATAGGAAAATAGCCTGGGGATGTTTGAAAAACAAAATAGCAAATTAATTGGGGGAATAATAGGAAATATTTGGGGAATAATGGGGAATATTTGGGGAATAGTGGGGAATATTTGGGGAATGTTTGGGGAATAATAGAAAATTGCCTTAGGGAATATCTGGGAAATAATTGCAAGTATTGGGGGAATAATAGACAATTAATTAGGGGAATAATAGGAAATATTTGGGGAATAATAACCAATGAGAGTGGTTGGGGAATAACAGGAAATATTTGAGAAATAGTAGGAAAACAGCTTGGGGATATTGGGAAATAATAACAGGTATTGGGGAACAACAGCAAATATTTCAGGACTATTCAGGGATTAACAGCAAATTAATTGTGGGAATAATGGGGAATGTTGGGGGAATAATGGGGAATGTTGGGGGAATAATGGGGAATGTTGGGGGAATAACGGGGAATGTTTGGGGAATGTGAGGGGACACATCCCAGTGGTGTGTGGGGACACAGAGATGTCCCAGGACAGAGCCCAGGGACACCTGAAGGGAACATCCCAGGGACACAGGGACAGTTGGGGACACTTGGGACACCTGAAGGGACACAGGGACAGCTGGGGACACTTGGGACACCTGAAGGGACACCTGAAGGGACACAGGGACAGCTGGGGACACTTGAAGGGACACATGCCAGGGACACAGGGACAGTTGGGGACACTCAGGACACCTGAAGGGACACATCCCAGGGACAGGCACTTTTGGGCACACACAGACACACGAGGACACAAATCCTGGTGGCACAGGGACACCCCAGGGGACACCTCCCAGGGACACAAGAGGACACATCCTGAGGACACCTGGGGACGCTCGGGACACAGTCCAGGGACAAATGGACACCTTGGGACACCTGAAGGGACACATCCCAGGGGCTTGTGTGGACACACAGACACACAAGGACACCCATCCTGGGGACAGAGGGACACATCCTGGGGACACAGGGACACATCCTGGGGACACGGGGACCCCCGAGGGGACACATCCCAGGGCCACGCATTTCCACGGACACACAAACAGCCGAGGACACAAATCCCGGTGGCCTCCAAGTGACAGTTTAATGCCCCCACCCAGGACCAGCCCCATTCCCGCATCCCCCCCGCTCCATCCCACAGTGAGGCCACCAAACACCCCCGTCCCCCCCCCCCGAATCCCTATAAAAGTACAAAACCCCTTTAACCCCCCCTGGAATCCAGCTGGACGCGGCGCCGGGGGTGTCACACGGCGGAGGTGACATCCCCCGCTGTCCCCGCGGTGCCCCCCAGCTCCAGCAGCCGCTCCAGCTCCTCCTGCCGCCGCGGGGACACCGGGAGCGGGGGCGGCCCCTCGGGGGGGGCTGTGGGAAAGGGGGGGTGTCAGCATCCCGGAATTCCACACGGCACCCGGGAGAGAGATCCGTGGGGACGGGTGTGCCCTGACCCCATCCAGGTGCTCCCCGATCCCGCTTGGGTGCTGCCCAGCCCCATTCAGGGGGTCCCCAACCCCTTTGGGGTCTCCCCGACCCCATCCAGGTGCTCCCCGATCCCATTTGGGTGTTTTCCAGCCCCATCCAGGTGAATCCCATGGTAGGGATGCACCAGAACCCCTCTGGGTGTTCCCTGGCGTTCAGGTGTCCCCCCAAATCCATGTGGGTGCTCCCCGGGATGCAGGTGCACCCCAAAACCCCTGGGGGTGCTCCCCGGGCCGTGTTGTCCCCCCAAACCCATCTGGGTGTTCCCCGGGCCGTGGCGTCCCCCCGAACCCCCGTGTGCTCCCCAGAGCACCCCAACCCCCAAATCCAGATGCCCCCCGAATCCAGACATTCCCCGACCACCGCCCCCAAACCCGCAGATGCACCCCCCAAATTCCCGCGTGCCCCCCAAACCCTGATCCCCCCAAAGGGATGGGTGTCCCCCAAAAACCTTGAGCGCCCCCCAAATCACCCCTGACCCCACACGGAGCTGGCTGCCCCCCCAAACCCACACGTGTCCCCCTCTAAATTCCCAGGTGCCCCCCAAACCCTGACCCCCCCCGAAGCCGCGTGTCCCCCCAAATTCCCGCGTGTCCCCCCAAACCCCCACCGTGCTGGGGAGGCTCCTGCGGGCCGGGGGTGTCCAGGAAGACCCCGCTGTCCCCCCGGAGCTTCTCCCCGTCCGGCGACATTCCCGCATCCCCCGCGTCCCGCGCCTTGTCCAGCTGCCGCTTCTTCCTGCACGTGTCCCAACTTTGGGGGGACGGAGGGACACGGGGGGTCACCGGGGGTCCCCAAACCCGCGTGTCCCCCCCCGGGACCCCCAAAACTCACCACTTGAAGGCCACGTAGGCGACGAGCCCCACGACGACGGCGGCGAGGAGGGCACAGTACAGCGGGATGGTGGCACCGGGGGGCGGCTCGGGGGGGTCCCCCGGCCCCGGGGGGGTCACACGGGGGTCCCCCGACACCGGGGGGGTCCCCCCGGGAACCGGCACCGCGGCCACGTCTGTGGGGACCGGGAGGGGCGACCCCGAAGGTTAAAGGAGGTTTGGGAGCGTCGGGACGTGCCTCAGTTTCCCCTTGGAGGGGAATGGGGGGACACAGGGAATGGGGGGAGGGACCTGATTTTGGGGTCACCCCCGGAGCCACGGGGGGAAACGGCCATAAAAAAGGGGGGGAGGTAAAAAAAGGGAAACCGAGGCGTAAAAAAGGGAATCAGGTAAAAAAGGGGAAACTGAGGCACAAAAAGGGGAAATTGGGTAAAAAAGGGGAAACTGAGGCACAAAAAGGGGAAATTGGGTAAAGGGGGAAACTGAGGCACAGAAAGAAGAAATTGGGTAAAAAGGGGAATGAGGGGGAAAAAAGGGGAAATGAGGCACAGAAAGTGGGAAAGTGAGTAAAAAGGGGAAACTGAGGCACAAAAAGGGGAAATTGGGTAAAAAAGGGAATGAGGGGAAAAAAAGGGAAATTGAGGCACAGAAAGAGGGAAATTGGGTAAAAAGGGGAACATGAGGCACAAAAATGGGAAATTGGGTTAAAAGGGGAAACTGAGGTACAAGAAGGGGAATGAGGGAAAAAGGGAATGAGGAGGAAAAAAGGGGAAATGAGGCACAGAAAGTGGGAAATTGGGTAAAATGGGGGAAACTGAGGCACAAAAAGGGGGAATGAGGTAAAAAAAGGGGAAACAGGAAAAAAGGGAATGAGGGGAAAAAAGGGAAATTGAGGCACAGAAAGTGGGAAATTGGGTAAAAAGGGGAAACTGAGGCACAAGAAGGGGAATGATGAAAAAAAGGGGAAACAGGAAAAAAGAGAATGAGGGGAAAAAAAGGGAAATTGAGGCACAGAAAGTGGGGAAAAGGGGGAAACTGAGGCACAAAAAGGGGGAATGAGGTGAAAAAGGGGGAACCTGAGGCACGATATTGGGAAATTGGGGCACGACGTGAAGAAATTGAGGAAATGCCTGAGGAAAATGAGGCACAACGTGGGGAAACTGAGGAACAACGAAGAAATTAAGGAATTACATGGGAAAACTGAGGCACAAAATGGGGAATAGGGGCATAAAAAGGGGAAATTGAGGCACAGAAGAAGGAAATTGGGGAAATAAAGGAACTACGTGGGGAAAATGAGGCACGAAGTGGAGAAACTGAGGCACAAAGAGGGGAAATAAAGGGACTACCTGGGGAAAATGAGGCACAACGTGGAGAAAACGGAGGGAAACTGGGAAAATGGGGGCACAATGTGGGGAAACTGAGGCACGACATCAAAAGGAAGGTACAAAATGGGGAAACTGAGGCACAAAATGGGGAAACTGAGGCACAAAATGGGGAAACTGAGGCACAATATTGGGGAATTGGGGCACAATATTGGGGAATTGGGGCACAATATTGGGGAAACTGAGGCACAATATTGGGGAATTGGGGTACAAAATGGGGAATTGAGGCACCAAATGGGGAATTGAGGCACAAAATGGGGAATTGGGGCACAAAATGGGGAATTGAGGCACAATATTGGGGAATTGGGGCACAAAATGGGAAACTGAGGCACAAAATGGGGAAACTGAGGCACAATATTGGGGAATTGGGGTACAAAATGGGGAATTGAGGCACAAAATGGGGAATTGAGGCAAAAAATGGGGAATTGGGGCACAAAATGGGGAATTGGGGCACAAAATGGGGAAACTGAGGCACAAAATGGGGAATTGAGGCACAAAATGGGGAATTGAGGCAAAAAATGGGGAATTGGGGCACAAAATGGGGAATTGGGGCACAAAATGGGGAATTGGGGCACAAAATGGGGAAACTGAGGCACAAAATGGGGAATTGAGGCACAAAATGGGGAATTGAGGCACCAAATGGAGAAACTGAGGCACAGCACAAGGAAATTGAGGTATCATGGGGAAAGTGAGGCTCGATATAAGGAAATTAGGGGACTACATGGGGAATATGAGGCACAATATTGGGAAAATGGGGGCACAGTGTGGGGAAAGTGAGGCACGGGATGTCAAAATGAAGGAAGTACATGGAGAAAGTGAGGCACAAAATGGGGAAACTGAGGCACAATGTGGGGAATTTAGGCATGATATTGTAAAATTGAGACACAAAATGGGGAAACTGAGGCACAGCACAAGGAAATCGAGGCACGAAATGGGAAAATGGAGGCACGAAGTGGGGAAAGAGAGGCACAAAAAGGGGAAATTGAAGCATGATGTGGGGAAATCGAGGGACAAAACGGGGAAATTGAGGCATCAAATGGGGAAATTGAGGCATGACATGACAAAATGAGGGAACTAAACGGAGAAATTGATGCAAAAAAAAGGGGAAACTGAGGCACAAACCAAGGAAACTGAGGCACAGCATAAGGAAATTTAGATATGAGATGGGGAAACTGAGGCACTACATGGGGAAATGAGGCAAAAAGTGGGGAAATGAGGCACAAAGTGGGAAAACTGAGGCAAAATAAGGGGCAACTGAGGCACAAAATGGAGAAAATGAGGCATAAAATGGGGAAAGTGAGGCACAAAATGGGGAAACTGAGGCACAAGATTGGGAAAATTGAGGCATGACATGAGAAAATTAGGGAGCTACATGGAGAAATGGGAGCACAAGGTGGGGAAACTGAGGCACAGCACAAGGAAACTGAGGGATGACGTTGGAAAACAGGGCTGATGTGGGGAAATTAAGGAATTACATGGGGAAAATGAGGCATGATGTGGGGAAATGGAGGAATGACACAGAGACATGGAAGCACAATGTGAGGAAACTGAGGCACGACATGAAATTAAGGAATGACACGTGGAAACTGAGGCAGGATGTGGAGAAATTAAGGAATGACACGAGGAAACTGAGGCAGGACATGAGGAAATTAAGGAATGACACGAGGAAACTGAGGCAGGACATGAGGAAATTGAGGCAGGACAAGGGGAAACAAAGGCACCACGTGAGGGAACTGAAGAACTAAATGGGGAAAGTGAAGCACGACGTGAGGAAATTAAGGAAGGACGTGGGGAAAACGAGGCACGACATGGGGAAACTGAGGCACGACAAGGAGGAACTGAAGAAGTACGTGGGGAAACCTCGGCCCAGCCCCCCCCCCAAACATTTCTGCCCCTCCCACCGCCCCCCCGGGGGTCCCCCGGTGCCACTCACGGCTGCAGGGGGGGCAGGGTGGGCACGGCTCCTCCCGCTCCTCCTCCGCGGGGCTCGGGGCTGTGGGGGACGTTTGGGGTGGGTTTGGGGGGTGTTTCTGGTGTGGGGGGGGTGGTTTGGAGGGGATGGTTTTTGGGAGGGTGTTTTGGAGAAGTTTAGGGGGAGGTGCCTGTTTTAGGGGGTGGTGTTTTGGGGTGTGTTTTTGGGGGTGTTTTGGGGGTGTTTTGAGGGGTTTTTGGGGTGTATTTTTGCGGGGGGTGTTTCGGGGGGGGCGTTTTCGGGGGATTTTGGAGGGAAGTTTCAGGGGAGTGTTTCTGGGGGTGTTTTTAAGGGGGGTGTTTTAGGAGTGGTTTTTTTTTGGGGGGGAGGGTTTAGGGAGGTATTTTGGGGGGGTGTTTTTTTGGGGTACTCACTGTGCGTGTCATCAGGGTCACATGGCTGGGGGACACCGGGGGGACACGGGGGACACCCCCCGCCCCACCCTGGCACCTGTGGGCACAGAGAGGGTCCTGCCTCAGTTTACCCTTAATTTGCTCCAGAATCCCCCAAATTCCCACTGTGACCCCCCCCCTAAAACATGGAAAGAGGGGTCTGGGGCCCCGGGATAGGGGATTATTGGGGAGGGGGATGGGGAGTGCTCGAGGGTTAAAATAGAAAGAGTGGGAGGAGTGATTGAGGAATAACAAAAATAAATAATAACAAAGGAAAAATAAAGGAAAATAAATGAAAGTGACAAATCAAACGAAAAGAGTAAAAAGAAAAGGAAATAAATAGCAAAGAAAAATGAGTGTGAGAAAAGAGATTGACACGGAAAGAAATTAAAAGAAATAAAGTGAAGGGAAATAAAGGGAGATAAAGGGAAAAGCTGAAATAAAATGGAAGGAAGTAAAAATAGGAAATAAAGGAAAATAAAACAATATAAAATAAAGGAAAATAAACCATAATAAAATGAAATTAAAAAACCAAAATGAAATAAAATTAAAAAGGAAAATAAAAATAGAAAAGGAAAATAAAATTAATTAAAGAATAAAATTTTTTAAAAGGATAAATAGAATTAATTAAAAAATAAAAGTAAAATAATAAAATAATAAATAATAAAATAATAAAATAAAAAAGGGAAAATGAAATCAAAATAAAAAATGAAAATGAAAATAAAATCGAAAAGGAAAAAAAATTTTAAAAGGAATATGAAAAAAAGTTCAAAAGGAAAATAAAAATAAAATAAAAAATAAAAATGAAAATAAAATAAAGGAAAAAATAACATAAAAATGAAGGAAAAGAGGATAAAAGGAAAGAAAAGGAACTGAACAGAACTGACCCAAAGTGAACCGAACCAAAGTCAAGAGAACAACAAAAGCCAGGGAGTGAAATGACCCGGAGCGTCCCGGGCCGGGGGCGACCGGCGGAGCCCGGGGGCAGCGGGAACACCCCGCCCGGCCCGGCCCATCCCGTTCCCGGCCCGTCCCAACCCGTTCCCGTTCCAGTCCCGGACCCAGTGCCCATCCCGTTCCCGTTCCAGTCCCGGACCCAGTGCCCATCCCGTTCCCGTCCCGGTCCCAGTTCCCATCCCGTTCCCGTTCCCGTCCCGGTCCCGCACCGGGCTCAGCAGCAGCAGCAGCAGCAGCGGCGCCAGGAGCCGCCGCATCGCCGACCCCGGCCCCGGCCCGGGACCCCCCGCCCCGGCCGGACCGAGCCGAGCGGGGCCGGACCGCTCCCCGCCGCCCGAACCGCTCCGGCTCCGCTCGGTTCGGCCCCGTCCGGCCCCGTTCGACCCCGGTTCGGGCCCGTTCGGTCTCAGTTCAACCCCTCTCGGTCTCAGTTCGGCTCCGCTCGGTCCTGGTTCGGTCCCGTCCGGTCCGGTCCCGTTCAGCTCCCGCTCGGTCCCGGTTCGGTCCCGTTCGCTCCCGCTCGGTCCCGGTTCGGTCCTGTTGAGCCCCGCTCGGTCCCGGTGCGGTCCCGTTCGCTCCCGCTCGGTCCCGGTTCGGTCCCGCTCGGTCCCAGTTCAGCCCCGCTCGGTCCCGGTCCCGGTCCCGGTCCGGCCCCGCTCGGCCCCGTTCGCTCCCGCTGGGTCCCGGTCCGGTCCCGTTCGCTCCCGGTCCGGCCCCTCTCGTCCCGTCCCGCCCGGGCCGGTCTCAGCTGGGCGTGGCTCCCCCGGGCAGGGCGGGGCGGGGCGCTCCGCCATTGGCTGAGCGTTGCGGGTGGGGCGGGACTAATCTCCAAGCCCCGCCCCTCGCGGCTCCTGGGACGCGGGTTCGAGTCCCGCCCGGGGCGCTCCCGGTGGGACTGGCCCGAACTGGGACTGGGAGCCCCCGCCGCCTCCCCACGGCCCTGCCCCCGGGAAAAATAGTCTCTGAAAGCGGGAGAAGCAGCTTTATTGACCTCTGGTGGGGCCACAGCGCCCTGGGGTGGGCACAGGGTCTCAGCTGGGTGCAGCGTCCTGGCACGGGTGGGGGGTCTTGGGGTGGGTGCGGGGTCGTGGAGTGGGTGCAGCATCCCACCTTGGCGTGGGTGCAGGGTTTTGCTGTGGGTGCAGGACCCTGACACGGGTGCGGGACCCCAGCGTGGGTGCACAGCCTTGGGGTGGGTGCAGGGTCTGCGGGTGGGACCCTGGCATGGCCCCTGCCGTGGGTGCAGCCCCCCGGTGTGGAGGGTGCAGGACGCTGCCGTGGGCACAGGGGCTTGGCGTGGGTGCAGGGTCTCGATGAGGGGTCTCACGGGTGTGGGGTCTCATTGTGGGTGCGGGGTCTTTGTGAGGGTGCAGGGTCTTGGTGTGGGTGTGGGTGTGGGGTCTCCTAGGTGTGGGGTCTCCTGGGTGTGGGGTCTCCTGGGTGTGGGGTCTCCTGGGTGCCTGATCTTGGCGTGGGGTCTTGCTGAGGGTGCAGAGCGTCAGTGTGGGCACAGGATCTCATGGATGAGGGGGCTTGGGGAGGGTGTGGGGTCTCATCGTGGGTGTGGGGTCACAGTGTGGGTGTGGGATCTTGGTGAGGGCACAGGTTCTCGTGGTGGCAGGGCTTGGTGTGGGTTAAGGGTCTCATTGTGGGTGTGGGGTCCTAGTGAGGGTGCAGGGTCTCATGGGTGTGGGGTCTCATGGTGTGGGGTCTCAGTGAGGGTGAGGGGTCTTGATGTGGGTGCAGGGTCTAGATGAGGGTGTTGGTGTGGGTGCAGGGTCTTGGTGTGGGTCCAGGGTCTTAGTGTGGGTGCAGGGTCTCATGGGTGCCAGGTTTTGGTGAAAGAACAGGGTCTCATGGATGTGGGGTCTCCTGGGTGCAGGGTCTCCATGTGGGTGAAGGGTCTCCATGTGGGTGCAGGGTCTTGGTGTGGGCACTTCCCCCTGGTCCCTCTCGTCTCTCACCACCCACGGGTGGGGTGCCAGAGCTCCACCACCTTCCCCCCAGCGTGGACGAAGTACACGGGGTGCATGGCAGCCGTGGCACAGGCCTGGGGGGGGGAACACTCAGCCGGGCACGGGGGACACAGGGGGACACGGGGGGACACGAGGGGACACGGCAGGGCCGGACACTCACGTGGTACGGGATGAGAGCCAAGGTGCTTCCCACCGGGAACCGCTGGAAATCCAGCTCCCCGTCCACGGCCTCCACCTGCCCGTGCTCCTGGGTCAGCCCCACCAGCCTGGGGGGACACGGTGTCACCTCCCCGTCACATCCCCGCCCGCGTGTCCCCCCCCCCCCACGCCCCGCGGGGGTCACCTGAGCTGGGGGTGCCCCTCGATGGCGGCGCAGCCCGGGGGTTCCCGGTCGCGGCCGTGCAGGCTCAGGGCCGCCCACCCACAGTCCACCAGCAGCTGCCGGCGGTGGGGGTAGTGCCCGACCACCCTGGTGAGGACACGGATCGCCACCTCCTCCGGCCGGCACGAGCCCAGCTGGGTCTGCTGCAGGTCTGGGGGGGGGGAGAAGAAAGCGCCTGGATGAGCTCGGGGTGTGTCCCACCCCCGGGGGGTCCCGCGCGGCCGGGGGGTCCCGTCCCACTCACCATAGAACAGATAATTGCCCGGGTGCACCTCGGTGAGCTGCGACATCTCCGGCACCGGGTGGCTGCAGGACGGGGTGGAGCCGATGGTGGCCTCGGGACACGGGATCCCCTCCTGCCGCAGCCTGGGGGCACATCGGGGGGACCCTCTGAGTGCTCGGGGAGAGGGGCCAGAGGTGGGTCCTTCACCCCTGGGCACGGTGGGGAACGAGACCAGGGGTGGCTCCTTCGAGTTTGGGTGCCACAGGAGCAGGACCGGGGGTGGTGATGCCTCAAGGAGCCCCCAGATGTGCCAGGGAGCCCCTCAGATGTGCCAGGGAACCCCCTAGACGCTCAAGGGAACCATCCAGATGTGGAAGAGCCCCCCCCAGTATGTTAGGAAGATCCCAAGATGTACTGGGGAGCCAGCCAGATGTGCCCAAATGCCACCCAGATGTGCCAGAGCATCCCTTCTGATGCGCCTGGGACCACCCCCTGATGTGGCCAAGCATCCCCAGGTGTGCCAGGAATCCCCTCGGATGGGCCAGGACACCCCCAGATGTGAACAGGAGCCCCCAGATGTGCTCCAGTGCCCCCTCAGACTACGCCAGGGCATCCCCAGACACACCTGGGACACTTCCCAGATGTTCCCAGCTGTGCCAAAGCACTCCCAGCCATGCCTGGGACCCCTCCCAGCTGTTCCTGGACCCCCAGATGTGGCAGAGCACCCACCAGCTGTGCTTGGGACCAGCCCCAGATCCCAGATCCTGCCTGGGATCCCTTGCAGATGTTCCCAGCTGTGCCAGAGCAGCTCCCAGCTTTGGGAAAAAGGGGGAATTTGGGGGAGGTGGCCTCAGTTTCCCTCCCCTAAATCGGTGCCACCACGGGCTGGACTGGGCTGGGGACCCCCAGGACGTGGCCCCAGATGGGAACACCCCTGTTCGTGGGGGGAAGGGGGTTCCCTGTTTCCCCCCTCCCCCTCCCAGCGGGAACCATCCGGCAGCAATTCCCTCCAGGATGCGAAACCCCGCTGGGATAAAAGGGCGGCGAGGAGGCGGGAGGGGACAAAGCCACAGGTCACATCAAAGGTGACATCAAAGGTGCCTGAGCCGCCAACATCCTCCCTGTGCCCCCCGGGGGGGGCTTTGAGGGGCTTTTATGGGGGTCGTTTACATTTACAACCCAACACCGGGATTTGGGAGGGGAGGGGGGACGGGGACGAGGACGTGCCACCCCCCACTCGACCCTCGCTCTCCCCAAAACGCCGCGATCCGACCCGGCCCCTCCCGGGCGCGGGGACTGACCTGGTGACAAAGGCCAGCACGGCCTTGGTGGTGTCCCTGGCGACGTCCTGCACGGCCGGGATGTCCCCGCAGCCGTAGGTGTTCCCGCAGTGGGCGTAGACCCCCGCCAGCGTCACCACCTCCGGGCACCCCCGGGCGATGGCCCGTGCCAGCTCCAGAGCCTCGGGATCCGTGGGGCGGATTCCCGCTGTGCCGGGGGGGGGGGACAGGGAGGTGGGAGGGGGTTTGGGGTGCCCCAGGTTGGGGGAGATGGTGGGGATGGGGATCCACACCACGGAGCATCCCGGCAGTGGGAAGGGTGGGAATGGGGGTGGGGGGGGGATTAAAGGGGTTTTTGGGCGACCTCTGCCCCTTGGAATGCCTGGAAAAATGACCCTGGAGGGGCTTAGGTGCCCTGTCCTGGTTGAGATGGTGGATCTGAGGGCTTGAGGGACCTGGGACATCCTTCCCCGTGGAGCATCCTTGAAGAATGATTTTTGGGTGGGAGTCTTCAATGTCCCCTCCTGGCTGAGACGGACCTGAGGGCTCGGAGGGACTTGGGGCACGGAGCATCTTTGATTAAGGACATTGGGGGTGGTCTCAGCTGCCCCATCCCGGCTGGGATGGTGGATCTGGGGGCTCGGGGGGATGCAGGACCTCATTCCCCAAGGAGCAACCTTGAAGAATGATTTCTGGGGGGTCTTGGATGCTCCATCCTGGCTGAGATGGATCCGGGGGCTTGGAGGGACAAGGGACATCCTTCCCCAAGGAGCATCCTTGAAGAATGGCTTTTTTTAGGGGGTCTCAGGTGCTCCTTTGTGGTTGAAATGGTGGATCTGGGGGCTTGGAGAGATAAGGGACATCCTTCCCTAAGAAAGATCCTCAAAGAATGACTTTTGGGGGGTCTCAGATGTCTCAGCCTGGTTGAGATGGTGGGTCTGGGGGGCTTGGAGAGACTTAGGGATCCCTCCCTGTGGAGCATCTTTGAAGATTGGCTTTTTTGGGGGGGTCTTAAATGCCCCATCCTTGTTGAGATGGTGGATCTGGGATCTTAAGGGGACATGGAGACCTCTCCTCATGGAGCATCCTTAAAAAATGATTTTTGGGAGGTCTTAAATGCCCCATCCTGATTGAGAGGGAGGGCTTGGAGGGTCCTTGATTAATGGCATTGGGGGTGGGCTTAGATCCCCCACCCTCATGGAGATGGGGGGTGTGAGGGCTTGAGGGACATGGGGAGCTCTCCTGGTGGATCATCCCTAAGGAATGACTTTTGGGGTGTCTTAAATGCCTCATCCTCGTGGAGATGGTGGATCTTGGGGCTTGAGGGACACGGGGAGCTCTCCTAGTGGATCATCCCCAAGGAGTGATTTTGGGGGGTCTTAAATGGTGGAGATGGTGGATGTGGGGGCTTGAGGGTCATGGGGAGCTCTCCTCATGGATCATCCCTATGGAATGACTTCTGGGGGTCTTAAATGCCTCATCCTCATGGAGATGGTGGATCTTGGGGCTTGAGAGACATGGGGAGCTCTCCTCATGGATCATCCCCAAGGAGTGATTCTGGGAGGTTCTCAGCCGCCCCATCCCCACTGGGATGGTGGTTCTGGGGGCACCCAGCACATCCCACCCCGAGGGCCATCCTGGATGATGGACACCCCCCCGGCAGAGGCCGGGGTGCCCCGCCCCCCCAAAGGGTCACTTGTGGGGGGTCACCTACCCCTGCCGTTCCCGCAGTCCAGCTTGAGCCACACGAGCCAGCGCTTCCCGCCGGGAAGGGGGTTCTGGCGCAGGAGCTCCAGGCCCCGGGGGCTGTCCACGAGCAGCTGGAAGGCCTGGAGCCGCCGGGCCAGGGCGGCACATTCCGGCAGGTGCCACTCCTGCGCCGGGAAGGCGTACAGGATGTCGTCGAAGCCCCCGGCGGCGAAGAAACGCCCCTCGGCCAGCGTGGACACCGCGATCCCGCGGCGAGTCCCGCCCGTGGCCAGCGCTGCCCCTTCCCTGGAACAGGGGGAGAGGGGTCGGGGTGTGGGATGGGGGGAAATGGGGGATACCGGGGGGAAAGTGGGGGAGGAGGGAGGGAGGATGGGAGAAACTAGGGGGATATTAGGGGGGAAGGTGGGGGATGGGGGATACTGGGGGGGAAGGTGGAGGGAGGATGAAGGATGCTGGGGGGATCCAGGGGGATATGGGGGAAGGTGGGAGATGCTGGGGGAGAAGGTGGAGGGAGGGTGGGGGATCCAGGGGTGATCCAGGGGGGATTCAGGGAGGATCCAGGGGAAGGTGGGGGATACTGGGGGGAAGGTGGAGGGAGGATGGGGGACATTGGGGGGAAGGTGGGAGGATGGGGGATACTGGGGGAAGGTGGGAGGAGGATGAAGGATGTTGGGGGGATCCAGGGGGGACCCAGGGGAAGGTGGGAGATACTGGGGGGGAAGCTGGAGGGAGGATGGGGGATACTGGGGGGATACAGTGGGATACGGAGGAAGGTCGGGGATACTGGGGGGGCAGGTAGAGGGAGAATGAGGGATACTGGGGGATACTGGAGGGATATGGGGGGAAGCTGTGGGGGAAGGAGGGGGGAGAACAGGAGGGATGGTGGGGGAGGATGGGGGATACTGGAGGAAGCTGGGGGGATACTGGGGGAGGATAATGGATACTGGGAGGGAAGGTAGGGCAGGATATGGGGAGAATGGAGGGAAAGTAAGGGTGCTGAGGAGGTGCCAGGAGGGATATTGGGAGGATGGTGGAGGGATGCTGGGGGAGAAGTTGAGGGATGTTGAAGGTGAGCATGGGGGACGCTGGGAGGATACTGGGGACAGGATGGGGACATACTGGGGGAAGGTGGGAGTGCTGGGGGGAGGATGAGGGTGTGCTGGGGGGGACACTGGAAGGGGCACTGGGAGGATGGCGGGGTGATACTGGGAAGCTGCTGAGGGAGATGGGGGGGATACTGGGAGGATGGTGGAGAAATAAAGGAGGGGTACTGAGAGGGAGGATGAGGGTGTTGGGGGATACTGGGAGAATGCTGGGGTGAATTGAAGGGTGCTAAAGGGGAGAATGGGGGGACTGGGAGGATGGTGAGGGGATACTGGAAAGGCAGATGGGTGATATTTGGGGGAAAGGTTGGGGGTGCTGAGGGGGAGGATGCAGAGCTGCTGGGAGGGACTCTGGGAGGGTGCTGGAGGGTTGTGGGGGGAAGTTGAGTGCTAAGGGGGAGGGTGGGAGGATACTGGGAGGATCGTGGGGTGATACTGGAGGGGAGAATGGGATGGATATTGTGGGGGGAGGAAGGGGAAGTTGAGGGGTGCTGAGGGAGAGGATGAGGAGGTGCTGGGAGGGATATTGGGAAGAAGCTGGAAGGATACTGGGGAGGAAGTCGGGTGCTAAAGGGAAGGACGGGGGAATACTGGGAGGGTGCTGGAGGGACACTGGGGAGGTGCCGAGGAGACACTGGGGGGGTACCGGGGAGGGTGCTGGGGTTGCCGGGCGGACCGTGGGGCCGCACTCACAGCGTTTTGTGTGTCTTGACGTGGGGCCGCAGGCGCAGCCCCAGGGCCCGGCACCGCTCCCGCATCCGCTCGGCGTTCCCGCGCACCTTCGCCTGGTCCAGGATCAGCGCCGGGGTGGGCAACTGCTCCAGGGGGGCTCCCAGCCACCTGCGGGGGCTGCGGCACGGGACGGGAGAGGGGGAACCGGCACAGCCCCCCCAAACCCACCCTGCGCCCACCACGCACCCACTGTGCCCCCAAACCTGCACCTCCCATCCCTCCAAACCTACACCCCCCCGAAACACCCTGCACCCACTGCACCCACAAACCTGCACCCCCCCAAACACCCCACACCCACCACGCACCCACTGTGCCCCCAAACCTGCACCTCCCATCCCTCCAAACCTACACCCCCCCGAAACACCCTGCACCCACTGCACCCACAAACCTGCACCCCCCAAAACACCCCACGCCCACCACGCACCCACTGTGCCCCCAAACCTGCACCCATCATAGACCCAAACGTGCACCCCTCCAAAAAACCCCTACACCCACCATGCACCCACTGTACCCCTAAACCTGCACCCGTCATCCCCCAAACTACACCCACTGTACCCCAAACCTGCCCCCACCCTCCCCCCAAACCTGCACCCACCATACACCCCCCAACAAACTCTCTGCACCCACCTTGCACCCACCGTCCCACCAAACCTGCACCCCCCAAAACCACCCTGCTCCCACTGCACCCTCTGTGCCCCCAAACCTGCACCCCCCAAAAACACCCTGCTCCCACTGCACCTTCTGTGCCCCCAAACCTGCAACCCCCAAACCCACCCTGCACCCACTGTACCCGCTGTGCCTCCAAATCTGCACCCCCCAAAACCACTCTGCACCCCCCATGCACCTGTTGTGCCCCCAAACCTGCACCCACCATCCCTCCAAACCTGCACCCCCCAAAACCACCCTGCACCCACTGCACCCACTGCACCCACAAACCTGCACCCCCCAAAACACCCTACGCCCACCATGCACCCACTGTGCCCCCAAACCTGCACCCATCATAGACCCAAACGTGCACCCCCAAAAAACCCCTACACCCACCATGCACCCACTGTGCCCCCAAACCTGCACCCATCATAGACCCAAACGTGCACCCCTCCAAAAAACCCCTACACCCACCATGCACCCACTGTACCCCTAAACCTGCACCCATCATCCCCCAAACACACACCCACCGTACCCCCAAAACTGCACCCCCCAAAAAAACCCCTACACCCACCATGCACCCACTGTACCCCAAACCTGCCGCCACCCTCCCCCCAAACCTGCACCCACCATACACCCCCCAACAAACTCCCTGCACCCACCTTGCACCCACCGTCCTGCCAAACCTGCACCCACCGTGCACCCCAAAAAAGACACCTGGGACGGGAACGTTTGGGACTGGGACATCTGGGATAGGGACGCCGGACAGAGGGACACCTGGGGCTGGGGTTCTTGGGGCAGGGATGCCTGGGACCGGGACACTGGGAACTGGTCGCTGGGACTGGGAATTCTGGGATAGGACACTGGGCAGAGGGACATCTGGGACTGGGGAGCTGTGGGATAGGGATGCCTGGGACCGGAACACTGGGAAGTGGGTCACCTGGGACTGGGACCCTTGGGATAGGGACACTGGGAAAAGGGACCCTTGGGACTGGGATCCTTGGGACAGGATGCCTGGAGCTGGGTCAGTAGGACCTGGGTCCCCTGGGACTGGGACACCGGGAAATGGGTGACGGGGCTCGGGATGCGGGGACAGGGACCCCCTCTGGCCGTGTCACCTCGGTGTCCTCCCCCCTCCCCCCCGCGGTGTCCCCTGCCCCTGTGGGTGCGGGGGGAAGGTCCGGGGGTGCCCCGAGCGCCGTCCCCGCCCTGCCCACCTGTCCGTCCGCGTGTCCATCCCCGCGTCCATCGCTCCGGCCGCCGCTCCCGTCCCCGCTCCGGTGGCCCCGGCGGTGCCACTGCCCCCACGTGACAACGTGGCACCCGCGGCCAAGCCCCGGCCGGGGACAAGGGTCGCTGCCAACCGAGGGGCCTCGCCGGGGTGGCAGGGCCAGGGGAGGACACGCGGAGCCCGCGCCAGGACACGCGGCCAGAGCCGGGCACAGCCGGAGCCGGGGGGGACACGCAGGGATGGCCGGGACCCCTCGGGGCACGGGAGAGGGGCTGCTGAGCCTCCCCCTGCTTGTGACACGTGTGTGTGGCTGCTGAGACCTCCCGTGCTCATGACACGTGTGTCAGGGGCTGCTGAGACCCCCCCATGGTTGTGACACGTGGCTGAGGCTGCACATGCTCATGACAGGTCTGTGTATAGTGACTGAGACCCCTGTGCTCGTGACACATGTTTGTGTAGCTGCTGAGCCCCCCCGTGCTTGTGACACATGTGCCAGGGGCTGCTGAGACCTTCATGCTCATGACATGTGTGAGAGGGGCTGCTGAGATCCCCCCAGGCTTGTGACACATAGATGCAGCTGCTGAGACCCCCCCCACACCTGTGACATGTGTGTGAGGAGCTGCTGAGACCCCTCGGACTTGTGACACATGGATGTGGCTGTTAAGACCCCCCCATACTCGTGACACTTGTGCCAGGGACTGCTGAGACCCCCCCGTGCTCGTGACATGTGTGTGGAGGCTGCTGAGAACCCTCACACTCGTGACACTTGTGTAGAGCTGCTGAAACCAGCCCCCCCCCGTCATCAAACGTGGGCACAGAGCTGCTGAGGACCCCCCCACTCATGACAGGGTCACTGAGACGCCTCACACTCGTGACACGTGGGTGCACAGCTGCTGAGACCCCCCCAACTCGTGACATGGGGATTCACAACTGCTGAGACCCCTCCCAGCTCGTGACACACGGGGTCACAGCTGCTGAGACTTGGCACACCGGGGTACTGGGCTGCTGAGACCCCACGCGCTTGTGACACGTGTGTGTAGAGCTACTGAGACCCTCCACACTCGTGACATGTGGGTGCAGAGCTGCTGAGACCCCCCTTAACTCGTGACACGTGGATTCACAGCTGCTGAGACCCCTCCAACTCATGACACGTGGGTGCACAACTGCTGCGACCCACCCCCAACTCGTGACATGTGGATGCACCGCTGCTGAGACCCCCCAACTCATGACACGTGGATTCACAGCTGCTGAGACCCCCCCCAAGTCATGACATGTGTGTGCAGAGCCACTGAGACCCTCCACACTCGTGACACGTGGGTACAGGGCTGCTGAGACCCCCTACACTCATGACACGAGTGTCCCCAAGTCCCCCTGACCCCCCACCTGACACAGCCTGTGTAGGACACCAGAGGGGGGTGACACTGGGGGGACACATGAGGGGGGGGTGTCACCCCTGTCCCGGGGCAGCCACGGGCCTCACACGCCGATTTCCCACAGATATATTATTATAATTATTAATATTAATAATAATCTTTGTCTGTAAAAGATCTAAAAAGGCATAGAAATAAAAAATAGGGTGGTGGGGGGGACACACACACGCGCACTCCTGGCCAGCGGGCACGGCGGGGGGGCCACGGCACCCCCTGCCCAGCGAGGGGTCCCCACCTCCTCCCGCCCCCCCACCCCCGCCTGGGAAGGGGGGATACATTCCCAAAAAACTGGGGGGGCTGGATACCCCAGCGGGGAGGGATAAGGCCACGGATGGCGGGCGGAGCGGGGGGCTCTGCACCCCCTCGGGCCCAGGGGTCCCCCCTCAGCCCCTGGACCCCCCCTTGGTCCAAGGGGTGCCCCCTCTCTGTGCCGGGGGCGCAGGGCCCCCTGGGGGGGTTTATCCCATTCTAGGCCCGGCCCTTGGAGGGGTTTATCCCACTCTAGGCCCAGCTCCCAGAGGGATTTATCCCAGCCTAGGTCCGGCTCCCAGAAGCGTTAATCCCAGCCTGGGTCCGGCCCCTGGGAGGGGTTTATCCCAGCCTAGGCCCGGCCCTCAGAGGGGTTAATCCCAGCCTAGGCCTGGCTCCTGGAGGGGTTAGTCCCAGCCTAGGCCCGGCCCTCGGAGGGGTTGTATTCCGTCTCTCCGGCCGACACCTGGGAGATGCGCCGCGTGGAACGCCACAGCCGCCGGTGGAACTGGCCCGGACGCACCTGGGGATGGGGGGGTGAGAGCCCACCCCGTGCTCTGACCCCTTTCCCATCCCTAAATCCTTCATCCATCCTCATCTTCATCCCCTTCTTCATCCCCACCCCCTTCCAGATCATCATCCAGTTCTCCATCCCCATCCTCTTCTTCGTCTCCATCTTCATCCTGTTCTCCATCCTCATTCCCATCCCCTTCTCCATCCCCATTCTCTTCCAGGTGCTCATCCCCCTCACCTCCCAGACATCTATCTGCTTCTCCAACCCCATCCTCATCAACTCCTCCATCCCCATCCTGTTCCGAACACCCACCACTCCCATCCCCTTCCAAACCCAGCCTTTGCTCCACTCACACTCACCCCCTTCCCCTTCCAAAACCCCATCCCTTCTCCCATCACTGTCCCCTTCCCCTTCCACACCTGCATCCTTTTCCCAACCCCCTCATCGCCATCCACCCATCACCCCTTCCCTATCTCCATCTCCATCCCCTTCCTTGTTCTCCATCTCCATCCCCTTCCTTGTTCTCCGTCTCCATCCCCTTCCTTGTTCTCCATCTCCATCCCCTTCCTTGTTCTCCATCTCCATCCCCTTCCTTGTTCTCCGTCTCCATCCCCTTCCTTGTTCTCCATCTCCACTTCCATCCCCTTCCTTATTCTTTATCTCCATCCCCTTCCCTATCTCCACTTTCGCCTCCATCTCTACCTCTTTTCCCTTCCCTATCTCCATCTCCATGTCTACCTCCATCTCCACCTTCAACTCCGTCATCATCCCTTTCCCTGTCTCCATCTCCACCTTCACCTCCATCCCCTTTCCCATCTCCACCTCCATCCCCATCTCCATGTCCATGTCCATCCCCTTTCCCATCTCCACCTCCATCCCCATCTCCATGCCCACCTCCATCCCCACCTTCATTTCCATCCCACCTCCATCTCCATCTTCACCCTCATTTCCACCTTCATTCCCTTCCCAGTCTCCCTCCCCATCTCATCCCCACCCCACTCCATCCCTATCCCAATCCCACATCTCTTTCCCCTCCCCACCCCGGTCCCCCTCAGCTCTGGAGAGGCCACGTTGAGTTCCTCAGCCCAGGAGCACCCCATGGACACTGAGACCCCTCCTCCCCCTCCCCTGTGGGGTCCCGCTCACCTCAGCGGGCTGCCCAGCGCCCACCACGATGAGTTTTCCATCCTCCAGCCCCACCAGGATGTGACTCTTCTCCTTGGTGACGGACACGCTGTGCACGGGCACCCTCATGGGCACGGGGGGCACGGCCGCCCTGAGGCTGCAGAGACGAGGGTGGGATGGGACCCCCGGGCACCCCGAGGGGGAGGGACAAAGGAGGAACCCTCCCCTCCTCTTCTCCATCCCCATCCTCTTCCAGATCCTCATCCACTTCTCCATCCACATACCTTTCTCCACCCACATCCTCTTCTCCATCCTCATCCCCATTCCCTTCCAGAACCTCATCTTACTCTCCATCCCCATCCCACTCCTCTTCTCCAACCCCATTCCCTTCCAGAATCTCATTCTATTCTCCATCCCTATCCCCTTCCAGATCCTCATCCTTGTCTCCACCCACATCCTCTTCTCCATCCTCATCCCCATTCCCTTTCAGATCCTCATCTTACTCTCCATCCCCATCCCAGTCCTCTTCTCCATCCCTATCCCCTTCCAGATCCTCATCCTCTTCTCCACCCACATCCTCTTCTCCATCCCCATCCTCTTCCAGATCCTCATCCACTTCTCTGTCCCCAACCTCTTCTCTGTCCCCATCCTTTTCTCCATCCCCACCTCCATCCCCACCCCCTTCCAGGCCCTCCCCCTCCCCGCTGTCCCGGTACCTCTGGAGCTCCCGGATCTCCAGCCCGCACTGGGTGGTCCCCAGCACCACGAAGTCCTCGGTGAGGCACATGGCCGTCACCTCCTGCTCCAGGGGCACGGACGCCAGGAGCTTCCCGTTCACGGAGTACAGGTGGAGCGCAAACCTGTCCTGGAAGAGGGCAGAGGGCGGGGAGCACGCGCCGCTGGGCACGGGGAGGGGGCCCCGGGGAGCCCGGGCCGTACCTTCAGGCAGGGCCGCTGGCTCGCAGTGCTCTGGGCCACCACCTGCCCCTCGGGGCCCACGGCCAGCTGGGACAGCACGGCGGGGACGCAGCTCTCGCCCGGCGGCCGCAGCGAGCGGATGAAGAGCCCCCGGCGCACGGTGTGCGTGATGATGGTGCCGTCCTGCGGGAGGGAGGGGACACGGCCTGACCACGGTGACAGTGATGGCTGCACTGCCCCACCTGGGAGAGGCTGGAGTGCCAATGGCTGGTGGCTCAGACAATTGGCCGTTTGAAAACCAGCCCTTCCCCATCTCCATCTCCACCTCCATCCCCCTCCCTATCCACTTCCATCCCCTTCCTTATTCTCCATCTCCACCTCCATCCCCTTTCCCATCTCCACTTCAATCCCCTTCTTTATTCTCTATCTCCATCCCTTTCCTCATCTCCACCTTCACCTCCATCCCCATCTCCACCTTCAGAAGGCGACCACGACAAATCAACCTTTGTTCACCCACGAGCTGGTTTTGAGCCAGAGAAGGGCAGAGCCTGACAAGAAGCAATCCTGGTGGGATGATGGTTTCTGTCCTGCCCATGTCCTCCCTCACACAGCTGGCTCAGGGGTGACACTCCCCTGCCAGGGGGGACATTCCCAGGTGGGGCTGAAGGTTTCCATCCCTTCTGATGGGGCACAACTGGCCCAACTATGCTGCTCATGTCTTAGAAGGGTCATAAACCACCAAAGCCCCCCGAAGTGCCCCGTGATCCACAATGTCACATCACACAGTGTGAAACCCCCCACCCAGGGGAGGAACCTGGGTGTTCCCACCTCAACCTGAGCATATTTTAACTCACTGAACTTTGTGTTTTGGGGGCTTCCCCCACCCCTGGTGGATCAAGACCAAACCATTAGTTTGGCACCAAAACTGCAACACTAAGGTCTCATGGCTGGATCCACGGGTGGGGACTATTTACTTTTCTCTCTCCTTTTCCTTCCTCTTTATCTCTCTCTTTCTTCTCCCCCCTTCTTCTTCTCAAAATATATCATCAGACAGACTTCAAAGCTTTCAGCCAAAGCCTTAGGAAGTACCTTGTTTTGCCTGGATAAGCTGAAGTCGGCCAGGCTTGACTTCGCTAAGTTAAACTTGGTTTAGTGTCTCACTTTGGATGTCGTTTTCAAGTTTGCCAAGTACCTTCTTCTACCTCAGTGTTCAAGTTATTCAACCTCCCAAGGATTTGGATGTTTCTCAATCAATCTTCCCCTAAACCCCGGGTGTAACACCCCCCTGGGTGACCCCCAGCTCACCTTGGAGCCCGACACCGCCATGTCCAGCTCGGTGCTGATGGCCACGCACGTCACCTCGGCGTCGTGGCCGTACAGGACCTGCACAGGTTTGGGAGCCAAGCCGCTGGAAAACCCACCCTGGCGTAGGAGACACGGACATCAGTGACCTGCTGGCGGTGCCCACCATGAGCTCCCCCCTGGATAACCCCTGACCTGCTGCAGGACCTGCCACACCATGCAGGTGGTGTCCCGGGATCCAGAGATGAGGTAGATGCCGCAGAGGTCGAGAGCCAGGCAGGTGACAACATCTGGGACAGGCAGAGGGACACCATGAGCTCCCATCCCACTGCACTCGGCATCCTGACTCCATGGGATGGCACCACACCCCCTGACTCCATGGGATGGCACCACGATGTGTTTTGGGATGTGGAATTGCTGCTACCCCCATTCCAAGAGGTGTTTTGGGATATGGAATTGCTGCAACCCCATTCCAAGATGTGTTTTGGGATATGGAATTGCTGCTATCCCCCATTCCAAGAGGTGTTTTGGGATGTGGAATCACTGCTATCCCCCATTCCAAGATGTGTTTTGGGATGTGGAATTGCTGCTACCCCATTCCAAGAGGTGTTTTGGGGTGTGGAGAATCTGCTAATCCTCACCCCCCTCCAAGAGGTGTTTTAGGGTGTGGAATTGCTGCCAACCCCATTCCAAGATGTGCTTTGGGGTGTGGAATTGCTGCCAATCCCACTCCAAGACATATTTTGGGATATGGAATTGCTGCTACCCCACTCCAAGATGTGTTTTTGGGTGTGGAGATGCTGCTAATCCTCACCCCGCTCCAGGATGTGTTTTGGAGCGAGGAATAGCTTCTACCCCACTCCCAGGTGCGTTCTGGAGTGTGGAATTGCTGCCAACAGCACTCCAAGACGTGTTTTGGGATGTGGAGATGCTGCTGACCCCGTTCCACCCCAGCTCTGAGATGGAACCCGGACCATCCCCAGAAGATGGACACTGGGAGATGCCCCTCACGTGTCCCCTTCTCCCGCCACGGCCCCTACAACCCCCTCAGGGCGTCACAGACCCTCACCATCCCCACCCTCCGGGGAGGAGGCCGTACCTATGTGGCGGGTGATGTGCCCCACCACCTTGCCCTTGGCCAGTGAGGTGACCCTCAGGCTGTTGTCCCAGTGTCCCCCGCTGAAGAGCAGCTTCCCGTCGGGAGACACGGCCAGCGTGCGGGAGCTGAGATCCGCGCCGGGGGCGAAGGGGCCCTGCAGGAACCGCTGCGTCCTGAGGGGGAGGGATGAGCTGCTGGACCGGTGGCACCCCCAGGGACCATCCCTGGGGACTGCTGAGTGGGCCCAGGTGACTCACTTGGCGTTGGACACGGTGGGGTCTTTGGTGAAGCTGAAGTAGTTGGAGATGTTCTTGTCGTAGGGCAGCCAGTTGTGGGTCCCCAACAAGCCGTTGGCGCTCACGGTGACCTGGGCAGAGGCAGAGGGGGAGGTGACACCATTCCCACCACCACAGCCCTCCTGCTTGGGTCCTGGACCCCTCTGGAGCAGCAGAACCCCCCCACAGTGCCCCAGTTTTCCCGTGCTCACCAGGACGTCGGGGGATCCCTGAGTGATGAAGGAATGCGCCTGGTTCTTGGGGACCACGGCCTGCACCAGGGCCACCCCGTCACTGATGCCCTGGGGGGGACACAGCAGCCAGTGGGCACCTTCCTGGCCACGCCCACCCCTCCCAGTCCTGCCCAGGGACCCCCCGGGGTCGCCCTCACCTCCACAAAGAAGGATTTGAGCTGGTCCAGGTGCTCGAAGACGTTGGGGGAGCGGGTGTCGAGGCGGGCCAGCCTCTGGGCAGCGCTCTCTGCCGACAGCCGGGCGGGGTGGGGCTCCTGGGGGGGCGAGGGGACGCATCAGCAGGGGGGTGACCCCCCGAAAGGGGCTGGTTTTGGGGGTGGGGGGGGTCTGAGCTACCTTGAGCAGCTGGCAGGGCGTCTGCCCGAAGTTGCTGATGATGCCCTCCAGGGCCTTCCGCTGCGTCTCGTCGGCGATGGCGTCCAGGTCCACGGCCCCTGGGGATGGGGACGGTCACGGGAGGGCCACCTGGGAGGTGCCTCTGGCCCAGGAGGTGCCCCCCAGCTCCCTTCCCTACGGCTCACCCTCGTAGGTGCAGTAGTAGAAGACATTGAGGGCCTCCACGGCGGCCGGGCCTCGCTGCTTGTACCCGAAGATGAGGTCGATCCACTCGTGGAGGTGGGCTGAGACATACTCTGACTCCTGGCCAAGGGGGGGGCATCAAGGGGGGTTGGGAACGCTCCCCATCCCCCTGGGATACCCCCCGGGGATGAGCTCCCCCGTCTCACCAGGGCTTTGCGGTGCTGGTGGATGAAGTCCTCGCGGGACCGCGCCCACCGCGGCAGCACCACGTCGCCCACCTTCTCGTTGGAGAGCTGGAGACAGCCCAGGTCGAAGCCTGTGGGCAGGGGGGAGTGTGAGAGACTGGGATGTGGATGGTTGGTGGCTCAGATCATCAGCTATTTGCAAAAACAGCCCTTCCTCGTCTCCATCTCCCTCTCCACTTCTATCCTCTTCCTTTATTCTCCGTCTCCATCCCCTTCCCCATCTCCACCTTCAGAAGGCGACCACGACAAATCAACCTTTGTTCACCCACGAGCTGGTTTTGAGCCAGAGAAGGGCAGAGGCTGACAAGAAGCAATCCAGGTGGGATGATGGTTTCTGTCCTGCCCATGTCCTCCCTCACACAGCTGGCTCAGGGGTGACACTCCCCTGCCAGGGGGGACATTCCCAGGTGGGGCTGAAGGTTTCCATCCCTTCTGATGGGGCACAACTGGCCCAACTATGCTGCTCATGTCTTAGAAGGGTCATAAACCATCCAAGACCCCTGAAGTGCCCCCAGAGTCATTTCTGGGGTGTTCCCACCTGAACATATTTTAATCCCCTGAACTTTGTGCTTTGGGGGCTTCCCCCACCCCAGACAGATCAAGACCAAACCATCACTTCAACATGGACCTGGCAACAATCAACTCTTGTCACTGGATCCATGAGTGGTGAGAACTTTCTACCTGGATCCTTTCCTTCTCTTTCTTTCTTTTCCCTTACACATTTTCTTAAGTGAGAATTTTATACTTTTATATTCCTATATTTCTACAGATAATAATAACACAAATGGGCTCCATCTCTGCTTTTCATTGCAACCAAATTGTTCTGAAATAAACCCTAGAGTAATAAATAATAATTTATTAATATAAAAATATAATAAAATACTAATACACAATATATAGTATTACATCACAGTAATGGAATAATATATTGTGATATATTATACAATATATAATAATATATTGTATAATATATGATATATCATATAATAATATATAATATCTAACATGGCAATATATTATATTAGTAAATGATATATAATAAATAATATTATAGAGTAATAGAATAATATATTGTGATATATTATATATTATATAGTAATATATTGTATAATATGATATATTGTATAATATATGATATATAATAATATATAATATATAACAGCAATATATTAGTAAATGATATATAATAAATAATAATACATTATATATATCTTATATATTTATATATATATTTTACATATTTATATATTTATATATATATATATTTATACATATTTTTATATACTTTTATATATTTTTATATATTTATATATATTTATATATATTTATATATATTTATATATATTTATATATATTTATATATATTTTATGTATTTATTAATTATTAAACGCTGGTCATTCAGGGATCTCTTCACAAGAACCTCAGTTCAGTGAGGGACACAGATCCCCCAAGTGCTCCCACGGGTGGGGATGGTCACCTCTTACCGTTCTGGTTCTCCAGGAACTCCGGGAAGTAGAAGAACTCGGGGATGAGCTCCTTGACATCCACGGGGTTCTCCATGCGCGCCTGCCACGCCGCCGGCACCGAGTGGAACTGCCGGTCCGAGCAGTCAAACCTGGAGGCAGGGGACAGCTGGTTGGGGGCTGTTTGTCCCCTCGATGTCCCCTCCTCGGTGCCCGCCCTGCGGGTGCCCACCTGCCGCTCTGCAGCTGGATGTGGAGGGTGGTGAAGGGCTCGGTGCGGATCAGGTAGTGCATCACTCCGGCCGCGTTGGAGTAGTGGGTGCCGTAGTGGAACTTGTCCACGGTGCCCGTGGGGTCCTCGAAGCTCTCGTACCTGGAGGTGAGGTGGGACGGGGTCTGCCGTGAGCCAGCCAGGCACTCCTCGCATCCCCCGGCCTTTATTTCTGGGGCACTCACTTCTCCTTCACGTCCCGGGCGTGCCGCTCGTTGGCCACCCCGATGGGCTTGGACAGGTCCCGGAACACGGCCGGGTTGGAGAGGTCCAGGGTCTCCGAGACGTAATCCCGCAGGATCCAGGGGAACTGGGGGGGAGCAGGAGGTGGGTGAGGCTGGGGGGGGCACGGGCTGGCTGTGGGGGCACGGGAGGGACACGGGGCTCACCACGGGGTACTGGGACAGGTCGTTGTAGGTGCGCCCCGCGATCGTGTTCAGCTGCATGAGGTACTCGAAGTTGGAGATCTCCCGCAGGACCCATTTCTGGAGCGAGGGGATGGGGGTGAGATGGGCTTGGGAGGGGCAGGAGACAGGGCAGACACCCCACCACATGGCAGGGCCCATCCCATGGCCATCACCGGTCCCAGAACGCCTCTGGTCTCTCGGCTGTCCCCAGTCCCATGGCCGTGGACCACCTCTGGTACCACAGCTGTCCCTAATCCCATGGCCGCCCCAGTCCCACGGCTGTCCCCGGTCCCACGGCTGTATCCACCCCACAGCCATCCCTGGTTCCATGGCCACCCCTGGTCCCATGGCCATGCCCATTCCATGGCCACCCTGGTCCCACATCCATCCCTGGTCCCATGGCCATCCCTGGTCCCATGGCCATGCCCCTTCCATGGCCACCCTGGTCCCACATCCATCCCTGGTCCCATGGCCATCCCCATCCTATGGCCATCCCTGGTGCCACAGCTGTCCCAGTCCCAGAGCCATCCCTGGTCCCAGAGCCATCCCTGGTCCCTGAGCCATCCCTAGTCCCAGAGTCATCTCCAACCCACAGCCATCCCTGATCCCATGAGCATTCCTATCCCACGCTGTCACGCTCCCCTTTCCCATCTGGGAATTCCAACCATATGGGATGGGGATGGGCACGGAGAGGCCAGTACCTGTGTGAGCCCCGAGGCTTTGAGCAGCTCCTGGGGCGAGCGGCTGCCGAAGTAGATCTGGTTGGGGGGCCGCAGGCCGAGGATGCAGGAGTACACCTTGTTCCTCACCTGGAGGGACGGGGAGAGGACACGGAGTGACCGGAGCTCGGGCAGTGCCGTGGCCCTGGGAGGGGCTTGGGGGTAGGATAAGGGTGTTCCACCTTCTTTCTGAAGTTGAGGAAGTAGTTGGCCTGGTCGATGAAGAAGAGCTCGAGGGCGGAGCGGCGCAGGTTGTAGCGGCGCAGGTGGACCTCGCGCAGGTGGGACAGCGGGCGCTTGAAGTCGTAGCCAATCCCTGCCAAGATGGGGGGCACGGAGTCCCACAGGGATCACCATCCACCCAGGCCCCCATTCCCAAGGCAGGGATGGGGCTGGGAGAAGCTCACCCCCAAACCAACCGTGGGTGATGGGTTCTGGGGCAGATGTGTGGGCAGAGATGGGGCTGGGAGAAACCCACCCCCACCCCCAGCGTGGGTGATGGGTTCTGAGGGAGATGTGTGGAGTGAGGGGTCCTCACCCCCCTCAGGGCTCACACGCCGTTACCTCCCTCCGTCTCCTCCTTGTCGCTGCTGCCATCATAGAAGTAGACGTGCTGGGTGGTCACCTCCAGGCGCCCGGGCACCACGGCCACCGTGGTGATGAGCTCGCAGTCCTCCGACACCACCAGCTTCTCCCGCTGGCTCTGCTCCTTGGGCTCGGCCCTGGGGGGCACAGTGGGGTGAGGACACCCCAGAGACACCCCCAGCCCAGGCGAGCCGGTGCTGTAGGAGGGATGAGGGCACTCACTGCGTGTCCAGCACGGGCAGGTCCTCCTCGGCCAGCTGGTCGTCCTCCAGCTCGCTCACCTTGGCCTCCTTGGCCATGGCGAGCGGGAGGGGCTCAGTGGGGGTTTGGAGGTGCTCGGCTCCTGAAATGAGGAGGGGGGTCAGCAGGTGCTCCCGGAGCTGGGGGACAAGTCCTGAGAAGGGCCCCCAAATTTCAGGCTGTCCATGACAGCTCCCAGCCCATCTCTATGCCCCTGGGTCCCCCGGGTGCCCCGGTGCCACCAGCCTCACCCAGGTTGTCCCGCAGGGCGCTGGCCTCCAAGTGCTGGTCGAAATTGAGGTTGGGTACCAGCTTCAGCCTCATCCTTGAGTAGGTCTCGGCGCTTGACAGCTTCCAGCGAACCTCCGGCGGGTTCCTGGGGGGCACGGGGGGGGCTCAGGCACTCCAGGGACCCCCGGCTGTGCCCCCCCTGCCCAGGAATGGGGCGGGCGCTCACCGGTCGGCCCAGGCGGAGCGGGGCGAGGTGAGCAGGCGGCACAGGGACCTCCACTGCTTCAGCACCGTGCTCTGGTGGTTGTTGGCCTGCTTGAGGACGTTGCTGTGCCGGGCGTTCTCCGCCTTGGAGCGCTTGGCCACCGGCTCCAGCACCAGCTCCTGCCAAGGCAGCACCAGAGTGAAGGGACAGCAGGGCTGGGGCTTGGGGACAACCCTGAAGTGAGGAGTGTGTTCATGGGGGACATCCCCAGGGTGGGGAGAATGACCCCGGGATGATGTGCTTGGGGATAGAAGCCCATCACGGGGATGATGTCCCAGGAATAAAGTTCCTGGGATGACGAGCACGTCCCCAGGACAAGGAGCACATCCCCCTGGGTGACATCCCAGGGGTGAGGAGCACATCCCCAGGATGAGGAGCATGTCCCAGGGTGAGGAGCACAATCTCTGGATGATATCCTTGGGGCGAGGAGCACGTCCCCAGGGTGAGGAGCATACCCCAAGGGTGACATCCCAGGGGTGAGGAGCACACCCCAAGGGTGACATCCTAGGGATGAGGAGCACATCCCCAGGGTGACATCCCAGGGGTGAGGAGCACGTCCCCAGGATGAGGAGCATACCCCAAGGGTGACATCCCAGGGGTGAGGAGCACACCCCCAGGGTGACATCCCAGGGGTGAGGAGCACGTCCCCAGGATGAGGAGCATGTCTCCAGGATGAGGAACATGTCCCCAAGGTGAGGACCACATTCCCTGGATGATATCCTTGGGGTGAGGACCACATCCCCAAAATGAGGAGCACACTTGCAGGGTGACATCCCAGGGGTGAGGAGCACACCCCCAGGTGACATCCCAGGGATGAGGAGCACACCCCCAGGTGACATCCCAGGGGTGAGGAGCACACCCCCAGGTGACATCCCAGGGGTGAGGAGCACACCCCCAGGTGACATCCCAGGGGTGAGGAGCAGGCAGGACCTGGAACATCTTGCGGCTGGCCGCCTTCTCCTGCTCCCGCCGCTGGGCGCTGCTCATCATGGCATCGTAACAGGCGTTCCAGAAGTTGGACATGTGGTCGTGGCTCCTGGCAAAGGTGTCCATCTCAAACTGGGCCATGGTGGGCTGCACCTGGGGAAACCAGGAGGAGGGAAGAGATGTTTCCAAGGGCTTCACACCCGCCCCCCATCACCCGGGTGTTCCCCCAGCGATGACACCCACGTGCTTCTCGATGAAGCCCCTCCACTCCGGGGTGGTGCAGAAGAGCTGGAAGTCCTCGTAGAAGGTGGGGCTGCCGTTGGTGGGGGGCAGGGAGGGCAGGAAGAGCTGCAGCTGCAGGGTCTCGTAGCACTGGTCCATGAGCGTGCGGATGATGGGCACCAGCCAGGAGAACGTCTCCGACTTGGCCTCCAGCGAGCGCCGCAGGGGGGTCTCCAGCTTCCCCAGGAGGTAACAGGCCTCGTCCTTCCTGGGAGCTGAGGACGTCTGCAGGAGGCTGTGCAGCTTCACGTAGGCCAGGGAGTGCAGCTGGGGGGACATGGACACGGGGTGGGGCCACTCCAAGGGCTGGGATCCCACTGGGAGGGATGTGGGATGTCATATGGGGCCACTCCAAGGGCTGGGATCCCACTGGGAGGGATGTGGGATGTCATATGGGGCCACTCCAAGGGCTGGGATCCCACTGGGAGGGATGTGGGATGTCATATGGGGCCACTTCAAGGGCTGAGATCCCACCACAAGGCCAGTTGGAGGGACAGGTGACATTGGCTGGGGCCACCCTCAGGGCTGGAATCCCACCATGAGCCCAGCTGGGAGGATCCGGGATGGAGCCACCTCGAGGGTTGGGATTCCACCAGGACATCAGAAGGGGCCACCCCAAGGGCTGGGATCCCACCACAAACCCAGCTGGAGGGCCATGGGATATGGGATGGGGCCATTCCAAGGGCTGGGATCCCACCATGAGCTGAGATGGGGGGACACAGGACGTTGGATGGGGCCACTCCAAGGGCTGAGATCCCACTGAGGGGGGCATGGGATATCATATGGGGCCATTCCAAGGGCTGGGATCCCACTGAGGGGGACATGGGATGTCATATGGGGCCATTCCAAGGGTTGGGATCCCACTGAGGGGGACATGGGATATCATATGGGGCCATTCCAAGGGCTGAGATCCCAATGAGGGGGACATGGGATATCATATGGGGCCATTCCAAGGGCTGAGATCCCAATGAGGGGGACATGGGATATCATATGGGGCCATTCCAAGGGCTGGGGTCCCACCACAAACCCAGCTGGAGGCACATGGGACATGGGGATGGGGCCATTCCAAGGGCTGGGATCCCACCACGAGCCCAGCTGGGGGCACAGGGGACACGGGGACGTTGGGATGGCAGCAGCCCCATGGGAGGGAGGGGTGACCCACCTGGGGGTCCTGCAGCAGGATGTAGCCCACGAGGACTCGCAGCCCCGCCTGGGCCATCTCCCTGAGGTCGGAGGTGCCGTTGGCCAGGTGGTACCACACGCCCAGCTTGTCCAGCAGGCTGTTCACCCCCTCGTAGATCTGGGGACACGGCGAGACCCCGCCTGGGCACGGATCCCACCCCTCTCCAGCCCCCAGGGCTGATCCCAGCACCCCTCGGCTTTGGGTTTGGGTTGGGGGTAGCATTTAGGATTAGGGTTTGGAGTAGGGTAGAACCCAACTCATAATGGTCGTTCCAAACTAGTCTGGGTTTGGGCATCAGGTTGGGGCTCAGGGAATGGGTTTATAGTAAGGGTGAAGGGTTAGGGGTAAGGATTAGGACTGGGATTAGGTCTGGGGTATAGGACTGGTTTTAGGGGTGAGGTTTAGGGCGGGGATGAAGGTTTAAGGATTAGGATTTAGGAGGTACGGTTACGTGACAGGTTGTGATTTAAGGCTGGGCCTAAGGCTTATAGTAAGGGGGTAGGGTTAGGGTTAAGATCAGGATTAAGGGTTGGGCTTTGTGACAAAAATGCAGAGTTAAGGTTTAGGATGAGGATTGAGACTAGGGCTGAGGTATAGGACTGGGGTTAGGGTTGAGCTTTATGACAAGGAGGGTTAAGTTTTAAGATCAGTATTTAGGATGTCTTAGGTTTTTAGTATGGGTGTAGGGTTAGGGTTAAAATTAGGATTAAGGGTTGGGGTTTGTGACAAGGATGTAGGGTTAAGGTTTAGGATCTACTGTTGATTCATAGTTTAGAATTAATGTTGAGGTTATTTCCTAAGGTTAGGATTAGGCTTTGAATTACACTGTAGGAATAAGGCTGAGGTTATTTCCTGAAGTTAGGGTTGGGGTTTGATTTACAATTTAGGATTAAGGTTGAGGCTATTTTCTAGGATTAGGGTTAGAGTTAGGGTTTGATTTAAATTTAGGATTAAGGCTGAGGTTATTTCTAAGGTTAGGATTAGGTTTTGACTTACAGTTTCTGATTAAGGCCGAGGTTATTTCCTAAGGTTAGATAAGGCTGCAGATAAGGCTGTGTTTAGACTCAGGTCTATCATCAGGGATTAGGGGTTAGGTTAGGATTAAGGCCAAGGTTATTTCCTGAGGTTAGGTCAGGGTTAAGGCCCAGGTTATATCCTAAGGTTAAGTTCAAGCGCTGCAGGTAGGGCAGGTCTAACACCAGGGATCGGGCATCAGCAGTAGGGTCGGGAGCTCAGGTTTGGGACAGGAATGCCTGCTCATTCCCACCCACCTTCTCGCTCCACAGGGCCTGGTTGTTGTGCCCCTCGGAGAAGAGGAAGTCCTGGAGCAGCCGGAGCAGCTTGAGGGCGTTGTGGGTGAGGCCGGGCAGGGCCCCCGGCCCCGACTCCTTCAGGTCGGTCAGCGCCGACTCCAGCATCATCTCCAGGAGGCTGGGGGACAGCACAGCTCCGCAGGGTGGCCTTTTCCCTTGGGATCCCCCCCCGGAGCCGGGCGGGACTCACCTGCGCTTGATCTCGTCCGGGGGCCGCACCAGCTCGCAGGCCGAGCCCAGCTTGGTGAGCACCGAGAAGACCTGGCCCCGCTCCCGCCAGGCCGCGTCGTCCCAGCCCTCCACCCCGCGCCACGTCACCGAGAAGATGATGTTGGTCAGGAGGTTGCACAGCTCCTCCTCGGGGGTTTGCTGCCACGGGAGAGGGAGAGTCACAGAGTCACAGGATGTGCTGAGTTGGAAGCGACCCACAATGATCACCCAGTCCAACTCCTGGCCCTGCACAGGACGCTCCAACAATCCCACCATGTGCCTGAGAGTGTTGTCCAAACCCTCCTGGAGCTCTGGCAGCCTTGGGGCTGTGCCCACTGCCCTGGGGAGCCTGGGCAGCGCCCAACCAGCCTCTGGGGGAAGAACCTTTCCCTGAGATCCAACCTGACCCTGCCCTGACACGGCTCCAGCCATTCCCTGGGTGCTGTCCCTGGTCCCCCCAGAGCAGAGCTCAGTCCCTGCCCCTCCTCTGTCCCTCCCCAGGATGTTGGAACTGCACTGAGGTCTCCCCTCAGTCTCCTCTGCTCCAGCTGAACACACCAAGTGCCCTCAGTGTCCTCACAGGGCAAATCAAGGCCCTTCCCCATCCTCATTCCCTCCTTTGGACACTCTCCAATGGCTCTTCCTTCCATTGTGTCCCCCCAAATTGCCCCGATGTTGAGGTGAGGCCGCCCCAGGACAGAGCAGAACGGGACAATCCCCTCCCTGATGCCCCCAGGACAGGGATGTCCCTCCTGGCTGCCAGGGCACTGCTGGCTCAGGGACAACTGGCACCACCAGGACCCTCAGGGCCTTTGCCCAACACTCCTTTCCCAGCCTCTCATTCCCAGTCTGTCCATACAAACTGCGAGCTTGGTGTCCAGAGTGCCCCGGGGTGGTGGGTACGAGGGTTTGGGGCTCACCTGGGGGTTGCTGGTGTTGGAGACGTTGTCGCTGGGCAGCACGTCCTGGTAGCTGCTCTCGTCCAGGACGTTGGACAGGCTGGAGCTCTTCCGCGCCCGCATTCCCGGGAAGGGCTTGAAGCTCTCCAGGGGGGACGGGGTGCCGGGGCCGCTGCCGGGGGTCTGGGCACCGCTCTCGGCCGTGGCCACGGAGCTGGTGCTGGCCAGGTCGAGCCCCAGGTCAAAGGGGGAGGTGGAGAAGGGCGACAGCGGGTGGTAGACGCCGTCGAAGGGGGGGCCGTCGCCGGGGTTGGAGGACGAGCGACTGGCCCGGTCGGAGGAGTCGAAAGACTTGAAGTTGTAGGAGTGGAAGGACTTGGTGCGGCCGCTCGGGGAGATGGAGTGGTCAGAGAAGCCCTCGGAGAGCTCCTGGTCCGAGGCCTCGTATCCCAGTGGGAGGAAGACATCCAGCTCCTGGAGCTCGGTTGGCGGTGGGCTCGTGCCCTCCTTGCCGGGGGGGTCGGAGAGGCGGAGCAGCTCCGGGCAGCCCCCGCTGGTGCTCAGGCTGTGCTGGCGGGACTCGTAGGACTCCCGGACGTAGAGCTTGGTGAGGGTGTCCTGCCAGCCAGCCAGCCTGGCCAGCTGCCTCACCAGGTCCTGCTGGGCGTAGATCAGGTGGAAGAGCTGCAGGAGAAGGAAAAGGGAGGAGACCTGATGCTGCTGCCCCAGCTCCTGGTGGGTTGACGCTTGGATCCTTGGTCCTGAGCACCCGAGATCCTCCATCACCGGCACGAGGTGCTGGGGCTGCACCACTTCCATGCTGGCACATGCATGTCCACGTCCCCACCATGTCTGGGCATGGCTGGGTGCCCAGGGAGCTCAGCCCCGGGGTGACACCTCTGTCCCCTCACCTTGCGGCAGAGGTCGAGCCGGATGGTCAGCTCGGCCCGGTGGGACAGGTAAACCACGGCCACCAGGTCCTTGTAGTTGGGAGGGTCTGTGGGCAAGGAGAGACAGCACAGTGGTGGGACACCTGCTGCCCCCAAAAGCCACCAAAGATCCCAGTCCCAAGACCGGCTGAGCCTCGTGGGAAGCCACCAGCGGTGATCCCATGGCACGTGTTTTGGAGTGTATATTTTTGGGACACGGTACCTGCCCCGAGGACCTGCTCGGAGAGGCAGCGGAAGAGCAGCATGGAGCTGGGGACATCACTGAGGTAGGAGATGAGCCCGTGGTACCCAATGTCCTTCAGCTTCAGGCGGTTCTTGCTGCGCTCAGGGACTTTCTCGTACTTCAGCATCTTGTAGAGGATCTGGAGGGACAGTAAGAGGTGTCACCTCACTGGGGACGGTGAGAGGTCGGCGCCGGGGACCCGCCTTACCTTGAAGACCCTCTCCCGCACTTCATCCGAGAACTTCTTCTGCACCAGCAGTGAGAAGAGAACCTCCACCTGGCCCGGCTCGAAGAGGAAGGCGAAGAGCTGCTCCTGGGCAGGTGAGCCCTTCAGCAGGCTGTGGATCACCTCCAGCGCCCCACACACCTGCAGGACACGGGGCTGGTTGTCCACTGCCCTCCAAGTGCCCCACCATGACCTCAGTGGCTTGTGCCAGCCCAGCCCACAGCACACTGAGGAGTTTGGGGAGCAGGGTGGTTCAGTGACGAACCTGCTGCTCGTCCTGGGCCCCAGCCAGGTAGCTCAGCAAGCTCTGCATCTCCTCCACGGAGAAGCTCCGGCAGAAGAAATCCTTCACCAGGCTGAAGAGGGATGTCTGCACTGTCTTGATGTCATCTGTGGCCGTGGTCTTCTCCCTGGAGGTGCTGATGGACAGACACATGGGGACATGTTCAGTACGTTGTCACCCGTCACCAGCACCGTCCCAAATCCCGCCATGAAGCCTGAGGAGCTCCAGGGCAGCCCCACGTGGACATCCAGGGATCTTCTGGCCCATGGGAAATGTCTGCCCCAGGCTTTTGGGTCTCTGCAGGGGGTGAGCACCCCCAGTACCACAGACATGCAGCAACACAGCAAACAAGAGAAGGGCATCAACTCGTTGCAGAAGCCACCACGCTGTTGGTGGCTGAGGGAGAGATGCTGGGGATGGATTTGGGAGCCAGGCACAGGGTTGGGGATGGGATGTGGCCACTTGGAGCAGAAGATCCTGCCCCCACAATGTTCCCACACCAGAAGGGGGGATGTTACCCCTAGAAAATGGTGTCTGTCCCACACTGGAGCTCCGAGGGGGGAAGCCCGCCATTCCCACCACCACACCAGCATTCCGCAGTCCCGGCTCCGCCCGCGGCTCACCCGTAGTAGGTCCGGATGGAGTCGAGGACATACTGCACCCCGTACTTCTTACGGATGCGCTGCTTGTGGTCCTTGACCACGTTGGCCAGGTACTGGATGTGGCCTGCAGGGAGAAGGTGTGAGGGGCCTGGGGGTGGGTGGGGATGGGGGACACCCCCAGCCCCCGGTCCCACCTAAGCGCACGGCGAAGTCGCTGTTGCTCCAGATGCGGAAGTCGAAGAGGAGGTGCTGGTACAGGAGGTGCAGCAGGAGCCCACTGCCCTCGGAGGCCACCTGCTCCATGAGGATCTGCGAGGCCACCAGCGTGCTCATGTCCAGCAGAGCGCCGGAGACCTGCCACGGGAGGGAGGGAGGGGACATTGTACTCCTGCCACCCCCTTGGGAACCACGCCGGGGATCACAGGACGGAGTTTTGGGAGCTCCCCCACCTTCTGCAGCAGTGCCCCAATGATGGCCGGCCCGTGGCACTGCACCAGGCTCTCCTGGTTCACGGGGTGGTGCTGGATGAAGTTCTTCACCAGCAGCAGGAAGGCGGCCACGCTGTTCCTCTCCAGCCTGTTCTCTGCAGGGCACAGAGCTGTGAGCCCCGGGCCCACCCAAACACCCTCCTGGAGACCCCACCACCAACTCTGCTCTCCAATTTCACCCCATTCTCCTGTTTTCCTCACATTTATGGAGGTGGAAACCTCTGTTGCTCTGAGCTTGGGAATAAGCAGCTGGGTGTCAGGAGGAAGCACGTTCCACTCCTGCCAAAGGCTCCTGGACGGGCCCAGCCCTGTTCTGAGACATTAAAGACTCCACCCAGAGGCAACCCAGAGGTGGCTGGAGCCACCCTCACCTTCCCAGAACTGCTTTTTCATGACTAATTGGGTCATAACAATGTCAGAAGTGCCTTCTCCATTACACCCACACCTTGTGGTGCCTCAGGCAAGACCTCTCCTGTCTGTGGTGGACACCAGGAACACCTCCACGGCACCGTGGTTACCTCCAACCCCCTGACTCCTGCTCCACACCCTGAACTCCTCACCTGAGGACTTTCCCAGTGGGATGAGCATGCCCTGGGCGTTCCTGGAGGACGTCAGCTCTGGCCCCACCAAGTCATTGGTCTCCTCCTCGTCCTCGGGCTCCTCCTTCTTGGACACCACTTGCTCGAGCAGGGGCAGGAGCACTCCCATCCCACCCACGCAGTTGACCACGTCCTGAGGGAGGGAGGGAGAGAGGGGAAAGGTCTTGCTGGGCGCTGGAAGAGGAGGTTGCACAGCCACCTGGAGTCCCCAAAAGTCACCTGTTCCCCTACACCACCCACGGTGCCCACCCTGGATGGGGCAGACAGGTCCTCAAGGGACCCATGGGTCATGCAGGTGGACCCAACACCACATGCAGAGTCTCTGCAGGGTCCAACCAACACCCTGTGGGTGTCCTGCCCTGGGCCTGCAGCCCAGGAGAGCCCCACCTGCCTCCATGCCGGGGGGTGGATGTGTCACCCTGTGCCCACCATACCTTGACGTCCCAGTTGACCACCTTGTGCCCCGTCAGCCTCCCGTCCAGGCCGTGGCTGGGAGAGAGGTCCAGGCAGATGTTGTTCCTGCAGGCCTAGAGGAGAGCACCATGGGAGCATCCCCGTGCTCCTGGAGATGTCCCTCAGGGCACAGGGGCTCGCAGCACTGTCCCTGTCTCCGGGGGGGTGTCTCTCCTCACCTGGGGGGTGTAGTACAGCAGGAGTTTGCTGCTCAGCTCCACCAGGTCCCCTTCCAGTGTAAATGGTGACATGACATTTGGGCCTGGGAGAGGAGGACTGGGGTGAGCTGGGACACGGTGAAGGAGAGCCTGGTTGCCACCAGCACCTCTGTGGACATCCCCCAGATGTCCCTGTCCCACCCTGATGTACCTGTACAGAACAGAGCCTTGACCTGGGCCTGCTGCAGAGCCTCACAGAAGATGGCCACGGAGCCCAGGTGACCCTCCAGGGAGGTGGGGCTGCCCCACTCCATGTCCTGGCTCCCGGCCGCCGTGGTGGCCACCACCCCCTCCGTGGGCAGCTGAGTGGGGGTCCAAGAGTGGGGGCCGAGGGTGGCAGGGACAGACTGGGAGCGTCCCAGCACAGGGTGCGAGGGGAAGACTAGCTCTGGGCCGTGGGGTGCCGGCGGGTGGCTGGTGGCCGTGGCAGCTGTGGTGGTGGTCCGGTGCCCCGCGGAGCCGATGCAGCAGGAGGTGAAGGACTGGAAGGCAGAAGGGTCTTGCTCAGCCCCCCCATCATCCATGGGGAGGGGTCTGGCTAGGTCGGGGGGGGTCCTTCACCTCGTGGAGGGAGGGGAAGCGGAGCTGCGCCGTCTTCCGCAGGTGCCCGTCGGCGTAGACGCTGACGACGTTCTGGCCGAAGGGCCGGCGCCCGGCGACGTGCACGATGTCCACACAGTGCTGGGGGCAGGGAGGGGGGTCAGGGCATCCCGGTGGCCTCACTGCCCCCCCGATGGTGACAGGGACGGGGACGACGCTCACCCAAGCCGAGTCGTTGAAGGCAAACTCCGGCAAGGCCACGGTCATGTAGTCCTTCTTGGTGCAGACGGCCACCACCAGCACGCCGCCGGCGGTGAAGAACGCCTCGAAGCCCGTCCCCCCGGCCGTGAAGAAGCTGGCGGAGGAGAAACACGATGGGGATGGTGGTGTTGCCCCTCCTCATCCTCACCTCAGCCCCTCCCAGCCCCTCCATCCACCATCACCTGTAGAGCTGCCTCCTCTTCGGCCTCGCCGGCGGCTCCGGCTCCTCCTCACTCAGGCACACCCAGGCGTGGAAGGCGAAGGCCCCTCCGGGCCACTTCTGGATGGTGGGCACCATGATGCCGGCCATGCCCGGGCTCAGGTCGAAGCTCTGCAGTGCCCGGGGGGGCCCCTCCGCCCTGGCCATGCCCGAGAGCGCCCGGATGACGGGACACACGTAGGGATGAGGCCCCCGGCCCCGCTCGTGCCGCAGCAGCCGCAGCAGCTGCCGCAGCTCCCCGGGCCGGATGGACAGGCTGCCCAGCGCCCGGAGCAGCTCCAGCAGGTTCTGGGAGCAGGCAGTGGGCAGCGCCGGCTCGGTGCCCAGGGCGCCCAGCAGGGAGCCCACCATGCCGGCCTTGACGCACGTGAGGCGGCTGGGCAGGGAGGCCTCGCAGAGCCGCCGCAGCCACCCCGACAGGAAGACCTGGAGATCCCGGCATTCCAGCGCCGGCAGCCAGGCCAGCAGGATCAGCAGGGGCTGCTCGTTGCGGATGGGACGCACCGGGAAGGAGCTGTGGTCGCCCTCCACCGCCTGTTGGAACACGAGAGGAGTTTGGAGCTGCTCCGACCCTGTGGAGAGGGTTGGATCATCCCCCAGGCCACCCTGGGCTGGAAGCAGAGACCTTGTGCATCGAACCCCTTGGAGACTCCTGTGCATCAAAACCCTTGGAGACTCCTGTGCATCAAAACCCTTGGAGACTCCCGTGCATCCAGTATATCAAGACCCTCATCTGCCAAGAGTCTTGGAGACCCCTGTGCATCAAGAGTTTTGGAGACCTTGTGCATCAGTGCTTTTGGAGATCCTGTACATCTAGAATTTGGCAGATCCTTGTGCATCCAGGATTTGGACACCTCATACATCAACAGTCTTGGAGACCCTTAAGCATCAAAATTCTTGGAGACTCTCATGCATTAATAGTTTTGGAGACCTCAGCCATCAAAATTCTTGGAGACCTCCATGCATCAAAATTCTTGGAGACCTCCATGCATCAAAATTCTTGGAGACCTCCATGCATCAAAATTCTTGGAGACCTCCATGCATCAAAATTCTTGGAGACCTCCATGCATCAAAATTCTTGGAGACCTCCATGCATCAAAATTCTTGGAGACCTCCATGCATCAAAATTCTTGGAGACCTCCATGCATCAAAATTCTTGGAGACCTCCATGCATCAAAATTCTTGGAGACCCCCATGCATCAAGGATCTCAGAGACCTCCATGAATCAAAGATCTTGGAGATCTCCACACATCAAGCATCTTGGAGACCTCCGTACATCAAGGATCTCAGGGACCCCCACGCATCAAAGGCGTTGGAGACCCTCATGCATGAAGCACGTTGGAGACCCTCCCGTGTCCAGCAGTACCAGAACAAGCAGTTCCACATCCAGAAGGGCTCAAAACTCCCCAAAGCTGAGCATGACTCCAACCTAAAGATGACCCCAAGACCCCTTGGGATGAGGCTGACGGGAACCCAGGTGGGTGGAGAGAACCGAGGGGCGAGGAGGGGGGACTGAGATCCACCAGGAACCACCAGTGCCCAGCAGGGAGGAGAAGTGGGAAGGCTCACCATGTTGAGGAGCTCCTGGAGCAGGCGCTGGGTGGGCTGCCCTTGGCTCCTCAGCACCTCGTAGAGGTGGGTGTAGCCGATGCGCTCCTTGAACACCTCCTGCAAGCACACGGACAACGTGGGACCCCGCGGGACCCGCTGCTCCCACCCCGGCCCGCCCGGGCAGGGGACAACACCCCAACACATGTGCTTTCGGGGTGTCCCCTGGCTGGCTGCCCACCTTGGCCGAGGGCGAGTTGCTCATGATGGCCGTGAGCACGCCGAGGGCGTGGACCGCGATGGCGTCGGAGCCGCCGGCACCGCCCTGCGGGGACACGGGAACGGTGGGGCTGCGGAGCCCTGGGGTGGAGGGGACACCCCACCACGCCTGGGGGTCGGGTTATGGGGCGGCCCCATCCCGTACCTGCTGCAGGCCATCCCTGCTCCGTGTGGGAACCTCGCCCCGGGATTCGCCCGCCTCCTGTGAGCTGCCGAGGTAGAGCTGTGGGACATGGGGGGGAGTGGGACACAGGGACATAGGGACACAGGGAAGGGGGTTCGGAGGGGCCCCACCCCATGGGAGCTGCTGCAGCACAGCCACACTGCCCCGGGATCACTGAGGGCCAGGAAGGGCGAGGGGGGACATGAAGGTGTCACCAAGGGGGGACATGTCACCCTGTCCCAGGATCACTCAGAACCAGGAAAGGATGGAGATGCCAGTGCCCAATTCTGGTGTCACCAAGGAGGGGTGGACATGTCACCCTGTCCCAGGATCATTTAGAGCCAGGGAGGATCGAGATAAGGGTGTCACCAAGGGTGAGGATGGAGATGAAAGTGTCACTAAGGGGGACGTGCCACCCTTTCCCAGGATCGTTTAGAGCCAGGAAGGGTGAGGATGGAGGTGCAGGTGCCCAACCCGGGTGTCACCAAGGGAGGGGTGACATGTCACCTTGTCTCAGGATCATTTAGGGTCAGGAAGGGCAAGGATGGGGATTAGGATGTCACCAAGGGGTGATATGCCACCCTTTCCCAGGATCATTTAGGACCAGGAAAGGATGGAGATGAAGTTGCCCAACGCTGGTGTCACCAAGAAGGGGGAGGACATCCCCCCCGTCCCAGGATCACTGAGGGCCAGGAAGGAGGAGAATGGAGGTGAAGACATGAAGACATCCCCAAGGGGGACATCCCACCCTGTCCCAGGATCATTTAGAACCAGGAAGGGTGAGGATGGAGATGTAGATGTCACCAAGGGGGACATCCCACCGTGTCCCAGGATCATTTAGAAGGAGGAAGGGTAAGGATGGAGATGAAGATGTCACCAAGGGGGACATCCCACCCTGTCCCAGGATCATTTAGAACCAGGAAGGGTGGGGATGGCGATGAAGGGCCCAACCCTGGCGTCACCAAGGACATCCCACCCTGTCCCATGATCAGTCAGATCCAGGAACAGCAAGGCTGGAGCCGAGGCCGGAGGCCATCCCGGAGTCATCCCGGAGTCATCCCGTACCGTGCTGTTCTGGAGCAGGCGGATGATGTGCTCGAAGCAGTTGTTGCTCAGGAAGGTGGCCTGGAGCACCGGCCGGTCCTCGCAGCTCAGCATGGCCGGGATGGCGTCTGTGCGGAGGGGAGCACGGATCAGCCCCGGCCACACCCCACATCCCAAACCCCATCCCAAACCACCCACCCAGCATGAGTACCCGCAGGTTGATGGGGACCATGGATCAGAACCATCCCACATCCCACACCCCATCCTAAACTGTCTACCCAGCATGAGCACCCAAAGGCCGATGGGGAGCACAGATCAGCCCTGGCCACATCTCACATCCCATATCCCAAACCCCATCCCAAACTCCATCCCAAACCCCATCCCAAAGCACCTACCCAGCATGAGCACCCGCAGGCCGATGGGGAGCACGGATCAGCCCCATCCCACATCCCACACCCCATCCCAAACTGCCTACCCAGCATGAGCACTCAAAGGTTGATGGGGAGCATGGATCAGCCCCAGCCACATCTCACATCCCATATCCCAAAACCCATCCCAAACTCCATCCCAAACCCCATCCCAAAGCACCTACCCAGCAGGAGCACCCGCAAGCCAATGGGGAGCACAGATCAGCCCTGGCCACATCTCACATCCCATATCCCAAAACCCATCCCAAACCACCCACCTACCCAGCATGAGCATCCACAAGCCAATGGGGACCATGGATCAGCCCCATCCCACATCCCACATCCCAAACCCCATCCCAAACCACCTACCCAGCATGAGCACCTGCAGGCCGATGGGGACCATGGATCAGCCCCATCCCACATCCCACACCCCATCTTAAACTGTCTACCCAGCATGAGCACCCAAAGGCTGATGGGGAGCACAGATCAGCCCTGGTCACATCTCACATCCCATATCCCAAACCCCCTCCCAAACTCCATCCCAAACCCCATCCCAAAGCACCTACCCAGCATGAGCACCTGCAGGCCGATGGGGACCATGGATCAGCCCCATCCCACATCCCACACCCCATCTTAAACTGTCTACCCAGCATGAGCACCCAAAGGCTGATGGGGAGCACAGATCAGCCCTGGTCACATCTCACATCCCATATCCCAAACCCCATCCCAAACTCCATCCCAAAGCACCTACCCAGCATGAGCACCCGCAGGCCGATGGGGAGCACGGATCAGCCGCACCCACATCCTACATCCCAAACCCCATCCCAAACCACCCACCTACCCAGCATGAGCATCCATAAGCCAATGGGGACCATGGATCAGCCCCATCCCACATCCAACACCCCATCCCAAACCACCCACCTACCCAGCATGAGCACCCGCAGGCCGATGGGGAGCATGGATCAGCCCTGGCCACATCTCACATCCCATATCCCAAACCCCATCCCAAACTCCATTCCAAACCCCATCCCAAAGCACCTTCCCAGCAGGAGCACCCGCAAGCCAATGGGGACCACGGATCAGCCCCATCCCACATCCTACATCCCAAACCCCATCCCAAACCACCTACCCAGCATGAGCACCCCAAGGCTGATGGGGAGCACGGATCAGCCCCATCCCACATCCCACATCCCAAACCCTGTTCCAAAGCACCTACCCAGCACGAGCACCCACAGGCTGATGGGGAGCACAGATCAGGCCCATCCCACATCCCAAACCCCATCCCAAAGCACCTACCCAGCATGAGCACCCGCAGGTCCAGGAGGCCCCCGGTCGCCTCCGGCGCCGCGGGGAGGTGGGAGTTGAGGACCCTGAAATATCCGTCCAGGAGGAGCCGCAGGGACACGGGGCCGGAGCCGGGGCTGGAGCCGTGCAGGACGTGGACCACGGACACCAGGGAGCGCAGCGTGGCCTCCAGCATTCCGGGGGCATTCCCGGTCCCGCCCCGCTGCAGCACCCCCAGCAGCACCTCCACGGCCCCCGGCGTGACCGCCCGGAGCGCGTTGGGCTGTGGGGAGACGGGAAGGGATGGGAGTTATGGAGCCGGGAAGGGATGGGATTTATGGAGATGGGAAGGGATGGGATTTATGGAGCTGGGAAGGGATGGGATTTATGGAGCTGGAGCTGGGAAGGGATGGGATTTATGGAGCCGGGAAGGGATGGGATTTATGGAGAAAGGAAGGGATGGGATTTATGGAGCTGGAGCTGGGAAGGGATGGGATTTATGGAGCCGGGAAGGGATGGGATTTATGGAGCCGGGAAAGGATGGGATTTATGGAGCCGGGAAAGGATGGGATTTATGGAGATGGGAAAGGATGGGATTTATGGAGCTGGGAAGGGATGGGATTGATGGAGCTGGGAAGGGATGGGATTGATGGAGATGGAAAGGGATGGGATTTATGGAGATGGGAAGGGATGGGATTTATGGAGATGGGAAGGGATGGGATTTATGGAGCTGGAGCTGGGAAGGGATTTATGGAGCTGGGAAGGGATGGGATTTATGGAGCCGGGAAGGGATGGGATTTATGGAGCTGGAGATGGGAAGGGATGGGATTTATGGAGCTGGGAAGGGATGGAATTTATGGAGCTGGAGCTGGGAAGGGATGGGATTGATGGAGCTGGGAAGGGCTGGGATTTGTGGAGCTGGGAAGGGATGGGATTGATGGAGCCGGGAAGGGCTGGGATTTATGGAGATGGGAAGGGCTGGGATTTATGGAGCTGGAGCTGGGAAGGGATGGGATTTATGGAGCTGGGAAGGGATGGGATTGATGGAGCCGGGAAGGGCTGGGATTTATGGAGATGGGAAGGGCTGGGATTTATGGAGCTGGAGCTGGGAAGGGATGGGATTTATGGAGCTGGGAAGGGATGGGATTTATGGAGATGGGAAGGGCTGGGATTTGTGGAGCCTGGCATCACATCAAACCCTGGAGCTGAGATAACCTGAGGCCTCTGGGGCTCCAGGTCTGACCCACCCAACCCCCGAGGGGGTAAATTGATTTAAAGCCAATTTTGGAGTTATTGATTACATTGATTTTTAATTGGTGCGTTAATTAAAACTTATTTCCCATTGGATTTATGAATCCAAGAGTTTTCCATCCTCTATCCCAGAGCTGGAGAATGGAACTTCAAACCTTCCTATAATTGAATTATTTTACTTAATTGAATTATTTTACTTAATTGAATTATTTTACTTAATTGAATTATTTTACTTAGCTATTTATTTATTTTGCTTAATTCAATTATTTAAGTTAATTATTTAATTGAATGATTTGACTTAATCTGATTACTGGTTTTCATTATTTTATGGAATTATTTGACTTAATCTAATTACTGGTTTTCATTATTTTATGGAATGATTTGACTTAATCTAATTACTGGTTTTCATTATTTTATTGAATAATTTACTTAATCTGATTACTGGTTTTCACTATTTTATGGAATTATTTTACTTAATCTAATTATTTAACTTAACTATTTCATTGAATTATTTTATTTAACCTAATTATTTAACTTAATTTTTTAATTTAATCTTTTTCCTTACTTATTTTATGGAATTATTTGACTTAATCTAATTACTAGTTTTCATTATTTTATGGAATTATTTGACTTAATCTATTTACTAGTTTTCATTATTTTATTGAATTACTTTATTTAATCTGATTATTGGTTTTCATAATTTTATGGGATTATTTTACTTAATTTAATTATTTAACTATTTTATTGAATTATTTAACTTAATTTTTTAATTTAATCTCTTTCCTCACTTACTTTATTGAATTATTTTACTAAATTTAACTTTGTAATTCAGTGATTTAAAAGTTTTTAAGCTGATCCCACCCGGATTTAGGGCTGGAATTTGAAGCATGATTTTGAAAAGCTTTGGAAAAATCCGTGGTTTAATTCCAGCCTTTATCTTCCTTGGAATAACAAAACTTTGGGGTTTTATCCCTGGAATGCTGATCCCAATTCTCCCCCTCCTCAGCATTACCTTGGAGCCGGAGAGGATGGCTCCGAAAAGATGGAGCAGTCGGAGCTGGAGTGTCTCAGGGAGCTCTTTTCCTGCTTGGAAACTCTCTGTGGGGATGAGGAGGGAATGGGTTAATCTGAGGAGTCAACAGCAAAAAAAATTGGGGAAAAAACTCCTTTTCTACCCCCAAAAATAAGGAAAAAAATCCCTTTTCTACACAAAATAATAGGGGAAAAAATTCCTTTTTAACTCAAAAAAACTAGGAAAAAAATGCTTATTTCAAGCCAAAAAATTAGGGAAAGAATGCTTTTTTTTCAAACCAAAAAAATAGGGGAAAATTGCCTTTGTACCTTGAAAAATAGGGAAAAAATTGCCTTTGTACCCCGAAAAATAGGGAAAAAATTGCCTTTGTACCCTGAAAAATAGGGAAAAAATCCCTCTTCAACCCAAGAAACGGGGGGGAAAAAAATCCCTTTTCAAGCCAAAAAATAAGGAAAAACATCCCTTTTCAACTCAGAAAAATAGGGGAAAATTACTTTTGTATTACCAAAAAAAAGAGGGTAAAAAATCCCTTTACTGCTCCAAAAAATAGGGAGAAAATCCCTTTTCTACCTCCAGAAAATAGGGGGAAAAAGATCCATTTTCTACCCCCAAAAAAGAGGGTAAAAATTCTTTTTCAACCCTCGAAAATAGGGGAGAAAAAAAATCTCTTTTTCAAACCAAAAGAATAGGGGAAAAATTCCTTTGTACCCCAAAAAATAGGGAAAAAAAATCCCCTTTTAACCCAAATCCACCCCACGCTGGTGCTGGCCCTTGGTGATGATGGAGAAGATGAAGATGCCCCAAATTTGCCAGCTCTGGCTGTGCCAGATGAGGGATTTTTGTCCCCCCAAAATGGGGGTTTGTTCAAAAATCAGGGTCCGTTGGGGCTTTATGGGGTGGGGGGAGTTTTAGGGGATTTTTTGCAACGGTTGTTGCCTCCGAAAGGGGTTTTTGGGGCTTCCCCGGAAAAAAAAATCCCCTTTCTGTTGATTTTTGTGGGTTCCTGGGTGGTGCAGGGCTTCATTCCTGCTGTAGGATCCTGCCTGGAATAGGTACAGGATCCTAGATTTGTGGGGCAGATATAGGATATTCTGGGACAGGTATTGGATCCTATATTTGCCCTTGGAATCATACAACAGTCCTGAGACAGGTATAGGATCCTGTAATTCCTGGGACGGGTATAGGATAACCAGGAGCAATTCCAGGATCCCATATTCCCAGGGACAGGTATAGGATAACCAGGAGCAGGTCCAGGATCCCATATTTGCTCTGGAATAATACAGTGATCCTGGAGCAGGTCCAGGATCCCATATTCCCAGGGACAGGTTTATGATATCATGGAACAGGTACAGGATCCTATATTTGTGGGACAGGTATAGGATGACCTGGAGCAGGTACAGGATCCTATATTTGTGGGACAGGTACAGGATAACCTGGAGCAGGTACAGGATCCTATATTCCCAGGGACAGGTACAGGATACCATGGAGCAGGTATAGGCTCCTATATTCCCAGGGACAGATATAGGATGACCTGGAGCAGGTCCAGGATCCCATATTCCCAGAGACAGGTATAGGATGACCTGGAGCAGGTACAGGATCCCATATTCCCAGGGACAGGTATAGGATAACCTGAAGAAGGTACAGGATCCTATATTTGCCCTTGGAATCATACAACAATCCTGGAGCAGGTACAGGATCCCATATTCCCAGGGACAGGTATAGGATAACCTGGAGCAGGTACAGGATCCTATATTTGCCCTTGGAATCATACAACAATCCTGGAGCAGGTATAGGATCCCATATTCCCAGGGACAGGTACAGGATGACCTGGAGCAGATGTAGGATCCTTTATTTACCCTTGGATCCTATACCCGCCCCTAAATCCTACATCTCCCCATGGATCCTACATGTATTCCTGGATCCCATCCCTGCCCCAGCATCCTCTACCTCTCCACCCCTATGGATCCCACAGTGCCCCTATCCCTATTCCTGGATATTCCCCATCCCTATGGATCCCACAGTGCCCCCATCCCTATCCTTGGATATTCCCCATCCCTACGGATCCCAGAGTGCCCCTATACATTTCCTGGATATTCCCCATCCCTATGGATCCCATACTGCCCCTATCCCTATTCCTGGATATTCCCCATCCCTATGGATTCCCACAGTGCCTCTATACATTTCCTGGATATTCCCCACCCCTATGGATCCCATAGTGCCCCTATCCCTATCCCTGGATATTCCCCACCCCTATGGACCCCATAGTGCCCCTATACATTTCCTGGATGCTCTCCACCCCTATGGATCCCATAGTGCCCCTATCCCTATTCCTGGATATTCCCCATCCCTATGGATCCCACAGTGCCTCCATCCCTATCCTTGGATATTCCCCACTCCTATGGATCCCATACTACCCCTATACATTTCCTGGATATTCCCCACCCCTATGGACCCCATAGTGCCCCTATCCCTATCCCTGGATATTCCCCATTCCTATGGATCCCATAGTGCCCCTATCCCTATCCCTGGATCCCTATGGATCCCATAGTGCCCCTATCCCTATCCCTGGATCCCTATGGATCCCATAGTGCCCCTATCCCTATCCCTGGATCCCTATGGATCCCATACCACCCCCATCCCCACCCCAACCCCCCTTTACCTTGGAAGAAGGCGCCGAACTCGGGGGGCAAAGGGGCGGGGGTGAACTTGTATTTACTCTTCTCCTTGGAGCTGATGAATTCCCTGGAAGGAGAGAGAGAGGGGTGAAGCAGTGGGATGTGGGGCGGGGGCGGGATTTGGGGCTGGAGGCGGGATTTGGGGCCGGGCTCACCCGCGGAGCTGCCGCCGCCAGGTCTGGTGCGGGTCGAAGAAGCCCTCGCAGAGGAGCAGCGCGTGCAGGATCCCGCTCTCCAGCTGCTCCCGCGCCCGCTCCTCCCGGGGACATCCCGCAGCTGCCGGGAAAAGGAGCGGGAATAACCCCCCATCCTCCCCAAAAAAATCCCCCTCTGGCTCAGCCCCCCCGGGGAACGCGGCATCGCCCCCAAAACGCAGCATCGCACACTCAGGGCAGCGGCTCCGCCCCAAAACGCAGGGGTTAACCCCCCCCCGAATCACGGCATCACCCCCCCGAGCTCCAGCGACCCCCCAAAACTGCAGTATCCCCCCAAAAACTGTATCGTTCCCCCTTAAAATGCTTCATGTCATCCCAAAACACGGGGCTGACCTCCCATCCCCAAATCACAGGATCCCCCCCAAATCAAAACGTCACCCCCCCCGAACTGCATAACCCCCCAGGAAGTCCAGCATCCTGCCCCAAAAGACATCATCCTTCTAAAAAGTGCATCAGGTCACCCCAAAACACAGGATTTACCCCCCAAAAGGGCACCATTCCCCCCCAAAGCACATCAATCCCCTAAAATGCATCCCATCACCCCAAAACATAAGATTTACCCCCCAAATCGCAGCATTGCCCCCAAAGTGCATCGTCCCCCCAAAAGCATCACCCTCTCAAATTCCAGCATCCCCCCAAATTCCAGCATCCCCCCAAATTCCAGCATCCCCCAGAAGTGCATCATTGCCCCCAGAGTGCAGCACATCACCCCAAACCCCAGGTTTTATCCCCCAAACCCCAGGATTTACCCCCCCAAAGTGCATCACCCCCCATGAAATCCGGCATTCCCCCAAATTACAGCATTCCCCCCAAAAAACTGCATCATTACCCCCCCCAAAAGCACATCACCCCCCAAAACCCATCATCACCCCAAAAAAATGCATCCCATCGCCCCCAAAGCCAGGATTTACATCCCAAATCCCAGCTTCGCTCCCCTAAAAAGCATCACCCCCAAACCCATCACCACCCCAAAAAAAGTGCATCCAATCACCCCAAAACCTCAGGATTTATCTCCCAGATCCCAGTATCACCCCCCCAAAAGCATCACCCCCAAAGTCCAGCATCCCCCAAAACACAGCACCCCCCACAAACTTCATCATCCCCCCCCAAATCCCATCAGCCCCCAAATCCCAGCATCCCCCCCAAATCCCAGCATCCCCCCAAAACACTTCATTCCCCTTCAAGTCACATCACCCAAAACCTCAGGATTTACCCCCCAAATCACAGCATCACCCCAAAACCCAGCACAACCCCCAAAAGGGCATCTTCCCCCCCAAAGCACATTAGCCCCAAAAGTGCATCCCATCGCCCCCAAAGCCAGGATTTACATCCCAAATCCCAGCTTCGCTCCCCTAAAAAGCATCACCCCCAAACCCATCACCACCCCAAAAAAGTGCATCCAATCACCAAAACCTCAGGATTTACACCCCCAAATCCCAGCATCACCCCCTAAAAAGCATCACCCCCAAATTTCAGCATCCCCAAAACACAGCACAACCCCCAAAAATGCATCATTCCCCCCAAAGCACATTGATCCCAAAAGTGCATCCCATCACCCCCAAACCCAGGATTTACATCCAAATTCCAGCATTGCTGCCCCAAAAAGCATCACCCCCAAACCCATCACCACCCCAAAAAAGTGCATCCCATCACCCCAAACCCCAGAATTTACCCCCCTAAATCCCAGCATCACCCCCCAAAAGCATCACCCCCAAAGTCCAGCATCCCCCACAAACTTCATCATCCCCCCCCAAATCCCATCACCCCCCAAATCCCAGCATCACCCCAAAACCCAGCACAACCCCAAAAGGGCATCGTTCCCCCCCAAAGCACATCAACCCCAAAAGTGCATCCCATCACCCCCAAAGCCAGGATTTACATCCCAAATCCCAGCATCACTCCCCTAAAAAGCATCCCCCCCAAAGTCCAGCATCCCCCAAATCACAGCACCCCCCCAAAGTGCATCACCCCCCTAAAGTGCCCCCCTGCCCCCAAAAGTGCCCCCGGCCCCCGTGCCCACCTTGGCCCCGCAGACCCGCAGCAGCCTCAGCACCTCGGCCAGGAACCCCGGAGTTTTGTCCCCTGGATGTTCTCCGGGTTCCTGGGAAAGAAAACGTCGGGAGGGGGGGATTCCCCTCGGGAGGGCTTTGGGAGGGGGGAGATGGGAAAATTTCGGGGGGCAGATGGGATTTGGGGGGTAAAGAACGTGTTTCTCGGGGTAAACGCCGTGTTTTGGGGCGATGCACTTTTTGGGGGGATTTGACACGTTGAGGGAGGGGAGCGATGGGATTTTGGGGGGGAATGCTGGGATTTGGGGGGATGCTGGGATTTTGGGGGGATGCTGGGATTTTGGGGGGGATGCTGGGATTTTGGGAGATGCTGGGATTTGGGGAGGATGCTGGGATTTTGGGGGATGCTGGGATTTGGGGGGATGCTGGGATTTGGGGGGAGATGCTGGGATTTTGGGGGATGCTGGGATTTGGGGGGGATGCTGGGATTTGGGGGGGATGCTGGGATTTGGGGGATGCTGGGATTTTGGGGAGATGCTGGGATTTGGGGGGGATGCTGGGATTTGGGGGGATGCTGGGATTTCATGGGGGGATGCTGGGATTTGGGGAGATGCTGGGATTTGGGGGGATGCTGGGATTTCATGAGGGGATGCTGGATTTGGGGGGGATGCTGGGATTTGGGGAGATGCTGGGATTTTGGGGGGGATGCTGGGATTTGGGAGATGCTGGGATTTGGGGGGATGCTGGGATTTGGGGAGATGCTGGGATTTGGGAGATGCTGGGATTTGGGGGGGGATGCTGGATTTGGGGGGGATGCTGGGATTTGGGGGAATGCTGGGATTTGGGGGGGAATGCTGGGATTTTGGGAGATGCTGGGATTTTGGGGGGGATGCTGGGATTTTGGGGGGATGCTGGGATTTGGGGGGGATGCCTGGATTTGGGGAGATGCTGGGATTTCATGGGGGGATGCTGGATTTGGGGGAGATGCTGGGATTTGGGGGGATGCTGGGATTTCATGGGGGGATGCTGGGATTTGGGGGGGAATGCTGGGATTTGGGGGATGCTGGGATTTCATGGGGGATGCTGGGATTTCATGGGGGGATGCTGGGATTTGGGGGGGATGCTGGGATTTGGGGGGGATGCTGGGATTTGGGGAGATGCTGGGATTTGGGGGGGGATGCTGGGATTTGGGGGGGGGATGCTGGGATTTCATGGGGATCCCAAAGTCAGGAACTCCGGGGGGATGCTGCCATTTGGGGGGTAAATGCTGTTTTGGGGTGACGTGAGAGGCTTCGGGGGGTTCCCGTGTTTTGGGGGCTCATGACTCACCTTTGGGGGGTGCTGTGTTTTGGGGGATGCTGGACTTTTGGGGGATGCTGTGATTTGGGGGGTATTTTGGGGTGATGGGATGCACTTTAGGGGGGGATGATGCAGTTTTGAGGGGAGTGACATGATTTGGGGGGGGTAAATCCTGTGTTTTGGAGTGATGGGATGCACTTTTGGGGGGGATGATGCACTTTTGGGGGGGGATGATGCACTTTGGGAGGGGTGATGTGATTTTGGGGGGGTAAATCAGATCCTGTCCTGGGTCTGATGCACTTTGGGGGGGGGTGACATGATTTTGGGGGGGGTAAATCCTGTGTTTTGGGGTGATGGGATGCACTTTGGGGGGGGATGATGTGCTTTTTGGGGGAGGAATGTTGCATTTTGGGATTTCCTGGGGGGAGGGTGATGCACCTCAGGAAAGGCCCCTGTTGTTTTTTGGGATGCTGTGCTTTTTGGGATGCTGTGTTTTTTGGGATGCTGTGCTTTCTGGGATGCTGTGCTTTTTGGGATGCTGTGTTTTTTGGGATGCTGTGCTTTTTGGGATGCTGTGCTTTTTGGGATGCTGTGCTTTTTGGGATGCCGTGCTTTTTGGGAGCAGGGTGTGCATCCCACAGGACACCACGATGCTTTGGGACCAGTTTGGGACCAGTTTGGTCCCTTCAAAGAGGGGGTTCTTCTCTTTTGGGGGGGGGGGGGCACAGGACCAAGAGCTGGGGGGTCCCCTCAACGTCCGTGGGGCTGCCCCGGCTCCTGCTGCTCCGGGATGGGAACGGGAATGACTGGAATGGGAATGGGAGGCTGGAGGGGGCTTTGGGGGGTCGGGCTGACCTCGGGGGGGGGTCACCCACCTGCAGATGATGCTGAAGAACTTGAGGAGCAGCAGGGCCTGGCCCAGCCCGGCCCCCCCGCCCTCCTCCCGCGGGATCAGGGCCACGCTCTGGCCCAGCCTCTGGATCAGCACCTGGAGCACTTCCCGAGGGAGCACCGGGATCTCTGACACCGCCTCCTCCGGCCTGGGGGGGGGCACAGGATGTGACCCCACACCCCCCACAGCCCCCCCCGGCTCACACCGGATGGGGGAAACCACCGGGGGCGGAGGAGCCGGGACAGGACGAGCCCAAATTTGGCAAAGCCCGAATTTAGGGTGAGTGACACCGAGTGACAGCACCCCCCCCACACGGGGTGTCACGCACACAGCACCCAGGGGTGCCGGGGGGGGTGTAGGGGGGGGGGTCACTGGGGGTCTCTCGAGGGTGCTGGGAGGGGGGGTGGTGTCACCCAGGGATGGCTGAGGGTCCTGCACTGGTGCTCGGGAGTGTCACCCGGGGGTCCTGGGGGGCAGGGAGGGGTGCTGGGGGGTCTCTCAGGGGTCCTGGGGGGGTCCCTCAGTGGCACTGGGGGGTGTCACCCAGGGGTGCAGGGAGGGGTTCCCTCAGGGGTTCTGGGGGTCACCCGGAGGTCCTGGGGGGGTCACTCAGGGGTGCTGTGGGGTCTCTCAGGAGTCCTGGGGGTCACTCAGGGGTGCTGTGGGGTCTCTCAGGGGTCCTGGGGGGGTCACTCAGGGGTGCTGTGGGGTCTCTCAGGGGTCCTGGGGGGGCCACTCAGGGGTGCTGTGGGGTCTCTCAGGGGTCCTGGGGGTCACCCAAGGGTGCTGGGAGGGTCACTCAGGGGTGCTGTGGGGTCTCTCAGGGGTCCTGGGGGGGTCACTCAGGGGTCCTGGGGGGGTCACCCAAGGGTGCTGGGAGGAGTCACTCAGGGGTGCCGGGAGGGGTGTCCATCAGGGGTGATGGAGGGGGGTCCCCCAGGGGTGTGTCAAGCAGGGATGTTGGGGGTCCCCCAGAGGTGCTGGGGGTCATGCAGGGATCCTGGGGGTCCCTCAGGGGTTATGGGAGGGGTCACCTGGGGTGACTGGGGGCTCCTTCAAGAGGGCTGGGGGGTGTCACCCAGGGATGTTCGGGGTCCCTCAGAGGTCCTGGGGTGTCCCCCGGGTGCTGGGGGTCCCTGACCTGCGGGGCTCCAGCGAGGGCAGGGCGATGACCCTCTCGAAGCTCATGACGAAGTTCTCCAGCCACTGCTGCAGGTACGACACGTCCTTCTGCGGGGGAGGGAGGGGCTGCAGCCACCGGCCAATCACAGACCACCCTGAGCCCCGCCCAGGCCAATCACAGACCACCTTGAGCCCCACCCTGCATCCACCAGCCAATCAGCAGCCAGAGAAATCAAGCCACGCCCCCTCAGGAGCAGCTGGCCAATAGGGGCCGGGGTGTGACCACACCGCTGGCAGCCACCAACCAATCAGAGCCCAGAGCAGCACAACCTGTGGACTCACTGCCCAATCAGCATCCAGAGCCACACAACCTGTGGGAGCTTGCTGACCAATCAGCGCAAACTGTGGGAACTTGTTGACCAATCAGAGCCCAGACCAGCACAACCTGTAGAGCTCCTGACCAATCAGAGCCCAGAGCCACACAACCTGCGCAGATGCTGAACCAATCAGAACCCAGAGTAAGAACAACCTGTGGACTTGCCGACCAATCAGGTGCCAGAGCAGCACAACCTGTGGAGCTCTTGACCAATCAGCATTGAGAGCAGCACAACCTGTGGACTCGCCGACCAATCAGCTCACAGAGCACCTGCCCCCTAAATGCAGCACCAGCCAATCAGGGCAGAGCCTCCCCCGCCCCCAACACCACCCGAGGTTGTGCAACAAATGGTGACAGTGGTGACATCGGGGACACGGGGATGTCAGCGACTCATCCCGGGCTGGGCACCCCCACCCAGAGCACCCTGGGGTCACCACGGCCCTGAGCACCCCTAAGGGGCACCTTGGGGTCACTCACACCCCCAAAAACCCCAAAGGGGCACCTTGGGGTCACTCACATCCCCAAAAACCCCAAAGCAGCACCCTGGGGTCACCCACAGCCCTGAGCACCCCAAAGCAGCACCCTGGGGTCACTCACATCCCCAAAAACCCCAAAGCAGCACCTTGGGGTCACTCACACCCCCAAAAACCCCAAAGGGGCACCTTGGGGTCACTCACATCCCCAAAAACCCCAAAGCAGCACCCTGGGGTCACTCACACCCCAAAAACCCCAAAGCAGTACCCTGGGGTCACTCACGGCCCCAAACACCCCAAGGTGGCACCGTCAGCACCTGAGCACCCCAACACATCAACCTGGGGTGACCCTCAGCCCTGAGCACCCCAAGGTGACACCACGGGGTCACCCCTGACCTTGTGCATCCCAGTGTGGCACCTTGGGGTCACTCACGTCTCCAGGAACCCCAAAGCAGCACCCTGGGGTCACCCACAGCCCTGAGCACCTCAGGACATCTACTTGGGGTCACCAACAGCCCTGAGCACCCCAAGGGGACACCTTGGGGTCAGCCATGTCCCTGAGCACCCCAAAGCAGCACCCTGGGGTCACCACGGCCCTGAGCACCCCAATGGGGCACCTTGGGGTCACTCACACCCCCAAGAACCCCAAAGCAGCACCGTGGGGTCACCCATGTCCCTGAGCATCCCAGTATGACGCCTTAGGGTCACCCATGTCCCTGAGCACCCCAATATCACACCTTGGGGTCACCCATGTCCCTGAGCACCCCAATACGACACCTTGGGGTCACCCACAGCCCCGAGCACCCCACTGTGACACCTTGGGGTCCTCCACACCCCCACGCAGCACCCTGGGGTGTCCCCACTGGGCAGGGACCGTCTCCCCTTGGGGACATCCCTCTTCCCACGAGGACCAGCCCCCCCCGGCTCCCAACTTCCCAGGCACAGAACGTCCCCCATCCCTCCCCCATCCCCCTCCTCGCCAGAGGGGACCGCGAGGGGCCCCCAAAAACCCCACCCCAACCCCGTCACCGCCCGTTTCCCCCCCAAAAACCCGCCTCCCCCCCCAAGCTGCCGCTCCCCCCCGAGCGCCGCATCCCCGGGGATGCTCCCGGTATGATCCTGGTACCTGCCCCCGGGGGTGCTCGGTGCCCTCCATGCCCCGGGCGCTGCCGGCACGGCCGGAACAGGGCCGGGGGAGGAGCTCGGGGTGTTATTGTAGGGCCCCCCCGTTTTGTCGCCGCTGCCGCTTGTGCAAAGCCACCAAAAATAAAAAAAAAAGAAAAGCCCCAGAGCGTCAGGAAGTGCCAAGTCACCCGCGGCCCCAACGGCGCTTCCTCCGCCCGCGCCGGGGGCACCGGGAACCGGGGGGACACGGGGGGGACACCGGGGGGACAGTGAGGGGACCCCCAGCGCCCACCCGGGCCGTGTCCCAGGTCCTGCTGCGGCGGCATCGCCAGGACGCCGGCACAGGGTGGTTTATCCCGGTATTCCCCGGGAATAGAGCCCCAATCCTGCCCTCACCACACCGCGGAGCTGGGAAGTGCCGAAGTGATGAGTTCGCCAGTTCTCAGCACCACGACGCTCTCTGAGCGCCCGTCTGGAGCCGATGTCTCAAAATTCCCTGAGCGTCCACCTGGAGCCGGTGTCCCCAATTCCCTGGGCACTCACCCAGGGCCGGTTTCCCAAATTCCCTGAGCACCCACCTGGACCTGACATCCCCAAATCCCTGTTCACCCACCCGCAGCTGACATCCCAAGATTCCCTGAGCACTCATCCAAAGCCAGTACCCCAAGTTCCCTGTGCACTCACCCACAGCCAGTGGCCAAATTCCCTGAGCACCCACCTGGACCTGACATCCCGAAATTCCCTGGGCACCCACCCAGAGCCAGCTTCCCAAAATTCCCTTGGGCAGCCACCCGGAGCTGACATCCCAAAATTCCATGTGGCCGCGAGGGGCGATGGCATCGCCACGACGCCGGCACAGGGTGGTTTATCCCGGTATTCCCTGGGAATAGAAACTCAATCCTGCCCTCCCCGCACTGTGCAGTGATGAGTTTGCCAGTTCTCAGCACCACGATGCTCCTGGAGCTGATATCCCAAAATTACCTGAGCATCCACCTGGAGCTGGTGTCCCAAAATTACCTGAGCATCCACCTGGAGCTGGTGTCCCAAAATTCCCTGAGCATCCACCTGGAGCTGGTGTCCCAAAATTCCCTGTGCACCAACCTGGAATTGGTGTCCCAAGTTCCCTGAGCATGCCTCTGGAGCTCACATCCCAAAATTCCCTGAGTGCCCACCTGGAGTCGGTGACCCCCGATTCCCTGAGCATTCATCCAGAGCCAGTATCCCAAGTTCCCTGAGCACTCATCCAGAGCCGGTGGCCAAATTCCCTGAGAACCCACCCAGAGCTGGTGGCCCAAATTCCCTGAGCACCCACCTGGAGCTGACATCCCGAAATTCCCTAAGAACCCACCCAGAGCTGACATCCCAAGATTCCATGTGGCATGAGGGGCGATGGCATGGCCACAACGCTGGCACATGGCAGTGACCAGGTTAGGTTATCCTGGTATTCCCTGGGAATAGAACCCCAATCCTGCCCTCCCCAACCACGCAGTGATGAGTTTGCCAGTTCTCAGCACCACAATATTCCCTGAGCGCCCACCTGGAGCTGACATCCCAAAATTCCCCGTGCACCCACCTGGAGCCGGTGTCCCAAGATTCCCGGTGTCCCAAGACTCCCGGTGCCCGCCCCGTCCCCGCGGGTGCCCGTGCCAGCCGTCGGTGCCTGTCCCAGCCGGTCCCGGCTGGCAGAGCCTGTTGGGTGGCTTTGGCTGTTCCAGCGCGGAGCCGCCTGGGAATGCCAGGCCAGGAATGCCAGGCCAGGAATGCCAGGCCAGGAATGCCGGGCCGGGAATGCCGGGCCGGGAATGCCGGGAGCAACGGAGCGCCCGGAACGGGGCCGGGGACAAAGTCACCGCATTGTCACCTCCCCGCCACCGAGGGTCGCGGGGTCACAGCGGGGGGATCACATTCCTGCCATCCCATCTGGGGGGTGGGACAACGCGGTTGGCACGGTCCGGCCGTGGCAGAGCCACCCCTGGGGACATCCCTGTCCCTGCCACCCCTGGGGACATCGCTGTCCCTGCCACCCCTGGGGACATCCCCGCCCCTGCCACCCCTGGGGACATCCCTGTCCCTGTCAGTACCAGGGACATCCCTGTCCCTGCCAGCACCGGGGCCATCCCTGTCCCTGTCAGTACCAGGGACATCCCTGTCCCTGCCACCCCTGGGGACATCCCTGTCCCTGCCAGCACCGGGGCCATCCCTGTCCCTGTCAGTACCAGGGACATCCCTGTCCCTGCCACCCCTGGGGACATCCCTGTCCCTGCCAGCACCGGGGACATCCCTGTCCCTGCCACCCCTGGGGACATCCCCGCCCCTGCCACCCCCGGGGCCACGCGCTGTGTCCCGTTTTGAAGCCACAGGGATAACGCGGCCGTTCCCGGAGCGCTGCCCTCCTCCGGTGTCACCAGCCGGGGAGGGGACAGTGACAGGGGCGCTGCCATCCAGGTGGCACTGCCACCGAGGTGACACTCCAGCCTCGTCCTCTCCAGGGCCTTGGGGACATCACCACGGCGAAGGCCAGAGGGTTTTGCTGTGTGACAGGGGGGTGACACCGAGGTCCTGCCTTGTCCCCGGTGCCCCTCAGAGGTGGCACGGTCACCCCGTGGAGTGGGCACACCCTGACAGGTGGCACCTGTCCCCGTGCCACCACACACACCCGAGGGAGTGCCACCCACAGACATCTGTGTCCCCTGTGTGACCACACACACCTGAGGGAGTGGCACCTGCCCCCACAGGACCAGGGACACCTGAGGGAGTGGTACCTGTCCCCACAGGACCAGGGACACCTGAGGGAGTGGCACCTGTCCCCACAGGACCACAAACACTTGATGGAGTGGCACCTGTCCCCACAGGACCAGGGACCCCTCGAAGGGGTGGCACCTGTCCCCCTGTGATCACCACACTTCGCTGGCAGGACACACGTCCCTGTAAGACCACGGACACCTCAGTGGGGTGGCCCCTGTCCCTGTACGGCCACAGACACCTTGACATGGTGGCACCTGTCCCCACACAGCCAAAGACGCCCCGGCACTGTGGCACCTGTCCCTGTGTGACCATGGCCACCACAGTGGTGTGGCCCCTGTCCCTGTATGGCCACAGACACCCCAAGGTAGTGGCCCCTGTCCCTGTATGGCCACAGACACCTTGACATGGTGGCACCTGTCCCCACACAGCCAAAGGCGCCCCGGCACTGTGGCACCTGTCCCTGTGTGACCATGGCCACCACAATGGTGTGGCCCCTGTCCCTGTATGGCCACAGACACCCCAAGGTCGTGGCACCTGTGCCCACACAACCCCAGGCACCTCCATAGTGTGGCACGTGTCCCCCATACAACCAGGGACACCTGGACAGTGTGGCACCTGTCCCCATATGAGCAGGGACACCTGATGGAGTGGCCCCTCCCCCCATATGACCAGGGACACCTGGACAGTGACACCTGACCCCTCATGACCTTACAGCTCATGACAGGTGTAGTGGCCCCCGTCCCCACAGAGCCACGAGCCCCTCCAAGGTGTGCCACACGTCCCCACATGGGCACAGACATCCCTGCAGCGTGACAGGTGTCCCCATAGGAGTGTGGTCATGACAATGGTGTGGCACGTGTCCCCATATGGCCACAGGCACCCCAATGTCGTGGCCCCTGTCCCCACACAATCACAGACACCTCAACAGAGTGACACCTGTCCCCACATGACCATGGACACCCCAATGTAGTGACCCCTGTCCCTGTGTGACCACAGACACCTCAATGCAGTGGCCCCTGTCCCCATAAAATCACAGACACCCCAATGCAGTGGCACCTGTCCCCATAAAATCACAGACACCTCAATGCAGTGGCATCTGTCCCTGTGAGACCATGGGCACCACAATGGCATGGCACCTGTCCCCATATGGCCACAGACACCCCGATGTAATGGCATCTATAGGACCAAGGACACCATGGCATGGCACCTGTCCCCATATGATCATGGACACCCCAATGTCGTGGCCCCTGTCCCTGTGTGACCATGGACACCTCAGTGGTGTGGCACCTGTCCCCATATGGCCACAGACACCCCGATGTAATGGCACCTGTAGGACCAAGGTCACCATAATGGTGTGGCATCTGTCCCCACACAATCACAGACACCTCAACAGTCACACCTGTCCCCATATGGCCACAGACACCCCAGTGTAGTGGCCCCTGTCCCTGTAGGACCAAGGACCCCACAATGGTGTGGCACCTGTCCCCATATGATCATGGACACCCCAACGTAGTGGCCCCTGTCCCCATGTGGCCACAGACACCTCAATGCAGTGGCCCCTGTCCCTGTGTGACCATGGTCACCACAGTGGAGTGGCACCTGTCCCCATATGGCCACAGACACCCCGACACAGTGGCACCTGTCCCTGTGCCACCAATCCCCCCGATGTCACAGCCCCTGTCCCTGCACACCCCCCAGATGAGTCCCTCCAAACAGGGGTGGCTTCGTTTTGGGGTATTTTGGGGTGACTGTTTTGGGGTGACTGTTTTGGGGTGGCTCTGTTTTGGGGTGGCTCCCAGGTGACAGCAGGTGAGGTGACAGCCCCCACGGGTGCCCCCACCCCCGGCTGGCACGGGGGTGCCCACCCCTGCACTTCTCGGGGTCACAGCGGGATTTTGGGGCAGGAATAAACCCTTTCCCCCCCAAACCCCACCTGGTCACCCCAACCCGCGGGCACAGCGGTGGGTGGGGGGGTGACACCGGGGGGGGGGGGGTGACACGGGGTGGGCGGTGACACGGGGTCCGCCCCCCGGCCCCGCCCCTCCATTGGGATAATGGGATAATTAAGGAGAAAACACGAGGGAGTCTCGGGGTGGGACCCCCCCAGTGACCCTCCACGCGACCCCCGAGGGCAGAGGGAGGGGGTGGCGGTGCCGGGGAGGTTTTTGGGGGGTCCCCGAGCACAGGACACCTCCGCCCCCCCGAGCCAGGACCCCCCTTGTCCCCACCCTGTCGCCGCTCCAATGTCACCGCGGCCGCACCTGTCGCCGGGCGGTGGCGCAGGGACACGGACACCCCCAAAAACCCCCCCAAAAACCCGCCGGGGAGGGGGGGAGGGACCCCCCAAACCTCCCGGGTGGGAATAAGGGACCCCCCGAACCGCCCGGGTGGGTGTTGGAGGGGTGGGGGGACCCCAAACCCCCCCGGGAAAGGTGGGAAAGGAGGGGCGGGATGTGCCGGGGGGGGTGCGGGAGGTTTGGGGACCCCCGGGATATCGGGGGGGGACACGCGGTGGCACAAGGGGGGGACACGGGGGTGTCGCGGAGCTCGGGGGGCCACGACCCCCGACCGGGGGGGGTTCGGGGACCCCCGGGATGTCACAAGAGGGTCCGGGGGGGGGGGATACACATGGAAGGGGAGAGATATAAAGGGGGGGATACACGGAGGGGGGTCCGCGACCCCCCGGGATGCCCCAGTGGGGTGAAAGGGGGATGACGGGGGGCACAAAGGGGGGGTCCCGGGATGCAGCGATGGGGGGGGGTGCAGCACCCCAAATAGGGGGGTAGGGGCGGGTGTGGGGGGGACACAGCCAGCGGGGGGGATGGGGGTCCAGGGGTGCCCCCCTCCCCAGCTGCCCCCCGGGAGGGGGGCGCGGTGCCCAGCTCACCTTGGCGAAGTAAAGCATCCAGAGCTCGCAGAGGCGCTCCCGGGAAGCCATGCCGGGCCGGCACGGCTCGGGACGAGCCGCAGCTCCGCCCCAAAACCCCCCTAAACCCCCCCCAGCGCTGGGACCTCCCCCAGGTGTGGGGGGGGGCGGGGACATCACACACCCCCCCCCTCCACCCCACCCCATCCCATCCCCACCCTCCACCTGCCCGGGGCACCCCTTCCCCACCCCTTTTCCCATCCCCGGCCCTCCTTTCTCCTCCCTCTTTCACCTGCCCAAGGTAAAATGGGGCTGGGGGAGGGGAGATAACCCCCCCCTACACCCCCCCATCCCAAATAATTAACCGCCCTAATTAACGCAGCTCAGCCTCGCGCGGGGGGACGCCCTGAACGAACACAGCACGGGCTTATTTTCGCCTTTTAACCCCTTTTTTTTTTCAATTTTAAACCTTTATTTCATCGCTTTTCACTCGCCCCCCCCGCCCAGCGCCCCCCCACCCATCGATTGCTCCCCCCCACCCATCGATTGCTCCCCCCGCCCGCTCGATAGCGCAGCGACGCGCTCGGCGCTCGGCTGGCCGTGCCTGGTGCGCATGCGCGCTGCGCGCTGTACGGCAGGCGGGACGCGTGGGACAAGATGGCGGCGCCCGGTGGAGCCGCGGAGACCCCCGCGGATGGAGAGGGGCTGGTGCTGGGGAGGCTGGAGGAAGAGGCGCTGAAGCGGCGGGAGAGGCTGAAGGCCCTGAGGCAGAGGACGCTGCAGGTCGGGCGGTCTGGGCGGTGGGAGGGTCTGGAGGGGGCCTGGGGGGAGCACAGAGGGGCCGGGGTGGGCCCTGGGCTGGGGAAAGCTGCTCTGCTTTGCAAGGAATTGTCTTTCCTTCCCCTCTCTCTGCTCCGCTCTTGCGAGATCCCGCCTGGAATGCTGCGTCCAGGGCTGGGCTGCTCAGCACAGGAGGGATGTGGAGCTCTTGGGATGAGTCCAGAGGAGGCCCCGGAGCTGCTGCCAGGGCTGGAGCCCCTCTGCTCTGGAGCCAGGCTGGGAGAGCTGGGGGGGTTCCCCTGGAGAAGAGAAGGCTCCAGGGAGAGCTGAGAGCCCCTGGCAGGGCCTGAAGGGGCTCCAGGAGAGCTGGAGAGGGACTGGGGACAAGGGATGGAGGGACAGGACACAGGGAATGGTGCCTGGTGGGGCTGGCACAGAGCAATAGGAAAAGAGGGGCTAAGTCATGGAATCACAGATTTATTTAGGTTGGAAAAGCTTCTGAGATCGAGTCCAGCCATTCCCAGCACTGCCAAGGCCACTGCTGACCATGCCCCCAAGTGCCACATCCACAGGGATTTGAAATCCCTCCAGGAATGGGGACTCCACCCCTGCCCTGGGCAGCTGTGCCAGGGCTGGATGTGCCCAAAGCATCTCCTTGGAGGAGCTTTGGAAGCTCCTTCCTTTGGTAGAAGGAGCAGCATCCCAAAGATCCCAAACATCCCAGGGGCTGCCTGAGACTTCAGGAACATGTGGAGTGGGGGGTGAGGGACAGGGAAGTGCCACCCATGGATTTCATGGCTCAGATGGGAATAGAGTTGAGGAATTCAGCCTGGAGAAGAGATGAATCCATGGAGAGCTGAGAGCCCCTGGCAGGGCCTGAAGGGGCTCCAGGAGAGCTGGAGAGGGACTGGGGACAAGGGATGGAGGGACAGGACACAGGGAATGGCTTCCCACTGGAAAAGTGGACAGGGACACCTTCCACTAGCCCAGGTTGCTCCAGCCTGGCCTTGGACACTTCCAGGGATGGGGCAGCCACAGCTTCTCTGGGAATTCTATCCCAGCCCCTCCCCACCCTCACAGCCATAATCCCTCCCCAATATTCCATCTAACCCTGCCCTCAGCCATCCAAGGCTTCCTAAAAGCTAGGGATAAAGTGGAATAAGAAAATATTCCGGGAATATTCTTATTTCTCCCATTTCTTGCAGGCCCTTAGTTAAGGCATCCCGCTCTTCCTGGAATTTCCAGATCATTCTGGTTCTTGGGATGCACCTGATGCCTAAAGGGTGGCACTTTTTTATTCCCACTGTTCAGGAGAACAACAGGAATTTCCCTGGAGAAACTGGTGTGATGTCCTTGCCTGGGTAAAAATCCAGGTTTCCTGGGATTTTGTGCCAGCAGAAGGGTTGGAGGCACCAAAAAGAGGGAAAAAGGGGGTTTATTCCTTCTGCTTGCTCAGATTCCAGGTCAGATTCCCTTGAGGAAGCTCTCCAGAAATATTTAGGAATAAAAAATGATAAGAGAGGATAATAAATAAACCAAGCAAGGAGATTCCTGCTTGGGAATTCCATGAAACCAGCCTGGCAACCGGTGGGAAGCTGCTGGCTGAGCTTCTGCTGTCTGGAATCCTTGGATTTCCAAGGGAGTAGAACAGGTGGTTGTGCCATTGGCTCTTATGGAAATGCTTTTTGTGGGAATATATTCCAGGATTATCCAAATGATCCGAGGGAAAATACCTGGATGGATGAGTTCCTGCTTTGAGATCCCCCCTTGCATCATTCCCTCGCTTTCTTCCCTTGTTAAAGGGGAAGAAAGTGGTACCTTTTCCTTAATTTAAGGAAAAAATTCCTGGCTGTGGCAGTATTTAGGATTCACCATCAGGCACATCCTGGATTTTTCCTTTCCCACTTGCCTTTCCCGCCGTTGAATCCCGGGACAAGAGTTGGGTGGCTCAAGGTTCCACTCTGAGGGAATTTCCCAGGAAAAGAGAGAATTTCTCGGGAAAAACCCTGAGTATTCCTCTCCTTTTAAAATATCTGCTGGCTCAGGGAATGCTGAGAATATTCCAAAAGGATCCATTGGGAAAATCAAGGATCGTGGTGTGGGATGTGCAGGGCAGGTTCCTTCCTGCATCCCAAACATTCCTCACCCAGCCACAGCTCTTTTCTCCTGCTCTGGCATCCCCCAAATCCTTGAAAAGCAGGAGCATTCCCGTGTTTTTATGGGAAGAGGGGGGTGGGATCTCCCACCTGCTCCTTCATTCCCAGCCCTGCTCCGGCCCCGGAGCGTTCCCGGCGTGTTGTTCATCGCGCCGGAAAAGATTCCTTTGGCTGCATCCCAAGCTTTTGTTTCAGGTTGGATTTGCTCCACGGCCACATCCCTGCTCCTCCACACCTTCCCGTGCTGGCAGGAAAAGCAGGAGCGGGAGGAAGGGCAGGCACTGCTCGTTTTCCCCTCACAATGGAATGTTTTCCCGCCTTTCCGCTCTTTCCCCGCCGGCCCAAAAACTCCGTCGCTCCACAAACACCAGTGGGACGTTTTTCCAGCTGTGATCCCTCAGTTTGGCTTCTTGCTGCCCTCAGTTTTCCTTAATTTTCACTTGGATTTCTTTCATTCCTGCTAAATTCCTGTCTTGGTGGAGCCAAGCACCTCCCGATCCCGAAAGCCAAGTGCCCGGGAAAACAGTTGCTGTGGAAACAGAGCTCGGGGAGTTTATTCCACTGGGGAAAAACACACACTTAGGGCTCCAAAGGATCTGCTTCTCTCCAGATTTTAATAGGGAACTCACTCCAGGTCTTATTAGGGAAGTCCCAAAGGATCCCACACCTGCTCCTGGGGCTGGAGAACCTGCGGACGCAGGGATTGTGCTTCCCACCGGAGCCTCGCTCCTGTCGCCTTGGGAATTGTTCCTGGAGGTTCTGCTCTCCAATTCCAGCCTGGGAATGTTGTTGATTTTGAGATAAGAAGGTCTTTGTTGGCTCAGGTGGGATCCCACCTGGAATGCTGTGCCCAGGGCTGGGTGCTCAGCACGGGAAGGACGTGGAGCTGCTGGAGAGAGTCCAGAGGAGGCCCCGGAGCTGCTGCCAGGGCTGGAGCCCCTCTGATCTGGAGCCAGACTGGGAGAGCTGGGGGGGTTCCCCTGGAGAAGAGAAGGCTCCAGGGAGAGCTGAGAGCCCCTGGCAGGGCCTGAAGGGGCTCCAGGAGAGCTGGAGAGGGACTGGGGACAAGGGATGGAGGGACAGCACACAGGGAATGGCTTCCCACTGGAAAAGTGGAGATTTAGGTGGGATACCAGGAAGGAATTCCTGGCTGTGAGAGTGGGGAGGGCCTGGAATGGATTTCCCAGGGAAGCTGTGGCTGCCCCTGGATCCCTGGAAGTGTCCAAGGCCAGGTTGGAGCAACCTGGGATAGTGGAAGGTGTCCCTGCCCATGGCAGGGGGTGGAATGGGATGATCCTTCAGGTCCCTTCCAGCTCAAACCAGTCTGGAATTCTGTGAGATAATTGTGGGGTTCGGGTTTTTTTTAAGCTCCTTTTGGGGCCACGGGCTTAGAGAATATTGGGAATTAACTCTGGGAATAGAGAAGTGCCCCAATATCCTGCCCCCGAATCCCAGGGATCCCGGGTGGGACGGGAGGCTGGAGGGAGCAGTGGTGTCTGTGTCCATCCCTGAGGACATTCCCGGGAAATCAGGGGCTGCACTGGCATTTTTAGGAAGTCAGGGCTTTGTTTCCTTAAAGGATGGACAAATGTGGGGATAGAATTCCATGTCTGCTCATTCCCAGCTCCTCTCCAGCACCCCTGGAAGCAGCGGCAGCGGGACCCGCCTGCTCCTGTTGGACAGGTTTGATGGGAGGGAGCAAAGAAATCCAAGGGTTTTCCCTCGGCTGGAATTCCCAAGGTGCTGGAATTCCCCGCCTTTTACACCTGCTGTGGCCACATCCCAGCTTTCCTGGCTTGGGTTTGATCCTGGAATGAGCTGATTCCGGAAGGGAACCGCCTTTTCTTTGTACCTGTGAATCCCTTTTTGGTTGGTTTGGTTGGAATTTTGTGGGAAGGGAAATCCTTGAAGTGGTTTCCCACTGGGAGAGGTGAGCACCGGCCACGGGAAGGTGCAGCTGGAGGGGTGGATGGAAAATGGGAATGTGCCTTTGGATGGGACAGGGAAGGCAGGATGGCAGTGCCAGCCCGAAAGGATGGATAAAATTCAGGAGGGAGGCCGATGATCCAGGTGGGAATCCGTGGGAAAGCTGAGGGAATGCCTTCCATCCCGAAACCAGGAATTAGTGCCACAAGAGCTTTTCCACCTCCACCTCTCCAGAAGATGTTGGAGAGGGAATAACCTCATTGACCTCGTGGGAAAAACGCCTCCGCCGTCGTTCCATCGGGATTCCCGGGAAGAGCCGGGGAGCAGATGGAGGGATAAAAGGTTTTCTTCCACATGATTTGAGGGTTAATGGGCTGGGATTGGTTTGGGAATCCCTGTGTCTTCCCGCTCTGCAGGTGGAGAAGGATCCTGCTTCCCTCCCTTCCCGTCTCATTCCCGGTTGGATGTGGCCCTGGGAGGAATTCTGAGGGAATTTTGCAGGCCTTGTTTTTCCTTCCCAACGTCGGCATCGTCCTTCCCGCCTTGGAGCTGCTGGGGAGGGCTGGGAATTCGGGAGGGAGAGCAAGAGTTTGGGATCAGAGGCTGAGAATCCACAGGGACGACATTCCAGTTCTCCTTCTGTCGTCCCGTGGGATGGGAGGGAGGAGAGGGAATTCCAGGAGAAAAGCCGGAGCAAACCCGGCCGCTCCACGTGGCCGCTTCCACTGCTCCAGAGGGAAACAAAACTGGGGAAAAATAGGGAAAAACCCCCTCCAGGGCTGCTTTTCCACACCCAGCCCTGCCTGGAAGGTCCCAGCTTTGCCCCAGCCCCGAAGCTCGGGGGGGATCATCCCAATCCCGCTTTTGGAAGGAGAAAATGAGGGAGGGGGAGGAATTCCGGAGGGTTTCCCGGCTGGAAATGGCGGCGCTGATGAAGCGGAGCCGCTCGGGTGGGAGACAAACCCCGCTTGGAATTGTGGAGCTGCTGGTTCACCCTTCCTCTGGAATTCTCTTCCCTTTTTCCCCCCTCTCCATGAATTGAAACAACAAATCCCATGGAATGGCAACGCCAGGACCAGCTCTGCTGTGATTTTCCTTGGATTTTCCCCTCCCAAAGTGGTTTTCCCAGGCAGAAAGATGCTGATGGACATCACCAGGATCATCCCAACGTCATTCCTGCTCCAAAGGATCTACTTGGAGGCTCCAAGGGAATTGAAGATTCCAGGAAAATTCCTCTACAGTCCAACATTCCCAGCGATGCACAATCCAGGCTTTTCCAACACGTTTTTTTTGGGAACGAGGGTTTAAATTCCCCATCCGTGAAACTGGGATGGTTCCAAAGCACCTGAGGGATGGTGGGAAGAGAAAGGAGCACGAAGGGCTGGGAAAGAACTCGGCAATTCCGCAGCTCCCGGTGTTTGTGCCGAAGGAATCGGGTGGCGCAGGGAGACAGGGAATTAAGAGCAGCAGGTTTTTTTCCTGGGATTCACACAGGTTGTGGCCACGGGGAATTCCAGGATATGAACCCCAGCGATGGGAACAAAGTGTTTCGTTGGAAAATCAAAGGATTCCTTGTGGAAATAGGGACAAAAATCCCCTTTGGATCTTTCCTTCTCCACAGGGCGGGATCTCCGCCGGGCTCTGGGGGATCCTGGAATTGCTGAGGTTGGAAAAGCCCTCTGGGATCAGAGTCCAACCATCCCCAGCACTGCCAAGGCCGCTCTGACCGTGTCCCCAAGTGCCACATCCACAGGGCTTTGGAATCCCTCCGGGAATGGGGACTCCACCCCTGCCCTGGGCAGCCCTTTCCAGGAGGAATTGTCCCATTATCCAACCTAAATTCCCTCTGGCACAGCTGGAAGCCATTCCCTGTCCTCCTGTCCCTGGTTCCCTGGGAGCAGAGCCCGATCCCTCCCCGGCTCCCCCCTCCTGGCAGGGAGTTGTCCTGGGAACCAGGAATTTTTCCAAGGACACACGGCCAAGGTGTTGGATTTTCCGAGGCGCTTTTGTTCCCGGGGTTTGTCTCTCCTGGAAGTCCCGCTGCTCCAGCTGGGATCGAGCCATTTCCATAGTAACCAGGATTAGGAATTCAGTGAGGGATGAGCAGCAGGGACACACAAGTTCTGCCTTTCAAAAATCCTCCTTTGATCCCCTCATCTCCCTTTGCTGGATTCCAAACGGCTCCTGGAAAACCAGCGGCGGATCCCGGATCCCGAGGATGTTTTAAGGGAGTTTTTAAGGTTTTTCCCTTCAGGATTTTTTGTTGGATAGTTTAATTGTGATCCTTTGTTTTTTTGGCTCCTTGGAGAATTGTTGGATTCCAGAGCTGTTTTCCTGACAGGAAAAACCTTTGGCTGTTCCAGGGACTTTTCAGGACTTGGCTTTTTTGCCTCTGGAATGAAACCTTTGGAAAAAGCCTGGAGGTGAGGGCAGGGCTGGGCCAGGATTCCAGGACACCTGAGCTTCCCCTTGACCAGGGGGGAAGGAAAAGGTGCCAGGAGGTGCCATCCCGGGATGAGGGAACTTCCCTGGGAACTGAGCTCACCTTCATGTCTCCTTCAATCCAAAGAAATTCCAAGGAAAACAGGGATTTAACCAGCAAACAAGGTGGGTGCTCATTCCCTGGCTGATGTTATCCATGAGGAATCTCACTGTGGGATCTGGAGCTTCCCAGTGCCCAGAGAGATGAGGATGGGATGAAGGAATAGCCCTGGGAGCTGAGCTCACCTCCATGTCTCCTTCAATCCAAAGAAATTCCAAGGAAAACAGGGATTTAACCGCCAAACAAGGTGGGTGCTCATTCCCTGGATGATGTTATCCATGAGGAAATCCCACTGTGGGATCTGGAGCTTCCCAGTTGCCAGAGAGATGAGATGAAGGAATGTCCCTGGGAGCTCAACTCCAGGTCTCCTTCAGAACAAGGAAATTCCAAGGAAAACAGTGGATGTGACCCCCAAACAAGGTGGATGCTCCTTCCCTGGATGATGTTATCCATGAGGAAATCCCACTGTGGCACCTGGAGCTTCCCAGTTTGCAGGGAGATGAGGCTGGGACGTGTTTTTTGGGATTTGAACCCTTTCCCTTTCCCGGGCTCCCCGGAGCTGGATCCCAGTGGCCAGAAATTAGGGAATAGGAGCAGCTCCAGCTCAGCTGGCAGCAAATACCTGGAGAAATCCAGCTTTTTTCCAGCACTGACCTCCTTTGAACTCCTCCAAAAGAGACAATTCCTTGTGCCAAGGAAACCTTTGGCTGGGAATGGGACAGTCCTGGAATCCTTAAAGGAAAGAGAAGGAGATCTTGGGAATTCCGCTCGATCCCCAAGGAAAACGAGCGGTTTCCAGGGAAAAGGGGGAGCTGGGGGTCATTTTAGGGATTGTCAGGGATTGGTTGGATGTGCCTGGGTTGGGTTTACTGTGGAGGAGCCTGAGGGATTGGGAAGAGACCCGGCAGGAATGGAAAGGGGAGCCGGAATATTTATTCCGACGTCAAGACGTGGAAATTTTTCCTTCTTAGAATTTTGGGAAAAGGCCAAATCCCCGATTAAAGGGAGAAATATTTCAAAGGAGAGAAAAAGGGAAGGAAGGAAACAAATAATCCCCAGTTGTGCCTGTGTTTGGGAAGGGCTGAAGTGCCGCTCCCGTGGGAATGAGGAGCCGCTTCCCGGAGCTCCGGAGATGGGAACGCGGGAGCCATCCAGCAAAAACGCTTCCAAGCGGCAGCTGGGGATGAGTCGCTCCCAGGAATCCCAAAATAATCAGCTGGAGAGGTTGTGGCACCGCTGGGGTCTGATTGAAAGCTTTCTGGAAGGCTGGAGGAATTCCAGAGGCCGGGAAGGGAGCGGATGAAACGGCGCCGTCGGCGAATCCAGGGGGTTGGGAATGGTGGGAAACCTGCTCTGCCATTCCCGGAGTTTCAAGGGAGGCAAAGGGGGCGTCGTCTTTGTCACGGGAATTTGGTTTAGGGGAAGGTGGGATGTTCTGGAATTCCACAATTCCCTGCCAGGATGTTGGATCCGGGTGGGAATCCGGCCCTTCTCCCAAGGAACAAGGGACGGGACGAAAGGAAAAGGCCTCAAGTTGCCCCAGGGGAGATTTAGGTTGGATTGAGGGAAAATTCCCGCCTGGAAAGGGGCTGTCCAGCCCTGGTGGAGCCCCAATCCCTGAGGGATTTAAAACTCTTGGGAAGTGAGGGATGGCAGGAAGCAAAACCTGGGAATGAGTTACGGAATCGGGTGGGTTGGAAGTGAAGCACTGAAGGAAAATTATGGATCCTCCGGCTGTTCCTTCAGGATAAGGCTGTGTCCTTGGCCTTTTCTTGGAAAAGATGCTTTCCTTGGATGGGGATTGTCACAGTGTAGGGATAACTGGCTGGGAATTCCCAGATCAAGGGGATTTAACCTCCCCTCTTGGCTTTCATGGATGCAATGCAAAGAGTTTCTTCCCTAATTTCCCTGGAATGCTCCTGCCAGCATGGAAAAAGCCTGATAATGTGCTGGAGCCCAGGGGAAAGCTCCATATTCCTTAAAATGTTCCATTTCCCAGGGAACCGAGAGCTGGGAAAGCACCTGCTGGGTTGGAGAGTTGGCTTTCCTGCCGGGAAAATCAGCGGGATGGGATGGAATTCCATAGGCAAAGCACCCAGAGGGATCCTAGAAATCCTTCCACAGCCACATTCCCGCCTGCTGGTCCTCCAGGCTTCCCTCCTGCCTTGGGATACGACCTGCCTGGAGTCTGGGAAGCGGGAGAACGTGGAATCCGGCGGGAGCTCCGGAAAATCCCGTCGTTCTTCGGGAGGGGAATAAAACCCGCTTGGAATGCGGGGGCTGGTGGGAGAGGGATCATCTCCCTGGGAATGAGCTGGGAGGGATCCCCAGGGATCAGCGAGTCCAACTCCTGGCCCCAAATCCCACATTCCCAGCGGGAAGGAGCCCAGGCCATTTCCTGATCCCACAGGGATTCCACGACCTCTCCGGCCAACCTGGGCCGGTGTCCTGGGTTTTTCCAGGAATGTCCCCGAGACTTTAGGGAAGATGGGGGTGGAATCAGTTGGAATTGGGGGGTTTGGGCAAGTTTGGGAGGATTTGATATCCAGTTCTTTCAGGATCCAGGGAATCTCTGCCCACAGAGGGAGGGAGCAGCTCCAGGGGCCAAATCTCTCCTTATCTTCAAACCCTCCTGGATAAAATTCCAGCAGGAAGGAGAGGAATGCAGGCACTTAAAGGAGGAAGAGGTGAAAGGAATGAGAAAGGCCTTGGAGTGCAGGAAGGGATTTCCCACAACTTTAAATCCCATGGAAAGGTGTCTAAATATTCCTCATAGTTCCAGAGGCTCTTCCTGGTTATTTATGGAGTTGATGGAACATTTCTTGGACCAGGAATGTCTGTGTGAGTATCCCAAGGTGAACAGGAGTTACAAATCCAACTCAAACCACAAATTTAGGGATGATTCCTGTTCTTTTTCCCTCTTTTTTCAAAAGCCGGGAATGTTTTTGTCGCCCTTTGAGCAGGAGCTGAACCTGTACAATTCCAGAGCTGCTTCCTGGCTCCTTTCCCTGTTTGCTTGGGATCTAATTTTTAACCCAGAGCTTGGAAGTTTGTGCAGTCGGGATCCAGGGATGAGTCAGCTGGTTGTTGGGAAACATTCCTGGTTCTTGGAGGGGTTTGGGATTGGGTTTAGCTGGAAATAATATTGGGATCCTGGAGCTGGCTCCGAGGGAGGGACAGGACACAGGGAATGGCTTTGAGCTGAAAGAGGATACATTTAGCTGGGATATTGGGGAGGAATTCCTGGCTGGGAGGGTGGGGAGGGGCTGGAATGGATTTCCCAGAGAAGCTGTGGCTGCCCCTGGATCCCTGGAAGTGTCCAAGCCCCAAACCCGGGATAGTGGGAGGTGTCCCTGCCCATGGAATGATCCTTAAGGTCCCTTCCAACCCAGTCCAGGCTGGAATTCCAGGACTTAATCTGCTGCCACATTGTCCTTGTTCTTTGGAGGATAATTCCATCAGGATTCCCAGGAATTGGTTCCATCATTCCCTTTGCTGTTCTCTCCAGAGCAGGATGAGGGTGGAAAAAACTTTGTTTAGTGCTTGGAATTATTGAATCAGTGGGAAAACCAAACCAATCCCTTCCCAGCTCCTTGTTGGGAACATTCCAGATCTGTGCCTGCCTGGATAACAAATACAATTGGGAATTCCACTAATCAGCTCTTTGTCCCGGGGTCTGGGATGCAAAATGAGCCTCTTTCCAAGAGGAATTGGATGGATGGTGTTCCTGGAGCTGAAATCCCGCCCTTTGTTGTGCTGATCCCTCTTGGATTCCATGTTTTCCAACTTGTTTAAATATCCAAGATGATCAATTAGGGGGGAAAAAAGGGAACCTGGTGTGGATTCCCAGATTTTTTGCCTGGCTTTCCCCCTTCCCAAACCTTTATTATCCATTTTCTCTCCCATCATTCCCTTCATCCGACGGTAAAACATCCCGAGCCCTGAGGGATCTGGGGGCTGTTTTTTTGCTCTCCCTCATTCCCAGAGAGGCCAAATCCCGACGGATCCGCCTGTTTTTTTCCAGAACAAGGACGGTGGGGAACGTGAGAACAAAATTCCCAGGCAGGAGGAGGACGAGGAGCCCGTCAAGCACAAGTAAGGAGGGATTTATTCCCGCTTTTCTCTCCCTGGGATGGGTTGTTTTTAAGGAGGATTTTCCCTTCTGTGCAATTTAATTCAGTTTTTTAATCGAAATTCCCAGGGCAAATATTCCGAGGAGGGGCATGGTTGGATTCCATGATCTCGGGGGACTTTTCCAACCTTAAAAACTCTGGGAATAAAGGGGGAAAACCTGGGGTTGAGCGGCAGCATTTCTGGTGCCATTTCCCTGGATTTCCCAGGATTTCCCAGGATTTCCCAGGATTTCCCAGGATTTCCCAGGATTTCCCAGGATTTCCCAGGATTTCCCTGGATTTCCCTGGATTTCCCAGCCATTCCTGCACCTCTGTCCCTGGTTTTGGGGTGTTTTAAGGGTGGAATTTTTTGTCTTTTCCATGGATTCGTGTCACTGCTTTTGTCCCTGGAAAACGGGAGCCCAAATCCAGCTGAGCCAGGGGGTCATTCCTGGCAGGAGCAGCTGCCTCTGGAGCCCTTTTCCTGCCCTAAAAACTCCCACCAGGGATTTTTGGGAGCCCCAAGGAGGTCAAACTGGGTTGGAAAATGTGGGATGTGACCTTTTCCCATCTTTTATCCCTAAAAACCTCCTCTGGGGGAGCTCGGCTGCTGGGAATGACCAAGTCAGAGCAAACCCTTGCTGTTCCTCGGGAATATTTGGGAATTCTTGGGAGGATTTTCCTTGCAGAAAACATATCCCTTGTGGGAAACAATCCCCATGGATTTTGGGAACAGCCCCCATGGATTTGGGGCTGGAACTCCCCGTCCCTGAGATCCCTGGGAGGGAATTTTCCGGTCGGATCCGGGGCCGGAGGAGCCACTTGAGGGCTGAAACAGGAGCTGGAGATCCTGGGAATGGGATGAATAATGGATGAGCTGCTCTTGAATTCCAGCCCTGCCACCTGATCCCAGAGCCTCCTGTGGCCCCGGAGCATCTCCCTGGCTGCTGCTTCCCATCCCTGGGCTGCTCATCCCACCCTGGAATTCCAAGCTGATCCTCTAAAGGGGAAAAAAACTCTTGTTTTTTGGACTCCAGCTGTTTTTTTTAGCTGGGAATTCCTGCTTTTTAACCAGCTTGGAAGTGCTGGGTTTCATCCCAGAGTTTCCACATCACCCGAGTCAAGGTGGGAAATCCCTTTTTCCAGGAGTTTTTGTTCATCCCGTGGCGGGTTCGGCCAAAATCCTTCCCCAAAATCCTTCCCCTGCCTGGGAATCCTTGGAATTCCACAGGAGTTGAGGAGGGTTTGAGTAGGAAATTCCATCTCCAGCCAGCTTTGTCCTCAAATCCGTGGAAATCTTTGGAGAGGCAGCTTTTGGGATGAAAAGTTTGCTCTCCACATGGATTTTCCACATGGATCTTCCCCTTTGTCCACAAATCCATGGAAACCTTTGTGGAGGCAGCTTTTGGGGTGAAAACTTTGTTTTCCACATGGATTTTTCCCCTTTGTCCTCAAATCCATGGATCCCTGTGAAGAGGCAGCTTTTGGAGTGAAAATTTTGTTTTCCACATGGATTTTCCACATGGATTTTCCCCCTTTGTCCACAAATCCATGGAAGCCTTTGTGGAGGCAGCTTTTGGGATGAAAACTTTGTTTTCCACATGGAATTTTCCCATTTGTCCTCAAATCCATGGAAACCTTTGGAGAGGCAGCTTTTGAGTGAAAATTTTGTTTTCCCCATGGATTTTCCATATGGATTTTCAGTTTTATCCACAAATCCATGGATCCCTTTGGAGAGGCAGCTTTTGGGATGAAAAATTTGCTCTCCACATGGATTTTCCCCTTTGTCCACAAATCCATGGAAGCCTCTGTGGAGGCAGCTCCATGGGTTTTCCCCTTTTCCCACTTCCCCAGCCAGTTTTGTTGGGATGCAGAGGGAGCTTTGCAAGGCAAATGAGGGCGAGCTCTGCTCTGCAGGGAATGTTTGAATCCCAAATCTTAGGGAATGTTTGAATCCCAAATCTTAGCTTTGGATTTGCTTTTCCTTTCCTTGTTAAACGTCCCTTTTCCCCCCCTGGAATCCGAGGGGAGTTTTTCCCAGGATCAAGGAGAGCCCATCACTCCATTTCCTCTTGGATTTTGGTTTTCCAAGAGTGTGGCTGAACCCTGGGAGCCCTTTGGAAAAGGGAAGTGCTGGGCACAAATGTCCCGGTGGAAGGGGTGAACTGGGATAATCCCCTGGATTTTTGGGAAATTCCTGGGAGTGGAATTCTGCCTTCCCAGCAAACCAAGGGGGAAAACCTGCATCTCAAGGGGGAAATCACCCCGAGCTCTCCTGGGAATTGTGGTGGGTCAGGGAATGATCCTGTGGCCGAGCAGGAAACAGATCCCGGGGTTTTTGGGATGGTTCCTCCTCCATCCCACCCCATCCCTGTGGAGAATCCTGGGATGAACTGGGATGGAAGGGACCTTAAGGATCATCTCATCCCACCTTCCACGATCCCAGCTTGCTCCAGCCCGGCCTTGGACACTCCCAGGGATGGGGATTCCATACTCTCTGTCCAGAGGAAGGACAAACCCTCTGGGCTCCGGCTCCACCATTCCCACCCTCCCACATTCCCACACCTTTCTCGGCCTCTTCCTCTTTCGTTTCTGCTCCTCTCAAACCTTCCCATCCCCCCTTTTCTTTTTGTTCCTTGGTTTTTTCTCTCTCCCGAACTCCCAGGGCAGGAAGGAGCTCTGGCAAAGCCCTTTGTGCGAACCCCGCTCCTCTCCCGGGAATTCCGGCTCAGCTGATCCCCCGCTCCCACCTCTCCCGGGGGGTGGGATTGGGATTTCTCTTTGAAACTCGGGATTATCGCGGGTTCCTTTGATATTTTTTTTGAACCTGTTTAATCCCTGACCAGGAAGCGCAGCCCCGGATGCGCCTTTGGGAGGGACAGGGTGGGGGTGGACTTTGGCCTTTCCGCCTCATTCCCACCGGGAAAAACAGCCCGTTTGGGACACGGGGACCTGGGGCTGGGACTCGGGGACCTGCGAGACTCCGCGGCCGGAGTTTGGGATTGTCAGGGAGCAGGTTGGGAGCGGGGTTGTCGTGCGAGCGCAGCTCGTTAAAAGCGGAGCTAAAAATCCAAGGAAAGGGGCTTGGAAAGGGAGGGGGGGAAACAAAAATAACCTTCAACTCTTCAACTCCGCGAGAGCCGCAGTGAATCAGCTGTCGGACACTGAGTCAGCCCGAAAAAGCATCCTTAAAAAGGCTCTGCCGCTCCCGGAGGTGGATTTCTGGGAGGAGCCGGGCTTGGGAAAGGCGATCTCCCGCTCAGGAATGTCACCGGGCAGGTCCCGACCGCTTTTTTTTGCTTTTGTTGTAACCTTTTGTTGCACAAAAAAAAAAAACAACGACCACTCCTGGGTTCCCTCCTCTGCTCCCAGAGCCGGGGGAGCTCGGCACGATCGCGCTTCCCGAAATCCCGGAGCGTGGAGACCTCGAGGCAGGGTTTTCAAGGAATAAAAAAGGATTATAAAATAAAATGAGGATTAAACGCGGGAGGTGGTTGATGGCTCCAGGGATGATCCAGACAGTGTCCATTCCCTGGGGAACACGGGCAGCAGGAGGAGGAGGAAGAGGAGGAGGAGGGGGCACCTTTTCCTTGGTGCTGGAGGAGGAGACCAGGGATTGAGGTGCCTGAGCCCACCTGGAGAAGAGAAGGCTCCAGGGAGACTCCAGAGCCCCTTCCAGGACCTAAAGGGGCTCCAGGAGAGCTGGAGAGGGACTGGGGCCAAGGGATGGAGGGACAGGACACAGGGAATGGCTTTAACTGAAAGAGAGTAAATTTAGCTGGAATATTGGGAAGGAATTCCTGGCTGTGAGGGTGGGGAAGGATGGAATGGATTTACCAGGGAAGCTGTGGCTGCCCCTGGATCCCTGGAAGTGTCCAAGGCCAGGTTGGAGCAATGTGGGATAGTGGAAGGTGTCCCTGAACTGGATGGTCTTTAAGGCCCCTTCCCACCCAGACCATTGTGGGATTCTGGGATCTCAGCCCAGTTTTCCTGGTGTCCCTGGAGGGACAAGCCTTGTCCTCAGGGAGAGAAACTGGGAAGCTGCTCCTGAAGCAGCTCCAAGTGGCTGTTTTGGGAGGAAATGTGGGAACATGAAGAAATCCCTGTTATGGGGTTTCCTGGCACAGCCATTCCTGGTGCTCCTGAGGGAAGGATATCACTTGGAAAAATCCACTGGAACAGTGTTTGCTCCTTGAAGCCCTTGGGGCTGGAGCAGTGGAGCAGAACCAACCTGGGAGCAGCTCCAGGGGCCTGGTTTGCTTCAAGATAACTCCGGGCATTCCACACATTCCCAACGTGCCACTGCCCACCCTCCTCCTTCCAAAGGAGCTGCTCTCCCTCCTCATTCCCCAGCCAGGAGGGAAAAGTGGATTTGAGGCATTCCTGCCCCAAAGCAGGGAATGTGGGACCCCTGTGTGTGTCCCTGCTTCCCTCTGGAATGCTGCAGCTCCCAAAATCCTCCTGTGCTCCCTGGAGCTGCCAGCCCTGGATCCAGCTGTAGCCACCTCCATCCCTGCTGTTCCTGGCTGGATTGGGCTGGCAAACATGGCATGAGATGCTCAAGGAGCAGGAAAGCTCCTGGATTTGGGCACATCCATCAGTTTTAAGGAGATGCAGGAGGCTGATCCCAAAGGGATCAATCCCAGCTCCTGGCCGGGTGCTCCGTCCTTCCCGATGGGATGTGTCCTCCATCCCAGGGAGCTGCAGTCCCTCAGCTGGCTCCTGGGTTCTGCCTTGAGGCCTGCTGGAAGCTGTGGGTTGTTTTGGTTTCATTTTCCTGGGAATTTGGATAATTCACAGTGAGGAAAGGCCAAAGTGCCCCGGGATGTCTCTGGAATGTGGCACAGGAGGAGCCCCTGGCACTGCTGGCACCAGGATTTTCTTTAACCCATTGCTGGGGAGATGAGCAGTTTTTAAATATCCATGTTTTTAACCCTTCAAATTCCTCGGGGAAGGAGGAATGTCCTCATGTCCTTGGCTTTAGGGATGTGCTGAGATCCCACCTGGAGCACAATGTGCAGCCCTGGGATCCTCGGCACGGGAAGGACGTGGAGCTGCTGGAGAGAGTCCAGAGGAGGCCCCGGAGCTGCTGCCAGGGCTGGAGCCCCTCTGCTCTGGAGCCAGGCTGGGAGAGCTGGGGGGGTTCCCCTGGAGAAGAGAAGGCTCCAGGGAGAGCTGAGAGCCCCTGGCAGGGCCTGAAGGGGCTCCAGGAGAGCTGGAGAGGGACTGGGGACAAGGCCTGGAGGGACAGCACACAGGGAATGGCTTCAAGCTGAAAGAGGATAAATTTAGGTGGGATATTGGGCAGGAATTCTTCCCTGTGAGGGTGGGGAGGGCCTGGAATAGATTTCCCAGAGAAGCTGTGGCTGCCCCTGGATCCCTGGAAGTGTCCAAGGCCAAGTTGGAGCAACCTGGGCTAGTGGAAGGTGTCCCTGCCCATGGCATGGAATGGGATGATCCTTAAGTTCCTTTCCAACCCAAACCATCCTGGGATTCTCAGAGGGAGGAGACAGTTCTGCTTCTGCTCACAGACACCAGGAGTGTCTGTGAGTCCCATCACTGGCCTGGGTGTGATATTGGGAAGGAATTCTTGAATCTGAGCATAGGGAGGGACTGGAATGGGTTTTCCAGAGAAGCTGTGGGTGCCCCTGGATCCCTGGAAGTGTCCAAGGCCAGGCTGGAGCAACGTGGGCTAGTGGAAGGTGTCCCTGCCCATGGCAGGGGGTGGGATGGGATGATCCTTAAGATCCCATCCATTCTATTATTCCATAATTTACCTCAGCTGCCCAGGGCAGGGGTGGATCCCCATCCCTGGAGGGATTTCAAATCCCTGTGGATGTGGCACTTGGGGACACGGGGCAGTGGTGGCCTCAGCACTGCTGGATTTGATGATATTAGAGGCTTTTCCAAGCTAAATGATTCCAGGATTCCTTGATTTTAGCTGCCTCTGTGGCTCCTGATGCCAATTTTCCCCCTTGCTCCCAGGATCTGGGACATCCCAGACGTGTCTCATCGCTGTGGGCTCTTCCCTGTTTTTCCCGGGGAGATTTCACCTCTTTGTGCTCTTCCCTGTTTTTCCCCAGGGAGATCAAACTGCGGAATTACGAGCCCGAGGATGAGGAGCTGAAGAAGAGGAAGCTGCCCCCAGGAAAACCGGCCTCAGGTGGGAACAAACGGGAGCAAAGGCTTGGAAAGCTCCCATCGCTCCAGGGGGGAAGATCCAGGGGGCTGTGTCCCGGTGGGAGGGCTTTGGAGCCCTGGAGGGGGTTGGAATGTCTGAGCCCCCGTTGCATCATCATCATCCTCACACCCTGCATTGCACAACCCTGGGAGGGGGGGAGCAATTCCAGCCATTCCAGCCCCTTGGGAGCCTCCCTGGAGGATCCTCAAGGAGATTCCGGCTGGTTTTTGTTGGACTTATCCTTAAACAAATATTAGTCCAGGGCGTCCAGGCTGGGATTTCCCAGTTTGGAACCTCCACCTCCTTCCAGAAGGGGAAGTGAAGGGTAGAAAAGTTTCCCTTGATCTTGGACCGTGGAGTCCTCCTGGAATAGATCCCTTTAAAAATGCCCGGAATCAAAAGGTGCCTTTGGAAGCTCCGAGCTGGGGTGGGTGGGAATGCTGGCACTGCATTTTCCTCAGCCCTTTGGAAAAGCTTCCAGCTTCCTCTCAATGTCACGAGAAGGGCACGGAGGGGCTGGAGCGTGTGCAGGGAAGGGAAGGGAGCTGGGAAGGGGCTGGAGCAGCTGAGGGAGCTGGGGGGGCTCAGCCTGGAGAAAAGGAGGCTCAGGGGGGACCTTCTGGCTCCCTGGAATTCCCAGGAAGGAGGGGGGAGCCGGGGGGGGGTTGGGCTCTGCTCCCAGGGAACAAGGGACAGGAGGAGAGGGAACGGCCTCAGGCTGTGCCAGGGGAGGGTCAGGTGGGATATGGGGAAAATTCCTCCTGGAGTCCCCAGCCCTGGAGGGATTTCCAAGCCCTGTGGATGTGGCACTTGGGGACATGGGCAGTGTGGCCTTGGCAGTGCTGGGAATGGTTGGATGATCCCAGAGGGCTTTTCCAACCTCAGTGATTCCAGGCCTCTCTGGAGTGGGATTGACCCCTCCGGGATGTGCTCCTGGAGCTGCCCCCCTTTCCTTGCTCAGCTGAGGGACAGGGAGCTGTTTTCCACACCTTTTCCCATTATCCCTGAGATCTGCAGCCCTTTCTGCAGGGCTGGGCTCCTCCAAACTGTCTCAGACCTTGTACACGAGTCAGGGGGAGTCCCATTCCAGAGCCCTGGAGCAGCTGATCCCTGCAGGGATTCTGGGAAGAGGCCTCAGACCCCGCAGGCTCTTTAGCTGCCGACGCTGTCGGTGGTGTTGCGTCATTCCCGGAGGATTTTTGGGAGTCTCCACAGGGTTTGGGTGGCGGAGGGACACCGTCCCCACCCACCCTCACGTGTTCTTAAGGCAGGAATGTGGGAACGGGGTTTTCCCAAAGCTTTCGGGAGCCGATCCCGGGGCTCTGCTGGGATCGATTCCCGGGGCTCTGCTGGGATCGATTCCCGGGGCTCTGCTGGGATCGATTCCCGGTGTCCCAACGCTGATCCTGTTTCTCCCTCTAGTGGAGGACACGGTGAAGGAGCAGCTGGAAGCTGCCAAGCCCGAGCCCATCATCGATGAGGTGGTAGGTAATTCCCGAGGCATTCCCTGCCGGCTCCATCCCTGTGTCCAGGCTCTATCCCTGCCTTTCCCTTCTCACTGGATGTCTCCTCTTCCTCCGCAGGATCTGGCAAACCTGGCTCCCAGGAAACCGGACTGGTGAGTGCCTGGGAGAGGCTGCTGGAGTCAGCGCTTCCAACGCCTCGGGATCGGCCAAGTGGGGGTGGAAGTGCCGGAAATATCCGGGAGAACCTGATCTGGGGGTTAAAAGTGCCAGGAAAACATAGTGGAAGGTGTCCCGGCCCACCTGTGCTGGGATCCTGGGATGGGCTGATCCAGGTTCCCTGTGCCAGGATCCTGGGATGGGCTGATCCAGGGCTGATCCAGGTGCCAGGATCCTGGGATGGGCTGATCCAGGGCTGATCCAGGTGCTAGGATCCTGGGATGAGCTGATCCAGGGCTGATCCAGGTGCTAGGATCCTGGGATGAGCTGATCCAGGGCTGATCCAGGTGCTAGGATCCTGGGATGAGCTGATCCAGGGCTGATCCAGGTTCCCTGTGCCAGGATCCTGGGATGGACTGATCCAGGTTCCCTGTGCCAGGATCCTGGGATGGACTGATCCAGGTTCCCTGTGCCAGGATCCTGGGATGAGCTGATCCAGAGGTGATCCAGGTGCCAGGTTCCTGGGATGGGCTGATCCAAGGCGAGGGAAAACTCTCGTGGGTCAGACAGGGAGGGAAGGGCAGTGGGATGGAGGGAGGGATGGATGGATGGATGGATGGATGGATGGAAGGAGGGATGGAAGGAGGGATGTTCCCTGTTCCAGGTTCCTGGGATGGGCTGATCCAAGGCTGATCCAGGTTCCCTGTGCCAGGATCCTGGAATGGAGTGATCCAGGTTCCCTGTTCCAGGTTCCTGGGATGGGCTGACCCAGATTCCCTGTGCCAGGATCCTGGGATGGGCTGATCCAGGGCTGATCCAGAGGTGTTGGAATGAGATGACCTTTAAGGTCCCTTCCATCCCAAACCATTCTGGAATTCTATGAAATTGGAGACTCTCGAGGAAGCCACCAGTGTTCCCTTTTCCCACTGATCCCTTTGGGATGTTTGTCCCCATGGGATGGGCTTGGTTCTCCCGGGAGCTGGTGGGACTCACGTCCTGCTCCGTGCTGCCCCTGGGAAAGAGGAGGGATTTCTCTCCCTCTGGGAAAGGTGTCCTGTGGCCCCCGTGTCCCCTGCTGCCTGGGCACGGGATTGTCCCGACGTGGCCTCTCTCCCGCAGGGATTTGAAGCGGGATGTGTCCAAGAAGCTGGAGAAGCTGGAGAAGAGGACCCAGAGAGCCATCGCGGAGCTGATCCGTGCGTGCCATTCCCCGGGGATCCCCTCGTTCCTGCCGGGAGCTCTGGGCCGGGGAGGGACGGGGGGAGCTTGGCCCCTTCCCAGAAGGGTCTGGGAAGCTTCCCAGGAGCTCCGGGGGCGCTTGGATTGGCCCAGGGAAGGGTTTGTGGGCTGGGGGAGCGGGGCAGCCCCTCCCCGGGGTCACTTCCCGTTCCCAGCAGCGCATCCTGATCCCTGCAGGAGAGAGGCTGAAGGGGCAGGAGGAGGAGTTGGCATCTGCCGTGGGATCAGCAAAGCAGGAGGGATCCGACTCCGACTGAGGGATCCGTCGGCAGCCTCGGCCCCGGCTCCAGCTCCCGCCCCGTTCCCTCGGGGTGACCCCCGGGACACGCTCGGCCCTTTCCCAGGAGTTCCCAAATCCTGCCGTGCCTGGAGGGGAGGGGCAGATCCCAGGAGCCCGGCTGGCCGCTGAGGAACATTCCTGGCAAACTTCCCGGGACCGGGGGGAGCGGGACACGCCCAGCTGGGCTGGAACTCACCTGCCGGGACTCGGAGCAGGGAAAAGTGGGAAAAACTCCAGTCACGGTCAATCCAGACTCACTGTCCTCTTGCTGGGAAAGGAGGGAGATGCCCACGTGGCCCTTGGAGAGGCAGGACCTTTTCCCAAGGGATTGGGGCTCCTGTTCCTGTGCAGACACCACGAGCTCTCCCTGCAGAGCCGGGAACATCCATGGGCTCACCCAGAATTCCCGTGGGAAGGGGCTGTTGGTTCAGGACCCGTTGGCTGCTCTGCATCCAGCTGAGTTTAGCATGGGATTTGCCTTGCTTCCCAAAATTTCCCAACCCTCTGGAGTGTTCCACTCCTCCTCTGAGTGTTTTTTAATTGATGAAGTTTGTCGTTAATGGATCTTTTCCTAATAAAAAATTCCATGCTGGAAGAAATTGTCGCTTCTGGAAGAGTCACCTCATCCCTCTCCTGTCCATGGAGACCTCAGGCCTTGTCCCCTCCCTTTCCTGGGACACAGAGCAGTGGGATTCAGCTCATGGAAGTTTGAGGTGGCCAAGCTGTGGCTGCAGCAGGTCAGGGATGGGATGATCCAGATGTGATCCAGGTTTCCTGTGCCAGGTTCTTGGGATGGGCTGATCCTTCAGACTGACACAGAGTAGGTTTAAATGGGATATTGGGAAGGAATTCCTGGCTGGGAGGGTGGGGAGGGCCTGGAATGAATTTCCCAGAGAAGCTGTGGCTGCCCCTGGATCCCTGGGAGTGTCCAAGGCCAGGCTGGAGCAACCTGGGCTGGTGGAAGGTGTCCCTGCCCATGGCAGGGGTGGCACTGGGTGGGCTTTAAGGCTCCTTCCCACCTAAAGCATCCTGGGATTCTCTAATTCCATGGATTTGGTCCCTCTTGGAGCCGTGGCCTCATCCCTGGGATGCCCTGTAGGTGTCAGCAGAACTCCATGCACAGAGCTGGGCCCTCTCCAGCTGTTCCCAAAGGCTGGGCTCTGGAAAGCCAGGCTTCTCATCCCTCCCTACATCCCTCCATCCATCCCTCCTTCCATCCATCCATCCATCCATCCATCCATCCATCCATCCATCCATCCATCCATCCATCCATCCATCCATCCCTCCATCCATCCATCCATCCATCCATCCATCCATCCCTCCTTCCATCCCTCCATCCATCCATCCATCCATCCATCCATCCCTCCATCCATCCATCCATCCCACTGCCCTTCCCTCCCTGTCTGACCCACAAGAGTTTTCCCTTGTTGACTTTAAAGGGAAAAAACCTCCCTTCAAACTGCCTCTGGATCCAGGCCCAGCTTTTCCCAGTCCTTGGAAGAATAATTGTGGCTCTCTCAGCTCTCCCTGGAAGTGCCATTTGGGAATGAAAAATCAGGATATTTTCTTTTAGGACAAAGTGAAATGGAACATCCTGACTTTGCCCTTTCCCACATGATTCCAGGTTTTATTCCAGACTCAAGCTGGGATCAGCCCCAGGCCCCTGGACTGATGCTGATGTGGGACTGGAAACCTGGAATGGGAATGGGATCCTGTAATGGGATAGGGATCCCAGGATGGGAGTGGGATCCTGTCATGGGATGGGAGTCCCAGTGTGGGACAGGGATCCTAGAATGGGACACATCCCAGAGTGGGACATTGATCCCAGTGGGACATGGATCCCAGAGTGGGACAGGGATCCCAGGGTGGGACAGGGATCCCAGAGTGGGACAGGGATCCCAGAGTGAGACAGGGATCCCAGAGTGGGACAGGGATCCCAGAGTGAGACAGGGATCCCAGAGTGGGACAGGGATCCCAGAGTGGGACATGGATCCCAGAGTGGGACAGGGATCCCAGGGTGGGACATGGATCCCAGTGGGACAGGGATCCCAGAGTGGGACAGGGATCCCAGAGTGGGACAGGGATCCCAGAGTGGGACGTTGATCCCAGAGTGGGACAGGGATCCCAGTGGGACAGGGATCCCAGAGTGGGACAGGGATCCCAGAGTGGGACAGGGATCCCAGAGTGGGACAGGGATCCTGGCATGGGAGTGGGATCCTGGTGTGGGACAGGGATCCTGGCATGGGATGAAGATCCCAGCATGGAATAGGTATCCTGGAATAAGATTGGGGTGTCAGCATGGGACAGGGATCCTGGAATGGGAATGGGGTCCCTGCATGGGAATGGCATCCCTGTATGGGACAGGGATCCTGGAATGGGACAAGGGCAGTGATCCCAGTGTGGGACTGGGATCCTGGTGTGGGACTTGGATCTCAGCATGGAAGAGTGATTTCCTTATGGAACAGGGATCCCAGCATGGAACAGGGATCCTCACACATTGTCCTGCTGATGTCCAGGGAGGGGGCTGGGTCCTGGGTGCCCTGACCTGTGGAATTCCGGTGGGATCCTTGCAGGAATGCAGGCCCTTGGTGGTTATCCCACATTTCCCAGGTAAAAACCGAACCAGGGCCCGCCCAGCTCGGGCCTCCCACTGTTCCTTGTGTGGGGCAAGTCTGGCTCCTTCTTTGCAAATTCCATGTGCTGTTGCTCTGCTCTCCCAGCCTTTCCCATCCTTGGGATGATCCTTTGGAACCTGATCCTTCGCTGCCTTTCCCAGCGAGTGCCGACAGCCCCGATCCAGCCCCCGAGTGCCCGGGATGTCAAACCCATCCCTGCTGGACCCTCCCAGCCCTTCCCTTGGCTTTATCCATGCCAACAGCCTGGCCTTTGGAAAACCAGGATGTCCTTTCTCCCCTCCTTGGAAGTGCCACCTCCTGCCTCTTTTGATGGGATCCCCTCCCGCGCTCTTCCCGCTCCGGCCTCGGAAAATCCCTTTGGGGGCAGTTCCCGTGACATCCCTCTGTTTGTCCTACAAAAAGCTGGAACATGGGATGCTCCAGGGTGGGATTGAAGGCAGCAGGGTGGGCTGGCTTTGGCAGGAGCCTTTGATGGCTCCGTGACACGAGCCCGGTGGGATCCTGCAGCCGGCACATTCCGTGTGGGATGCTGCTCCATCCCAACCCCTCCGGGCCGTGGCTTTGGAGGTCCCACACCCTGGGACAAGGTCGGGCTTTCAAGTGTCCAGAGGCTGCAGGACATGAAAGATCCCTCGCTGGGCATGTGCCCAGTTTTTGGCAGCTGCTGAAAATTCCTTGGTGGTGTTCCCAGCCAAGCCGGGAGTTCCGGGAGCTGCTGCCGCCTCTTCCAGCTCCGGGGGATCGGGATTGTTGTTTCTCCTGGCAAAGGAAGGGAACAAAACCCTCTCCTATGCTGTTGGCCTCGCTCAACAGGTCCCAAAGCCTCCAAAGCAGGTTCCTGCAAATTTCCTTTCTGGGAATATCATCCCAGCAGAGGCTGGAGGGGGGAATTTTGTCGCTTAAACGTTTGGGATGCTTGGAAAATGCTGCCTTGTTTCCCAGGGCTGTCTGGGATGCTCTGGGCTGGTTTGTGGATGGGGTTGGGAGCTCTGGGAGACCCGTGGCAAGGGCAGGTGGAGGAGTGGAGGGATCCCACAGGGAGTTTCCTGTGGAACAGGATATTTGGGGTGGGAGACTGAGCTGGCACCGACACAGAAAAGGTCTCTGAAAGGGTGGGATGGGCAGGTCTTGGGACTCTTTGGAGCCTTCAAAAGGGGTGAGACCCCCCTGCAGAGCTGCTCCAGCCCTGGGAACAGCAGCAGGAGGACGTGGAGCTGCTGGAGAGAGTCCAGAGGAGGCCCCGGAGATGCTGCCTGGGCTGGAGCCCCTCTGCTCTGGAGCCAGGCTGGGAGAGCTGGGGGGGTTCCCCTGGAGAAGAGAAGGCTCCAGGGAGAGCTGAGAGCCCCTGGCAGGGCCTGAAGGGGCTCCAGGAGAGCTGGAGAGGGACTGGGGACAAGGGATGGAGGGACAGGACACAGGGAATGGCTTTAACTGAAAGAGGATCAAGTTTTCCTGTGCCTGTGCCAGCAAGAACTGGAGAATCCTGGTGGTGCTGCAGCCTTGGCAGCAGCAAGGGGATCCCAGGATCCCAGACCCATGTCAGCATCAGTCCTGGGGCTGATCCCGGCTTAACTTGAGCCTGGAATAAAACCTGGAAGCACGTGGGAAAGGGCAGAATCAGGATGTTTCATTTCACTTCGTCCTAAAAGCAAATATTCTGATTTTTCATTCCCAAATCCCAGCCCTTGGGATTTGCTCCGGCACCTGCCCCGAATTCCCAGGCACGGCCACGAGCCCCGGGCAGGGCAGGACAAATCCTGCTGGGCTCAGAGGCTGTGGATCAAAAGGCAAGCCCTGGATGCAGAGCTGCTTCCTGCTGCCAATCCCCCATCCCAGAGTTCTGCCTCTGCTCACTCCAGGAAATCCCAGGGAATGGTGTCGCTTGGAGCCGGGACAGTGGGAGCAGGTTCCTCCTGTGCTCCCTCTCGTGTCATCAGTGGAGGAGGAGGGTGGGAATCGTGTCCCTTTAACCAGGGCAAGATCAGGGAATCCTGGAATGGTTTGGGTTGGTGGAGACCTTCCAAGCTCATCCCATCCCACCCCTGCCATGGGCAGGGACATCTCCCACTAGCCCAGGATGCTCCAACCTGGCCTGGGACACTTCCAGGGATCCAGGAGCAGCCACAGCTTCTCTGGGAAATCCATTCCAGTCCCTCCTCACCCTCCCAGCCAACAATTCCTTCCCAATATCCCATCTAAATTTATCCTCTTTCAGTTAAAGCCATTCCCTGTGTGCTGTCCCTCCATCCCTTGTCCCCAGTCCCTCTCCAGCTCTCCTGGAGCCCCTTCAGGCCCTGCCAGGGGCTCTCAGCTCTCCCTGGAGCCTTCTCTTCTCCAGGGGAACCCCCCCAGCTCTCCCAGCCTGGCTCCAGAGCAGAGGGGCTCCAGCCCTGGCAGCAGCTCCGGGGCCTCCTCTGGACTCTCTCCAGCAGCTCCACGTCCTCCTGCTGCTGTTCCCAGGGCTGGAGCAGCTCTGCAGGGGGGGCTCAGCTGAGGGGGCAGAGGGGCAGAATCCCTTCCCTCAAATCTCCTTTCCAGCACAAAATTCCAGCTTTGCTCCAGAAACCCAACCCCTTTTCCTTGGCCCAGTGAGACCATTCCTGACCAACCCCTGTCATCCTGCCTCCCTTTTAAAATCCCTGTAAAAGAAGAGATCCAGGAACTCCTTCGAGCTTTGGAGGATTTTTTTTTTCCCCCTTCATGTTACGATATTTGAAAGGAAAACACCCCGGGAGACCCAATAAAACTCCTGCTGGATTTATTCCCTGATTGTTAGAGAGCAGAAAACTCCCAATAAAAAGCTGTTTCCAACAGCAGCCCAACCTCCCCCAGCCCTTCCCAGGCTCCATCTGCTGCCCATGGAGCTTTATGGGAATGAAACAACATCTTGGAGCCCTTGGAAGCTTCCAAATGTCACTAATAATAGCAAAGCCGTGCTGTTAGTAATGACTTTTCCCTCTGGGGAATCCCAAGGACTGAGGAAAAGTGGGAGCTGGCTGAGGATGTTCCAGGCAGGTGCCACCAGGAATGGTTTTTCCTGGGAGAGTTCCTTTTGCAGCTGCAGGATTTTGAGCTATTATTCCTTAAAAATAACGACAAAAGGAGACAAAAGAGGGAAGGACTCGACATTCCTCTGGATTTCACGGGGAGTTACGGAATGTTTGGGAAGCTGAAGGTGGTTGGGATCCCTGGGAATCCCTGGCAGAGTTCTCCTGGAGTCGTTGTTTCACCAAATGCTTGGTGCTCCTGGGGGTTTGTCCCTCAGAAAGCCGGGAACAGTCAGGGGGTGGAATTTCCCTGGGATCTGTCCATCTGTCCACACGGAATGGCTCTGGAGAGCCAGGGAATTCCAGGCCAACCTTTGGAGATTGAGGAGAAGGGTCTTCCCATCCCTGTCAACGCTCAGGGCTGTGGAAGAGCAAAGTCTCTGCTGGAGCCAGGCTTGGATCGTGCCAGAACAAAGGACAGCCCAGGAAGTTTATCCATGGAAACACCTGGAAGTCTCAGGGAGGCCTGAAACAGCAGGGAATGCTTCTCTTTCCCAGGATTTCTGAGGGAGCAGCTACTCCCAGCTGGAAAACCAGGGCAGATGTGTGGGATGGGGTTGTGTTAAAATCCTCTGGAAGGTTCTTCCGGAGGTCCTGCAGGAGGGGAATTCCCTATTTTAACCCCACGGAGGTGCTGCCCTCCTTTATTCCTGCTCTGGGTAAAAACCTGGCAAAATCCGTAGGGATTTGGCTGAGGAAGGAACTTGGAGTTTGTCCCAGCAATGGCACAGGAGGAACGGGCAGGAACTGATGCCCAGGAAGTTCCACCTGGATACAGGGAAGAACTTGGTCCTGGACAGATTGTCCAGGCAGGGGGTGGACTCTCCTCCCTGGGGATATTCCAGACCCCTCTGGATGCAATCCATGTGCTCTGGGATGGCCCTGCTGGGCCAGGGAGGTGGCACCAGATGCCCCACTGTGGTCCCTCCCGGCCCGGCCCATCCCGGGGTTCTTGCTCCAACATCCTGTGGGTGGTTCCTCGTCAGCTGAGGGACGAGGTGCAGCCAATTAAGGGTGTAATTAACCCCTCAGCAAGTGCAGGGATTTCAGTGGATCCGGGTAAAGGGTTTTATTAGGAATTAACACTCCAGGGAGGGCAAAGGGTTGTGTTTCTCTGCTCCTGGGAAGTGTTGGAGTCTGATGGATGCTGGGGATGGAAGTGAGGGCTCTTCCCTGTTCTCCTGGGGCTTGATCCATCAGACTGACACAGAGTGGGTTTGAATGGGATATTGGGAAGGAATTCTTGGCTGGGAGGGTGGGGAGGGGCTGGAATGGGTTTCCCAGAGAAGCTGTGGCTGCCCCTGGATCTCTGGAAGTGTCCAAGGCCAGGCTGGAGCAACCTGGGCTGGTGGAAGGTGTCCCTGCCCATGGAATGGGATCATCCTTAAGTTCCCTCCCAACCCAAACCACTCCATGATTCTGTGTCTAATGAACGTTTCAGGGAGAACATTTCAGGGAATGCTGGCAGGAGAAGTCCCCCAAGTGTTGGTGCATCCTCAGCCAAAATGAGGAGAAAGCTCCGGAACCCCCAGGCCTGGATTTGATCCCCCCTTTTCCGGGGCCTCGTGAGGTCCCTCCTGCTCAGCAAGAGCAGGAAAAGGGGCAGGAAAAAGGGAGAAATCCCACATCCCGAATAACACAAAGCTTAGGAATTCGTGTTGCAGGCTGAGCCGGCCGTGGGCCCAGCGATCCCTGCATCCCGGGGGCCTTCCCGGAGGTTCTGGGGGCGGTCGGGAAGCAGGGAAGGATTCCCGGGAATGCCTGGATTCAGCCAGCGGGCTGCAGAGGGCTCCCTCCGCACGCCCATCCCGAGGAACTCTTGGATTCAGCGCCGGGAATTGCGCTGGGGGAGACGAGGAGCGGCCGGGCTTGGATGATCCCGGGGGATCCGATGCCAGGGATGGAGGTGCGGGGGAAGCTCGGGGAGCAGATGCGGGAGGGAGCGCTGGAGGCGGCCGGGAATGACGCCGGGAAAAGGCAGGGGCAGCTCCAAAGGCTCGTGCCGGGCCAGGGATGAGGGGGTTGGAGCACGCGGGAAAGGTGGGATCGATGGGGAGGACGGTTCAGTTCAGGGGGAAAATGAATTAATTTATGGTGGGAAAAACTGGTTTAATTTATTTCCAGTGGGAATCCCCTTCCCTGGGATTCCACAGGCGAGTCCCCCAGTGAAACCAGCCGCCAGTTCCTGGGGTGCTTTGATTTCCCTTCCCTGGAAGGAGGTTTTTCCCTCTCCTGTGGATCCCTCCTGGAGTGAGGAATCCCAGCCCAAGAGGAAATCGATGGCACAAGTGAGGAAAAGCAGGTGGGGTTGTGGTGGATATTCAGTGGCATTCCCAAACTTGGGAGAGAAAAACTGTGAGGCTGGAACTGCAATTATTAATATATTTAATTATTATTATATAATATATATTATATATGTAAATAAATATACAATATATTTAATTATTAATAATTGCAATTATTAATAATTATATATTTAATAACTCATTGCTGTAGGTTTTTTTTTTAATTTGTATTTTAATTTTTAGTGTCCCTTCCCAGAATCCCAGACTGGCTTGAGTGGGAAGGGACCTTAAAGCTCATCCAGTTCCAACTTCTTCCATGGGCAGGGACACTTCCCACTATCCCAGTGGCCTTGGACACTTCCAGGAATGTGGCAGCCACAGCTTCTCTGGGATTTTGGACACATCTCATCCTTCAGAGCCCGTGGGGAATTAGTGAAGAATATTCTCTGTCATTATTATATGATATTTTTATATTTAAACAATAATTTCTATTTAAACAATAATTTCTATTTAAACAATAATTTCTATTTAAACAATAATTTCTATTTAAACAATAATTTCTATTTAAACAATAATTTTTATTTAAACAATAATTTTTATTTAAACAATAATTTTTATTTAAACAATAATATTACTATAAATTATATATTATATTATATTTGCTGTGGCAGAGATGTTATTGAGGAGCCTGGGCAGCCCCTTGTCCAGTGATCCAGGGGTTTTCCAGCTGCTCCAAGGCTTGCAGAGCCTCAACCAGCCTTTGTGTGAACCCCCAGCTCTGATATCAGTGGGGACAAACCCAAAGTGGCTCCTGAGGTGAAATCCAGCTGCTTTTAGGGCAGGATTGAACAGCTCAGCAACACAGAGCCCAGCAAACCTCAAATGGGAAGGCTTTGGAAGTCCAGGGATTTTTAATTTTAACCTGATGAAGCTTTTTTTTATTATTTTTTATTTTTATGTTTCTTTTTTTTCAGTCCAAATTTGTCTGAAAGGGAGGGAAAAATGTGGGTTTTCCTTTGTGTTTTCTGGCCTGGGAGAGGATCTGATCTCGGGGGAGCTGCTCCACGACTGAGCCACCCACTCCCAGAAAATCTGTGGAAAACACATAAACAAGGCTGGAAAATCCATAAAACAGATGAGAAACACTTCAAAAGCCCCCAAAACACCCAATTCCCGGCGTTTATCCCAATAAAAGGAGGATGAAAGGGGCAGAGCTCGGGGGCACCGACGGCCTTTGGCTGCTGCTGGGATGGATCCAGGCTGGGAATGAAGGCAGGGATGTGCTGGGAGAGGACAATTCCTGCATCCTCCCAGCTCAGGTTTTAATGAACACCCAGAATTCCCGGTGGGATTGTGTGGGAAATGTGGGATCCCTGCAGATGGAGCTGCTGAGGGGAATCAGAGCTCAGCTGGAGGGAGGGAAGGAGGGACACAGGGAGCTCTCCCCGGGGCTGGAATGTGGGATGGGTTGAACTGAATTCCCGACACAGAACTCCTTGGATTTTCCATCTTTCCCCTGGAATCACCACCCCAGGGAATATTAACCCCTGCCCTCTTCCATCCCTGCCTGGGGGACCTGTGGAGGGGAGGGAAGGGGGAGATGCCCACGGAAGTTTTCTGGTTGGAATACAAATCCCTGGCAATGTGCTGGGACAGGGGAGGTGCTGCACATTCCCAGGAGCAGATCCAGAGCCAGCCCAGCTCCCTGGGATATTCCAACCCATCCATGTCGCTGTGATGGATAAGAAGTTCCTTGAGGAGCTGCCAAGTGCCTGGAGTTGTATCCCTGTGACGTTCAGATTCCCAGAGGGAAAGGGGAGGGACACACAGGAGCAGGGAAAGGAGGATAAAACCACGTGGGATCAGCTCAGGCCTTCATCCCACAGGAAAACACCCTGAAAAAAATTCCCAATCCTGCTTCCAGGCACTTGTCAGTGCACTGAGATCCCATGGGATCACCTGAGCTGCGCCAGGACACAGGCATGAGGATTCTGGATCCCTCATTCCCTGGATCTGCGGGGAAAACAGCCCCTGATAAACTGTCACGGGATGAAAAAGCTGAATTTTGTTTTTTTCCAGGCTCAGGGGCCTCCTCTGGACTCTCTCCAGCAGCTCCACGTCCTCCTGCTGCTGTTCCCAGGGCTGGGGCAGCTCTGCAGGGGGGTCTCAGCTGAGACAGGGGCAGAGGGGCAGAATCCCCCCCTGCCCCTCTGTGGGATCAGCCCAGGGCACGGGGAGGGTTCTGGGCTGGGGCAGGTCCAACCTCTCCTCCACCAACACCCCAAATCCTTCTCCTCAGGGCTCCTGATCCATCCATTCCCCACCCACCCTGAACTGGGGCCTGGGACTGCCCCGACCTGGGATCAGGACCCTGCACTTGGCCTTGTTGAACCTCTTGAGGTTTCTCATGTTGGCACTTCTGAATTCCCATTTAACTGCTGGATTCTTGTCCGTATCTCCATCCGTGTCTTATTCCTGTAAACCAGGAATAATTGCCCTGAAATTGGGAACACTGGGACACTCCAAAGAAAACCAGACTCTGGGCTCCTTGCCTGCCTTTGTGCCCAGGGTTTCTCCAGCCTCCTTCAGTGCCCTCTTGTCCACTTCCCTTTTCCATTTATCCCCCAAATCCTCAGTTCCTTTCCCTCCTTTCCCTTGGGGCAGCCCGGCATTCCCAGGGGCAGGATCAGGAGGATTAACCCCCTCTGGGCTGGCTGCTGGACAAAGTGTCTGCACAAGCTCCAGGAGAGCCCGGGGCAGAGACAAAGGATGAAAAGCATTTTCCACCTCCCTCTGACACCAGGAAGGTCTCCCCTGTCCCGGAGCCTTTCCCTGTGGCTCCCAGCACACACATCATTCCCCAGGAACGAGGCCCCGGGGCTCGGCTGCAGCAGGAGCTGCTCTGGTTGGAACAGGCTTTGATTCACAGGAGCCAGGGATTATTTATTTTCCTTCAGCCTCCCTCCTCCCCTTCGTTCCAAGTCAGGATTGAGAACCTCTGTTTGCCCAGGGGCTCGTTCCCTGGATGCTCTGGGATGAGCAGAGAGGTCCTGGTGGAGCAGGACCCCGAATCCCTCAATTCAGGTGCTCTGGAATTTGCCCTTTCTCCAATTCCCCTGCAATTTGTGCAGGCAGGAAGGGAAGGGAAGCCCTGGTGAGTTGGGCCCCTGCCAGGAGTGATTCCCTCTGGATCCACATCCAAGAGGAGCTCCACGTGGTCCTGCCGTGGTTTTATTCAATGATGAGGAACGAGGTCTTTCCAGAGCCCTTCACTCGGCCTAACCCGGGGCTTAGTTTGGGTAAGATGAGCTTTAATTTAGGTGAGATGAGTTGCTCTGGACATAACTGGTGCACAGCCTGCTCAGGTGGGAAAGTTTTCCTTTTCCCTGAGGAACTCCCTCCTCTCTCCGGGCTCATCCAGACTTTCCTGCTCGGTGTCCTCCTCGTGTGACGTGCAGAGAGCAGGAATCGGTGGGGGCTGGATCCAAACCTGCCTTCAGCACTGCCCAGGGATTCCCTCTCCTCCAGGGCTGCCCCTGGGAATTCACCTCCTTGACTTGATGCTCCAGGTGAGCTGGAACTCTGGAAAACTTCCCGACAGCAGACGGACACACGGAGATGAGAGAGAAGTGTTTTGCCATGAAGGGGGTGAAACACCAGCCCGGGTCACCCCAGGGCTTCTCTCCTCCAGGCTGAACAATCCCAATTCTCTGCTGGTCCCACCTCACCCCCTCTGCCCCATCTCCAGGCCTCCCCATGCTTGGGAAAGAAGCCTGAGTGTCTCTTGCTCCAGGTTCCTCAGGGCTGTCCTGGTGCAGTTCAGGGATCACTGGAAGATAATCCAGTCTGAGCTCCTGGAAGTTTTAGGCTTTACCCAGTGGCTCCTTCAGCACCAAACCCCCACTGGTGACCTCAAGGGTTCTGTGCTTCTGTTATTCCAAGTGTGCCACTGAAAACTCCATCCTAAATGACTGATCCTGCCCTAAAAACAGTGGAGCATTGGGATAAACGGGTTGTTCTGGAAGAGATAAAGGGCAGCCACTCTTCCTGCACCCCCCTGATGATTCCAACACCTTTATGCCTCAGAAATCCTCACCTTGGTGGGCTGAAGAGTCCCACCCTGTACAGTCCTTCCCCAGCTGGGATGTGCTTTGCCCCATCCTCGTGTTCCTGCTCTGAGCCTCAGGAAGAGCTGGGTGCAGGCTGTTCTCATGGCTTTAGCCATCCAAGATCCCTGGAATTTTTCAGCAGCGTCCCTCGTGGGCACCACATGAGAGGAACCTCTGGAGGAGGGGAAAAGGGAAGGAGGGAAGAAGCAAAGATTGTTTTCAGACACGGTGCAAGTCATGAAGAGTGACCCGAGCGTCTCACTGACGGACAATCATGGAATTAAGGAATTTTTGAGGTGCTTTGAAATCATCAAGTCCAACTGTCAACCCGACACCACCACGTTCACCAGGAAAACGTGGCCTCAGGTGCCACATCCACAGGATTTCTGAGCACTCCCAGGGATGGTGACTCCACCACTGCCCCGGGCATCCTGTTCCAGTGATTTACACCCCTTTCCAGGACAGAACATTCCCAATGTCTAACCTAAAGCTCTCTCCATGGCTGCAGCTGTGGAAATGGAGGGCTGAAGTGGGGAGCAGGCAGGTCTCTGAGCTGGGAGAGGGGCTGGGAGGAGGAGCCAGGGCTCTGTGTTCCCTGTTTCCCTCAGCTGAAGGTTTTGCTGCCTCCTGTGATCCCTGGGTGAAACCACCCCCATTTCCCAGGATCTGTTCTCTGGGAGGAGCTGAGTTGGAACCTTTGCTCAGGTTCAAAAGCCAGCAGACCCCCCAACGGTTGCAGAGAGGTTATTCCCACTTTGGTGGCTCTCAGAAACATTTGGAAGTTGGGAGCAGCTCCCAAAACTTCTCAGGGGTGCAGGAACCACGAGATTTCTGTGCAATCAGAGGACAAATGAATGAGTAAACCTGTTAAATAGAAAGACTTTCTGGATCATGGCCTTCAATTCTGTGTCTTATCTGTGCACCTATTCCCTAAATCACTGAATAATAACCCTCTGACACTCTGAGGGACACAATTTACTTGATCATCTCCAGAAACCAAAGATGGGCTTAAATTGGTCGTCATATTTGGTTCACAGCAGTGTTGTTTCTCACAGCCTTTCCCCCATCATAGGACTTTTTTTAGACTCTCCTCGTGTGACATTAATAATAATTAACCTCAAATTTAGAAGGCTTCAGTCTGAAATTCTACCTTCTTTTATTCTCATCCTAATTCAACCCCTCCTTTATTTATGTCACACTTATAAAATATTTTGGGGTGAAGGCACCATTTCAGCCCCCGGGGGTGGAAACCTCTCCTGACTCGCTTCTCTGTGACCTCTGGCAAAGAGGGCTGGGCTGAGGTTCAAATTTCGACTGTTTAGCCTGTAATTTAGGCAGCTTTAGCCGAGGGCTGATGGCTTTTCCCTCCAAAGCCCGGGATGTGTCTCCCACCCCGGCTCTCCCGGGTGCCCTCCTTGCTATTCCTGCAGCACCAATAATATTTGTGTGGCTGGAAAAGGGACCGAGACATTCCAGAGGGGGGGTTCTGGTGTGTCCCTGCCCCGTGTCACGGCCACAATTCCAGCCATTCCAGGGAAACACAAGCCTCGCTATTGTGGCCCCGGGGGCGTTTTCCCTCCCCTCCGTTATTGCCCATTAAATCCTCGGCTCCCGGTCTAAAGCCTGGCCCCGGGACTGGGCGCTGCAGGTTTTGGCAAAGGTGAATTCCACAGGATGTGGGGCCATTTCCTCTAATTTCGTTTTAAATATGGCCACTAGTTAAGTTTTACTGACTGTTTTCCTGTTCTCATTTCAGGGAGCAGCTGGAATCGGCCGCTCCTGCCGCAGCTGGATATTCCCAGCCTGCTTTTCTTATCAGTCTGTGCTCCGTGGAGATGTCCAAACCAGAAACATCCTCAAGACAGGCTCCTTCTCCTTCTCCAAAAAGGGTGATCCCCCTTAGCCAAAGATTTAATTCACTGCCAGGTGTGTCTTTGCCCAGACCTCGGGAGGCACAGGAGGGCACTGAGGCTTTTGGTGGCCTCTGCTCTTCTCCTCCAGAGATCCAGTCCCTATCCCAGTGTGGGATTTGTGCATTCCCACTTCAGGACTCGCAGTTTTTAGTCTGAAACTCTTTGATTTTCTGCTCCAGGGATGGGGGGGGAAGAGGCCACGACGGGCAGGGATGGAGAACTGTCACTTCATGCAGCCCTTCATCTGGTGTTGGGTCTGGATCTGACTCTGGATCTGCTCTGGGTCTGAATCTGGGTCTGGTCTGGGTCTGGATTTGGATCTGAGTCTGGATCTGGATTGGGATCTGAATCTGTGTCCGGATTTGGAATTGGTTCTGAATTTGGGTCTGAGTCTGGGTCTGGATTTGGATCTGAGCTGGGGTCTGGGTCTGGATTTGGATGTGAGTCTGAGTCTGGATTGGGATCTGAGTCTGGGTCTGGATTTGGATCCAAGTTTGGATCTGGATTGGAATCTGAATCTGGGTCTGAGTCTGGGTTGGGATTTGGATCTGAGTCTGGGTCTGGGTCTGGATTTGGATCTGAGTTTGGGTCTGGTTTTGGATCTGAGTCTGGGTCTGGGTTGGGATTTGGATCTGAGTTGGGGTCTGGGTCTGGGTTGGGATTGGGATCTGAGTTGGGGTCTGGGTCTGGGTCTGGATTTGGATTTGAGTTTGGGTCTGAGTCTGGATTGGGATCTGAATCTGAGTCTGGGTCTGGGTCTGGATTTGGATCTGAGTCTGGGTCTGGATTTGGATCTGAGTCTGGGTCTGGATTTGGATCTGAGTCTGGATCTGCATCTGCCCTTCCCATGGGACTGACCCTGCTGTGGGCAGGGAAGGAGAAGGAAGAGGAATCCTCTTGGCGTAGGGATTCATTTCCTACCCCTGCAGAGACCTGAACTCACCTACATCCCAAACTTAATGCTCCAAACTGGAATTTTTTTTGGGGGGATCGCTGTAGGTCTTCCTGGAGTCCTTGAAACCCTGCAAATGGGTTTTTAGCTGTTCCTATTTTCAACCATTGGAACTCTTCAGATGTTGATGAGAATGGAGCTCGTTCTGACCCATTTACTCCCTTTTTTCCACTGCCTACACTCCTTAAAACTGCCTGATTTCCCCCAAATTGCCATCAGTTACTTACTTGGAGCCACCTGGGCTAGTGGAAGGTGTCCCTGCCCATGCAGGGGGTGCAACTGGGTGATCTTTAAGGTCCCTCCCAACCCAAACCATTCTGGGATTCTATAATAGAAAAAGATGGGAACAGCCTTTGGGAGAACAACTTAATGAGCTCTGCAGTTTTAACTGTAAATGTTCATTTTCACTCTGATTTTTACTTTCTTTATTCCTCCTTCTTCTTCCTGCAAGAAAGAATCCCTTGAAGAGCAGTGGAAGGAGTGACAGATCTCCAGCAATGGCAGCGCTGGGAGTGAACAGCCTTCCTCAAATTCCAGGGCTGGAGAAGGGACTGAAGGAAAAACACTCTGCAAAGGTTACCAGGCCAAAGCCCTGGGGCAACTGAAAGCTAAATTAAAAGGGGAAAAAAAAATGAATATCCCATATTAAACCCAAACCCCAAACCCTAATGAAAACACTAAAAGCAATGATTAATATGACAACTGGGCAGCTTTCCCTGAAGACATGAATTCCCATCAGGGTAATCAAATTTGTCTTAAAAATGATAAATAGTGCTACCACTAACCTAAAAATGTACCTTGATCCCACCGGGCTCAATCTCTTCAAACACTGGCTGCTTCATTTGCAAAAAAAAAAAAACCAAACCCATTTAAATAAACAAATAATATAAAACAAAACCCACAGTCCCAACACGGATTTTTTCAAAGTTCCCTCAGTCTTTCTTGGCCGTTCGGTTCCCTCCCTGGTGTCCAGGTGTAAACAATTCCCAAAAAGAGCCGTCTGTATCCCTGAATTCCAGCAAAGGTAGCGCTTTGTCTTTCTTTCCCAAAAAGGGCGTCTTTATGTGGACTTTCTCCACCAACCCGGGCATGTTTAGGCCTTTTGATTATTTTTCCCCCTCGGATTTTTTGAAGCCTTCCCTTCTCCTTCCCTCGGTGGCTCTGGATTCCTGAACCATCTTCTCCTTCCTCTTGCGCAAGACTCTCCTCGGCTTTTCCAGCGCCCGCTCCCGCAAATCCCACGTTCCTCTGGCAGAGCCTTGGCCTTCATTCCTGCGCTCCTTGTCAACCTTGGGGATGGGCCGAGGCTGTCGGGGCTCTCCAGGCTGGGAGGAAAAGGGATATTTAGGATCATGGGTTGAACACCACGTGTGTCCTTGAGGAGGGACCCCTGCTCTGCGCCCCGGGCCTCGGGCCTTGTCCTTCCTTTGGGATCTTCTTTGGATAGGGAGTGATGGGCAAGAGGTAATGGCCTAAGGGACAGGACAAGGAGGAATGGCTTCAGACTGAAAGAGAGGAGGTTTAGATGGGATATTGGGAAGGAATTCCTGGCTGGGAGGGTGGGGAGGCCCTGACCCAGGTTGCCCAGAGAAGCTCTGGCTGCCCCTGGATCCCTGGAAGTGTCCAAGGCCAGGTTGGAGCAAGCTGAGCTGGTGGAAGGTGTCCCTGCCCAGTGTCCCTGCATGATCCTTAAGGTCCCTTCCAACCCAAATCATTCTGGAATTCTCTGATTCCCTGATTCCCTGCAGCTCCCTCCTTGTGGCACTCGTGGCTCTGGGAGGAGCGAGTTCTCCTGGATGGAATGACACACTTCACTCGTAGGAGAGCAGCAGCAAATAATTATTGATAGAAACCAGGCACTTACCAAAGTTTGATGGTAAATGAGACAGTGGCTTCAACAGATTTGAGGGCAAAATGCACTTGATTATCTCCTGATTAGCGAAAGGGGTCGGACGACGTTTTCAGGGAGACCCTTCCAGGGAATCCTGAGGGGCAGGAAGGACCCCCTTGTGTTCTAAACTCCTTCTCAGAGGGGGGTTTAGGTGCAGCTGGATCCAGATTAACCCCAGACTTGTTCAGTGGTTTATGTCTAAAGATTATATGTGAACAATCAATCCTTTGTTTCAGCATCCCCATCCCTGGAAGTGTCCCAGGACAGGCTGGAGCGACCTGGGCTAGTGGAAGGTGTCCCTGTCCATGGCAGGGGGTGGCACTGGATGGGCTTTAAGGTCTCTTCCAACCAGGCCATTCTCTGATTCCACCCCCTGCAGGGACATCTTCCCCCAGCCCAGGCTGCTCCAAGCCCTGTCCAACCTGGCCTTGGACACTTCCAGGGCTGGGATCTGTGGAATTCCCTTGGCCACCCGTTCTACTTCTTGACTGATAAAAAGGAAATTGTGGGGGGAAATTCAAAGGTGTTCTTTTTGTCTTCCCCCTCCCTGAATCCCAGCTTTGCTGAAACAAATCCTCTAAGCTTGGTAGACACCTGGGAAGAGCAGGTTGTGGCTCTCCATGAATCCTGCTGCGTTTTCCAGTGGGTTTATCTGTTGTCTCCGTGGTGCCTCCTTAACCTTCAAACTAAACCCACACGGGCCTCCAGTGAACACCCCAAAATCCCAGTAGATTATCTCATAGTTAACAAGGTCATGTGCATTTAGAGATGTGTGTTTAGAGATCTACAACTTATGGGGAGAGAGAATTTCCTTTTCAAATCTGCTGCTCTAAAAAGCCTCCAAGCACTTACTCCTTTCTCAGGGCTGACAGAGACAGAGCCTAAAGCAAAAACAAGGTGATAAACAAGAGCTCCACGTTCGACCCAATTATTTTAATCACTTGGAAAAGAAGAGGAGGAAGGACAGAAAGCAGTGGAGTGGCACTGAGTGTTGCCAGGCAGGCAGCTGGCACTTCATTGCCCTCGGGGCTTTGCTTTGCCATCACACTCAGGGCTTATTAGACAACAGATCCTCACTCCAAAATCTTATTTACTCTCAGCTCTGCAGTGAGAGGCTCAATCATTTCAGTCAGAGCTCGTTTGGGAAGCATTTATGGCCCTGGGTGGTGTTATTGCTGCCCACAGACATCATTAGTGCTGCCTGCACATCCCTGCTGCCTGGAGCCCAGCCAGGCCCTTGGAAATGCTATCGATCCTAGAAAAATGCACAACTGGTTTTTGTGTTCCCTGCCACGTCAGGCACTGCCCCAGCCCCTTGGAGGACGTGCCTTACACAGCCCTCAGCAAGGGAGAAGTGGAAAAGATGCTGGAACTCAAGTTGGGGGACCTGGAAAACAGGTCAGAGGGACCCACGTTGTGCAGGGGAGAAAAGGCCATTTCTGGCTGTCTCTGGTGCAGAGAGGAGCTGAGCTGCAAGGGACACACAGGGACCATCAAGTCCAACTCCTGGCCCTGCTCAGGACCATCCCCCATCTTACAAACATCAGGATCGGGCCCTTTTCCCAAGTCAGGGAGTTTTTTCCTTCTCTGGCACTCCCAAGACACCTCAAGGGTTAATCCAGCAGGACTGGGCTGGGAAGGAGGGATCGATTTTCCTGCCCCTGAAGCTGTGGCAGGACATGACTGTGTTTGTAACCTGAGCCAGAAAACAGCCTGTGGATGCTCCTGAAGAGCCCCACCATGATCCCAGGGCTGTGCTCAGCCCGGAACAGGATCCTCTGCCAAGCACAAAGAGCTCACCTGTCCTTCTTATTCCTTCTCAAGCAACACCTCCAGCACTTTTTAACCTCTTCCAGGAGCCATGGACTTGTATCAAGAACTCACAGCCTGAGGATGGTCTTAAAAACACAGAGCTGGCTCTGCCAGAGCTCCTGCCTGGACCTTTGGAGAGCAGAGGCTGTGAATCCCTGTGCTGGCAGAGGGTTGTTTGCTGCAGCCTTGTCCCTGCCACTGATGGGAACTCCAGGCCAATCAAACCCCCCAACAGGAGTTCAGCTTCCTGCTGATTTGGGTTTGTTTTGGGCCAGGCTGCTCTGGTGGCAGGTGGTGCCTGAGATGCCACAGGCACTCCTGGGTGGGAGGTTTCAGCTTTTATTTCCATCCGTTGCCCATGGCAGTGGTTTTAGAGAATTCCTGCTTTTCCCAGGGGAGCTGGACCAGGTCGGGACAACGAGGGAGGGCTGGTTGGGTGTTTTGGAGTGAGGGGTTGTTGGGTTCCTTGGAGAACTCAGTGAGGGGTTGTTTGGTTCCTTGGAGAACTCAGTGAGGGGTTGTTGGGTTCCTTGGAGAACTCACCTTGCACAAATCCCAGCTCTACCCAGGGTGAGTGACTGTCCAAGGCCTCCCCCATCCCTCCCTTCCAGCATCCTCCCTCTCCTATGAACACCTGCAAGAGGGAATCAGATCTAAGGAGAGCACATCCAACCCGGGGGATGTTCATTCAGCACCTAAAGGGGCTCCAGGAAAGCTGGAGAGAGACTGGGAACAAGGGATGGAGGGACAGGACACAGGGAATGGCTTCCCAGTGCCAGAGGGCAGTTAGATGGGATATTGGGAAGGAATTCCTGGCTGGGAGAGTGGGGAGGGACTGGAATGGATTTGCCAGAGAAGCTGTGGCTGCCCCTGGATCCCTGGAAGTGTCCAAGGCCAGGTTGGAGCAACTTGGGCCAGTGGAAGGTGTCCCTGCCTGTGGCAGAGGATTGAAATGAAATGATCCTTAAGGTCCCTCCCAACCCAAACCATTCTATATTCCAGGATTTTATGATCCCAGCCTCACATTGCTCCTGCTGGAGCAGGAATCTCATTCCATCTCAGCAATGTGCCTTTACAGCATCTCCCCCGTGGCCTTTTCCTGCTGTCGTTTTTATTTCCCTTTTTAAAGCAAATAACTCCACCAACAGCAAACCCCAACCTGCCTGTTTGGTGAGGACCTGAAGTCCACGTTTAAAATTCCCATTTCCTTCTCTCCCTCGCAATTTCCTTTCTCCTCAACCTGACCACTTGCTCCTTGATTTCTTGCAGGAACCCAATATCTTCCAGGGCTCCCTCTCTGCTCTCGAAAGCAGCTGAAATTGGGCAGCAGGGACAAAAATACACATTGAAAAAAAGGTTCTTTTCCTTCAAACCCAGCCAAGAACTCCGAGGTGCCCCATTCCAGCCCGGATTGTTCCATCCGGCCCCATAACTCCAACCTTTGGAGAGGGAGGCTAAATTTAGACGTGTTACTGTTTCTATTTTAATATCCTGGAGTCGGCTCAGAGTCCAGCGCTGGATTTTGTATTTCCTTTTGCCCAATTTCTCCCCCTCAGGAATCCTCCTTCTGTGGAGTCTCAGGTTATCAGCCCCCTGCCAATCCCTCCCCATCGGATAGGGCTGGGATCGGGATCAAGGACCAGTTTGATGGGGTTGGGATTGGGATCAAGGCCCAGTTTGATGGGGTTGGGATCGGGATCAAGGCCCGGTTTGATGGGTTTGGGATCGGGATCAAGGCCTGGTTTGATGGGGCTGGGATCGGGATCAAGGCCCGGTTTGATGGGTTTGGGATTGGGATCAAGGCCCGGTTTGATGGGGCTGGGATCGGGATCAAGGCCCGGTTTGGTGGGGTTGGGATCGGGATCAAGGCCCAGTTGGATGGGTTGGGATCAGGATCAAGGCCCAGTTTGAGGGGATTGGGATCAAGGCCCGGTTTGATGGGGTTGGGATCGGGATCAAGGCCTGGTTTAATGGGGTTGGGATCAGGATCAAGGCCCGGTTTGATGGGGTTGGGATCGGGATCAAGGCCCGGTTTGATGGGGTTGGGATCGGGATCAAGGCCTGGTTTGAGGGGATTGGGATCGGGATCAAGGCCCGGTTGGATGGGGTTGGGATCGGGATCAAGGCCTGGTTGGATGGGGCGGGGATCGGGATCAAGGCCCGGTTGGATGGGGTTGGGATCAGGATCAAGGCCCGATTTGATGGGGTTGGGATTGGGATCAAGGCCTGGTTGGATGGGTTTGGGATCGGGATCAAGGCCCGGTTTGATGGGTTGGGATCGGGATCAAGGCCCGATTTGATGGGTTGGGATCGGGATCAAGGCCCGGTTTGATGGGTTGGGATCGGGATCACGGCCCGGTTGGATGGGGTTTGATCCAGTTCCATTGTGGGGATGGAATCCCAAGGTGAAGCTGGTGCCTGAAGCTCCTCAGGGGATGACTTGATGGTGTCAAGGTCCAGGTTTGTGGGGTCACATCCTCCAACTTCAGCTGCCCGGGTGGGATGGGGGGAAGGTGGGTCATGTCCTGCCTGTGCTCGTGGCTCCTGGAGCAGGGAATGGAGCTGGGAATGGGGCTGTGGGGGGCTGAGGAGCAGGGAAATGAGCAGAGAGGTTGGAAAATATGGCAAAGCTCTGGAAAAGCCCAAGAGCCCTGGAGCAGGAGGCTGGGGCTGGAATGGGGCAAAACAACTCCAACAATGCCCCCGTTTTGCAAAGCCCCCGGTGGGGAACAGAGAGGATGTGGATTTTTTGGGGGGGATTGGGTTTTGCCAGCTTTAATATAATTGGCAGAATCTAATGGCTTTGGTATAGAGCATTATCCTGTGCCATTCCATCCTGGTGTTTCAAGCTCCTATACTAAATAATAATAATAATAATATTAAATCATTCTGATTAAGATCTTTTCGCCTTGATCATTTATCATAATCCATCATTCATTTTTATATAACTACACCTGGTTTGCCATCCTTGGTCCTGCAGGACAAAGCTGTACCAGGGTGCAATCCCATTCCACATCTCTTCCCATTCCATATCTCAGCTCATTTCCGTTGGTGATTTTATGGAGTCCATTTAAAAACTGACTGGGGGTTAAAACACTCTTTTGTAAGAAATTCTGTTCCTTGGTTTTCCCCTTTTTTTTTGGCAGACAAAAAATATCCAGAGGAAAGTCAAACAAAAAGAGAAACAGAGGAAACGAGAAGAGGGACAGAAAAAAAAATCCCTGTTCTGCCATTCCTTCACCTCATAAAGTCTTGAATTACTGCAGGAAATATAAAGAGAGCAGAAATGAAGGGAAGGAGCAGCAAAAGCCCGGTGGGAAAAGGCAGTTTTTGGTGGACTGGCCCAGGTTTTAAATGGATCATGTTGTTGCCAAAGAATTTTCTATGCAGGGGGTGGATCATCCACCGGGAGCATTTTAGAATCCCAAAATTGGGTTGGAAGGGATCTTAAAACTCATCCAGTCCCACCCCCTGCCATGGGCAGGGGCACCTTCCACTAGTCCAGGTTGCTCCAACCTGGCCTTGGACACTCCCAGGGATCCAGGGGCAGCCACAGCTTCTCTGGGAAACCCATTCCAGCCCCTCCCCACCCTCCCAGCCAGGAATTCCTTCCCAATATCCCACCTCAATTTATCCCCTTTCAGCTTGAAGCCATTCCCTGTGTCCTGTCCCTCCAGGTCCTCGTCCAAAGTCCTTCTCCAACCACCAACTGTTAATGCAGATTTTAATGGAGAATTTAATGGAATTTTAATGGAGAAATCCCAAATCCTCCTGTTCCAAACTTTGATAGAGCCCCATTTTTTCTATTCTTTAATTGAGTCCCAAAAAACTCCTAATCCAAGGATTCCTGTGCATTTTCCCAGTTCAGTGCCTTTTTTTTCCCCCATCTTTGGGGTGTTTGAAGGACATTTTCATCAGCTTTGGAGGCCAAACAATAATATTTTCATTATTGCAAGCGGGTCATGTTTTCATTTCCTTCTTGGAGAGTCTGACAGGGAAACTTCCAGGAAATATAAACAAAGGAATCCTTTAAAGGCACTAAAGCTGAGGAGACACCTTGTCGTGGTGCTGCCTGATCCCTTTGGGACCATGGCTCAGGAATGAAGATTATTCACTGTATTAAACGACTAAATTATATTAAATTATTCACTCTATAACGAAGATTATTCACTATATTGAATTTATCCTCCTTCTTTTCTCTCCTTCCCACCCCCTTTTCCTCTTCCTCCAGGGCTCTTTCCCAGGCTTTCTATTGTCCAAACAACTTCCATGGATGTCAGATGTGCATCAGGGGGTTTGGGGGCTCATCACCACGAGGCACTTTCCAGTGGCATCATAAATAATCCGTAAAATCGTTATTATTATATTTTTATTGCATTATAGACATTCACTGTGTGTTATCCTATTTCATAATTTACATCACATTTTGTCATAATTTTATTATACCATTGTATGTCTTATAAATGTTATATTTTACATAATTTTTATGGGGTTATAAAGAGTATTTATAAAGAGTATTTATAAAGAGCAATTATAAAGAGGATTTATAAAGTCCTGCATTTAAAGCTCTGCCTGAGGGGGGAGCAGCCCCAGAGCCAAGAGGCAGCACAGCCTTTGCTCTTTATAACTGGAATTTTTTGCAAAGAGAGCAGAAAACTTGCCCTGCTCCTGGTCCAAATAATTCTCCTTCTCCCTGGGCAGGCAAAAAAGAGCAGCTAATCAAGATTTTCTGTCCATTTCTTAGGGTAATAAGAGCATAAATAACCCCCAGGATGATGCAGAACATCAACCCTGGGAGTCCAAGCCCAGACTGGGAAATCCTTCATTTCAAGGACCTAATTCTCGTTTTTTTCCCGTTTTAAAAAGGACTCAGAGAACGTGAAAAATGACCCCCAGGTGCCACATTTCCAGGGATAACCTGCCCCATTTTATGGCATTATTTGCCATCACTGGGATAACAATGCACTAAAGAGCCACTTTGAACTTTGGAATTCATCCTCCACCTACAATTGTTATTATTTTTAGTATTTATTATTATTTAAATAATAATAATAATGGTGTTTATATAAATAATTTTATTTACATAAATCATATATGGTATTATGTAATATATGTAATATATATTATATCATGTAATATAATAGATAATATATATAACATAACATAATATTATATTATATAAAAATATTAAAAATATTAAAAAATATTAATAAATATAACACTAAAATATGTAAAGTATATAAATAATATATAACATAAAAATAGACAATATAAATTATAAACGATATAAATTATTTTAAAAGAAATATAACTATAACTATAAATATGACTATAACTATAAGCATGACTATAACTATAACTATAAGAATAAAAATAAAAATTAAAAAAGAATAAAAATAAAAATAAATAAAAATATAAAAATAAAAAATTTAAAAAATAAATAAAAAACAAAACAAAACAAAACAAAACCAAAACCAAAACCAAAACCAAAACCAAAACCATAAACATAAACAAAACAAAACAAAACCATAAACATAAACATAAACACAAACATAAACATAAACATAAACATAAACATAAACATAAATATAAATATAAATATAAATATAAATATAAATATAAATATAAATATAAATATAAATATAAATATAAATATAAATATAAATATAAATATAAATATAAATATAAATATAAATATAAATATAAATATAAATATAAGGTGTGGGATCCTAAAGTGATTTTGCCAGAAAAAGGATCAATTTTCCTGACGAAGGTCTTTTTCTGCCCCAAATTCTGGGTCATCCAGAACTGCTCAATTAATCCCAGGCCCAGAACAGCTCAGTTAATCCCAGGCCCAGAACAGCTCAATTAATCCCAGACCCAGAACAGTTTAGTTAATCCCAGGCCCAGAACAGTTTAGTTAATCCCAGGCCCAGAACAGTTTAGTTAATCCCAGACCTAGAACAGCTCAGTTAGTCCCAGATCCAGAACAGCTCAGTTAATCCCAGGCCCAGAACAGCTCAGTTAATCCCAGGCCCAGAACAGTTTAGTTAATCCCAGGCCCAGAACAGCTCAGTTAATCCCAGGCCCAGAACAGCTCAGTTAATCCCAGGCCCAGCCAGGTCGGGCTCTCGTTTAGTCCTTTCCCGTTTCTCCTGGTTTTTCAGGACTTGGGAGCAGTCCCCCTCATCCAACGGGTGCCATCCCACCCTGGGCACCCCTTCCAGCTCCTCCCCGGGGCTGTGGGGCCGCTGGACTGGTTTATCCCACCTTTCCTGCTTTGTCCCTTCTTTCCTGGTTTATCCCACCTTTCCTGGTTTATCCCTTCTTTCCTGGTTTATCCCACCTTTCCTGGTTTATCCCACCTTTCCTGGTTTATCCCACCTTTCCTGGTTTATCCCGCCTTTCCTGGTTTATCCCACCTTTCCTGGTTTATCCCACCTTTCCTCTCCCCTCTCCGGGATCTGCGAGGGAAAAGCCGGATCCAGGCCCGGCCGGCTCAGCCCCTCCGTGGCACGGCCCCGGCTCTGGCAACCGCTCTCCAACCCCCCGTGGCCACCATTCAGTGGCTTCCCAGCAAGGCCCAGCCTCCAGCTGGGATGTGGGAATTCGTCCGTGCCTGGGATGAGCCGGAGAGAGGGAGAGACAACTCTCTCCGTGTGCTGAGAGACCCCCGGGGAGGAACCGGCCCCGGAGCGGGATCTGTCTCCAGGAACTGCAGCCAGGCAACAGCAGCTCCTGAACCCCCTCCAGAGCCAACTGGGAATGATCAGGGACTGCCAAGAGGGGCTTCCTCGGCCTTGCAGCTGCTGGGCTGCAAAGGTGGCCTGGGTTGCCTGGGGAAGGTGGTTCTTTCCTCCTGGGAGAAGTTTGGAGAAGCTGCTACGTTTCGATGTCTAAAACTGCCCGGGATGAATCCTCCTCTTTCCAGCTCCAGCCTCCATTTCTGGATGCAGAGACTGATTTTCTCCCTAATGCCAGTTTTTTCCTTGTTAACAGTGGGATCTGTTACTGGGGGCAGGACTGGAGATACCACCCCAAATTCCCCTTTTTGATGGCAACACCTCAGAACTTTTCTCTCCTGCTTCACAAAACACTGTAAGATTTCCAATCTGATTTTTTTTCCTCTGGCTGGAGGTTTTCCACTCCAAATATCCCAGAGAGAAAGCTCAAAGCAGCTCAAAGCACCTCGAGCAAAGTCTTTCTTTGGCATTTACTGATTTCTTTGGCTTCAGACTCTGCAGGAAACCCTGGGGAACCCACGAGGATCATTCACACAATGAAGTGTCAATTCTTTTGGTAGCAACAACTCGTAGTAAATATTTGTAAACCAGACAAAGCCAAGAGCTGGAGCTGCTCTGTTGGTGCTGGTTAATGCTCTGCAGCACAGCTTGGACCTGGGAGCTCCTACAAGTCCCATTAAATGGATATGGAGGAAGACACAGGATGCACCAGGAATGTCCTCTCCTCTTCTAGGGAGAGGAAATCAATATTTTTTGGGAAAAATTGTACCAGTTCCAGCCATTCTGCATCACTCCCCAGCAGGGCCACAACTGTCTCTGGTGCTAAATTGCCACAGCAATGCCTGGTTTTCACAGAATCCCAGAATGGTTTGGGATGGAGGGACCTCAAGGATCGTCCAGTTCCACCCCCTGCCATGGGCAGGGACACCTTCCACTATTCCAGGTTGCTCCAACCTGCCCTTGGACTCTCCCAGGGATCCAGGGGCAGCCACAGCTTCTCTGGGAAACCCATTCCAGTCCCTCCCCACCCTCCCAGCCAGGAATTCCTTCCCAATATCCCATTTAAACCTACTCTGTGTCAGTCTGAAGGATCAGCCCATCCCAGGAACCTGGCACAGGAAACCTGGGTCACATCTGGATCATCCCATCCCAGGAACCTGGCACAGGAAACCTGGATCACATCGGGATCATCCCATCACTGACCGGCTGCAGCCACAGCTTGGCCACCTCAAACTTCCATGAGCTGAATCCCACTGCTCTGTGTCCCAGAAAAGTGAGGAGACAAGGCCTGAGGTCTCCATGGACAGGAGAGGGATGAGGTGACTCTTCCAGAAGCACAAAGCCGTTGGAATCACAGAATCCCAGAACGGTTTGGGTTTAAAGAGACCTTAAAGATGATTTAGTTCCCACTCCCTGCCATGGGCAGGGACACCTTCCACTATTCCAGGTTGCTCCAACCTGGCCTTGGACACTTCCAGGGATCCAGAGGCAGCCACAGCTTCTCTGGGAAGAAGTCGAGTCCATTCCAGGCCCTCCCCACCCTCACCAAGCCAAGAATTCCTTCCCAATATCCCACCTAAATTTATCCTCTTTCAGCTTGAAGCCATTCCCTGTGTCCTGTCCCTCCATGCCTTGTCCCCAGTCCCTCTCCAGTTCTCCTGGAGCCCCTTTAGGCCCTGCCAGGGGCTCTCAGCTCTCCCTGGAGCCTTCTCTTCTCCAGGGGAACCCCCCCAGCTCTCCCAGCCTGGCTCCAGAGCAGAGGGGCTCCAGCCCTGGCAGCATCTCCGGGGCCTCCTCTGGACTCTCTCCAGCAGCTCCACATCCTCCTGCTGTTGCTGAATTCCTCTGGGAAAGTTTCTAGAGCCCCTTCCAAATCCCTGCTTTTTTTTAAAGTTTGGACACACGTAGAGAAGCCTTTGGTGGCTGACAAAGCACATCTGGAGATCCTGGATCACTCCTCGTAGGAATTCAGCTGATTCCTGGCTTTTCCTGAGAGCCTGGTGCCCCAGAGCAGAGCAGTTGGAAGGGTGCAAAGGCACAATTACAGCCAGGCTGATTTATAATGGTTTGCTCTTTTTGTGGCTTGCAAATATTTGCAGGAGTGATGCTGCTTGTGAAAATGTTTGTCTGTGATGGAAGGACCAGATTAATCCCAGAAATCCGGGTGTCTGTTTGCATAATTTACAGGGAGATGCCTCCAGACTTCCCCACTCCTCAGTGGACTGTTAGTGGTGCACTCATTTGTGTGCTAATGAGTTTTAAAGTGGGGTTAAATTCTTCTTTAGATGTGTTAGAGAGGCTGTTCTCAGCCCGAGCAAACACACCTCCCTATTTCACCCCCACTTTCGGGTCTTTATCTCGCTCCTATCACTTGTTCTCGTTTTTTGTCAAGTTGAAAGGGAACAAACCCCTCTTTGTTGCATTTTTGAAGGTGGCCAAGTGGTTTTGGGGTGTGCTCTGCCCACCACAAACTTGCACAAGGTCTCCCTGTTGTAACTGCAGAGCACCAGGAGCCTGGAAATGTTCCCCTGCAAACAAACTCTCCTGGGGGAACTGGGACATGAAAAGCTGCAACTTGGATTTCATTTCCCCTTTCCAACCTTGGGCCATTGCAGCCTTTATTGATAAGAACATTGTTGTTCCCATTACCCCCTAAAATGACTTTATCTGAACTCTTGCTCTCTCTTCCCTCCAGTCCCACTAAATAGAAACTCAGGAATTGGTGTTCCCGTGCCAATCAGCACGGATGGAACGGATGGAATGGCTCCCATCCCTCCCCCTCTTTCCCTGCCATCACAATTCCATTCTCCCACTACAACCAGGACCACCCTGAGGAGCACCTGAAAAGAATTCTGGGTGTTAGATGCAATTCAGGAGGTGCTGCACAGGTGGCAATTCCAAGCCAAGTTCCTTCTCCTCTGGCAGCCTCTGGGAATTCTGATGGAGTCTGTAGGGCAACTGGTGGGAATCTGCCTCATCTTCACTGGGTTCATCTTCTCTTCCTGTGTGAAACATTCCAGCCCTTGGAGCTTATCCCCCTTTTCAGCCTGCACAGCTCAGGACACTTTGGATTTGTTGTTCACTGTGGGTTGAGTTGTGTTGTATCCTGTAAATGCTCTTACAGCCCAACCTCTGAGTGGAGACACTCAAAGTCCTCCTATCTCACGACTGGGACACTTTGATGACACTCATTCAGGATCAGTGGGAATAAAAAAAGGCCTTTGTAGGCATATAAAAATAACACTCTACTAAATGTCACTGATTGCTCTTAAAAGAGCCCCCCAAACATCTGTTGTGTCACCACCTGGAGGCACCAGCAGCACTTCGGGGAGGTTGGGGGTGTGAAGAAGATGCTCAAACAATGAAGAAGATGCTCAAACCATCTGTGTCCCACGAGAGTTGCCCCAGAAACACCAATGAATAATGTTTTTATCCCTTGGCCTCCCCCCGGGGCTACTGAGAGAGGCCAAAGCTCTGTCTGAGACTCTATTCCCCCATAGTTCATTAATTAATTGATTAAAAAACCAATCCAAAATTAGGCAGGGAGGATCCAGGCTCAAATACTGAATTCTGGAGTCAAGGCATTTGCTCTCTGTGGGGTTTCCTTGGAGAAACGAGCCCTGCAGTGGATTTGGGATCAGCCTGGGACAAGTGGGATTTCTGAGCACCAGCATTCCCAAATCCTTCTCCTCAGGGCTCTCCATCAGTTCACCCCCAGCATGGATTGATCCTGGGCATTATCCTGAGCCAAGAGCAGCACCTTGACCTTGGCCTCGTGAAACCTTGGGAGATTCCCGTGGTTTCTCCTCGAGCTCATCCAGGTCCCTGTGGATGGAATCCTGTCCTTCAGGTGTGTCCCTGTCCCACTCACCCTGGAGTCACCTTGCAAAGACACTGAGACTGCCCTGGGATCCTTCATTTGATGTCAGTGATGGGGAGATTAATATTAATTAATCTGTTTAATTCTAAATTTACCTGCTGTTTCATATTAAATTTACCTGCTGTTTAATATTAAATTTACCTGCTGTTTAACATTAAACGACTATCAATGATATTAAATAACCCTGGTCCCAAGGGTGGCCCAGGACTGAGACGTGAAGGAATGCAGTGACATCCCCACTCCACTTTGATGCCACCTTATTGTTGTTTATGTCACTCTCATTTTCCAGAGCAGTTATTTGAGGAGAAAACACTCAAAAAGGACACTAAAAATGACAAGTTGATCAGATGTAAAAACGCTGCTGGAATGGGAGTGATGAGAGTTTGTCCTCCCTTGACCAAGGAGACCAACTCTGGTGGCCTGAAGGATGATTCTCTTTTAACAGGAGGATAATTTGCTTTCATCCAAGCTCTTGAGCTCCTCACTGATGGACTAATTAGGGATGAGAGTGGGATTTCATGTCAGGATTTGCTGGATCATCTCGGAGCAGTCACTTCCTCACCCGAAAACCACACCCTGGTGGTGATCATGGCTTTGTGTCAACGAGTGGGGAGGAAAAAAATACACAAAATGAAAGAAAACCAACAGAAATAATAAATCAGGGACGTCATTCCTGGCAGGGAATTAAAGGTCTGACTGTGGTTATTCCTGACTTAATTCCTTGTCCCACAGAGAGGGCTAAAACCGGAGTTTATTCCTCTTACTTTTGTGCTGATGTCATAAAAATCCTTAATTTTGTGGTGAAGGAGCACAGGGTCAATGTGTGGCACATCCACGTTCTTCAGGGGGGAAATGAAGGAGTTTATCAGGTTAAAATCCCTTCAGAGCATTAAATTATCCCGAATCCGTGACGTGCCAGGAGCACCAGGAACGGGCTGGGGGAGCAGCTCCATCCCCCCTCCCATCAGATGTTTGTTGGAGATGCTTCTTCCGGAGCAGCATTCCCACATTCCCAGCTCAGGTGCTGGATCAGTGTCCTGACTCTGGGAGATGAAGGACTATTCTGGTCTGGCAGAAGCTGAAAGGATTTGGGCTGTGTTTCCAGGGGAAGTGGCCTTGGATCGGTCTCCAGGTTCTTCTGGAGTGGTTGGACACAGGAGGCTGCAAAGATGAGCTCAGATTTTGCCATGTCTAAACTTGGAATAAACAATCCACTGGGATTGTTTATCAGCCAATCTGCTGCTTTTCCTTTGGTTTTTGCCTGTGTTTTCCTCTCCTGTCAATCCCTGATCAATGAGTCTGTCCCGGAGACGTTGCCCTGCCTGTGGCACTCCAGGGCCAGTCCTTGGCCAAGCTCTTCCCTGCTCCCACACCAACATCCATGGAAAATGGTGCTGCTCCAAGAAGGAGAAGGACAAACAGTGTGTCCTTCTGAAAGCCCAACTTTGGGAGACAGTGCTGGGGTTTTAAAAGCTCCTTGTGCTTTTTAAACAGGTCTTGTTTCCTCCTTCTTTTTCTTTTCTTTATTTTTCTTTTCTGTATTTTCCTTTTTCTTTTCCTTTTTCCTTCTTTTCCTTTTTCTTTCTTTTTCTTTTTCTTCTTCTTCTTCTTCTTCTTCTTCTTCTTCTTCTTCTTCTTCTTCTTCTTCTTCTTCTTCTTCTTCTTCTTCTTCTTCTTCTTCTTCTTTTTCTTTTCCTTTTCCTTTTCCTTTTCCTTTTTCTTTTTCTTTTTCTTTTTCTTTTTCTTTTTCTTTTTCTTTTCCTTTTCCTTTTCCTTTTCCTTTTCTTTTTCTTTTTCTTTTTCTTTTTCTTTTTCTTTTTCTTTTTCTTTTTCTTTTTCTTTTTCTTTTTCTTTTTCTTTTTCTTTTTCTTTTTCTTTTTCTTTTTCTTTTTCTTTTTCTTTTTCTTTTTCTTTTCCTTTTCCTTTTCCTTTTCCTTTTCCTTTTCCTTCTCCTCTTCCTTTTCCTTTTCCTCCTTCACCAAAATGCTTTGCCAGACATGGAGAAACTGTTGGAACATGGAAAAACTCAGTTCTGGACCTTTTAGCCAACAGTGCCTGTGAAGCTGAAGCTTGTTTGGTTGGTTCTTCCTGGTTGGATTGGGATAAATGCAAATGAGCAGGTGGAAAACCCTACTGGAAGGTCCATCCCAACCCCTGTGTCACCAGGACGTGGCTGTGGGACCAGTTCATCCCTGTCCCTCTTTTTAAGGCACAGAATTTGGAGTGGGCTTAGTTTTCCACCATCTGTGTGAGTGACTTTGCCAAAACCCTTTGCCAAACCCGGAGAGACTGGTGGGACGTGGAAAAACGCACTTCTGGACCTTTTGGATTTGATCTCGGAGCCTCTTTGCATCCAAATCCCAAAAAAAGGAGTGGAATTTGAGTCTGATAATAGGCCCAGGCTGGGAGGGAGGAGCAGAGCCCTCCAAGCGCAGCAGATCTGGATTTCTGGAGGCACAGCTGGATGTGATGCAGCCCGATTCCAACGGCAAAAAAATGTGGAGGCAAGATGTGCTCCCTGCTCGGAGCTCTCCGAGAAGGGCTGAGCGTGTGTGAGTGATAACTGGGGCTGGGATGGCCCCCTGCAGGACAGGAATGGGATTTGGGATTGCTCTGCTTCCCCTGCCTGGATTTAAAATCCTCCTCCTCCCCAGTGCCAGACGGCAGGAATGTCTCCACCACAAAGCTGGAGCAGGGGGGTGGTTTTCCCGAGTCCTGCAGGGCTTCTCCCTGCTCTGCTGGCCCTGTGGATCACAGAAAACGGGAGGGATCCATCCTGGCTTAGGCTGGGTGTTGACAAGGAAGAAGTTTGGGAAGTTTCCAGCCACCCTGGAAACCCTTCATGGGAAGTTCATCAATATATGTAATGAAGCCAAGGGTGTGATTGGTTTCATCCCAATCCCTGTGGGTCCCTTCCAGCTCAGGATATTCCTGAGCCTGTGATTCAAGTAGGAAATATGAAACACCCCCAACATCAACCCTGGGCTGGGGGCTCAGGAGGGACCTTCTGGCTTCCTACATGTCCCTGACAGAAGGGGGGAGTGGAAGGATGAGAGGGAATGGCCTCAGGTTGGGCCAGGGGAGGGGCAGGTGAGAAATGAGGATTTGTTTTCCCTTCAGGAGTGGTCAGGATTGGAATAAGTGTCCCGGGGTGGTGGTGGAGTCACCAAACCACGTCTGGAAGTGTTCAAGAGGCAGCTGGATGTGGCACCTTGGGACGTGGAGCAGGGGTGGTTGTGGTGGTGCTGGGTTGGACTGGATGGTGGTGAAGGTCTCTTCCAACCCCGATGATTCTGAGATTCTGGGATTTCCTGCCTGTTTCCATGGGAGTTGTGCAGTCACCATCCACCCTGGGGACATTTGGAGCTGAATCCATCCCGTGATGTGCTCAGGTTGTGGACTAGACTGTGCTGAACCTTCCACTAGCCCAGGTTGCTCCAACCTGGCCTTGGACACTTCCAGGGATGGGGCAACCTGTGCCAGGGCCTCCCCACCCTCTCAGCCAGGAATTCCTTCCCAATATCCCACCTAAACTTCCCCTTGTTCTGTTTAAATGACCTGGAGGGATTCATTTGCTGGGGAAGGAAAGATGAAATGCATCTCCTGGTTGGAGTATCTTTCAAAAATATGGTGTTGTCAGAGAAGGGAGATGCTGGGAAGGCTGGGACATCATTCCCAGAAAAAAACCAATCACCAGCCCAGCTCCAAAGACACGAGGACACTTCACCCGTTCCCGCTCCCCTGCTCCACCTGGGCGTTCACAAGGTGCAACCAACTCTCAGGGAAAAGGGTTGTGGATCATCAGAGTTTCCTCCTCCCTGCCCTGTCCCTCTGCCCCCATTCTCCCAGCTGGAATGGTTTAGAGCCAGGAAAAGCCGCGCTGCAGGATGGTTTTCCCAAAAGAGGAGTTTCCCAGCTTCTTGACGCAGCTGGGCCGTGGGGAGCAGATGTTGGGAGACAAGGGCTGTCGTGACAATTAATTCCGTGGGGGACACCACAACCTCTCTCTATTAAGAGCAGACCTGCTTGGAAGGCTTTGAAACGGGAATGAAACATTCCCTCTTTGGAAAGATGCTCCGTGGAATATTTCCACTTGTCAGAAAGACCCTCTCTTTCCACCCCCTGCCCTGATCTCTTTTTTAAGTTGCTTTTTGCTCAATTTTGTTGGTTTTTTTTTTTGGTTTCCATCTGCTCTGATGAGAAGATTTCCCTTGTGGTGAAAGAGAAGCAAAAACCAGTCGTGATAGAAATAAATACGTTCCATGGAATTTTTTTATCCCAGGGATTTTTTTACCCCAGGGATTTTTTTATCTCAGGGATTTTTTTACCCCGGGGATTTTTTTTATCTCCACCGAGGTGGAGAGAAACCCTCCCAGGCAGGAAAGCTCACCTGGCTTGTGCCTAATAAAAGAAATCCAAAAGGAACGAAATGAAATCTCGCCCTGTGCCGCATTTCTGGATCGTAGGGGCTGGAACATCACAACTAATAAAAATATCAACAGCAAATCCGGGCCTGCTTTGAATTAAAAAGGGCATTTGCATAAGCAATCACCACTGGTGGAATTCTTCAGCACCAAAGTCAACCACTCGCCCTGGAAGGCAAAGAAGTGCCTCTTTCCAGGCTGTGTGGTCTTGGGTAAACATCTCCCACTCCGTGGCTCAGCTGAGTGGTCTCACCCGCTCCACGTCTCCCTTCAGACCACCCCGTGGATCCAGAAAAGCTCTCCAGAGTCCCTGGTGATCATTAACACGTGGTCCTGCTCCCCATCCGTGCCATGAAAGCCTCGGTTCTCCGTGCAAACCTCTCTCCCCAAAATAACCGCGGCCGTTTCGCAACGTCACCGTATTTTTACTCCCCTTCTCCTCTGAGTCATCCGGGGTCAGGGCACCGGCTCCATTTGTCACCCAGCTTTAGCTTGGCCAGCAAACGTGTTTGCAAATAAAGAATCAGCAAGAAGGAATTCGTGGGCTGTGATGTCATCCCTCGGCTTTCCTGCGGGGCCGGAGCATCTTGTGAGTCGTGACAACAGGAATCCTCCTCTCTGCCCTTCATGTGGCTCCTCACTGGCGCTGCCTCCGAGTGCAGGATGAGGGGCTGGAGCGTGTCCAGGGAAGGGAAGGGAGCTGGGAAGGGGCTGAGGGAGCTGGGGGGGCTCAGTCTGGAAAAAAGGAGGCTCAGGGGGGACCTTCTGGCTCTGCAACCCCCTGACAGGAGGGGGGAGCCGGAGGGAGTTGGGCTCTGCTCCCAGGGAACAAGGGACAGGACGAAGGAAAACAGCCTCCAGCTGTGCCAGGGTTATTCGGGAAAATTTCTCCCTGGAAAGGGTGGTCAGGCCTTGGTAGGGGCTGCCCAGGGAGGTTTGGAGTGCCCAGCCCTGGAGGTGCCCAAGGAAGGCCAGGACTCAGTGCTCTGGGCTGGAGGACGAGGTGGGCATCGGGCACAGGGGGGATCCATGGGCTGGGAGGTTGGAGCACAAACCCAACTAAAATTGGGGAAAGTAAAATTAAATGCACATTGATCCACAGGAGGGGGATTATCTTCAATCCCCTTTAACCAGCCTGTGCTCTGTTAAAAGCATTTTTCATGCAATATTTTTGCCCTTCCCCTTCCCAGGCTGCCCAGGGTAGGAGTGGGGTATAAGGGTCCAGAAAACTACGATGATCCCAGACATGGAGGTGGAAACTGGAATACTTTATTGAACACAGGAGTGCAATTTAAGGGTCTTGGGGGCTGGACATGTTAATGAGGAGGATGAGTTATGTTAATTAGGGGATGGTTTTATGTTAACTAGAGGATTACACAGGTTTCTGCTACAGTTACACAATTGATTAATATTTCCCTTAACCAGGATTATATGGGGGGGAAGAAAACAAAGGGGTTTCAGCACGGTTTGATAACTTCTGCTGCAGGAGCCAGGTTAATCCACATGGCTGGTCTGGTGAGGAAGGTCCAGTCCTTCAGGTCATGGGATTTCTCTCAGCCTCTGTTGCCCAAGGTTTGCTGCATAGACCCACCAAGTTCCTTTCTGCTCACACCTGGGTTTCAGCTCCTCCACTGGGGTCCCCATCCCTGGAGGGATTCCAAAGCCCTGTGGATGTGGCACCTGGGGACACGGGGCAGTGGTGGCCTTGGCAGTGCTGGGGGATGGTTGGACTTGATGACCTGAAAGGTCTTTCCCCACCCTGGAGCACACCTGGAGCTGCCACAACTTCCCAGCCGCTGCCCTCCGAGTGCTCCCTTGCCCACTGCTCTGCCCTCCCAGGGGCTGCTCTGCCCTCGGGGTGGGATGGCTGGGATGAATCCCAGGCCAGGAGAGGTGGGAGTGTCACGGCAGGACAGAAAGGCAGCACCAGCCCCTTCGTGTGACCCGTTCCAGAAGGAGGAGATCACCCTGTGCTCTCCCGGGAAGCAGCTGAGGTTTTATTTCCCTCCCCCTCATCCCACACTTCCAGGGAGAGAATCTTCCCTCTGCCCTCTGCCAGCCTGTGGTGCTTGACAAGACTTTTCTCATGAGCTCCTGGGCTTTGTCACATCCTCTGGATGTGCTGGACCAAGGGCGGCTCAGTGCGCTCCAATCCAAGTGGGAAGAAGGGAGAATTCCTGAAATCTGCTTCATCCGAGCCAGGTCCTCCTTGCTGGTGGAGTGAGGGGACCATCACTGGCTGCAGCTACTCCTGTGGGGACACAGGACATCCCACTGTGCGTGTCCAAGGGAACATTTGGTCGGGAAGGTGACCCTTTCCCTGCGGGAAACGGGAACAGGGAGCCGAGTGAGGGATTTCGGCGTCTGCTGGACAGTGGAGCACGTGGGAGGTGAGCAGCCCACGCCAGGGCTGATAAATCCAACATTCCTGTCCCCACCCTTCCCTGTGAAACACGGAAAGATTAATGGCAACCAGACAACCAAGTTCTCCTCAGCTCTCCGGTTACGAGGTGCCTCTTTTTCCAGATGGCTCCGGCGGCTGCCAGGAAACGTTATTATTAAACTTGCTAAAAATGGAGGAATTCTTGCAAGGTGCAGCGTTTTCCTTGGGTTTAGGCTTTATTTCCAAGGTTCTTGGGGAAGGGAGACGTTTTCTGCTATGAAATGGGGACATGGAGTTCCCAAGGGTAGACACGGTGAGGCAGGAGGGTCAAGACTTCCTAGAGCAGAGGTTGGATTAACGAGCTGTGGATCCATTGGACCATCTGATGGGAAAGGTAGAACCTGCTGAGAAGAGCAAGGAGCAGGATGGGAAGAGGTGACAGCTGATTGTTTTCCTTGGGAAAGACACAAGGAATTCATTGTGTGCGAAGAAAATGGTGTTTCATAGAATTCCCAGAACGGTGTGGGTTGGAAGGGACTTAAAGATCATCTCATTCCACCCCCTGCCATGGGCAGGGACACCTTCCACTAGCCCAGGTTGCTCCAACCTGGCCTTGGACACTTCCAGGGATCCAGGGGCAGCCACAGCTTCTCTGAAAATTTGGTTCACTCAGAGTTTGGACACTGGTTGGAGTTGGAACATCCCTTTCAGGTGCACAGTGTTCCCTCACCAGAATAAAAACCAAGCAAAAAAACCCCAAAACAACAAAGACCCCCCAAGAATTAATGTTTGAACCCAGGGAGAGTGAGAAAAATCCCTGTTCCCATGAACTGAAGCAGATGATTTCCCCCAGAACTGAGCTGTTGTTTCCGTGTGACCCAGAACATCTCTTCTCGTACCCCTGTCATGTGATGTCAGTGGGTTCCAGGGTTTTTTGGGGGGTGTTTCCAGGCCAAGATCTCCCATCCCTGCCTTTCTTTGACCCTCTGTTCTCTACAAAGATGATTATTCACTTGTTGGGGGCTGCTCAGAAGATCACGAGGTCTCTTCCGCTTGGAGTCCTTGGACATCTGCGGCTGTGAAAACATTCCTGGCCCTGCAGCCCGTGCCTGGAAGGAATTCCCCCTGCCAAGAGCCTGGATTGCTTCCCAGTGGTGATCTAACCTTTCTGATGGCCTCCATCGAGTCCTGCAGTGGGGAAGACACCTCCCTGAAGGTCACCAGATGCCACAGATGTCAAAAAGAAGTGGAACTACCTCAGATTTCCCACCTGGGCCATCTGGAGGAACAGTTCTGTGACACCCGTGGGGTCAAACAGCAAATCCCGACGCGAGGCCGTGATCCAAAGGGGGGCAGGACTGGGGGCTGAAGGCAGGACACCTTTGGAACACGTGTGGAGACAGGCTGGGAAACGAGCCGGCTCCAGGGAGAGGGGGCAGAAAGGATCCACGACTTTTAGGGAACGTTTGCCACTCCAGAACAGGTGGGCTGTGAGCTCTGGATGGAAAACACCTTCTCCAGAAGGGCCTGGCCACAAAGCTTTGCAACTTGACCTCTTGTCCACATCCTCTCCATCAAATGGTGATGGGAGGAGGCCCTGGCACAGTTTTCCCAGAGAAGCTGTGGCTGCCCCAGCCCTGGGAGTGTCCAAGGCCAGGTTGGACAGGGCTTGGAGCAATAAAATATCTGTAATTAGGGGAGGATTGTCCTTTCCCCTCTTGTTTTCACCACATAAACCCTTGGGAGCAAGAACTGCTCCCTGAGGTATCTTTGACAGCGCATTCAGCTCTGGGGAAGGGGTTGGATTAAATGACTTCCATGGTTCCTTTGAAATTTAAATTATCCTGGTCTTGTTATGCACTGAGGCAACAGGAAATAATAATATGATCAAACCATGCTGCAAACTGATATTTTAAAATATATATTATATATATACTTTATATATTTTATCTATTTTATATTTTACATCTATAATTTATAGAATATATATTACATAATTTATGTGTGCAATACATATAACATATAATATATATTTTATATATACCATAATATATATTTTATATAAAAGAAAATATAGAATATATAAACTATATTTTATACTATATATATCTATTAAATATATATTTAATATATAAAATATGTAATATACTTCATATATATTCTATATACTATATAGATATATAAAATGTATTATATATATGTTATATACACAATATATAACATATATTATCTATATTATATGCATATATGTGTAAATGTATATATCATATATGTATATGTGTATTATATATGTATATAATATAATATATTAATATATAATATGTATTATATATAGTATGCATAATATATATGATATATTTTGTATATATTATTTTTAATATATATTACATGTATATTTTATTATATATTTTTTATATTTATTACACTTAATAGGCTTAAAAAATTAAGCTCTGAGGCTCATTTTAAGGGAGGCTTTAAGGACTCTCTTGGAATTCAGGACAGGGATGTGGGAGATTGAAGGACCTGCTGTGCACACCCAAAGACCTGGAGTCATGGATTCAAATGCTGATCATGGAAAATATTGATTTCTCCAGGAATTTTGGCAGGGAAAGGGATGTCATTCCATCACCTCTGCCTTGGTTTTTTGCAGGAGATGGGAGGAGCTGGATGGACAAGGGAAAACGTTGCTGAAACAGGAAAGATGCTCCTGGATTACGCTGAATATTCCCACATTTGTGGCCCCAAAACACCGACAGCTTTTAAGGGGTCACAAAGTTCTCCCCGGTCCTTTCTCCTGATTTTAAGGATCAAAACATGGGGCCTAAAATCCGAAGTTCCAAAGAAGTTCCTGCCTGCTCCTTTTGCTTGACTTTAGGCACCAAAACCGCGGGGCCCAAAATCCAAAGGCCTGCCGTGGAATCCGAGGGGTCGGATCGCAAAAGCGCCGGATCCATCCCGGGCCTGGAACACCCAAAAACATTCCCAAGGGCCAAGTCCTCCGAAACAGGAGACCCCAGGGCAGGAGGTTTGTCTTCCCTAAGCTGGACAGCTGAGCTGGGCCTGCTCTGACAGGCAGATTAGGCCTGTCCTAAGGTCTTTATTCCCATCATGGGATAGAATTCCCATGGAAACGATGGGATTGTCCCCTGAGTGATTCCAGAGGGAGCCTGGAACTGGTTTGCCGGTTCATTTGAAGGTGTCTAAATTCCAGAGGGAATTTCCCTGTAAATTCTCCTTTCAGCAGCTGCTCTCAGGCTTTATTGTCTTATTTGTAGGATCCTTTCTGTTCCCGAGGGTTCCAGTGATGGATTCCCGTTTGGAAAGATGGAACGACAAACCAGGAAGGTTTTCCAGCCAGCAAAAAACAAACCATTCAATCCTCAGTGCAGGGATTGCAAAAACAGTGGTCACAACAGCAAGGAGTAAAAAAAAAAGCACATTTTGGGCACTTTCTTCTCTAGAAATGGCCATCCACCCCATGGAACAAAAGGTGATGAGTCCCAAATGTTGGGCCAGAGGATCCCACAATCTGATTCTGGGAATTGGAGCTGCACACTTGCACAGGAGAGAAGTAGTGGCAATAAAAACCACAAGTCTTCGGGGTGGAAATAGAAAATTGGTTGGAAAAATGCAGCCTGGGAGGGTGGACAAGTAAAAATTCTGATGGTTTTGCAGCCACTTCGCCCAGAAACTGCCAGGAGGAAGAGAAGCTTCTGTTTTCAAGCTCATTAATTTGAGAGGCTTTGATAACTCTGCAACACGTCCATTTTTCTTCTAAGCTGATCCCCAGTGAAGTCGTTAAGACTTCCATTTTTAATCTCATTAATCCATCCCGAGGGATTGATTCCCCTCCCTTCTCCGAGTCGAACAAAACACTTGGTTTTATTTGAAACTAACATTTTTTTTTTTAAGCTTTGGCAAACAACCCAAAATAATAATAATAATAATAATAATAATAATAATAACAATAACAATAACAACAACAATAATAATAATAATAATAATAATAATAATAATAATAATAATAATAATAATGATGTTCCCTTTTTTCTTGGTGTTATTTCACGGCCACCTGACCCCTGGAATTTCCTCATTTTTAAGTGTTGGGTGGTATTTTGAAGGCAGGTGTTGGGATGAAATTAGAATTTCCACGAGACCAACCTGTGGCTCTGCCCAGCCCTGCCCCATAAACCAGGAAGGCTCCCAAACATGGAGTTTATCCCAAGATTTATGGAACAAATTCATTTCCCTTTGAGCTCCGGTGAAAGATTCGTGGGTCTGCCAAAGTGTTTATGAAATCCTGCTGGTCGAACTTCCCTTTCTTGGACAGAATTAATCCAAGAGGGAATTCAAGGAGCACAAGGGCAGAGCCAATGGGAAGCACGTGAGGATTTCGGGAATAACGAACTTCTTGTGAAGGAACATCATTGTTCTGCCACGTGGGGGTTGAAACCACCTCCTTTCCCTTCATCCTCCGGTCAAAGAATAAGAAAAAGTCTCTTTTTTGACCTGCTGGGATGGAAATAAACCTGGCTGGGGGTTGTTATCTTGAGGTCTCCTCTCTGAGTTCCCCCTCCCCAGTTGTCTCCTCCAGGTCCTTGGAGATGGGAGTTGCTTTTGAGTGGAATCTGGGTCCAAACTGGGCGATCCAGGGCCAGTTTCTGCAGCTCCACATGGAGCTGGTCGAGTCCTGGGCAGGACAAACAAATCTGGGAGCGAATCCAGGTTGGATTTGGGAGCGGGAATGCCAGGAGAACAGGCCCAGTTTCAAAGGGGCTGATTTGGATCACTCCTGCCAGCTGGGGGCAGTTTTTCTTTCTCAGTTTCCTTTTTTTTCCCCTCTTAATTTTGCTTTTATTCTGAATTTCAATCGAGCGACACCCTGAGCAGCAATGAGGGGCAGAACTCCCTCACCTCTGCTTCCCCTGGGGGAAGGGAGCAAACTGAGCATTTCAAGCTTTGTCTCCGGGCTGGAATACCCCTGGATTTCCAGAGGGAATGCTGCCAGCGGACAGAGAGCAACACCCCGGAGAAGGAAAACCCTCTGACCGAGCCCTGCAGGGATTTGTGTTCACACCAGAACAACTGAAGAGATGGGGTGTATTGGAATCATCTACTGGAACATCCTCACCCAGAGAATCCTGGGATTCCTGGCTGGGAGGGTGGGGAGGGACTGGAATGGATTTGCCAGAGAAGCTGTGGCTGCCCCTGGATCCCTGGAAGTGTCCAAGGCCAGGCTGGAACAACCTGGGCTAGTGGGAGGTGTCCCTGCCCATGGCAGGGGGTGGAATGAGATGATCTTTGAGGTTCCTTCCATTCCAAAGCATTCCATGATTCCACGTGTCACCTCCCTGTGTCACCAAGCTCTGGGGACAAGTTTTCCTCCCAGCAGAAGCTCTCTGGGTTATGTTTTCAAATCTCCTTCTCATCCCACAGCTCCCCAGTTTTATTTCCCATAAAATATCTGCCCTTCCTTTGTGTTCCACGTGCCCAAAGCCCTGCAGGGCCATCTCCTGCTGGCCCTGCTGGTGCTGTCTGTGTGCTCGGGGCTCCTTCCCTGTGCCCAGACCTTCCCTTGCCCTCCTGGAGGGCTTCCCAATAAAGTGATTATTGCTGGAGTCTCCAATAACCCCTTTCAGGACGGTGGTTCCTCTCTGGACTAATCAGTTCCACAAGTGCAATAAATTGGACAAGGGCTGCATAGAGGGAGCTGAAGGGCAGCCAAGGCTTCCCTAAAAAGCAGCCTCCAGCTCCAGTTTCTCCTCCAGGGAAACAGTGGTTGGGGCTCTCAGGGGAAATTTTAATTGCTCGTGTTTCACCTCCCTTCCCCGAGTCCCCCTTTCCTTCCTGTTCCAGCCTTCCCTCCTTTTCCCATCAGCAGTGTTTTTTCCAGAAGGATTTTCCTGGCTTCCCGAGTCCCTCGGTTCACGACCGGCTTTCTGCACCTCAGTTCACACTTTCTGGGAATTAAGGCCCAGCACAGCAAGATTTACAGGATTTCCTCTGCAGTCTGGATGGGGTTTTTTACTGCTGCAGTAGCTGGGAAAGCTGTTCCATAAGGCTGGGGGAAAACAACCCCCTCCCAACCCGTGTCAAAAAGGCCTTTCCCCGGTTTTAAATTGCTAAACCACTAAATTTAGGCTGGAGTGCCTGCTCAGTCTGGCTCCAAAACCTTTCAGCTCCATCAGAGAGGTGAAGACTATTTTAGGTCTGCCTATAATGCAGATGGATCTTGGAGGCTGAAGGAGTCAGGTAGAAGTTCACCAGCAAATATATGGATTTACCATTTTTACCGAGTAGTGGGTCCAAAATTTCCCCCCATCAAAGCCTAAACCAGGCAGAGCAACCCCAGATTTAACCTCCCTTTTATTCTGTATTTTTAATGTATAGACCAAGGGGGTGGTTCTGCCTCCCCAGCAGCTGGATGGAGATTTTTCTCACTCTTAGAGTTGCAGAGGGGGGGGAAATTCCAAGCACAGTTTTGGATCAGAAGCTGCAAATTGATTGAAATGTGTCTGAGGAGAGGGGCAGGATGGGGAGGAATTTGCCCCAAGGGTGTTGTTTCCTCATTGGAACATCTCTGTCCTTTCTCAGCATCTCTTTCTAGGAATGCCAAAATTCTCTCCAGGTTCCTCTCCTCCCTTTCCCAGTCTTGGAAATGTGTCACATTCACCTAAAACTTCCTGGTTTCAAAAGCAATGGGGGAGAAGAGACACCTGAATCCCTCCCCCAAAGCCACCACTTGCTTGGAGAGAAGGCTGTGAATAAACCCAGGCTGTTATTCTTGATGTTTAAAGACTCTTGAATCAGTTTTTCTTTCTCCTCTTGGTATTTAAATAACATTTGGGAATGGTGTTCTTAACGTGACAGGTGTTATTCTTGCAGGATTCTTGTTTTCAAACGTTTTAGCCTGTGACTGAGGATGAAAAATAAAAGTGACAGGAGACTCTGAGGGGAGAAAATGAAATATTGATGGAGTTACGCAGGCAGAGCTGCCAGAAATTGGGTTTTTTAGGAGAACTGCGAAGTTTATGCTGGGAATAATAATATCTGAGGTGGAAACAGCGGTGTTTGGAAGAGTGTAAGTCCTGGAGTTGCTCCCAAACACTTGTCAGCAGTTTGAGCACCTGAGAGGAGGTGGGAGGGGGTGGAAACGAAGCGTGACAGGACCCTGAGCACTCCTGGCTTTAGTCTTGACCTTCAGCCACGAGATCAGCTGGAATTAAACCCCATCCTGCAGCCCCTGGGGGAGCTCCTGCAGCAGGGGGGGGGAAAGGCAGGTCATGGAAATCACAGAGGCAGCGTGGAATGGTTTGGGTGGGGAGGGACCTCAGGGATCATCTCATTCCAACCCCCTGCCATGGGCAGGGACACCTTCCACTAACCCAGGGTGCTCCAACCTGGCCTTGGACACTTCCAGGGATCCAGGGGCAGCCACAGCTTCTCTGGCAAATCCATTCCAGTCCCTCCCCACCCTCCCAACCAGGATTCCTTCCCAATATCCCACCTAAATTTATCCTTTTACAGCTTAAAGCCATTCCCTGTGTGCTGTCCCTCCATCCCTTGTCCCCAGTCCCTCTCCAGCTCTCCTGGAGCCCCTTCAGGCCCTGCCAGGGGCTCTCAGCTCTCCCTGGATCCCTCTCTTCTCCAGGAGAACCCCCCCAGCTCTCCCAGCCTGGCTCCAGAGCAGAGGGGCTCCAGCCCTGGGAGCCTCATCTGAACTCTAACCAGAAATTTGGAAGAAAAATTCACCTTTTAACACATTTCTTCCCATTATGCAGCATTTTCTTCCCTGTGCTGCCCACTGGAGTTCCCACAGCCCGTTCTGAGGGGGGTGGTGTCACATGTGGGGCGACATCAATCCAAAATTCCCGCTGAACCCTTTTCCAGCCGGATGGAAGCCAGCAAAGTTCCTTCAGGAATCTGGGAGCTCTCAGGGAGCTCTGCAGGGACACGAGGTCCTGGCCAGGCCCCCTCTGGAATGGGGAACAGCTGCTCTGGGGGAAACCTTTCCCTGGCAGGGGAGTGAGGGAGCACGGAGGGAACGGCTCGAGCAGAGCCCGGCTCGAGGTCCCTGCCTTCCAAAAATCCTTCCCAATCCTTTTGCTGGGGAAACCACGGAACGTTTCCACTCATTCATGAAAGGAGCACATTTCTTTTGGGCTCGGGACCCTCCTTTGCCCCGTTCCAAGCGGTGACTTCACTCCTACAGGCAATTGCAGCCAGACAGCAGCTCCAAAAACTACACATCCATCATGGTTTGATACCAGTGGGTTGGTCCTTCTGGGCTGCTTCAAGTCTCCTCTTCTTTGGGATCTTTCCTGGCCCTCCACGGCTTTGCAGCTCTCTGGATTCCATGGATTGGAATGTCTTATATTCCATATATATTATATTACATATTATAATATATATAATATATAATATGATATATTATATATACTATCAATCATATTTATAGTATATATAATGATAATGAATATGTTATGTATTAATTATGTATAATTAAAATGTTATGATTATATTATAATATATAATATATAATATATAATATATAAATATAATATATAATATATAATATATAATATATAATGTATAATGTATAATATATAATATATAATATATAATATATAATATATAATATATAATATATAATATATAATATATAATATATAATATATAATATATTATACATATTGGATTCCATGTATTGGAATGTATTATATTCCATATATATTATATTACATATTATAATATATATAATATGATATATTATATATACTATAAATAATATATGATTTATAGTATATATAATGATAATTAATATGTTATATATATTAATTATGTATAATTAATATGTTATAATTATGTTATAATATATAATATATTATATATATCGGATTCCATGTGTTGCAATGTATTATATTCCATATATATTATATTATGAAATATATAATATATAATATATAATATATAATATATAACATATATTGGATTCCATGTGTTGCAATGTATTATATTCTATAAATATTGTATTATGGAATATAATATAGAATATATAATATATATTTTTTTCCATGTATTGGAATGTATTATATTCCACATATACTAAATTATGGAATATAATATATAACATATATTGTACGTCGTGTTGCAATGTATTATATTCCATCTATATTAAATTATGGAATATAATATATAATATATATTGGATTCCATGTGTTGCAATGTATTATATACCATATATGTTATATTATGGAATATAATACATAATATATAATATATATTGGATTCCATGTGTTGCAATGTATTATATACCATATATTTTATATTATGGAATATAATACATAATATATAATATATATTGGATTCCATGAGTTGGAATGTGTTATATTCCATATATCCTGTCTAGTTTTGCATTTTAAGGGTTCTCTTTTGCCCCAAAGTGAAAATGGACTAAAATTACCCCAATCCCAAAAAATAAATTTACCCCATTAATATTTTCTGACCTGTTAGGGATTGATAGAGGGAATTTGAGAAACCAAAGCCAAGGGACCAACAGGAGGACAAACTACCCCAATAAAGACCTTTTTCAGCCCTGAGTGCCATTCCCAGGACAGGGATTCTCCATGCTGCAGGCTCCATAATTCCATGGGAAAACTCCAGAGCCAGTCCCCTCAGTGATCCTGTGGCAGACAAGAGCTTTGCTAATTACACCAGGCCCAGGAAAATGGCAACAATTAATGATTTCTCTTCATTTTGGCCTCACTTCAGGGAGAAAACAACCCCCGTGCTCCCTTTCATCCTTGGACCTGAGGAGTGGTTTTCCCCTGGGGAATCTCCCTCTTTTCCTGAGCAACCCCCAAGGGTAATAATTTATTTTCTTCCAAGCTGGTGGGACACCTGGAGCTTTTGGACATCCGGGATTTTTGGGGCTGTAAATCAGACTCTTGGCAGGAAGGAAATGGCGGCGGCAGCTCCTTTAAAAACCAGAGCATGTGGAGGGGGAAACCTGGGAGTTCTTTCTGCCTCACCCCCAGCTCCAGGGATGTCCCTCCATGGCACAAAGCCACGGGGATGCAGCTGGATCCCTGGGGGTCCCTCCCAGCTCAGGATATCCCAGGATCCTGGGACAGTTCTGGATCCCTCCCAGCTCAGGATATCCCAGGATCTTGGGACAGTTCTGGATCCCTCCCAGCTCAGGATATCCCAGGATCCTGGGACAGTTCTGGATCCCTCCCAGCTCAGGATATCCCAGGATCCTGGGGCAGTTCTCCAAGGATGGAGCTCAGCCCCTGCAGTGGGTGTTTGGGTGCCTGAGGAGCAGCAACGGAGCCCAAGGTGAGCAGATTTCTTCCAATAATCACTTTAATCAGTTTGCAGCAGATTTGTTCCAATAATCACTTTAATCAGTTTGCAGCAGATTTGTTCCAATAATCACTTTAATCAGTTTGCAGCCTTCAATCACTTGCTGGTTCCTGCCATCAGCTCCCATCACCTGCCCAAATTCTTCACAGATGAGCCCAAAGATGGGCTCTGCGTGGGAATAAAGGGCTGGTCCCACAGTTCTGTCATAAATATCGACCATCACTCCTGAGCCTTTCTCTGCAGAAGCTCCACCAGGCAAAGATGGACGGTTTGTTTGGGGGATTTCATCTCTTCCCTCATCGACAAACTGTCCCACAGCCCATCAAAACATCTCCCAGCTCATCTGTCAGTCACCAAATAACGAGGAGAGCAGGGCTCTCATCCCCAGATTGCTGTTTTATTGCCATTTCAGGAGAAGTGTCGAGCGTTTGTCCTGCCTTGGCTGGAATTATTGACCCTCTGCCATCAGCCCTGCCCTTGCTGTGAGTGAACTGGAATATTTGGACTCTGATGAGATTGCAGGGACTGTCCAGTCAATCTTAGCAACCACTTAAGGCTCTGCCCTGACAACATCGAGAAGGAATCGCAGAAAAACATTTGTATTTAAACTCTTTTTATTGCCCCCAGCTCCGATTGTTGCATTTTGAATGTCCTCTCCCACCTCGTGACATCTTTAATCCCAGAATCCCCGAACAGTTTGGGTTCAAAGGGACCTTAAGGATCATCCAGCTTGTTTTTATAGATTTCAGATTTTTTTTTTTTAAATTGCCTTTTGTTGAGTTTGGCTTTGTCTGAATGGATGTGGAGAATGTGCCCCATCCATCCATTATCAGCCTCGATTGTGTCCTGGGATGGAAATGACATTGGGAACGAAGAATTCGGGGGGAAAATGGGGATTTGGAAAATCCCTGTCCTAGGAATGGCACCCAGGGCTCAAAAAGGTCTCTCTCAATCCCTAACGTGTCAGAAAGTATTAGTGGGGTAAATTTATTTTTTGGGATCGGGGTAATTTTAGTCCATTTTCACTTTGGGGCAAAAGAGAACCCTTAAAATGCAAAACTAGACAGGATATATGGAATATAACACATTCCAACACATGGAATCCAATATATATTATATATTATATATTATATATTATATTCCATAATATAATATAGATGGAATATAATACATTCCAACACATGGAATCCAATATATATTATATATTCTATATTATATTCCATAATATAATATATATGGAATATAATACATTCCAACACATGGAATCCAATATATATAATATATAATATATAATATATAATATATAATATATAATATATAATATATAATATATAACATATAACATATAACATATAATTATAACATATTAATTATATATAATTTATATATATAACATTAATTTTAATTATATCTACTATAAATACTCTATAATTTATACAATAATTCCCTCCTGGGAAGGGCTGTCCAGCCCTGGCCCAGTGGGGAGTCCCCAGCCCAGGAGGGATTTCCAAGCCCTGTGGATGTGGCCCTTGGGGACACGGGGCAGGGGTGGCCCTGGCAGTGCTGGGGGAGGGTTGAACTCCAGGATCTCAGAGGGCTTTTCCAACCTCAAGAATTCCTTGATTCCAGCAGTCCCTGCCTTCAGGGCACCCTCTGGGTGAGCGGAGTGGACACCCAGTGGGATGTTCCACCAGCAGGGTCCTTGCCTGGAATTTTCTCCCCCTTTGGCCACAGCAGGAATTCCTGCCTGGGAATTCCCATGCCGGGATTGCCCCCCCGGGAACAGCCAGGAGCAGGTTGTGCCTGTTGTGGGGCTCCCCAGAAACCACCTGGGGCTGGAGAAGTGCTTCCAAGGCAGGCACAGCCTTGGTCATTCCATGGGGGAGGCAGGAAATTGGGAGACAACTCCAGGCAGACCCAGGGAAGATCATTCCAGGCTGGGATATTCCAGGAGCCTCGTGGGCCTCTGGGCTGGGAGGGACAGGAGGCAGGAGAAGCTGCTGAGCAGCCCCAATATTTTCCCGGTGCATTGCACATTCTGTGCTTTTCCTGGCAATTAGCACGAGCCGCTGATGAGCTGAATATGTTAATGAGCCTCTGGGTGGGGCTGGGCAGTCTTTGATGGGGACTCTCTGAGCTCCCTACAGCAGCCAGCTCGGAGCTTCCCACTCCTCCTGCTTTCCCTGCCGTAGGATCTGAGCCCTTCCCCAGCATCCTGAGCGTTCTCCTTCCTCCTGCCTCGGGATGGAGCCTGGAATCTCGGGGCAGGAGTCACAGAGTCCCTCCTCAGCTGCTGCCAAGCCCAGGCCACTGTCCTGTCGTCCTGTTGGTGGGAGGTTTGCAGTCCCTGCTCTCGTGTCTGGGATGGGATCCAGGCCCTGGAGGGGGATGCCTGTTTTCCAGTGAATCCCTGGGAGACTCTGCAGTTCTCCCTGCAGCCGTTCTCGTTTTATTTCCCCCTTCTGTTTCAATTATTCCCCTCTTTGAGAGAGAGAACAATGTTCATGTGGGCACAGACTGATAGCTTGCAGAGCTGAGGGGGAATTAGCAGAGCCTTCAAATCCACATGGGTGGTTTCCAGGCAGAGCTGAAGGAAAAGAGGAGGGGATTGAGGGATGTCCCCCCTCCCTGTGATGTCATTGCTCCTTGTCACACGATGTGACACTAAAGGCAAATCACTGACACAAATGTCGGGGCAGAAGGAAGCTGTGAGGGCAAAAGCAGGTTCCTCCAACTTCCCAGGCTGGATTTGGAGGTATCCTGACAGGCACAACTCACTGGAGAGGAGGACATGGAGCACAGAGTGTGGGATGAGTGAATAACTCCGGGTTATCCATGAGCAGCATCACAGGGTGAGGGATGTGATGGATGCCCTGGATGGGTTGAAAGAGGATTTAGAGGATCTGATGCTGCTCCTCTTGCAAGGAACATGATCCCTGTGGCACTTGGGCACTGGGAAAGGGGCAGGGCCATCCAGAGGGAGGTTCAGCTTGGACCAGAACGTCCCTGGTGTGAGCAGACCCACAACAGGGAAGGTCCAACGTAGGATGTGACGTCCCCAGTGCGGAGGGTTCCCGGGGCCACTCCACTGCAGGAGTCCTGGGAAACTCTGACCTTCAGGCAGGTCCAAATCCTTCATTATTTGGGACAAGGAAGGCCAGAATGGAGGGGAACACCCCCGAGAGCCCGGTGTGGCAGCACGTTGGGAGGGGTCTGGCCTGTGGTCAGCCCTGACGGGGCAGCAGCTCCTCTGATGTGGCTGCAACTCGCCCATTCCCTGTGCAGAATCCAGGTAGGAAAGGAAGGTATTCCACCCCCTGGCTCTGCAGGAGCTGCTGATGTGCCACCAACAAGTCCCTGCAATAAACTGTTCATCCCTCCAGGGTTTGTGGCTCAGGGAGGTGAGGGGGGGATGGAGCTGGTTATGGACACCCCACCCTAGAGAACCAGGGAATGTCCTGAGCTGGAAGGGACCCCCAAGGATCATCCAGTCCAACCCCTGGCCCTGCCCAGGACACCCCAACAATCCCACAGTCCCTGAGAGCGTTGTCCAAACCCTCCTGGAGCTCTTGAGCCCTGTGGGACGTTGCTGAGGTTTGGGAGCTGAAGGGGAGGGGGAAGAGCTGCAATCCAAGGTGTGCTTGAGGGGTTTTTATTCACTTCAGGTTCCTTATCCCTGGGAGAAAAGTGCTGCTTTCCCTGGAATCCCATCCCCTGTGTGCAGGGGGTTGGTCCCTCCCCTCCTCCCCGTGTGAGCTGCCCCAGTGCCTCTCTCTGTGCTGTAATAAATCCCAGCCACCCAGCACATAAATCCAGCTGGCATGTGGATCCACCACAGAGGCTTCAACAGCTTCCTGCAGGGGCTGTGCTTTCCCAAAGCTTGGCAGCTTCTCCATCCAGGGGTTGCTGTGTCCTATAGAAGGGACCACCCAGAAACTCTGCCATTGTCCCACTCGGGGCAGAGGGAGGGAGTGGGAGGTGCTGATGCTGCAGGTAAATGCCACCCACGCTGATCTCAGCCTGAGAAGAGGGACCTGAGAGCCCCTTGCAGGGCCAAAAGGGGCTCCAAGAGAGCTGGAGAGGGACTGGGGACAAGGGATGGAGGAATGGGACAAGCTTTAAGCTGAAAGAGGAAAAATTTAGGTGGGATATTGGGAAGGAATTCTTGTCTGGGAGGGTGGGGAGGGACTGGAATGGATTTCCCAGAGAAGCTGTGGCTGCCCCTGGATCCCTGGAAGTGTCCAAGGCCAGATTAGATGGGGCTTGGAGCAACCTGGGCTAGTGGAAGGTGTCCCTGGGCTAGTGGAGGGTGTCCCTGGCCATGGCAGGGGGTGGCACTGGATGGGCTTTGAGGTCCCTTCCCACCCAAACCATTCAGGGATTCTGGGATCTGACTGTTAAACATTTCACAGCCAGCCCCCAAAACCAGCTGCTGAATTGCCCCCGTGGCTGCTGAGCAGTGTCAGGTGTTGGTCTCTTACTGATGCTGCAAAAAAAAAAAAATAATCAAGGAATTAGGAAAAAGATCCTTGTTTTGAAGTTCCTTATGTGCTTAAAAATAAGCCTGGGCTTAAGTGGAAGATAATCCCCAGGACAAGAGGGACCTCAGGAGAGGTCTGCCTTCTCCTCCTGCAGGACAACCCGGTGTCTGCTTGAGAAAGGCCCTGAATCCTGGTTGTTTGGGACAAGAAAAGCCACCTCTAATGTTTGGAGAGAGGAGGGTCAAGGCCAGCAGGAGGAATTGTCCAGGGCAGGCTCTGAGGCTCCTGCTCCTCATCCCCTCCCTTGTGCAGGGGCTGAGTTGTGGCTCTGGACCTTCGGGGGTTCTGCTCGTGCAGGGGGGAGGGAAAGGGGGAAGGGATGGCAGGAGATGCTGGAAGAGGTACTTGGGTGGGGGTTGCTCCAGGGCAGCACTGACAAAGCCCAGGGATCATGGAATATTCAGGCTGGAAAGGACTTCAGGAAGGAGATCTCTGGTCCAGCCTCAATGCAGGCTCAGCTCTGAGGTCAGACCAGGTCGTTCGGGGCTTTTCCAGAGAAAAAACTCCAGGAGTGGAGACTTCACAACCCCCTGGGCACCTGTTTTGCAGTGTCTCCTTGTCCTAAAGGTCAAAACAACTTCCCAGGAGGGAAAGACACCCCTGGCAGGGAAGCGTAGCCGAGCTGGAATTCCAAGGTCTTAATATTCTACCCGAAGTCCTCACAAATCCTAAGGAGAACTCGATCTCCCCAGGGCAAAGCTGGCTGCTTCTCCCGAAGATGTGAAGCCTGGTTGTAAGCACCTGACACTCTGCTGCTATAAATGCACTTTAATTACCCCTCACAGAAGGAAAAACCCCAAACTAGAAGCAACCGCGGCCAAAACCCAGCCCTGCCTTGTCTGCAGCGGCTGATAAAGCCTCCAGCTCCGGCCCGGGAAGGGATAATCCCGGGATATTAAAGGGTGACAAGTGCAATTCGCCACAACCCGAGCGCGGGCGGGGACCGGCTCTCCCAAATTTGCAGCTCTGGCGGAGCTCTGATTTACCACGTGCGGCAAGCCCGGAGCTTCTCCCCCATCCTTCCCCGCTGCCGTCCCGCAGGAGCATCAAAGAGGAGCCAGCGGGAGGGAAAACCCGTTCCCAGTTCTCCCCGGTGCCGATGACAGTCCTTGGAGATGTTGTCTCTCGTCTGGGAGCGGAACACGAGCCTCTGTTTTCCCGGGCCGGCTCTGACAGTTTAATTGGAGCGGCGTGAAATTGTTTTCCTTTCGCAGTAAATAACATCCCCGGGTCGCTGTGCCCTCCCTGGGGCCGTGGCAAAACTCCCAGAGACCGATTTTGGGAGGAGGGAGGCTTTGGAGCAGCGCTGGGAGGAGCAAACCGGTCCCTGTGCTCGGCTACGGGGCGTGAAAAAAGGAGATAAAACTCAAATGGAGTCAACCGAGCCTGTTTTAAAGCAGCCAGTTAATTAAAGGTGGAAAATGAGCCGAGGGGGACCGGGATTTATCAGAGCCGAGCACATTTAACAGGAGCGAACAGGGGGAGGCAGAGCCCGTGGAAGGCAATTTAGGGGCCAGCAGGAGGTCTGTCGGGAGCTGAACTTCAGGGCTCACCTCTGGTGTCCACACAAGAGGCAATTTAAGATGCCCCGAGGGAATTTAATCGTCCATATGGGGCTGGAAAACATGGCATAGGATTTAGGAGAGGTCTGTGTCCCTTTAAACAGGTGGCTGGAGGACAAAGAGAACACACCAAGGACAAGGGGTGATGGCTTCAAACTCGAAGAGGGTTGATTTGGATTAGATTGGAGGAAGGAGTTTTTACAATTAGGGTGGGAAAACATTGAAATAGGTTGCCCAGAGAAGCTGTGGCTGCCCCTGGATCCCTGGAAGTGTCCAAGGCCAGGTTGGAGCAACCTGGGCTAGTGGGAAGTGTCCCTGCCCGTGGCAGGGGGTGGCACTGGATGAGCTTTAAGGTCGCTCCCAACCCAACCCATTCCAGGATTCCATGTCAGACATCAGCAGATGTACAATTCCATGGGCTGCAGAGCACCCCCCAGGCTGCTGCACATTCCATTTGGGAAACCAATCCTATTTGACACCCTTCCCACCAGGCCCCTCACCTGGAGAGCTGGGGGCACTCCAGAACATCCTTTGGAAAGGTTCCAAGGACAAGGACAAGCATCAGCACAGTCAGAGGAGCACAAAGAGCTTGGCTCAGCTTTCTGGTTTGCAACAGTCTCTTGGGAAGGGGAGGAGAGGGGGAAACTCCTGGAAACCCAGACTGGTTTGGGCTGGAAGGGACCTTAAAGCCCATCCAGTGCCACTCCCTGCCATGGGCAGGGACACCTCCCACAAGCCCAGGTTACTCTGAGCCCCGTCCAACCTGGCCTGGGACACTCCAATCTCATTTCTAGCTCAGGAATTCCCACAGGGATTTTTCCTGGGAGACCCACGGGTCAGAATCACTTCCCTGTCCCTGTTGGCCACCCTGTTCCTGAGCCAGGCCAGGATCCATTGGCCCTCTTGCCCCCCTGGGCACACTCTGGCTCCTGTTCAGCTCCCTGTCCATCCCCACTCCCAGCTCCCTTCCTGCCTGGCTGCTCTCCAGCCCCTCTGGCCCAGCCTGGAGCTGCCGGGGGTTGTTGTGGCCCAAGGGCAGGACCCGACCCTTGGCCTGGTGGAACCTCATCCCCTTGGAATCAGCCCCTGGATCCAGCCTGGCCAGGTCCCTCTGCAGAGCCCTCCTGCCCTCCAGCTGATCCACACTCCCCCAGCTTGGTGTCACCTGCAAATATGCACCTCCCTGGAGTTGTGGAAGCAGGGGCAGACCTGGAAAAGGGAAAATTGGAGCTGCTGGCCTTGCCTTTCCCCCCCAGCAGCCAGCTGAGGTGTGAACTTGGTTTCCAGGGGTGATTTAGTGCTTGGCAAAGGCTGGAGGTGATAATTGGGACCGTTTGTCGCTACTTTTGTCAGCGGTTCCCCCCCTGCCTGATTGGTTGGTGGCAGCTTTGGAATTATTTGGGCTGGTTTGGGTGGTTTTTTTCCTCTCAGTTCAGGGGCACAGACTTGGGGTTTTGCATTCCTGTTCACTCTGTGATTTATTCCAGGTAGAGGCTGGAGGGGAGGGCACAGGGAAGGGGGTTAGAATTGGATTTGGGGTGGTATTAGGTTTAAAAAAATAAACAAACTGGCCAGAACAGCAGCAGAGCCAAGTGATTGTGTTTCCCTGCACACCAAACTGAGGGAGATGGAATTAAAAAAGAGCCCAGTTCCACAACCCAGGGGCAGTTCCAGGTTCTCCTCTCTGTCCTTGGTTAGTGCCTGCTGAGAAGAGGCACGTGGAGCCTCCAGATCCTCGGATTCCAGGTTTCCAAGCCTTGTGTGGCGTTGCAGGGTTTGTGGGAATCACAAGGAGGATTTTTGGGTTGGATCTCAGGGAAAGGTTCTTCCCCCAGGGCAGTGGTTGGGCACTGACCAGGAATTCAGTGGGCACAGCCCCAAGGCTGCCAGAGCTCCAGGAGGGTTGGGACAACAGGGTGGGATTGTTGGGGTGTCTGTGCAGGACTGGATGATCCCTGGGATGTCCCTTCCAGCTCAGGGTATTCCATGGTTGTTCTGGCCAGGGTTCCAATCCTCCCTTCCAAAATCCCAGGCAGAAATCCTTCGGCCCCACGTGGGTTCCTGGGGGAACAGGAGCTCTCATGGTATGAGGTGCACCACATTCCATGATAATTCCCGTCTTCCTGCTTCAAATGTCAGCTCCTGCTCCAGGAGTTTCCTTGGTTCTGGGACTCTGGGCAGGATTTCCTTGCACAGGATGGTTTATCCAGCCCTGCTTTCCCAAGCTCCACCTTGCAGAAGGATTTAAACACTCGCTGCTGCTGTTGTTTGGTCCTTTTTCTTCCCTTCCCTCCTGGATGCTGAAATTCCGGGATGCTACACGTGATCCCAAGGAACAGCCAGTCCCAGGGGGTGGTGCAGCACAAGATTCACAGGTTAGAGATGGCTTGGAGAGGATCCAGCTCAGATTCCACTAAAATGGGGCCTGAGCCACCACTTGGAGTCTGCCCAGGAGCTGAAATCAAAGGTCCAGGAGGAGACAACTGGCCTGGTTTTCCTGAAATCCTTCTGCTCTGGGAAATTCGGGCCCAGAACCACGAAATCCATGAGTGACATCCTTGGGCTGGGGAGGGGGATCCTCCTGTGGCTGGGCCAGAGCCCAGCTTGTCTCTGGGGTGGATGGGGCTCCAGGCTGACATTCCAGGGGGAATTTTGCTGCCTGTCCCAAGTGGAAGCAGAGCTGGGATGGGCTGAAATCCCAGACTGACTCAGCCCTGCTGGGGACACCCCAAGGCTCTTGCAATCAGCTCCTGGGCAGCACTGAAGCTCATTTCATCTTCTTTTTTTTTTTTTTTTTTTTTTTTGAGAAGAAAAACGCCGCCCTTCTTTCCATGGATTTTCCAGAGATAAAGTTACCAAGCCACAAACATCCCGAGAAAATTGGGCCTTTCAGGTGGAAACCACTGCACAAACACCCCTGTTTGGAGAGAATTATCCTGTCTGAAGTGCTGCCTGGCTGGGTCAGGAGCCCACAGTGACCTCCCCTCTCACCAGAACGTGCCACCTCAGCACTGCCTGCTCTGCTTTTCCCACTGGCTTCCCTGCTTTTCCCACTCCCTGCTCTGCTTTTCCCACTGTCTGCTCTGGTTTTCCCACTGCCTGCTCTGCTTTTCCCACTGGCTTCCCTGCTATTCCCACTGGCTTCCCTGCTTTTCCCACTGGCTTCCCTGCTTTTCCCACTGCCTGCTCTGCTTTTCCCACTGGCTTCCCTGCTATTCCCACTGGCTGCTCTGCTTTTCCCATCCCAGGGCAGATAACACACCCAGGGGGCTTTTCCAGGCAGGATGGGTGGTGGAAGAGCAGTAAAACACAGGTTAAATCTTCTCCCAGCTCAGGATCCTCGGGAAGAAGGCAGTGGCAAAGGGAATGGATGTGAAGCTCCGAAGAATGGGGAGAGCCAGACTCCAGGTGGTTTGTTTTGTTCCCAGGGACTCATGGATGGCACTAAAGTGGGGGATCACAAGGAGATGTGAGCCAAGAGCTGCAGGCTCCCAGGATTTACCCCATTTGCAGGGTGATGATTAATTAATCCTTATTTCCTGGCACTCCCTGGTGGGCAGAGAGCACTGCTGGAGTCATGGAATCATCAACCTTGGATCATCAAGGCCATCCATCAGGTCCAACCATCCCCCCACCCCCGTGGCCACCCCTGAAGTGCCCCAGCCCAGGATTTGGGAATGATTCCAGGGCTGGGCACTTGGGCACTCCACCACTTCCCAGGGCTGCACAAGCCCTTTCTGGGAAGGGATTTTTCCAAATATCCAACCTCCCCCTCCCCTGGCACAGCTGGAGGCAGTTCCCTCAAGCTTTCCTGGGAGTTCCCCAAAATCCAAGGGTGATTTTTGCTCTGCTGGGTCAGACCTTCGGGGCTTTCTCTCCTCTGCTGACGTCTCTGAGGAGGCATTTTTTTGACTCTCTGCCTCAGCATTTTTGTTGTGCTTGGCCAGATGAATTTGAGTTGGTTTGGGCTCTCTCCTTCCCCCCAGCCCCCCTCACACACCCCTTTGCCCCCTTTTTCTGCCTCAAAATCCACCCTATGGCATCACCCAAGAGGAAAAACCCCCTGGAGACAAGTGTGTGCACAGCAGCATGTGAGGAATTCAACAGATCCCTCAAGAGTTTAAACCAGAATAAGAGGAATGTTTGCCTGGGTTTATTTCTTGATTTCATGACATATCTACATTCTGCAGGGGGTGGGAAGGTGGGAGGGAACTGATGGGCTGGTTTGAAAGGAGGGTCTGTGGAGGCCTTTTGAAATCCCACCCCCTGAGAAAGGAAACAGGCTGAAAATTCACCCTAAACAGGAAAACAAACAAACAAACAAACTCCAGCAAACAAACAGGGTTTGTTTCTTACAGCAAAGGGCTCCAAAGTGGAGGGAGGTGAAGTCACAACCCATTCCTGGCTTGTTGTTGTAGGGTTTTTTTAGAAGAATGGGACATCCAGACAGTGAAATGAGCACAGAGAGGGAGGTGTGGGATGTATTTGTGCCTTCACGTGTTGTTTACATACCTGAATTTGCCAGCAGACTTGTTTTCATGGGTGTCTTTGTGCCTGCCAGACCTTGCTGCACGTCTTGAGAAGGAGATGATGGGGGAAAAAAAAGGGTCTTGTTTGCTGCTGCAGAAATCCCACCCTGAAAAATTCTGGGGCAGGACTTGTTTCACTGTCCGTGGGGGAGCAGGAGGTGTCCAGACCTGCTGGGTAAACCTTCCTGAGTTCCAGGGGGAATTTCTCCCTGGAAAGGGTGGTGAGGCCTTGGCAGGGGCTGCCCAGGGAGGTTTGGAGTGCCCAGCCCTGGAGGTGTCCCAGGAAGGCCTGGCCGTGGCACTCAGTGCTCTGGGCTGGGGGACAGGGTGGGGATGGGGCACAGGGGGGATCCATGGGCTGGGAGGGCTTTTCCAACCCCAGGGCTGAGTTTTCCACTGCTGAGTGGCCAAGAGCTGCTCAGGGCTGCTCAGATTTGGCCTCCATCCATCCCTGAGTCCTCTAATCCGGGAACAATCCGGAAGGAGCAGGAAGCACAAAGAAACCTGGAGGAGAGGATGAGCTTAAGCCAGGCCTGGGAGCCGTGGCCCAAGCCCTGCCACCTGCTTCTCCCAGGAGAACAGCTCCTTTGGGATCTGCTCCAGCTCAGGAGGTGGGAACTGGGGTGGTTGCCTTTGACTGCTGAGGCTCCAGTTTTCCCTGGATCTGCAGATCCATCCCTGGCAGGTGCCCATGCAGCAGGGATGGTCTGGGGTTGCCCCTGGGAGCCACCAGCACGGAGAAGGACTCGTTTTACTCCTCCGAGACATCACTCCCAAGCAGAGAGGAGCAGGAACTGGGAAGGGTCTGGGCTGAGGGAGGCAATTCCTGCCTGGAAAAGTGCCAGGAGGGGGTAAGAGCCAGCTGAGGCAGGGCAGGGATGAGGACTGTGCAGTGGGACAGTGGAAGCACACAGGGATCAGATGGTCCTGGATCACTTCTGCTGCCTGGAGAGATTGGGGAGGGACCAAGAAAAGCCCCTCAGTGCCCAACACAGGGAATTTGGGCTATTCCTTGTGCTGGAAGATATTCCTGGCCAGGGAGAGGAAGATTTCACTCCTTAACTCTTCAGTTGGTTCCCCATGAAATCAATGGTTTTAGGCTGAGTTCTTTGGGTTTCACCCCTTTCTTCCTGTTCCAAGTCTCCTTTTCTGTGAGCAGGATCACAACCCTCGACTCTGCCCGTGTGAAACTTCTCATTTCCATCCTGTTCCTGCCCAGAGCACGGACCAAATTCCTCAGATTTGGGTTGCACCCCCCTTTCAGAGCTGCCAGCTCCTCAGCCCCACAGAAACAACCTCTGGGGCTCCAGAAGCCCAAGGAAATTTGGGAATTGGAGGTGTGTGTTTCACAGTCATCCCCAAGGACTACCAAAGGGGTTAGTTCTGTCAAATACCAGGAAAAAGAGGGAAGATCTCTCAAGAAACATTAAGCAGCTCCTCTCTGACAAGCAACAGACAAGAAGGAGCCAACTGACTGCTGAAGGGAAGCCCTGGATTGGGACACTGTTTTATGGGAAATCAATCTCAAGTGATCTAATGGTCCCTGGTTGCTCAGGGAAAAAAAGATCCATGAATTTGTTCCAGTTACTTGTTCATGCAAGAGAAACTGGGGGGGAAAATGAGCCAGGAGAAGGCAAAGCCTTCTAAAAAGGGTTTGGTTCCTTCAGGGTGAGTGGTTTTAAAGAGCGGCTTGGAGAAATCCCAGCAGGGATAAACCCCTGCACCCTCAGGAACTGGGGGCTTTTAGTGCCACAAATTGTTCTGTTGGATCTCACCTGAGCAGGTGTGGAATCCTGGAATATCCTGAGCTGGGAGGTCCTTCCACCAGCACCGTTGAATCCAACTTGGTGCCACCTCGGATCCAGAGGGAGCTCAGGGCACGTTGCTGAGCACCTTTGATACCCGTGGCTGGGCTCTGCAGGGGAGCTGAGGGAGGTTAGTCTGGACATTTGGGCTCTGATCAGGAGTTAGGAGCAGTATCTGCCAGTGGATTTGGGGGAGAAGGTTTCAGGGCACATCCTTGGCTTTGGAGATGGTTTTGGTGCCAACAGGTCAAGGCAGCACCTGAAAGAAGGTGTGGAAATGCAGCACCTGAAAGAAGATCTGGAATTGCTCCCTGACCACTGTGGGCTTGGTCAAGGCCCCTCCCTGGTGCTCCAGCCCTGCTGCTGCTCAGATCTGCTCCTCTGTCCCACAACTCTGGCTCGGTGACTGCTCACCACGGCCTGGAACCCTCCCTGCTGCTGCCAGGGCTTGGTGGTCCCACCCCCACCTGGGCACGTGTGTTGGGCACTGAGAGAACCTGGAATCAGTTAGGTTGGAAAAGCCCTCTAAGATCAACAAATCCAACCCTCCCCAGCACTGCCAAGGCCACCACTGCCCGTGTCCCCAAGTGCCACCTCCCCAGGGCTTTGAAACCCCTCCAGGCTTTGTGACCCCACCGCTGCCCCGGGCGGCCGTGCCCAGGGCTGGGCACGGGGTTTGTTGTCTCTCACTGTGTCCAGTGTCTCCAATGGTCCATCCTTGGCTCTGGAGAGGGAGGTGTGGGATGAAATTCCGGGAATGGCAGAGCTGAGGGAGATGCTGAGGCACTGCTGGGAGGGGGAACCTTAAAGATCATCCCGTGGGCAGGGACACCTTCCACTAGCCCTGGTTGCTCCAGCCTGGCCTTGGACACTGGGCTGGTGGAAGGTGTCCCAGCCCATGGCAGGAGGTGGGAGTGGATGAGCTTTAAGGTCCCTTCCAACCAAAGCAGTCTGGGATTCTGGGATCCTGTGGTGGGACATTAAAGGCTGAGGTGAAGCTGGGTCTGTCTGGTCCTCAGAGGTTTTGGGGTGATCTCTAATCTGGTAATTGCTGCTCAGCATCAATGTGCTGAGGGGGTGTCTGGTGTGAGAAGGAAGAGTTTGGGAACCCTGTGTCTTGTCCTCACTGTCTTCTGTAGCCAGGGAAGATGCCTTGGAAGTGGGAACGGTGCAGAGAGTGGACTAACTGGAACTGTGACACGGGGAAGAGGCCAAAGGCAGGCCTGGGAGTGCCCCCCGTGGTGTCCTGTCTGCAGAACCCTCCCAGGAATCACGGGACACTCACTAAATATCCCCAAACTCCCGTGCCGGGCTCGGAGCACGTGGCGAGCGCAGCGGGAGCCGAGCTCAGCCGGGGCCCTGTGCCCGAAACCACCGAGCTCGGGGGGAAAGCTGAGCGGCTCCTCCTGCCCCTGCAGCCTCCTAATTCCTCCCAGCTGACTCCTGGGCTCGTGGAAACATCTCCCAGCCCGGGGTCCAGCCCGGGGATTCGAGGACAACGCTGCTCTTAAGGAGCGGGAGGGGGAATTAGGGATTAACAACTGACCTCCTCTCTTGTGTTTTTATGTGTCTCCAAGGGCAGCATTTGTACTTTTTGTCCTCTTTGGAAAACTTGACCCTGTTTTTGTTGTATTTTTTTTTGGAAAAAAACAAACAACAGGGAAAAGCAGGAAGCAGAGGGATATTGGAGCTGTAAACAGGGGAGGAGCAGATGTTTCGTCCCCTGTGTGGGAAACTCGAGGAGAAGGAGACAGAAAGAACAGGGGAGAGAGAGCCAGAGGGAGGGAGGGATGGAGTGTGGTGTGATCCGGTTTGGAAGGAGCTGGAAAGATCTTGCCTGCTTAAATTAGAAATAAATTAGAGTCCAGGCTGACAGACCTGGAGCGTGCCTGGGTTCTGTGGGGCCTGGAAACCCTGCAGGCAGGACAGAGATCTGGCACATCCAGCCAGGCAGAGAAAGGGAAAGAAAGCCAGGAAAGAACACTTTCCCAAGAATGAAGATTCCTGGGACTTGATCTTCCCAACCCAAGCAGTGTCTCTGTTGCCAGTGGTCCATCCTTGGCTCTGGAGAGGGAGGTGTGGGATGAAATTCCGGGAATGGCAGAGCTGAGGGAGATGCTGAGGCACTGCTGGGAGGGGGAACCTTAAAGATCATCCCGTGGGCAGGGACACCTTCCACTAGCCCAGGTTGCTCCAGCCTGGCCTTGGACACTGGGCTGGTGGGAGGTGTCCCAGCCCATGGCAGGAGGTGGGACTGGATGGGCTTTAAGGTCCCTTCCAACCAGAGCAGTCTGAGATTCTGGGATCCTGTGGTGGGACATTAAAGGCTGAGGTGAAGCTGGGTCTGTCTGGTCCTCAGAGGTTTTGGGTTGATCTCTAATCTGGTAATTGCTGCTCAGCATCAATGTGCTGAGGGGGTGTCTGGTGTGAGAAGGAAGACTTTGGGAATTCTGTGTCTCGTCCTCACTGTCTTCTGTAGCCAGGGAAGATGCCCTGGAAGTGGGAACGGTGCAGAGAGTGGACTAAATGAGGTCTGGTGTGAGATGAGGGGTCAACACTGAGGAACATCCTTAGTTTTGGATCCCTCATGTCAAGAAGGACATTGAGGGGCTGGAAGGGAAGGGAGCTGGGAAGGGGCTGGAGCAGCAGGAGCAGCTGAGGGAGCTGGGGGGGCTCAGCCTGGAGAAAAGGAGGCTCAGGGGGGACCTTCTGGCTCTGCAACCCCCTGACAGGAGGGGGGAGCCGGGGGGGGGTCGGGCTCTGCTCCCAGGGAACAAGGGACAGGAGGAGAGGGAACGGCCTCAGGCTGTGCCAGGGGAGGGTCAGGCTGGATATTGGGAAAATTCCTCCTGGGAAGGGCTGTCCAGCCCTGGCACAGGGTGGAGTCCCCATCCCTGGAGGGGTTTCAAAGCCCTGTGGATGTGGCACTTGGGGACATGGTCAGTGGTGGCCTTGGCAGTGCTGGGGATGGTTGGACTTGACCCCAGAGCCTTTTCCAACCGAAAATAACTCTGTGATTCCAAGACATCAGTTTTGGGCAGCAAAACCAGCCCAGGGTGAGGATTGATGGCTGTGGGTTTTAATGCAAAGGGCAGAGAGGAAGAGGAGTTATTTAAGCTCAGGGCAACATCAAAACAAAGATAAACAGGGCACAGATCAATTCAGAGGGGAAATTAGGAGGTTTCTAAAAGGTAAAAAATGGATGTTTTGGAGCAGGTTCAGTGAAAAGCAACCAAGGACAGGTCAGGGCCACTTCTCACATGGAATTCAGTCCCTTTTGGAAAGGATGGTGGAGGCTTCTCCTCGTGACAGGAGGGACAGGACCTTGTGGGCTGGTTGATCCTTCCTGTCCTGTTTGGATACAGTGTGTAGGAGATGGAAAAGCCCCTTTGACTAAGGCAGGGTTAAATATAATCCTCACCCTAAACACTGTGAAAGACCTAAAGAACCTCAGGAAAGGGCCTCCAGAAATTGAGTTCCAGCAGGACACCCCTGAAACAACAAACAGAAGGAGTTTTAACACATTCTCAGTAGGAAAATGGTACAGAAAAGGTGAAGGTTTCCCAGCTCATTTATCCCAACACGTCCATGTGAAAGCCAGGGTTGTGTTTGCCCCCGAGTGCAATTTCCTCTGACATTTTCGGGCAGTATTTCACACCTTGTCACTTCATTTTGCTCCCCCACCCAAAGCCCCGAGTGAGGTGGGTTGGGAGTGACTGAACCAGTCGTGTTTTCCTCCTTCCAGAGGGGGATGACGATGCCATGGCTGTAGGAATTCCCATTTATTCCTCCAGCCCAGGCTGGGCAGGCAGGTGGGACTCTTCAGGGGACAACCTGGGACGTGGATGTTCCATTTCTGGAGAGCTGGGGGGGTTCCCCTGGAGAAGAGAAGCCTCCAGGGAGAGCTGAGAGCCCCTTGCAGGGCCTGAAGGGGCTCCAGGAGAGCTGGAGAGGGACTGGGGACAAGGGATGGAGGGACAGGACACAGGGAATGGCTTTAACTGAAAGAGGATAAATTTAGGTGGGATATTGGGAAGGAATTCCTGGTTGTGAGGGTGGGGAGGGACTGGAATGGATTTCCCAGAGAAGCTGTGGCTGCCCCTGGATCCCTGGAAGTGTCCAAGGCCGGGTTGAAGCACCCTGGGCCAGTGGAAGGTGTCCCTGTGCCAGTGGAAGGTGTCCCTGCCCATGGCAGGGGGTGGAATGAGATGAGGTTTAAGTTCCAACCGAATGAGATGAGGTTTAAGTTCCAACCGATTCCCTGATTCCATGATTTCCCCCCTGACTGACTTTCTGGAGATGTTTAGGCAGCAGCTCCAGGGGAATTCCTGGGGTCAATGAGACCCCCCTTGGTGTGGGGGTCACCTCAGCCCGGGGTGTCTCCAGCACTGGCTGGGGGGGGTTTGCTCCTGGAAATGTGCTGCTCAAATCCCTGGATTCCTCCCGCGGCCTCAGGAATGGCCTTTCCCTGTGTCCTGAGTGCCCTGAGTGAGGAATAACAAATTTTAAATCCACGGAATGGTTAAAGGAGCCCTTGGGATGTCTCTGCCGTGGTCTGGATGCCCAAATGCAGGTCTGTGACTCAGCACCCTCATTGAGTGTGATTTAGCTATTACAGGGCTTTGTCTGGGAATTCAATCATCTGAATTGGATCATTCTGATCCAAAACCACGAGGCAAATTCACGGGAGGCAAAGGCCAAACAGCCCCTGATTTATTGGATGGCTGATTTTGAAATATAACAACCACAACAATAAAATAATGAAAATTAAAAAGTATAAATTATTATAAATATATATTATAATATAAATATATGTTAAACTATAATAATAAACTGTAACAATAAACTACAATAACTATAACTATAACTATAACTATAAATATGAATATGAATATAAATAAATAAATATAAATATAAATATAAATATAAATATAAATATAAATATAAATATAAATATAAATATAAATATAAATATAAATATAAATATAAATATAAATATAAATATAAATATAAATATAAATACAAATATAAGTATAAATAAATACAAATACAAATACAAATACAAATACAAATATAAATATAAATATAAAAATAAATACAAATATAAGTATAAATAAATATAAATACAAATACAAATACAAATACAAATACAAATACAAATACAAATACAAATATAAATATAAATATAAATATAAATATAAATATAAATATAAATATAAATAATATAAATACAAATATAAATATCATAATCGAATAAAGACTTTTTAATCCTGTTGTCACACCAGTCCTGGGGTCCCAGCCCAGCATAAACCAGTGCAACATTACTAAAATCAAGGTAACTTGGGCAGGTTTTGCTGCTCTGGGTGTTTAATCTGAGCTGATCGAGGCTGCTGAACTCTCAACATTCATTTGAACTGTGGGAATCGTGGAAGCTGCAATTCCAGCAAAAGGCTGGAGCTGCCTAATCAAGTAATTGCAGGTAATTTGGGATAATCAGGAGTCTTGGATCCGGAATGGGAAGCAGCAAAACAGCTGCCATTTAACTGAAGCTCCCAATTAAAGAGCTGCCAAATGCAAATGTGGGTTTAATTGTGGGTTTTGTTTTTTTTTTTAAACGTCTTTTTTTGTGGTTCTAATTGCAGGAAAGGGGCTCATTCTGCAAAGAGGCTTGTTTGGTCAATTAAGGATTGCTTTTAACTAATCTGCAAGGCTCCATTCTCCCTCAGAAACCCTCCAGTGTCTGTGTGTTCTTTTCCAGGGCAGAGCCGGCCACAGTTGGGAATTTTCTTCCTCCACGTCCACATGCAAACGAATCAATGGGATTAGAAAGGACTTTCATTTCCAAATAATGCTACAAATCCCCAAATCCCAGCCCAATCCCCACGGGGGCAGTGATGGAAATCAGGGATTACCATGGAAGCAGCAGCATATCTGGGATAAAGTTGCCTCTCTCTCGCTCTGGAGCCCTGAAGGAGAGAAGGCACAGGTTGATCTTCACTTCACAGCACCTGAGACATTTTCAAGCTGAAAGAGGGGAAATTTGGGTAGATAAGGGGGGGAATTCTTTCCTGTGAGGGTGAGGAGGGACAGGGATGGATTTTCCAGAGAAGCTGTGGCTGCCCCTGGATCCCTGGAAGTGTCCGAGGCCGGGTTGGAGCAACCTGGGCTGATGGAAGGTGAATGAGATGGACTTTAAGGTCCCTTCCTACCAAACCATTCCATGATTCCATGAGTGGAGGGATCTCTGATAACAAGGGCTCTTTTAGACACATGGCAGCCTTTGGAACACTGGCAGCAGTTTTGGGGTGGAATGTGATGTTTCCTTGGGATTGTCAACATCAGGCCACGGTGCCAATCAGGAACCGAGAGCAATTAGTGCAATTCTGCACTTTGGGCTTATTTTAGGCTGTTGGTAACAAAGTCAGAATGAAGGCAAGACTCAGTTTTGTAACAACAACAACAACAAAAGAAATAGTGGTGGAATTTTTAGCAGCCAGAAGCTCTGTTTTACAACCACAATGAAAGACCCACTCGCCTCCAGAGCTTTTTTTCCATTCCATGATTATTAATCCAGGAGGGCTTTAAAGGGAAGGAATTGCCCTCACTGGGTTAGAAACACTCACTGGATCAGGAACACTCCCTGGATTAGTAACACCACGCTTCCCAAATCAGAGGTCCCTGAAGCAGGATCCAAGCAGAGGGAATTCATCCGTGACGGTGAGGTTTGGAAGTGGAAAGGGAAAACTGAGGGAAGTGAAATTCCAGCCAGTTCCCTCTGTCTCTGTGCCCTCTGTCCGTGCTGGGGGTGGGTTTTGGGCAGCCCCCAGGGTTTGGGTGGGAATGGAGGGATGGGAGAGGTTTGTCTGGCTGTGGGTTCACAGAGTCACAGGATGTGCTGGGCTGGAAGGGACCCACAGGGATCATCCTGTCCAAGTCCTGGCCCTGCACAGGAACATTCCCAAGAGTCCCACCCTGTGCCCCAGAGGATCATCCAAACCCTCCTGGAGCTCTGGCAGCCTTGGGGCTGTGCCCACTGCCCTGGGGAGCCTGGCAGTGCCAATCACCCTCTGGGGGAAGAACCTTTCCCTGAGATCCAACCTGAGCCTGCCCTGGCACAGCTCCAGCCCTTCCCTGGGTGCTGTCCCTGCTCCCCCCAGAGCAGAAGGTTTGGGAAGGTTTGGGAAGGAAAGGGAAGGTTTGGGAATGTTTGGGAAGGAAAGGGAAGGTTTGGGAAGGGAAGGTTTGGGAAGGGAAGGTTTGGAAAGGAAAGGAAAGGGAAGGTTTGGGAAGGGAAGGTTTGGGAAGGGAAGGTTTGGAAAGGAAAGGAAAGGGAAGGTTTGGGAAGGGAAGGTTTGGGAAGGAAAGGAAAGGGAAGGTTTGGGAAGGGAAGGTTTGGGAAGGAAAGGAAAGGGAAGGTTTGGGAAGGTTTGGGAAGGGAAGGAAAGGAAAGGTTTGGGAAGGGAAGGGAAGGAAAGGAAAAAGGCAAGGAAGAAGGCAAGGCAAGGCAATGAATATATTTGCAAGTCCTTGTAGCAGGGGCTTCTCAGTGGAAAAGTGAGAGGCTGGTGGTTGTAATAACCCCATCCCTAATTTAAACCCTTGGATTGTGCCCCGTGCAGGTGCATTGTCACCCCGGGCTGGGGGAGCTCAGCATTCCTGGGCCAGGGGGTGTCTTCCCTCTCTGGGTTCCCTCGGGGTCCCAGCACAGGAGGGATCCTGACCCTGCTGGGCCTTCAGGACAGGAAAAAAAGAGCAATTCTGCCACTAAAAAATAGCATTTTCCTGCTGTGGAGAACAAACAGTGGGGAACAGATGGGCTGAGGCAGAAGGGCCGTGTGGGAGCTGATCTAAACCCACGGATAGATGTGATATGTCAATAAGAATTGATACAAAAATATTGATATCTGTCATATACTAATAGAGATCTGGTGGAGAGGGAATGACAGATGTAGCTGGGACCCTGTGGCTGGGAGGAAGGGGAGGTAACTCCCCCCTGTCTGGCTCTGCTTGCGGGGGAAATTCAAGGCCAGGCAGAATCCCGGGATCTCAGTGGGAGTTCTGACCATCCCGAACAGACAAAGCCCTTTCCCTTTTCCCTCCTGCTGGGGAAGTCGTGGCAGGGAAGGTGAAACCCGGGACAGGAACCTGTGGTCTGTCCTCCTGCAGAGTGATGCAAAATGCATGAGCTTTAAACAAAGGCAAGGGAGTCTCTGGACATCTCCCAGAACTTGTCCCTGGCTTCCCTTGGAATGTTGTCCCCCAGGGGCTCAGCAGGGCTTGGTAAACGATCCAAACAAATTAGCCCTTAATTGGCTCTTCATTTGCTCAGAATATTTCCCTCTGTTCTTTCTCTGCAAACTCCCCAACTCCACAGAGTCCTGTAATTAATCTTAATTCTCTCTCTTTCTCTTATTTTTCTTTTTTGGCCGAGATATATTTTATAATGGAAGAGAATTAGAATTTTTGTCCCCTTCTGGGGGAAAAATAGGAGTGTTATTCCTGGGCTGTGATGAGCTGAGATGTCAGGAAGGTTCCTGCTGAGTCCTTGACCTGTTCTGCTCTCCCAGAGCACTTCCCAGGAGTTGCTTGCAGAGGGTTTTCCTGGGGGCATCAGAATTATTGCCTTAAATAGAGGCTGCAAGTGACCCAGGGGAAAATCACAGGATAATTTGGATTGGAAGGGACCTTCAGGATGATCTCATCCCACCCCCTGCAACGGGCAGGGACACCTTCCACTAGCCCAGGTTGCTCCAACCTGGCCTTGGACACTTCCAGGGATCCAGGGGCAGCCACAGCTTCTCTGGCAAATCCATTCCAGCCCCTCCCCACCCTCACAGGGAAGAATGACAATGACAAATCCCTTTGCTGCAGGGAGGGACCTCTTGGCATCTCCCTAAATCCGGGGGGGTGGACAAATATCCTCTGGCTTTGGCAAGGCTGAGGAGGCTGGAGAGGGATGTAAATATATATATTTACCAGGGAAAAGGACATTAGTCGAGGAAATGAATGATTTCAGAGGGTCTGAACTAATCAGAGACGTTTGGAGAAGGAAGATGCTCAGATAATTGGATTTGATCCAAAGGGGAAATGCAGTCCAAGGATAACAAGGACTGGTTGTTTGTGACGTCTCGTAAAAGAGTTGTCTGGGCAGAGAATAAACTAAAAAAAACCAGGGTTGTGTCTCTGTAATAAGAATCTCCAAATAGCCTCTCATAGATCTGTGGGGTTTAAAGCAAGGTGAGATAATTAAATCTGCAACTCTGACCTGGTGGAATCACCGTCCTCCCAGGCTCAGGCTCATCCCGGAGCTCCGGGGCGTCGGTCCAGAGGACAATAAATCCTCTGGAAGGGGGAACTGAGTCTTATTAAAACCTGGGAGTCAATTCTGGAGCTGGATTCTCTGCCCAGAATTGCTCTGATTTAGAGGCACGGAGGCCAAACTCGGAGCAATGATGGAAATAATAAAATCAAAGCCGGTGTCTCGTTTTTTATGGCGCTCCCTGAGCTCATTAAACATGGGAATCATGGCTTTTAACTGGGGTCAGTTTGGACTGGAAGGAGCACCAGCCTTTTTTTTCTGCACGAATTATTTTTGCAGTTGCAGCTTTTTGCACCCTGCAAAAATCCCCCTTCTTTTGTGGGTTTTGGGAACCCACCCCCAGCCCACAGCCCGGGAAAACTCTGGCACCTTCCCCTCAACCCCAGCTCGGGACAGGCAAGAAACTGCTGGTGTTTTTCCCCCCTCACACTGAAACCTGGTGAGTTCTCCCTGTTGCTGGGCCGTGGCAGGTGAGTGGGACCATCAAATGTGCTTTTAGGCCACAGTTCTGGACACCTCGGTGGCATTTGAGGCCCTCACCCAGACCTGGCTCCCAGGAATTGCTGACTTACCCCTTGGCACAACTCCCGTGGCTGGAGCTTTGCATCACACCACAGGCAGCCCATCCTTCCGAGGGGAATTCAGCTCATTCCCCTGGAAAAGTCATTTTTGAAGGAACTTCAAGCACAATTGGGTCGGTCTCTGAGAAATGAAATTTGGTTTCTCCTCAGCTTCCTGGTCCAGCTATCCCAACAGAGCTGGGATTTATTGGATTCCTGGGTGGTGAGTATCCAATAAACAGTCTGGAGATGGTTCTTGCACTGTTGGCCATCCCCTCTCCCAAACCTGGATGCTCAGGGGCCTCTTTCACCTCTGAGGAACCAGCGTGCAGGAGAGGGGGGTCACAGGGGCCGGGGCAGCTCTGGGAATTCACATTCCCTGGGAAGGGAATTCAGGTCCTCCAGACTCACTTCTGGGCCTCCCAGCTTGAGTTTTCCTTGCTGATCCTGCACAAAAATGACCCATTTCACCCCAGCCCACCTGGGGGTCTCTTTAGAAGGCTAGAGCTGGAAAAGCTCCTCCATCCCGCTTTCCCCTGAAATAATTTTCCTTCCAGTGGCAGAAAAGTGCTGAGAACTGTGGGCTGAGCAGCCCTGGATCCCCAGGGCTCACCTTCCCACCCAGCAGCACCACGTGCTCCAAAGCTGAGTGGTTCTCCTCAGCTAATCCAAGGAATGTCTAAATAATGTCCTCATTTTGATGTCGATTCTTTTTACAGAGACTGTAAAATAAATCCCATGGATGGCCAGAAGAAAAAGAAGAAAAAGCAATACACGGGATATTTTGGTTTATTGGGAGTGGTTTAATCATCAGCATCAAAAGAGACTTTTTTTGGGGGGTGTTAAACTGTTAAAGAAATGCTTGTGAGAACTCCTGAAATGGGGGAGGGCACAGAGCTCCACTTTTTCAGTGGTCAGGTGTTTCTCCTCCCAGACAGTGAGAATCCCGGGATAGATTTTTGTTGGGAATTTGGGATTTGCCTAAAAATTAAAGAAATGGGATCTGAGCGTAGAAAAGGAGGAATCTTGAGGGATAAACTGAGAGGGGAAGGAATGGATGTAGAAAGTAGGAAAGGGAACCCAGGGCTGGTGGAAGAAGCTCCTCCCAAATCTTCTTGTCCTGTTCTGATGATGATTTGGAAGTTTTCTGGCATTTCCCACTTGGTTTAGTCAAAGAACCAGAAAATCCATGTGACACTCCTGACTTCCATCTCCAGAGTCCACCCTGCTCACCTCTCAACAACCTCCAGGCAAGGGAATTTTATTAGAGGATTTTTTTCCCAGCTGGAAGAAAAGCTCCTGGGCAGGGAAAAAGAACAGATTTGGCTTTGCCTTTGAATTTTGGGATTGTGCTACGAGGTTGTCACGGGATAACTGGAGTTGTGTGGATGAAGGCCAGAGCTGGGATGAGTGGCAGGGAATGGAATTCCAAAGGGTTTTCTGCCTCCAGGGTGGGAGCACTGGAGGAATGGGGGAATTAGGGGCTGGTTGGGCTGAACCCAGGGCAGGACTCTGAGTCTTTGAGCTCCCCATGGGATGGATAAGATCCCCATGGGTAAAATCCCCATGGATAAGAACCCCATGGATCCAGCAGAGGCCAATCTCAGCCCTGGGAATGCACCAGGGGCCCATCTGAGCCCGGCCTGGGCTGAAGGGCATCACCTGCCCCCTAAGCTGGGCTTTAGGGGGTAACATCTGAACATGCAGGAGACAGGGAACGTGGTCCTGGGGCTCAGCTCTGAGCTGTGTGCCCTGCAAAGTGCCAGCTGAGTGCCCAGGGGTTGGCACACCCCTGTCCCAGCAGGAATTCTGTGCTCACAGGAGCTCATGTTGGGTTTGGAAGTCATCAAACACCCCCCCCCCAGGGGTTCCCACCACAACAGATTTCTCTGGCAGGTGGTGGCACAACTTTGCCACTCAATCAGCAGAGAAAACACCAGAAAACAGGAATAAAAATGCCTCAGAGCCCCAGGGAAAGCAGCTGGGGTGGAGGACAAACTGCTGGGCAGCTCTGACGTCCAAAAATGAGACTCCTCAGCTCAGGGAAGGGAATGATCCATCATGGAGCAGCTGTAAATTGCAAGCTGAAGGAGCAACAGCAGGACTAAATAACTCCAGGAAATATATTATATATATATATATATATATACATATATATATACAATATAAATAAATATAAATAAATATATGTATAAAATATAAATATATTTTATATATATATAAAAATAAATGAAATCCTGAGCTTTGGGTCAAGGAAATTTTCTCTGATTTTTCCAACATGGGAATCACAGAATCATGAAATGGTTTGGGTTGGAAAGAAGCTTAAGGATCATCCCATCCACCCCCTGTCATGGGCAGGGACACCTTCCACTAGTCCAGGTTGCTCCAACCTGGCCTTGGACACTTCCAGGGATCCAGAGGCAGCCACAGCTTCTCTGGGAAATCCATTCCAGTCCCTCCCCACTCTCACAGCCAAAAATTCCTTCTCAATCTCCCACCTAACCCTGCCCTCTCTAATTTTATAGACTCTAAATTGTTGATCCCATTTTATAGACACTGGATCATTGATCCCATTTTATGGACATGACTCTGGATCATCGATCCCATTTTATAGACTCTGGATAGTTGTTCCCATTTTATAGACTCTGGATTGTTGATCCCACTTTATAGACTCTGGATTGTTGATCCAATTTTATAAACACGTCTCTGGATTGTTGATCCCATTTTATAGACTCTGGATCATTGATCCCATTTTATAGACACTGGATTGTTGATCCAATTTTATAAACACGTCTCTGGATTGTCGATTCCGTGATTCCAGGATTCTCTAATTCCATGATTCCATGATTCCACGATTCCCTCAGCCCACCCAGGCACAAACCAGCTCTGCAATCCACCTGCTGCCCTGGATAAACCATCCCCCATCCCTGCCTCCAACAGCCTCCCCCAGAGGGTGTCTGCAGCCCAGCAAATCCAGCTGTCAGCACTTTGGCACATGTCAATCCTCCCCTGCTCCGAGGGGGAATTGCTTCCAAACACGCGGAGTTTGGATTTCATCCGGATTTTCTTGCTCAAGGTTTGGCTGCTCAGATGTTCCCTGTTTTCCACGGGCAGATGAAGGTTCTTCAGCAGAGTTCATGTTCCTTGTTAATCCTTGTGGCATTTGGTGGAGCACGGGGAGATGGAAAATTCCTCGCCAAGGGTTTGTTCTTCGACAGAGAACTGAAGAGACTTGGAAGTGCTGTTTGCTCAGCCACGGAATACTGAGAATTCTGCTTCTCATGGGGGGGGGGGAAAATCCACGTTTTTATGTCAGTCTGGATCCATTTTATAGACACTGGATCATTGATCCCATTTTATAGATGTGACTCTGGATCATTGATCCCATTTTATAGACTCTGGATTTTTGATCCAATTTTATAAACATATCTCTGGATTGTTGATCCCATTGTATAGACTCTGGATTGTTGATCCAATTTTATGAACATACATCTGAATTGTTGATCCCATTTTATAGAGACTGGATGATTGATCCCATTTTATAGATGTGACTGGATAATTAATCCCATTTTATAGACTCTGGATCATTGATCCCATTTTATAGACTCTGGATTTTTGATCCAATTTTATAAACATATCTCTGGATTGTTGATTCCATTTTATAGACTCTGAATTTTTGATCCCATTTTGTAAACTGGATAGTCGATCCCATTTTATAGATGTGACTCTGGATCATTGATCCCATTTTATAGACTGCATTGTTGATCCTATTTTATAGAATGCATTGTTGATCCTATTTTATAGACACTGGATAATTGATCCCATTTTATAGATGTGACTCTGGATAATTGATCCCATTTTATAGACTCTGGATCATTGATCCCATTTTATGGGAAGGCTTGGGTTGGGAGGGATCTTAAGGATCTTAAGGATCTTAAGGATCATCCAGTGCCACCCCCTGCCATGGGCAGAGACACCTCTCAGTATCCCAGGATGCTCCAGCCTGGCCTTGGACACTCCCAGGGCTGGGGCAGCCACAGCTTCTCTGGGAAATCCATTCCAGTCCCTCCCCACCCTCACCATAACAAATCCCTTTCTTTTGTCCAGCCTGAATCTCCCCTGTTTTAGTTTAAAACAAGTTTCAGGTTAAGTTTGGCCTTAGCTCTGCCCAAGCCCAGCACGGACGACTTCAGCCCCGGTTTCCCAGGTTGGAATGACCAACCCTGTGGAAAACGCTTGGGGTGATGCAGTTCAGGAAATCTGAGCCTTCCCCTCGTCTCCCGTCAGGACTGAGCGTTTCCCACCTCACTTTGTTCAGGAAAAGGCTGCAGGAGGTCTCTGTGACCCTGGTCCCCAATCTCAGCCAGGGAAAGGGGGAGAAAATCACAGGTTAAAAATAAAACAGTGGCAAAACCAGACAAACTGAGTCACCCTTTTCTCCCCGCCTTGCCCCAAAGCTCTGTTGTTGCCAGGCGGCTGCAGGGGCTATTTTGGAGGATGTTCTCGTGCCACTGATCCCCTCCTGGTGTCGATGTCACGAGGGGCTCCTGGTTCCCTTCCCAGCAGTGGGATCCCTTCAGCCAGCAGGGCCCAAACCGTGCCCAGGGGTTCCCTGGAGCTCTGCCCTGGCAGGGATCGGAGCTGGGCCAGGGAATGAAATGTGGCTGAAATGTGATCCCAGCGAAACGTGGCTGGGGGAGAACCTTTCCACGGTGTCACCCCACTGCTCAGGCTGCTCAGGGCTTCCCAGGACTCTCTGGAATTCCCCCCTCCTGTTGTAGCCCTTCCCCTCTCTTTTAGCCACTCCACAACGAAACGGCTTCAGAATCCACCACTAAACACTTCATTTTTGTTACACCTGAGGCCCAAATTGGTGGGGACTTTTTCTTTGCTTCCCAGGAGAGATTCGGGGCCCTTCTGTCCCTTTGCTCTGTGCTGGAATCTGTGCCTGCCAGGTGTGGTGGGAGTGGGATCTAAAAGGACCCATTGGAGGTCCTGGGGGTTTGTAGAGCAGTGGGATTCACATCCAAACAGCCCTGAAACCTTGAGGAGAAGGACCTGGAGGGGCTGGTGGATCAAAAACTGGGCGTGAGTCGGCCGTGGGAGCTGGGACCCAAAAATCCCCTGTGCCCTGGGCTGATCCCACAGCAGGGCAGGGGGGGATTCTGCCCCTCTGCCCCCTCAGCTGAGACCCCCCTGCAGAGCTGCTCCAGCCCTGGGAACAGCAGCAGGAGGACGTGGAGCTGCTGGAGAGAGTCCAGAGGAGGCCCCGGAGATGCTGCCAGGGCTGGAGCCCCTCTGCTCTGGAGCCAGGCTGGGAGAGCTGGGGGGGTTCCCCTGGAGAAGAGAAGGCTCCAGGGAGAGCTGAGAGCCCCTGGCAGGGCCTGAAGGGGCTCCAGGAGAGCTGGAGAGGGACTGGGGACAAGGCCTGGAGGGACAGGACACAGGGAATGGCTTCAAGCTATAGGTGGGATATTGGGAAGGAATTCTTGGTTGGGAGGGTGTGGAGGGACTGGAATGGATTTCCCAGAGAAGCTGTGGCTGCCCCTGGATCCCTGGGAGTGTCCCAGGCCAGGTTGGAGCATCCTGGGCTAGTGGAAGGTGTCCCTGCCCATGGCAGGGGGTGGCACTGGCTGAGCTTTGAGGTGCCTTCCAACCCAACCCATCCTGGGATTCCCTGATTCAGAAGCTGTTGGAGCTAAGCCAAGGTTAAGGATAAGGATGTCACCAGTGGAACTAAAACGTCTCCACGAGCTGCTTCCCAGCAGGAAGCCTGGATTGGAGCTGCCCAAGTTTGTTCCTACTGCTCCTGAAAAAGCATCACCTCAAGCAGGTTTTTAAGCCACCCAATGCTGGATCTTCCCAAAGGAATTCCAGAGACAGCTCAATCCCATTTTTCTGTCTCCTCAGTGAACTGCAGGAGCTCATGGAGTTCCTTCCTCCCAAATCCAGAGGAACACCCAACCCACATCCCTCTGTGCCCCTGCTGGATTTTTGGGGCTCTGAGCCCTGTGGACAGGAAAAGACACAGGAGAAGCATTCCAGGAGAATCGAGGAAGGTTTGTTTTTATTGGAATTCCCTTTGACATGCACCTGTGGTTTGCCACGTTCCTTTGGTCCCTCCAGAAGGCAGAAGGGGGGGGATGTGAACCAAGCCCTGCCTGAGCACACACACGGGGCAGGGCCTGGAACACACGGGAGGAAATCACAGTCCCAGCCTTTCATTTTGGGAATTTGTCCCTCTCCTGAAGTGGGACAAGCTCTTAAACCCCACTTGGTGACAGGGGGGCAAACCCACCCCCAGCTGCTCTCCCAGGGCAGAGTAAGGAAGCCAATATCCTGGAAACAACCTCTGGGAATGGCTGAGTCCTTTTCCCAATGCCCAGATCCCACCAGTTCTGGTTCCCACCATGGCTGGGCCCCCCTGAAAGCTGCTGGGATGAAGGGATGGGTTTTAGCAGCAGGTTTGTCTCCTCAGCTCACACACAAAGCACTTGGGAACACGGGGAGGGGGTTGGGGATGGGATTGGGAATAGGACTGGGGATGCCTTTGGCTGTGCCTGTCCTTCCTCTTCTGCCACCAACAGATTTCCCCCTCCCACCAACTCCACCTCCTACAGCCTGTCCTTCCAAATATCTCCCAACAACTGCCTTGTTCCAGGGTGGGGCTGGAGCCCCCTCTCTGTGGGAGGTGTCCCTGCCCGGGGAAGAAGTTGGGACTGGATGGGATTTATGGTCCCTTCCCCACCCAAACCATCCCAGGATTCTGTAATTCCTCCTTCCCCGCAGCTCTCAAGGGAGGATAATTTAATTTAGACAGAGGCAAAAGAGCAAGGTAAAGCTTGGCCTGGCTGGAAAGGCTCAGCTCCAGGTTTAGGAGGGCTCGTGGCTGTTGGGAAGCTCTGGTTTAAACAGATGCAGCTTCTCTGGTGAGGTCATTGCTCTGTCTCCTGTTTTGGGCACCCCTGCCTGGAGGACACCCTTCAGTTCAGTCCTTTCCAGTGCCCATTGCAGCTCTATTTCAGTGGATGTAACCCCAGGCATTTTGGAAACCCGGCTCACACTAAACCCACCCATCCCAAACATTTTAATCCCGTGCCTTTTTCTGGCCAAGTGTCTCTCACCTCCTAAATCCCCACAGGCAGAAGCTGCTCCCAATACAAAATGATGTTGTCACTTCTGGAGCATTTCAGGAGAGGAAACTGCCCCTCAGACCATCTCCCACCTCTGGATTTCTGCTTTGGGCTCCTGCCGTGCTCTTGATCCAAAGGAAAAAGCCACCCTGAAATCCCAGGAAGGTTTTGGGAACGAGGAGTTGATTTATTTAAATTTATTTCAGCCGTTGCCCTTTTCCTGTGCGGAATTTACAGGTGAAACCCACTCCATGGAAATCCACAGACATTTATCTGGGGGTTGATTTTCCCGGGGTCGGGATTTCATCCCAAAAGGATGCACATTCCGGGTTCTCAAGCTGAGTTTGTTCTAATTTACCACTTTTTTTTCAGGTGAGATAAAAGGGAAAAGTGCCAGTGGGGGGTGAAGGAGAAGAGAAAGTTGTAGTGACACTGTTACACCCTCCCCTTTGCTGACTCAAGACTCCCCCCTAATCAGGAGAAATCCTAATTAGGCAATAACTGATCTGCCTGAAAACAGCAGGTTTATGAGGTTCCCTAATCACCCCTGATCAGCTGGGGCAGCTCTTCCACAACTTCTCCTCTTGTTCCTGGGTCCTGCCCAACCCTCAGCTCATTTCCAGCCCTTCCCTGCCCCAAAGTCCTGGAAATCTGTTCTGAATGAGGACAAAGCTCATGGGGCTAATCATGCAATTAGGGAATTTGTTGGATTGGAAAAGACCTCCGGGATCAGCAGCTCCAACCTGGCCCAAAATGCAGGAGCTGCACGAGCAGGTGAGATTATGGCATGACCCAGGAATATTGAATGGGGAACCAGAGAAAGGGAAGGTTCTGTCAACTCTGCAGCTCAAACTGACTCGAGATCTTTGAGTTCAGCTGGAGGATGAAATCCTGGGCCAAGGTTTGCAAACCTCTCCCTGCTCCTGGGAAAGGTTTCACAGGAACCTGCTTTGATATTTCTTTTAATGCTCCCCCCCTCTGACGCTTTTCCCCCCACTTGTCTCCCAAATCCTGGCCAAATGTTGGTGTTGTTTTGAACTCTGGGTGGGGTGGGGCTGGCTGGAGGCAGTGGGAAAACTTGGTGGGTCTGGGTTCACGTGGAAGAAGAGGAGAAAAGAGAGAAGGGATAAGGAAAGGATGAGAGAAGGGAAGGGGAAAAAAGGAAAGGGAAGGAAGAAAAGGAAAGGGGAAGAAAAGGGAAGGGAAGGGAGAAGGAAAGGGGAAGAAAAGGAAAGGGAGGAAGGAAAGGGGAAGAAAAAGAATGGAGAAGAAAAGGGGAAGAAAAGGAAAGGGGGAAAGGAAAGAGGAAGAAAATGAAAGGAAAGGGGAAGAAAATGAAAGGAAAGGGGAAGAAAATGAAAGGAAAGGGGAAGAAAAGGAAAGGGGGAAAGGAAGGGGGAAGAAAATGAAAGGAAAGGGGAAGAAAAGGAAAGGGGGAAAGGAAGGGGGAAGAAAAGGAAAGGGGGAAAGGAAAGGGGAAGAAAAAGAATGGGGAAGGAAAGGGGAAGAAAAGGAATGAAGAAGGAAAGGGGAAGAAAAGGAATGAAGAAGAAAAGGGGAGGAAAAGGAATGGAGAAGAAAAGGGGAGGAAAAGGAATGGAGAAGAAAAGGGGAAGGAAAGGGGAGGAAAATGATTGGAGAAGAAAAGGAAAGGAAAATCCCTGGCAATCCCTGGCAAAGTGCTGTAGTGTGTGGCAGTGGCAGAGGAGGCTGATGAGGACAGGAGTGGTTCCTGTGCCAGCTGGTGCCCTGGCCAGGAGTGGTTCCTGTGCCAGCTGGAGCCCTGGGTGCTGGGAGGGAGCCCAGCCCAGCCCAGCCCAGCCTGGCAGTCTCTCCTCAGTGTTCTCAGCAGCAGCTGAAGCTGTGCCCGTGCCATGGGGCACATCCCACCTGAGCTGGCTCGGTTCCCTGCGTGCCAACCTGTACCAGCCAGGGCTGGGGGGAAGGCAGGGGGGGTTTTCCTTGCTCTCTGTGCCCTTTGCTTCCCCTCCCAGCCCAAAGGTCATCAGAGAAGTGAAGAAAGAGGGGACATGAGCCACAAGTTCCCATGGCAGGTTGGTTTGCACCAAACTCAGGGGCACCAAGGGGTGGAAAAAACCAACGTCCACCAACAAGAACACCTGGAAAGGCTTCACAGATTCCTGAACATCTCACTCCTCAAGTGATTCCTCTCATTTCGTGCAATCCTGTCTCAGGTGAGAGCCACTGACCCCAGTGAGAGGATCAGGAGTGTCAGGGGATGGATTGATCCCTCTGCTCATCAAACATTCTTGAAGCTTTTGAGGTGGAAAGTGCAGAAAAATCAGTCAGGGGGAAAAAAAAAAAAAAAAAGAACCCAACCTATAAATGAGGTTTCTTAACTTTTTGATCTGTCAGAACCCGAAGTGAAAAGTTTTAATCCAGATATTGAGTTTGACAAGACAGTAAACAGGAAGAAAAATTTGGAGATCTTCCCTCTTGGTGTGTTTTTATAGTTTAAAAAGTGGGAAATTCTTCCCAGCGCCGTGGATGTTCCGTGACCTTCAGCTGATTGCCCGTAAACAGATAAACAGAGCCAATCCCTGGCTGGAGAACTGGATTTTGGGAGACCTTTGTGAACTCTTGGCTCCCAAATGTATCAGACAAGAGGCAGCAGAGCTGAGGAATGGTGGGGAATAGGACAAGACATGATCTCATCTGAACCAAGACCAAGCAGGGGAGAGGAGGTGCAAAAACATTTGTCTGCAAAGCAGAAAGGACCAAACTGCTGCCAAAAGTCCTCCCGAAGAAATAAAAGGCTGAGGAGGGTTTAGGAGCTTGGTGCCCATCTGGAAAAGAGGGAGATCAAGGGGAAAGGACTCAGGAGGAACAGGAGGTTGTGGTGCTGTGGGTGGGAGGCAAAAGGAGATGAACCCTCCAGGGTGGGATTCCCATCCAATCCCAGTGGAAAAGGGGACACTCATCCAAAAGATGGGCAGGGAGATTCCATGAATCCATGAGTTCTGTGCCAGCCCAGCAGGCCTGGAGAGGTGAGAGGGACTGCAGGACTCCTGGGTAATGCCAAAGGTTCTGCAGGGTGAGAGGAAAAGGGGCACAAATCCGACACCAGGGAGGAGGGAAACTGGGAAAATCCAGGCCAGCAGCTCCTCTGCACCTTTGCCTCCTCCTTGGGATGGACCTGAGGAAGCCTTTTTGCCTCTTTGCCAGGCTGGAGCAACCTGGGCCCAGGGAAGGTGTCCCTGCCCATGGATGAGATGGCCTTTAAGGTCCCTCCTATCCAAACCATTCCAGGCTGATTCCAGGACAGTGATTCCATGACATATTTGCTGCCCCACCCCCAAGGCTCTCTCTGCTCCAGGATCCCATGTTGGATCCAACCCGGGATGGGCACAAGCCCTGAGGTGGCTGCAGGGTTTGGTCATCGGATGAATGGTGAAAATCCATCCCAAACTCTCCGTGTTTCTGCTTCCTGAGGCCTTTTGGGAAATCAGAGGGGAGAGGAACTGTCCCCCCGGGTGGATCCAGACCTTTGGATGGGGAGAAACTCCCCCTGAGGAACGTCCTCAGCTCCTGGTGACGGAGGGAAGGGGCTGCTCTGAACCCAAAGGCTCTGCCCTCTGCTCCTCCTTCCAGAGCAAATCCCAGCCATGAATTGGGGTTTATTCTCTGTTTTGAGACACCACAGGTCTGATTTTTTCCTCACTAAAATCAGGGAAGGATGACCCTGGATCTCTAGTTGATAGTCCTGATCCAAACCCTCAAATCAGGAGTTTGGGATCAGCCCAGGAATGGCAGGAACAGGCTTTGCCAAACATGTTCTGCCATGTCTGGATGTCACTTTTCCCCCTAGTTTGGTATCAGCATTCCCTCAATTTTTGCAGGAATATTGTTCACTCACATAATCCTCCCCCTGCCCCCCCCCCCAATCTATTATTCATGATTTGCAATTAAAAAAGGCTTAAAAAAAAATTATTTCTTCCTCTGTACATCCCTCGTGCCTGTAAATTTATGTGCCCAACAGGAGCTTTTAGACATTTATTCTAAATAACCCAGTGCCAAACTCATTGCAGCGAGGGCTGGGTTTGATGAGGGTGTTGGATTTGTTTATAAATAATTTCATGGCCTTTGCTAATTCCTTCAACTGTGCTGAGTGATTGTCAAACACGTTCTTAATCCTGAGTTCTCAGTGACAAACACGAGCAAACACTGAGTCAGTGCTTGGAGGTTTTTTGGTCTTTTTTTTTTCCTTTGTTCCAGCGGTGAAATGATAACCAAGACATTTTTTTTTTTTTGAGTGAGAAAAAAACCGGGAAGGGCAGAACGGGAGAGCACGAAAAGAGATCAATTGTTGAAAATTTGCATTTCAACAGCTGCCATTTGGTGGGAAATGGTTGTGATGGGATTTGACCTGTGAAATCGGACAAGAACATCACAAATAAATCCTGGCTTTTAAGGAGCTCTTTGACAGGACAAGGGGAAGCAGCCTCTAGTTGGACCAGAGGAGGGTCAGGTTGGACATCAGCTGGAATTTCTTCATGGAAAGGGTGGTCAGGCCTTGGCAGGGGCTGCCCAGGGAGGTTTGGAGTGCCCAGCCCTGGAGGTGTCCCAGGAAGGCCTGGCCGTGGCACTCAGTTCTCTGGGCTGGGGGACAAGGTGGGCATCGGGCACAGGGTGGGCTCTGTGACCTTGGAGGGCTTTTCCAACCTCAATGATTCCATGATTCCATGATTTGTGACCTGCTCAGCCCCCACATCCCCCAGCAGGTCTGAATCCCGAGCTCAGAGATGTCCAGGGGAAGAGATTTTCCCCTTGATTTCCCTGGGCTTTGCTCAGGCCCAAGCTGGGAGGTTGTTGAAGGAGCTGTGGGACACAGGCCAAGATCCCAGCTCCTCTTCCTGCCTTCCTTCAGAGTTTGGGGGAAGTCAGCCCTTCATTTCCCTCTGCAGACCAGCTGGTTGCATGGACTGGATGCACCTCAGGAGTTCTGGTTGATGTGACCCAACAATTATATCACAGGATCAGAACAGAGAGAGCAGATTCTCCCATTTTCCTCACCTTCCCAAACTTCCCCAATACCTCTTTCCTATTCCACTGGAGTAAAAAAGTGGTCAAAATGCTTCAGTTCCCAGAAACCTGCCAAGAAGGAAAGGAAGAAACAAGGACAAAAAGCCCCCTGAGGAGCTGAGTCTTGGACTGGAGCAAAGGAATGGTGGTGGTGGGACACAGGCTGGAAAGAGGGGCCAGGTTGGCTCAGCAGAACTTGCTGCAGTGGGAATTTTGGTGGCTGTTCCTAATTTCTCCCTCCTGACCAGTTCTGCATCACGGCTGGGAACAGGCAGAGCCCCTTCCCTGGAGGATCAGCCCCAGCACAACTCACTGGTGACCAACAGGACTTCAGCCCTTCATTGCTGCTGGAGATCCACCAGGGAACAACCTCTGGGGACCCTCGGCCAAAGCACCAACGAGGGAAACTCTGCCCGGGGACAAAACCCTGCTGGTCTCCCTCTCCCGAAGGAAGGAGACACTTCCTTGTGCTATTCCCTTTGGAGGCACTCACGGTAGGATCTCCTCATCTCAGCATCTCCAGGCAAAGACAGTGCCTTTGGCTGGAGTTGATCCCAGCTAAAAGTGTGACCTGGTGTCCAGTTGTGTGGGACCAAAACACGAAGAACAGGGAAGCTCAGGAGGTGACCACCCAGGAGCAATCCCTGTGCTTTTATCCAAGAAATTTTGCCTTTGGATCTCATGAAGGTGGGTTTGTCTGGCTGTATCCCACAGTTTGTGCTTCTGGGGGATACAGGCAGAAGGCTGATGGAATCTTTCTCCTCAGGAGGGTTTGGACCAGTTGTCCAGGGAAGCTGTGGCTGCCCCTGGATCCCTGAAAGTGTTCCAGGCCAGGGTGGAGCAACCTGGGAGAGTGGAAGGTGTCCCTGCCCATGGCAGGGGATGGCACTGGATTGATCTTTAATGTCCCTTCCAACCCAAAGCACCCTGGGATTTTATGATTCAGTGGATTGGGATTTTCAGGGAACAGAATGAGGAGCAATTTAGAGGTTTAAAAATGAAACTTCTTTCCATGAGCTTCCCAAAAAGGGAGGGCTGAGTCAGGTCCCCTCTGAACTGATTTTAGCCACAGCCCCCTCCCCTCCCAGATCTGTGAATTCCCTGCCCTTGGAAGGCCCCTCTCCATCTCTGCTGCGTCTGGAAGAACGGAAACGTCGCGTATTCCGAGAACCACATTTTCCATCCTGAATTCCCACCGGTTCCTGTCTCGCTACCGGGACTCGGGGAGAGGAAGGAGAAGTTTTCTGCCTGGATCCTGCAGCCCCGAGCTGCGAACCCTCCCCAGCCCCGAGGAGCACTTTGCCGAGGAGATTCCCCGAGGGAAGGACGACGCGCGACGGGTTGGAGGGAGCAGGACCTCGGGCCGAGTGCCCACCCCGGGGTGGTGCCAGGCAGGTCCCGTGGGCAGAGGGCAAACCAGACTGAAAGGGGGGGTGCCCGGGGTGGCTGCACCCCCTCGAGGTGATGGCACTGCACCCTCCCCGCGAGCCCCCGGGGAGCCTCCCGTCCTCCTCGGCCGCCTGCGCTCTCCGAGAGCTCCGAGGAATCCCGGGGTGCTTCCCAGCCCTCCCTGGCCAGCTCCCGGTGTCTCTGTGGTCCCGGGAACACCAGGGACACGTGGATCACTGCGTCCAGGGCTGGGATCCACCTTGGTGGCCCCGCTTGTTTTTCCCACATAACTTAACCTCCGGTTCCACAGAACGGGGAAACTCCATGGAAACCCTCGGCATTCCACGCGCGGCCCGGTGTTCCGTCGCCCACTAAATGCTCTCCAGGAACCTTTTCCATCCTTTGGCTTCCTTTTTTTGCTTGTTTTCCCCCTCCTCCCTTTACATCACTGTCTCCCTCTCCTCCTCCACGAGCGCCGTGGGTCTGTCCCCGTCGTAAAGGCCGGAGCCGTTGAGATATTCCTCGTCCTTGTTGTACTGCTCCGGCCCGGAGGAGGGCATGGAATTCTCGGAAATGGAGCCGTTCTTCACGTAACCTGGCAAATTCCGGTGTCCGTTGAGGGTCCCTGGGATAAGTCTCGTGTTGAGATGGAGGGCAAGAGCTCCTCTTGTGGCTACATTTGTGATGCTGGTGTGGGACACCATTGGTCCGTAACTGTAGGTTGTGCTCCCACTCCGTGCTTTCCTTTTAAAGTCAAGGGCTAAAGTCCACCTGCTCCATGACTTCTTGATTTCTGCTTGGACCTGGGGAAAAAGGCAGGGAAAAAACAAGCGTGAGAGGGAGGAGAGAGGGGCAGGAAGGAGGGAATGGGAAACTCCGGGGGGAGTTGGGCTTTGATGATCCTTGTGGGTCCCTTCCAGCTCAGGAGAGTCAGTGATTCTACGGGATTGGAAAGAACAGCAAATTCACCTTAAATCTCCCCTTTCCACGTGGAATATTTGGCGCTGGGAAGCTTGAGTGGCTGGAAACATCTGGCTGAAAATGGGGGTGAACTCCATCCAAGAGCAAACCCAGGAGAGAATCCCCTCACGTACCATGAAATCAGGGAAAAATGGGATGAACAACCTCCAGAGGCACCTGAGTGCCCAGAAATTCCTCTAGGAAGGAGTCAACTATTTTAGAATTAATCTATTACTGTAGACTGAGACTACTTTAGACTGAATCTAAACCAGATGGCTAAAGCTGGGATGAGATGAATCCCCCTCATGGTACAGATTTTGCCTTGTTTTAATCTTCAGATTTGAAGTTTGACGTTTCAGATTTGACGTTTCCCCTTAAAATCTCCAAATTTAGGACAAACCAGCTTTATGCCAGTCCGTGAAAGTCCTTTCCCATCTAGTTCCTTAATCTGCAGCAATGGAGGGAATTAATGGAAATGAAGAAATCAAAGGATATTGCTCTGGAAATAGGAAAAAAAAAAAAGGGTCAAAAGGCCCTGGACAATCCAAAGAGTTTTCTGGTCAGGCAGCTACTCCATCAATCCACTTTTCTTCCTGCCACAGAGCTGAACTTAAGCAGCACTAACCAGCCCTGGTGCTGGGAAATGATAAAACCCCCACATTTTGATCTCCTTTAGGTACTTCCAGCAGGTCATTTTGGGGGACATATTGACCTGGGTGTCTCAGACCAACAAAAGTGGGGACTGAGAGACCTTGGAGTGCCAAACAGGGCTGGGGCACTCTAAGGAGTGAGGAGGTGCTGATGTTCATCCACCTGTGTGTGGAACTGTCCTAAAAGGGGAGGGGAATCCCGAGGATGTTGGTGACTTACCTCTCCATTGCAAAAACAGTATATGATGGCAACAAAAAATCCCTGAAAGGAAGAAAAACCAACGTGTTAGTGGGGATTTGGCTGCGTGGGAGCTTCTCTTTCCTGCTCTTTTCACCCCCAGGTTCCTCTGGAAGGAGCAACACTCAGCATTTGCTGTGTAAAATTGGCACAGTAGACCTGGGGGTCCTGGGGGACAGGGAGGACACGGGGCATAGGGGTGGGGTGCATTGGGAAGAGCGTTCCCAGCAGGTCAGGGAGGGGATCCTGCCCCTCTGCTCAGCCCTGGGGAGGCCCATCTGGATGCTGTGCCCAGTTTGGGCTCCTCAGCACAGCAGGGACATGGAGCTCCTGGAAGATGATTCTCCTGTGGAGGTGCTGAAGGGATGGAGCATCTCTGTGACCAGGACAGGCTGAGGGAGCTGGGGCTGTTCAGCCTCCAGGGGGGACACTGAGAGGGGGCCCTCCCCAGTGTCCGTCAGGGGCCGCAGGGAGGGGGCAGAGGATGGACCAGGCTCTGCTCGGGGGGGCCCAGCAATGGCACAGGAGGAACGGGCAGGAACCGATGCCCGGGAAGTTCCACCTGGACACGAGGAAGAACTTGTTCCTGTGCGGTGACCGAGCACTGAACAGATTGTCCAGGCAGGGGGTGGAGTCTCCTCCCTGGGGATATTCCAGAACCATCAGGACACGCTCCTGTGCCATGTGCTCTGGGATGGCCCTGCTGGGGCAGGGAGGTGGCACCAGATGCCCCACTGTGGTCCCTCCTGGCTGGACCCCTCCTGGGACCCCGTGACCCTCTGGGCCATGGTTTAGTGAGCAGGGCTATTTTTGGATCTTCTGCAGGGCTTCTGGGATGGGGGGGGGGGGGCTGGGAACATGGGGAGTTCTGCCTCGCTGAAGGTGTTTAGGAACTTCCTGGATGTAATTCCCAGTGTTTTATGTATGGCTGATGCTCCTGGAGGGTGGGAGGGAGGGTGGAAGATGGTCCCGAGGGGCCTTTGCCAGCTCTGGCTGTGACTGGAGCAGAACTGGCTGAGTGAGACCAGCGAAGGAATCCAGCTGGGAGCAAACCCCCCACACCTTTGTGTTGGCCAACACTTCCCCCAGCTCCTGCTGAGTGTTTTATCCCATCCAACAGGAACTGTGGAAGTGCAGGAATGCAGGTTTGGGCTCCAACTCCCTGCCAATTTCTCTGGACCCTCTGTCCACCCTTCATCATCCACTCTGGTCACCCACGACCACAGGAGAGCCAAAACTCAACCTCTCAGTGGTGACCAGACACTGCTCTCTTGCAGAGTTGCTAATTCCTGCTGCTGTGTCTTCCATAGGACCATTCCTAAAACTAAACCTCCCTTTTTTTCCAAGAACTGAGGAATCCACTCAGCACTGAAAGACAACTTGGGGCAGGAAAATTGGAAGGTAATTTAAAACAACATCTCTGTGGATCTCCACCAGCTCGTGTCTCACCTGGGTCTAAAGGGGTTTATTCTGTGGGACAAAGTCACCTTTCAACAGGACCATTTTTTTTGTTGGCCTTTATAAATACAAATAACATAAATATCGTGCTTTGAAAAGAGAAAATGTTTTCAAATATTTTATAATCTTTCTATTATAAAGATGATTATAATATTTATGTTATAGAATTATATCTATTCAAATACTGTCAATCACTGTGTATTGTAAAAACAGCCCTGCTTCCAGAGGCAACTTGCACTCCCATTTTCCCCTTCTCCCCATTGAAATCCTCGTGGTTTCCCCCCATAATTCCCCAGTGCCAGTACCTGGAAAGAGTTGAACAGCATTTCATAGTGCATTTGAACTTGCCAAAGAATCCCTGACACGTCTGTGTATGGCATAGCCATGAAAACAATATAGTGAACTCCAAACAGAGGCATAAGGACGAGGGTAGATTTCAGCAGCTTCCTGTGGGCACAGGGAAAGAGAGGGGATTAGTGGAGGGGGGGAACAGGAGCCCTGGTTAGGCTTGGACAGCTCCTGTTCCCACGGGAATTGGGGCCACCTGGAATTTCAAGCTGTTCCTTCTCTTATGGCTTGTGAGACAACCCCTGTCCTGATGGGCCACCTCAACCCCCTCCCAGGGGATGCTGCTGAAGGAGAAGGCACAGAAGGGTCTTTTCCAGCCTCAGGCTGTCTCCAGGATCATGGGTGGAGGGGGGGAGGGTGGCTGGAAAGGAATGTTTGCTGCTCTTCCAGCCCTCAGCCCTGACTGGCTTCAAATCCTTGTCCCTAAAGGATGTTCTCCTTTTCCTCAGCCCCTGACTGGCATCAAATTCTGGTCCCTAAAGGATGTTTTCCTTCACCTCAGCCTCTGGCATCAAATCCTTGTCCCTAAATGATGTTCTCCTTTTCCTCAGCCCCTGACTGGCATCAAATTCTGGTCCATAAAGGATGTTTTCCTAAAGGATGTTTTCCTTCACCTCAGCCTCTGGCATCAAATCCTTGTCCATAAAGGATGTTCTCCTTCACCTAAGCCCCTGACTGGCATCAAATTCTTGTCCATAAAGGATGATCTCCTTTTCCTCAGCCCCTGACTGGCAACAAATCCTTGTCCATAAACGATGTTCTCCTTCATTTTACACCTGGACATGGTCCTACACAACCTGCAGGAGGTTGAGCAGGGAGGGTTGGACTGGATGATCTCCAGAGGGCACCTCCAATCCCAATTTTCCTGCTTGTTGAGGCACACCATGGACATCCCCCCTGGGTCAGAGGGAGGGCTGGGGGAGAGGGAAGTGCATTTGGGAGCAGAGTTATTCCAGCTATCTGGGGGCAGAGGACAGTGCCCTGTGGGGTTGGAAGGTGGACACCCTCAGGAGGTGCTCTGGGCTGCAAGATCACTTGGAAAACCTCCTGCTAAAGAAGCAGCTGAATCTCAGCACGTGCTGGGGGCTGGGGGGAGGCTCCACACAACCCAACACTTGGCTGGGTTTGCTCCTTGGGGAATCAGGGACATTAATTGAAGGGTTAAACCCTCTGCCAAGAGTTCCAGCAGGTCACCAGGAGCAGCAATTCTTGACAGGGGCAAACCCTCCCCCCAGAAAGGGCTGGTAGGGCCTCTGTCCAGCAGCTGCAAACCCCTGAGGGAACAGGACACTTCCGAAGGAGAAAGCCCCATCCAAACCATGATTAACAGCAACTTTCAGCCAGGGAGAAGTAAATAAACAGATAAATCAGAGCCCTGACAGGGCAGCAAAAAAAAAAAATAAAAAAATGGAGAGGTGTTTTCCTGCCAAAATGTCCTTTCCTGCCTCCAAGGAAACAGGGGGGGGTTCGGAGGGGGAGGCGGCGGCAACGAGCTCATGGTTTGCAGCCCCCATCACTCTGCTCTCCCCCCTTTCCATGGGTCATGTTGGTCAGTCCTGGATGTTCTGGGAAGCCCTGGGAGCTCTCAAGCACCAGAGGCGTCTCAGCAATCTGTTTGTTCCGTCTGGTTTTGACCACGCCGCAAATAACCCGAATTATCAGGAGAGAAGAGCTGGCGGAACACGGGAAAACACAACACAACAAACCAGGGAATGCCAGGAAAGAGGGAGGAATGTCTTGGTCATCTCAGCAAAGGCACCAAACCCCCGCTGAAGGGCAGATTTAACAGACAGACCAAATTTCACAAAGCACAGGAGGGAAATAAATGGAAATGAGGCAACGGATACACGTTTTAGGGGCTTCAACAACACAAAAAAGGCTTTAATTTCTGCACTCGTGGCTCAAGAGCAGCACAGTCACTTCTACACCGGCTGAAGAGCTTGAATTCCTCTCTAACCTACGAGGCAGGTCCTCCAGGTAGGGCTGGAAGGGCTGAGGAGATGTTTAAACTGTTGACTCGTTCTGCAGCACCAGACTGGGGAGACAAAATCCTCCCCACCCTGTTTGAGGTGGCTGCAGCCCCTGGGAACTGCTCAGCCCGGGCTCCCTCTGAAGCCAGGGGGGTGAAATGAGGGCTTTGTCCTCGCCCCAAAAAGTGCAGCTGACACAGGTTACTTTTGTAGGGAACCATGGATGGAACTGCCTTTGCTGGTGTGGATTCCAACCCAAGTTTGACAGCAGTACAGATGCTTGGCCAGGTTGATATGCTCCCACCACCTTCTAAAATTTAACTTTGTAGCTACACTTTTCCTCAATTAAAGGTGTAGCCAGAGGTTGGACAGCCACATGTACACCACAGAATCAGTCTGTGGAGGTGACAGAATTACCCTCACAAAATATTCCAGTCTCTTTTTGTTCACAGCGTGCCAGATGAGAGTTTTCCCAACAAGCTCGGGGAAAAATAACGCATCAAGACTCTAAGAACATCCCAGAAAATGTTAATGCATGATCTTTCTCTTTTCTTTATTTGAGAGGTGACAAAAAAAAAAAATCAACCCCCCATTTGGTCGCTAAATAAAGTCTTGACACTAAAAATGCATCTTTAGCAAAAAAAAAAAAAATAAATCCTCTGAAAATATCAGCAAAACCACTAAATCTGATTGAGGAATTGCATTCTGCAAAAACTCCTGAGAAATATCAGCCACAAATCTGAATTATAACCCCCAGTTGCTGAACCACAGTAACTGCACAGGGAAGCAGACAGAGGGTGTGTGCAAAGGGGAAATAGGGAAAATTAATTTACTTAAAGGAAAATTAGTTTACTTAAAGGAAAATACGGACAATCAACTCTAAAATTCACATTCCTCTTACACTGTATGGCCAGATCCCACTTTTTTCCCCCCAGGGAAACAAGCTTGGCAAATGTCAATAGTGTCAGTTAATTAGTTAATTAGTTAATGAATCCATTTCCAGCATGGATTTTGCAGTGGAGAGGCCTCGGGACCCACCTGTACTGTTGTCTCGAGTCGCACCTCCCCGCGTTCGTCTCCCGTAGTTTGGTGGCGAGGACTCTGATAATATTGATAAAAAGAATAAAATTTACCTGCAAGGACAAAAAAAAAAAAAAAAAAAAAGAAAACAACAACAAAGAAAGGAGAGCTGTTAAAAAACACACATCCAGGTGGTGGCAGAGTTTAGTTGGTTCATTCCCCTCGGGGGAGTCAAGGCAATGGCTGTGGAGGAAGCTCCTCCTGCAGCTTCCCGGGAATGACCCGTTTGGTGGGATTTTATCAGGGTTTACCCCTGGGAGAGAGAAAGGAACGGCTTTCTCTGACAAGGGGAGGACACCTCACATGGAAAACCCCCAAATCTGAGCCAGCCAGCCCCGCAGGCACCTGGAAACTGCACAATTCCTGGGAAAAGACCCAAATGAAGTTATAATTTTCTCTCGCAGCCCGGCTGAGATTCAAACCTTCCCAGGACACCAGGAGCATTAGCAGGATGCCTTTCCATGTTTCCAGGTGGAAAATGAAAGGAGAACAAGCCAAATGCACCGTGATGGAGACACAGAGTGGACCTGAGTGGAGGTGACAGATCAAGAGCAATGGGACTGTCAAACCTCTGCTGGGCTTCACTCCCGGCTCTTCCCTGGAGAGGGGCTGGGTGTGGGTCACACCAGGACAACCAGGGAGGAATATCTGCTTCTGATGCTGGGAGACACACCTATGACCCCCAGCTCGTGGTTAACTGCCCAACCAAGCTGATCCAGATGGTCACACCTTGGAACAGCTGCTCAGGGAAGTGGTGGGATCCCCGTCCCCGGAGGGATTTAAGAGCCCTGTGGATGTGGCACTTGGGGACGTGCTCAGTGGTGGCCTTGGCAGTGCTGGGAATGGTTGGGCTCAACCTCAGAGAACTTCTCCAGCCTTAATGACCCTGGGAATCCAACCTTGCCCTCCAGCCTCCTGGTGGCTCACATGGCAAAATTGAATGGCAAAACATCTCCTGGCTCCTTAAAGGAGACGAAAACCAGGTTGACATTGCAGAGATTTTCGGGTTTTTGGAGCTCTTCAGGGGCTGGTTGCCCTGGATTCCACCTACAGCTGGCCCAGCCAGCCCCCTTCATGGCACTGATGCAGCCCCACTGTGGGACTGCACCAGGCACATCCGTGTTCCTGGGCCTGGGAATTCCTCTGGAAGCTCCCAGCAGTCATTTGACCTCCCAGATGCCCCCAGAGCAGCGTTTCAAGGAACCAAACAACCACACAGGCTTGGAATTTCGTGCCAGGAGGGACCATTTGTCACCCTCTGGTTTGATCTCTGGCACAGCCCAGCCCAGGAGACCTCCCTGTTTTCAGAGCAGATCTGGCTCTCCCGGGGTTTCCGTGACGGAGATCCCACCACAGCCCTTGGGAAGTCGTTCCAATGGATAATTATCCTCGCTGTTACAAGGAGTTCCCTGAGCTGCTGAATCAGCAGGGCCTGGTTTTGCCATGGCTTTGTCTCCTGGGGTTGGATTCCTTCGCCTTTAACGAGGTGCAAGTTCATTTTTGACGAATTCCCCTCTGGAAAAAAGGGAGGAAGCTCCTGCCACACCCTTTCCCTTGAAGGGCCACCAGGAAAATTTCTCTCCTGTATCTGTTTGACCATTTTGTGGGAATTTAACACCCAGAGTTCCCTTTGGTTGGGATTTAGTGCCTGGCATGGGAGTTGTGAGGGAGGGATGGACAGACCCCCAGGCAGAGCCTGGGAACAGATAATTCCTTTCCATTGGAAACCAATCCCAAAGGGAATAAAACCCCCAGCAGGATTTATTTCTCATATGAGTGTTTTTGGCTTCAAAAAGCTCCAAAGTGAGATCTTGTTCTGGCTAAATCAAAGATGTCCAAACTCACCACAATTAGAAGGGAAACTCCCCTGATTTCCTGAACTGTGCTAAATCTTAAAAGAAATCCAGGCAGCGGAATAACATCAAAGTCAGGAGAGGAGAGAAGGATTTTAAGCCCCTCAACCTCCAAATTCTCTGCAAGCACATCCAGAAAATGCACAACTTAGTGCAGCAACATGTGAGCAGCCAGTGAGGGAACGGAGAAAGCAGCCAAGTGAACAATGTGAACCCACAGAAGTCAACCAGAAACAAGCCACAGAATCTGTTTGCAGGATCAATGGCTGCCTTTGCAAACAGCCTCCTGCAGTTTGCACAGGGCTCAGCCTCAATGGGGCTCTTTCTGCTCTGCTAATTGGGCTTCACATGAAATGCGAGGGGGTTGCTGGAATTCATCCCCTGGAACCATCTGAACCTGCTTCTCCATCCCACTGTTTCATTCCTGGTGACCACGCAGTGGGCTGGGGGGGATCCTTTCCTTCCAAGGTGCAGAAGAAATCGGGGAGAATTTCCAGCAAAGGGGAGAAATTGAGCCCCACCCCCCAAAGCCCCAAACACCTCACTCACCTCAATTCCAGGGGAATAAAGGAAATCTGGGAAAGCAGGTTCTCCACCCCATTGGGAGACTGCTCAGGCAAACACAAAACCACCCCTGGATTCCCCTTGTGGGGATAATCTCATTTTATAACGAGCTCTCTGGCTTTGGAGAGCTCAGCCCTGGGTCTGGAGAACATCCCTGCATCCTTTCTGTCCCCTCTGGCTCCTGGGAGGGGTTGGAATAACCCCCCCACAGCTGGGATGGTTTAACTTCCCTCCCCGCCTCGGAGGCTTCCCAAGCTTTTCATCAGCTCAGCAAGATGAGTCTGGAACAATTTGGTGACACTGAAACACTCCTGGAGAAAAGATTTGCTCCAGCTCCAGACCCCAGATTCCAGTTCTTCCCACTGGTGGTCAGAATGACCCCTGAGAGCTCCCAGTATGGTATGGGTTGGAAATACTGGTTTGAATGTTGGATTTTAGGGTCAGAAAGGTGGGATTTTTCTCTCCTGAGCAAAACTTGAAGTCTCTCAAAGCCCTGTGCTGTCAAACTGTCAAACTTCCAGGCAGGTCAAAAAATAAGGCCCTTAAATTAGATATATAAAGACCCCACATTATTAAGGGTAGATTGTTATTAATTATTGGAGTAGGGAATCCTGGCTCAGCTCTTCCCATCCCACCACAGGCACTGCCTCTCCTGCCAGGAGTGGGTACTCACCACGATAGCTGCCAGGATGGGCACCTGAATAATCCATTTTAAATTGCCAGCACTCAAGTCCCAACACCTGAGGAGAGATGGATGTTCCGTCAGGAAATCAGAGGGGATGGAGGGCAACGGATCCAGTGGCTCCTGGGAGAAATCCCCCCTGGCAGGGTGGCTTCCTCCAGAGCCTGGTGTGGTGGAAGGACCTGGGTGGGTCTGGAATGGCCCTTCTCCTGCTCCAAAGCCATGGCAGGGGTGGTTTGTGCTCTCCCTTCCTTTCCACAGTCAGGAAGACCTGCCCCCTCCAGGCAGGAACCAACCCTTTTCCACTTCTTCTTCACCTCCTTACCAGGAAAAAACCTGGAGTAATCCCCCTTTCCTGGCTCATGACTTAGGAACATGGAATCCCAGAATGGTTTGGGTTGGAAGGGACACTAAAGATCATTGAGTTCCACCCCCTGCCATGGGCAGGGACACCTTCCACTAGCTCAGGTTGCTCCAACCTGGCCTTGGACACTTCCAGGGATCCAGGGGCAGCCACAGCTTCTCTGGGAATCCTGTGCCAGGGCCTCCCCACCCTCCCAGCCAGGAATTCCTCCTTAAACTCTAATCTAAACATACTCTGTGTCTTTGAAGCCACTCCCTCTTGTCCTGTCACTACAGTTCCTGATGAAGTTCCTCTCCAGCTTCCTTGTAGGCCCCTTGGGTCCTGGATCCCTGCTGTGTCCCTGCTGTGTCCCTGCTCCTGGCAGGGGGCTTGGACTGGATGCCCTTTAAAGATCCCTTCCAACCCCAACCACCACCCTCTGATAACCCCTTGGAATGATTCCACGCCCTTCAGCAGCTCTGCTAACCCATCCTTCCAAACCTGGAGCTGAAATCCCGTTTGGAAAGCAGAGTCTTCCCAGGCAAAGCCATTTGGGATGTTTTCCTGGGGACCCCCATGCTCCTGGGGGCAGATGGAACCTGCTGTGTGGTCAGACCTGGGCTTTAGGGGGGGAAGGCTGGGTTGGATGGGGCCTGGGATAGTGGGAGGTGTCCCTGCCCATGGCAGAGGGTGGAACTGGATGAGCTTTAAGGTCCCTCCCAACCCAAAGATTCTGGGATTCTGGGATCCACCTGTCCTGTGTGGAGGAGTTCCACCTTCACCCCCTCCCCAGCACCAACCCTCCTTTGGCCGTGCTGAACCTGCCGTGTCCCAAATCCCTTCCTGTTCATTCAGGACTCCAAAGAACCTTGTCCCTGCCTAGCTGGGAAATGATCCCTCTTATCCCCCGGGATAACAGCTGCAGGTGTTCCCATTCCATGGCAAATCACAGAGAACCAAGGGAAAGTCAGGAACCCTTATCCTCCCTTGCCATAACAACCCCCCCACACCCCTCCCTCAAGAGTTCCATAACTCCACAGCTGACTTCTGGCTTTGCCTGGTTCCTTTTTCCCTTGGAATTCGCCCACGAGCCCCACAGAAGCTTCAGAAGTGAAAGGAAGAGCAGAAAACCCAGCGGGACTTACTCTGTGTCGGCGAGAGTGGCTCTCACGCTGGCCCACGCTGTGACAAATACAGCTGGGAGGCCTGCAAGGAACACAGGGCAGGGGTCAGAAAGGGGGATTTGACTCCAAAAATCCGGGTGGAGGGGGGTAGAGGAAGGGCACAGGAGCAGTTTTCCAATATTCAGGCTGGGAAAGGCTCATCTCTCCTATCTAAGATCTGATCTGGTTCAGTTTTGGGCCCCTCAAGAGGAGAAGGACAATCTGCCAAGGGGGTGTCTGGTGTGAGAAGGAAGAGTTTGGGAATTCTGTGTCTTGTCCTCACTGTCTTCTGTAGCCAGGGAAGATGCCTTGGAAGTGGGAATGGTGCAGAGTGGACTAAATAAGGTCTGGTGTGAGATGAGGGGTCAGCACTGAGGAACATCCTCAGTTTTGAATCCCTCATATCAAGAAGGACATGGAGGAGCTGGAGTGTGTGAAGGGAAGGGAATGGAGCTGGGAAGGGGTTGGAGCAGCTGAGGGAGCTGGGGGGGCTCAGCCTGGAGAAAAGGAGGCTCAGGGGGGACCCTCTGGCTCTGCAACTCCCTGACAGGAGGGGGGAGCCGGGGGGAGTTGGGCTCTGCTCCCAGGGAACAAGGGACAGGAGGAGAGGGAACGGCCTCAGGCTGTGCCAGGGGAGGGTCAGGCTGGATATTGGGAAAATTCCTCCTGGGAAGGGCTGCCCAGCCCTGGCACAGCTGCCCAGGGGGAGTCCCCATCCCTGGAGGGTTTAAAAGCCCTGTGGATGTGGCACCTGGGGACATGGTCAGTGGTGGCCTTGGCAGTGCTGGGGGTGGTTGGACTGGATGGTCTTAAAGGTCCTTTCCAAGCTAAACGATTCTGTGGTTCCTTGATCTCCATCCCAGCCCTGTCCTGTAGCCCACATGGTGAACAGCCAGTGGCAGGGAAGGATTTCTGGAAGGTAAATGCCATGGTTTGGACACGTCCACCTCACTGAACCCTCCTGCCTTGCAAAACACGACACTTTGCTTTTCCAACCTGCTGGCCAGGAGTGATCCAGGCTGAACCTGCCTCCTGATGGATGTTTGGGAGAGAAACAGCTGCTCTGGGCCTGAAATGGGTCATGGATTTGACAGGATAAATCCTCAGGTCCTGCTGTGCTTTTCCTCTGTCACTGCTTTCCAGACACGCGGCCTCCAGTGCCTGAAGGAGGGACTGAGACCTGTTTTGTCCCACTCATTCCACTGGAAGCAGAGAATTCTCCTATGGACACAGGCTGGGAGAGCTGGGGGGGTTCCCCTGGAGAAGAGAAGGCTCCAGGGAGAGCTGAGAGCCCCTTGCAGGGCCTAAGGGGCTCCAGGAGAGCTGGAGAGGGACTGGGGACAAGGGATGGAGGGACAGGACACAGGGAATGGCTTCAAACAGAAGGAGGATAAATTTAGATGGGATATTGGGAAGGAATCATTGGCTGTAAGGGTGGGGAGGGACTGGAATTGAATTCCCAGAGAAGCTGTGGCTGCCTCTGGATCCCTGGAAGTGTCCAAGGCCAGGTTGGAGCAACCTGGGCTAGTGGGAGGTGTCCCTGCCCATGGCAGGGGGTGGGAACTCAATGATCTTTAAGGTCTCTTCCAACCCAACCCATTCTGGGATTCTATGATTCCAATGGCTTTGTGCAGCACCTCTTCCCCAAGGCATTTTCTCCCTTCCTTGCCAGCAGTGAGAGGGGGATCTGGAGTCAGGCTCAGCCCATTTCTTCCAACTCAGGGCTGGATGGGTGAGAAGCTCTGTTAAGTGTGCCAGACTTGCTGCCTGAAGCCCAGAAATGCTCAAATTTAGGGCAACGCTCCCAAAATGCTGCAGCCAAAGGTTTGCTCCCAAATGAACCACCCTCAGTTCAGGACAGCTACACTGGGGCATCATCCTCCTCGAGAAAAAAAATCCCCCAATATCCAAATGCAATCTTCTATTTATTTTTATAGGGTCCAGTTATTTGTACAACTGAGTCCCCTACTGGCTTCCCTTAAAAGGCAGGAGCGAATCCACAGTAGCTTCCACAAATCGGGAAGAACAGGCCCTTTCAGGTGCAAAAAAAAAATAAAAAAAATAAAATATTAAAAAATAAATAAAGGCGACATTTATCACCGGGGACTGTAAATATGCTGTTCACAGCCTAAGCTCCTTGGGGCTGGGCAGGAATAAGGCCAGGCTTAACTTTCAGCATGCACTTAAGTCTCATTAGGGTGCTTAAAGGCTTTCCTGACCACGGGCGCTTTCCTGGGCCGGGGGTGGAGCAGGGGATGTCTGTCTGCTCCTCGTGGGGACAACGGGGGCCTTCTCTGGGCTGGCACCTCCAAAGGCAGCAGTAATATAAGAAAGCATAAATAATTAAACACAGGGCCCCACTCAGGCCCAGCTCTGCCTACAAAGCCACATTTATAAGGAATGCACCCTGCTCAGCAATCCCTGGGATTGGGGGCACTGCAGGGAAAATACCCGACCCCTGCACTGGGAATGTGGGGAGCTGAGGGCTTGGGAAGGTGAGGATTTCATGGAACAGGCACCATCTCTTTCCTCCTCACTCTTATTCACTTATCAATGAAAAATAGTTGCACAATCCAGACTGAGCAACCAGAGGCTTAAATGTGTTTAATTTTGCTGATATTCCCGTTTATATCGATGGGAAAGTGCTCATGTTGAGAGGCTGACAAGCCTGTCTGGGAGATATTGGATATTCACCTTCTAGAGTGAAGATTGATGTTTGAAAGATGGATTGTTTCAGAGATTTGTGTTTATTTGACATGAATTTGTTCCCCTCAAACCTGTCCTGCCCTTCACAAGAGACACTGTTCCCATTCCCACTAATCCTGTGCTGTGTTTGAGGGTCCAGGCAGCAACAAAATACCCAGGAGAGAAGAGTTACCCCTAAAAAATCCCCCTCTGTGCATTTATTGTGCTGCTGCCTCGCCCTGTGCAGGCAATTTAGGAAAAGGATCCTGGAGATTTTCTGCAAAGCCCATGGAGTGAATTCCTGGCACCCGGTTTATTGCTACATTTGTCTTTCTGTGTCCCTTCCATCATTCTTCTTTTTTGCCCTTTTGAAGTGTAAATGTCCTTAAATTTACAGGAAGTGGCTGGAATCCTCTCCCTCCCTTTCCTCTGCCTCGTGTTTTGTTTTTTGGTCGGTGTGACAGTTGGGCTGGCAGGTAATTCCTAGTTCAGCCTTTCCCTTTCTCTTACAAGCGAAACTTTCAATGGGAAAAGTCACGGAATCACAGAATTGGTGAGGCTGGAAAAGACCTCCAAGATCATGGAGTTCAATCATCCCCCAGAACTGCCAAGGCCACCACTGACCATGTCTCCAAGTGCCACATCCACAGGGCTTTGAAATCCCTCCAGGGATGGGGACTCCACATCCCTGTGCCAGGGCTGGGCAGCCCTTCCCAGGAGGAATTTTCCCAATATCCAGCCCAAACCTCCCCTGGCACAGCCTGAGGCCGTTCCCTCTCCTCTTGTCCCTTGTTCCCTGGGAGCAGAGACTGATTCCACTCTTCTCCCCCCTCCTGTCAGGGACTTGCAGAGCCAGAAGGTCCCCCCTGAGCCTCCTTTTCTCCAGGCTGAGCCCCCCCAGCTCCCTCAGCTGCTCCTCATCACACTTGTGCTCCAGAAGGAGCAAAAACCTTGCCTCCAACATCTCCTCTGTTTCCAGAGGGTCATGACTGATCTCTTGGTGTCTCCACTTGAAATTCCTGGTGTGTGATGCCCCAAGACTGACAATCCCTCCTGCTGAGCACTCACAGTTCCCACTGATGGGACAACCATTAAAAGTCAGGCCCGAGGTCCTCAGAGATCCCCACAAACAGCAGGAGAGCCAAGAGGCTGCGGCTCAGGAGAGTCATCCATGGATAAATCCATCTGGCTGAGCCAGAGAAAGGAGTCTCCAAAAATCCTGTGATCTCCTGGGGGCTGTGAGTGCAGAGAGAGGCGGGGATGGATGGAGGGAGGGATGGATGGAGGGAGGGATGGAGGTTTACATAGATGGATGGAGGGATGGATGGATGGAAGGGGGGGTGGGTGGGTGGATGGATGAATGCATGCATGCATGCATGGATGCATGGATGGGTGGAATGAGAGAGGGATGGATGGATGGATGGATGGATGGATGGATGGATGGATGGATGGGTCGGGGCATGGATGGAGGGATGGATGGACGAGTGGAAGGATGGAGGGATGCAGTGATGGAGAATTGGATGGGTGGATGATGGATGGAGGGATGGAGGGGTGGATGGATGGAGGGATGGATGGAGGGTTGCATGGATGGACAGGTGGATGGATGGATGGATGGGTGGGTGGATGGGTGGATGGATGGATGGATGGATAGGTGGGTAGATGGGTGGATGGGTCAATGGATGGGTAGATGGATGGATGGATGGATGGATAGTTGAGTGGATGGATAGGTGGGTGGATGGGTGGATGAATGGGTGGGTGGATGAACGGGTGGATGGATGGATGGGTGGGTGGATGGGTCAATGGATGGGTGGATGAATGGGTGGATGGATGGATGGGTGGATAGGTGGGTAGATGGGTGGATGGGTCAATGGATGGGTGGATGGAAGAATGGATGAATGGATGGATGGACAGATGGATGGATGGGTGGATGAACAGGTGGATGGATGGATGGATGGATGGATGGATGGTGGATGGATGGATGGATGGATAGATGGGTGGATGGATGGGTGGATGAATGGATGGACAGATGGATGGATGGGTGGATGGATGCATGGATGAATGGATGGGGTGGATGGATGGATGGGTGGGTGGATGGATGGGTGGGTGGATGAACGGGTGGATGGACGGGTAGGTGGATGGGTGGATGGCTGGGTGTGGGATGGATGGATGGCTGGGTGTGGGATGGATGGATGGCTGGGTGTGGGATGGGTGGATGGATGGGTAGGTGGATGGGTGGATGGCTGGTTGTGGGATGGGTGGATGGCTGGGTGTGGGATGGGTGGATGGCTGGGTGTGGGATGGGTGCAGTGAGGGCAGTCCCACCCCAGCCCAGCCCGGTGTGCCGGTGCCCGCGGTGCCGTGAGTGCCGTGCCCAGCCTCCACATTGCATGCGCTGTGCGTTCCGGTGCCACACACAGTGTGTACAATGCAGCTGCTGGGCAGGCAGCTTCTCCCCAGCCCCTGCTCTCCTCTGGGCCTTTCCCCGTGCCCATGTCTCCCGGCGGCTGGAATCATGGCTCCAAGCCGGGAGGGAGGGAGGAGGTTGAACAGCAACTGCTGGGAGAGGGTTTGTGGATAAAGCCCGGGGGGAATCTGGTCTGAGCTCCCTGGGGTTTAAAACCCCCTCTGAGGAACAAGGCGTGGGTTTAATCAACTCCTCTGTGTCGTGTTTGCCTGATATTAAATGATCTTGGAGGGCTTTTCCAACCTCAGCGGTCCCACCATTCCATGACTTTTCATGTGGGAAGTTTAACTTGTCAGAGAAAGGGAAAGATGGAACTCCAGGAATTACCTGAGAGCCCAAGTGGAGTTACACTGACAGAGAAACAAAACCTGAGGCAGAGGAAAAGGAGGCAGGGCATTGGCACCACTGATATTCCTGATGGTAAATAGGGATAACAACACCCTCCGATGCCTCTGCTCCTGTTGGGTACAAATTCCCTCAGGGAAGGATGATTCCTGCTTAGATAAACACGGGATTTTTGGACCTGAGCACCTCTAACAGTCTCACACCATCCCATTTACCTTCTCCAATCCCCTGGAGCTGAAATCCAAGTGCGGTCCAGCTGCAGGGAATTACCACGGTGTGAAGGAAAAATGCCAGTGGGATCAGCTTGGGTTTCCCAGTTATTGGTCACGGCTCTTGGGCTTCCCTCCCAAAACAGCTGCTGGGGAATTTATTGTTGCCCAGAATGTCACTATTTATTTAATTTTCTCAGGTCCCTCTCTGCCATCGGGGTCTCCCTGGGAAGAAGGGAATGAGGACTTTTGATGGAGCTGAGCTTGCTCGTGCCAGCGAGGTTGTGGATTGAAGAGACCCGACAGAAATCCTTGGATTTCACATCAAAGAGCAACTAAATATCCCAGTTTCCTCAGTAGTCTGGAAATAACACCTCGGAGGGTGATTTTTGCACCCCTTTCCCACCTTGGAGATTTCCAGGCAGGAAGAATCCAACGCTGTTTATTGTCATGATATTGTTTTTAGGACAAAAATCACCTTTTCTGTACCTACGTGGAACGTCATAATTATTTCTCCCTGACTCTGTGCCCTTCCCTGCTGTGGTGTGGGCAGGATCCAATGCCCGCTGCAGGGAGCTGGAGAGTTTTTCCACTGATTCCAGTGGCTCCTGGACTGGTTTGCCCCTTCCCAGCGCCCAAAAAACTATCCAAACAATACTGTGTGTGAACATTATCATGCTAATCCAAACACAGGCAGCCCAAATGCCACCGGAGGGGTCCTGTGTTCTCATTCCAGAGGAATTTAAATGGAGCAGCCTCAAGCTCTTGGAAGCACATCCACGGTGGGTGTTGTGACAGGTGGGACCCGGGCTCTGCGGTTGCTCTGATAAAATGATTATTCCCTGGCAGTGCTTGGGGGAATTAATGAGGGCAGCGCCTGCCTGTGGGGCTGTTTTCCTCTGGCCGAGTTCTGAGCAGCAGAGAGTTGGTTTTTCTCGTGAAACATATGGCATTATTTTCCTCCTGCTCCCCTCTCTTCCAGAATTCCCTCTGGGGAATCGATTCTTTAAGTCTCTGCTCTGTACAGCTCAATGGCATTTTCTGAGAAGTAAATTTTACTTGAAGATGCCAATTTTACTTGAAGAAGATGGGTTTGGTTTGTTGCTGTGGGGTTTTTTTTGTTTGTTTGGTTGGTTGGTTTTTTTTTTGTTTTTGTTTTTGCTTTTTAATTTAATTTAATTGATTTGGGGGTTTGTCCACTTGTTTTAAAAAAGAGGTGACACCTGCAGCCCTCTGTGTCCCGCAGCAGCTGAGGTAGGAAATGCCCCATCCACAAAACAGAATCCCAGAAGGGTTTGGGTTGGAAGGGACCTTAAAGGTCATCTCATTCCAAGCCCTGGGCACCTTCCACTAGCCCAGGTTGCTCCAAGCCCTGTCAAATATCTATTTATTTATTTTCTTTTCCCCTAAACATTCCAGCTGTCCAGGTCTAGACTTTTCCTGAGAGATGGATTCCCAATTTGAGACTCATTTTTACACCTCCCATCCTTATCCTACGGCAGCACCAGCAGTTTCTGACCTCATCACCAACTGAAGGAGCTTCTCCCCATATCCCACTTGGGAAGGAGGAAAGCTGGGGAGACTCCTGCAGGCTGGCCTGAATCCCAGAAACCTCCAATCCTTCATAAACTCCATCCTGCACTACCTGGCTTGCTTGGAAACACCGGCTCTTTTCCCTAAGAAATGCAGCTCTGGGATGGAGCTGGCGTGGTGCACACACGAACCTCATCCCAGGCTGCAGTCAGGATGTGGCCAGGTGCATTTTAAACCTGGAATGTGGGAAGCAGGCCTGGGCCACACAGTTTAGAGCAACCACAGACCCCCCCCCCCCCCCCTCCCGACCAGATTTTTCCTGCTGGGAGCTCCAGTGTGGACCCACAGCCCATTACTCTTCATTGTGTCCTCAGGGATCATCCAAGACACTTCCCGTGCTCCCTCACACTCCACAGGCTCCGGGACAACTGTGGGCACTTGTTTTATTGTCCTGAGCCTCCCAGCACCTCATAACTCCTTGGAAGCCAAAAACTGAGGCCAGAAGGGAACAGAAATCACATTTTTGTCTGAAACGTGTGTGCCCACAACGCCTCCTCCCGCACCCACATCCCGCCCCTTCCTCAGTCCTCACGGAAAAGATGCCCAAGTTGAAAGAGAAAAGGAAGGGGGAAAAAAAGAAAAAAGCCTTCCCCACAAATTGCAGGTTTCCACCGGTGCTCCATGAAACCTCAGGGAGCTTTTTAAAGCAGCTGAGGGCGGAGGGAGGAAATCAGAGCTCTGGGAGCAGATGCTCAAAGCCTCTGGCAACTTTCTGCCCCTCCAGCCCGACTGGAGCGCTGGGAAGAGATGGGGAGAACTCAGAGAATCCTTAAATGCCAAATTTAGCCCTCCTGGAAGGATGGCAGGATGGGAGGGTGGGGAGGCACTGCCAGAGAAGCTGTGGCTGCCCCATCCCTGGAAGTGTCCAAGGCTTGGAAGGGGCTTGGAGCAACCTGGGCTAGTGGAAGGTGTCCCAGCCCATGGGAGTAAATGGTCTTTAAGGTCCCTTCCAACCCAACCCTGGGATTCCCTGACTCCATGTGCTGTCTCTCCAGGCCTGGGCTGATCCTTCCAGAGACCCTGGAGGTGCCACAGTGGAAATCCCATACTTCAGAAGGGATAAAGCTTTCACAGGAGGGAAAACCTGTCCTTGCAGGAGTCACCGGGGGGACTCTGATGCTCATCCTGTATTTATTTATAATATCCCTTCTCCTGTGTTTATTTATACCCACGACCATCTCCAAAAACTGCCTCCCAGGGGAGCTGTGAGGAGCAGCCACGACTTACCCCAGCCAAATAATGTGAATCCCCAAAGATATTTCTTCTCTGAGAAAAATGCCATGAAGATGAGGCTGTGGAGATAGAGCCCTTCCACCAGGATCCAGTAGTAATTGGTTGCCAGGAAGTAGAGGAAGAAGGTAACAGCTACTTTACAGCCCACCTGCAACGAGCACAGAAGGACAGGAAGGCGCGTGAGGAACGCGGGGTGGAATTCCTGTTCTCCACAAAGACAGAATGAACCAACACGGGGTGGGAAACAAGGTGGAGAAAGGGAGAAGTAAGTCAGGCAATTCTGGTGGCTTTTATAAGGGGGAAAAATCATCACAAGGACAGAAGGGGTGACCAACTGAGAAAGCAGCCAAGCCAAACTTCGTTTTTCCAATAGCAGGTGAGTTGGGAGTTGTTGGAGGACAGGGAACCTGTGGAGAGATGATTTCCTGATCCTGCTCTCTGCCAACCTAGTGATGAAGGACTCACACACCTTGTAGGTCAGCTGTGTTTCCTCTTTTCCCCATGTCCCTTGTCCATGTCAGAGGACAAAGTTGGCTGAGTTGGCTCCATCTGGGTGACCCGGTGCAAGTCCCATCGCTCGGAGCTCATCCCATCCTCAGGTCATGGAGGGATCTCATGGATCAAGTCACCCCATCCTGCCATGGATGTCCAAGCCAGGATCCTCCAGGGCTGCCTGTCTGTCCTCAGAAGATGTGAGGACCCCCCGAGTGGCTGCTCTGGGCTCTGGAGCCTGGGCCTCCAGGAGCAAACAGAACCTGGAGGTTCTCACTCCCAATCCCAAGGTGCTTCTGAACAGAGCTGAGCTGCCAGGGGGGACATCTGCTGGAGACCTCCAGGACACACTGATGTGGAATGAGCTCAGCTCTCACCCCACGCTGGGCTGAAATCCTTTGCTTTCTAAAGGAAAACCCCGACTGTGACCCGCCAGTCCTTGAGGCAGAGTGGGCAAAGCCACCCTCCCTCCAGATGTCTCAGCTCTGGCAGAGAAAGGTTGGACAATGTTGATGCCACGTGGGGTTAAATGGCACAAAGGGGCATGTAAAGCCACCTCTTGCCAGTGGGGACATTCTTGGAGTCTGGGAAGTTGGATTTCGTGGGAAGCCTGTGACTACCAAACAGCATCACATCTGCAGGGTGTCCCTTCCTTTGAGAGGAACACAAATGACTGGCAGGAAATGTCAATAATATGCACCTTGTAAACAAAAAAGGGATTTTTTTTATCCTGGCACGGCTCTTATGCTAATCCCTTCTCAATCCAAATGAATATGCAGATGTTATATCCATGTATCCATATATTTGTCTGTCAGTAGGATATGGACACATTTTCTTTTACAAAGTGAGTTAAAATAGAAGACCAATTAAAAATCCCCTTCCAGGTGGGATTAATAATAATTTTTATGTATTTTTATGTTTTATATCTAGTAAATTTTATATCCTGTATTTCTATTTTATATTTATAAAAATACACCATGTATCCCCCCCCACAGGGAGCATCAATTTGCAATAATTGCAAAGCTCCCACTTCCCTTGGAAACAAGAGAAATCCATTAATTGTTGCCTTCATCACTTATTTGCCTTTCAATCCAGAAGAATGGGAGATGCCATTAAAATGCTAATATTCAAAGAATGCCATTTATTATCCCAATTATTCCTCTGAATGAGTCGAGCCCAAGGAGAAACAGAAGACAATGCAGTGAAACGTTTGGGGTTCTTCCCAAAAAGTGAGTGTTTTGAAGTGTGCTGAGTTCTCAGCCAGTTAATGAGACGGATCTTGGAATGGGAAGGAAACACAACACCAGATTTCCATTTGGGATGGCTTTGGGTGCACAGTGGGACACTCCACAGGCACTGATTGGATTCAGGGGGTTGCTGGCGGGTCCCTGGTGGGGGCAGGAGCTGTGAAAGGCTTGAGAAGCCTCATAAATGTGAAGGCAGGACGTTTATCCCGGAATGGCTGAGGCTGGAAAAGCCCTCCCAGCCCATGGATCCCCCCTGTGCCCCATCCCCACCTTGTCCCCCAGCCCAGAGCACTGAGTGCCACAGCCAGGCCTTCCTGGGACACCTCCAGGGCTGGGCACTCCAAACCTCCCTGGGCAGCCCCTGCCAAGGCCTGACCACCCTTTCCAGGGAGAAATTCCTGCTAATGTCCAACCTGAGCCTCTCCTGGCACAGCTGGAGGTCGTTCCCTCTCCTCCTGTCCCTTGTTCCCTGGGAGCAGAGCCTGAACCCCCCCAGCTCCCCCCTCCTCTCAGGGGGTTGCAGAGAGTGAGAAGATCCCATTCCAAGGATATCTTGGAAAATCTGTGATGGGACCAATGACCAGGAGAGCTGATATTTTCTTTTCAGAAGCTGAGGAAGACTTTGACACATGAAGATGGGCTTTTTCCCCCCCTGGCCCACAGCCAGTGCAGGTGCTGCCATCAGAGCTTCCTACACAGGGAACAAACAAGTTGGGGGACAACTCTCCCCTTTGGGGACAAGTTCAAGCGACCTCCCTTCAGTTTTTATTTTGGGATGGTGACTCCTCTGCCTGTGCTGACCCTGCTGACCCAGCCAACCATCAATGAAAGCAGAGATGTCCCCAGTGAACCACTGATCATGGCACTCAGTCCTCTGGGCTGGGTGACGGGCGGGCATCGGGCACAGCTTGGACTCGGTGCTCTTGGAGGTCTTTTCCAACCTCAATGATCCTTTGGTTCCAAGGTCCCTCTCTTGCAGACATCTCCCTTTTCCCATCTAAAATTCCTTTTTTCATATGGGAGTGATAAAAGTTGTGCATTCCCCATCCCTGGAAGTGTCCAAAGCCAGGTTGGACGGGGCTTGGAGCAACCTGGTCTAGTGGAAGGTGTCCCTGCCCATGGCAGGGGGTGGGACTGGATGACCCCTAAAATCTTTCCCAACCCAAAGCATTCCATGATTCCGTAATAAATCCCAACAGGAACAACCGGCTGTGGTTTGCTCCAAAATGAAAGCGAGGTGAGATGTCCTCTGGTGACCTTCTTCTTCAGGAGAAGGAGTCAGGGCTGAGACCCTCTCATGGCACAGTGGCTTTGCTACATCTGGGCTGTCACTTTGGGGGAACAGATGTCCCAGCCCAGTGATGCCTCCATGGGGCATCCAGAGAGCAGCTCCCAGTGGAAAACCAGCGGATCGTGGTGGGAGAAGAACACGGCGGAACACGAGCACTGGTGGGATAGTCAGGAATGTTCCCAGAGCCAGAACATTCAGGAGACATCAGGGGAGCGTTGAAAATAGGAGTTTTGGATGGGAATCAAAACATCAGCCACGAGGAACAGCTCTTCCTTAGCTCAGGGGTTGGGAAATCCCTCTGGACTGAGAGGGAGAGGGAAGGGATGGGGCAAGGCCATGGAAGGGGAGCAGGGTGGAAAATCCCCTGAAAAAAAGCCAAGTGCTGACCAGCCAGGACAGAGACAGGAAGACCAGAGAGCCACCTGCTCCGGGGGTACTCACAAACTGCGACTTGTCCGCTGGAGGTGCCTCAGTGATGGATTTCAAGTCCTCCTCCGAGATCCTCTCCATCTCCTCCAGGGCCGAGCCCGAGTAGAGCACGGCGTCCTTCACGAAGATGCTCACGGCCCTCAGCATGAAGGACACGAACAGGTGCATGTGGATGTAGTTCCTAGTGCAGTGCAAACGCCTGCAGGGGACACAGAGAAGGGTTGGGGGAAGTTTAGCCCGTCTTGGGGGACGTTCTTGGGGTCGTCTCTGCCTCCAAAGATCCCCCCGGCTCCTCTCGGCCCCGCGGTGCCGCCGCTGCCCCGCGCTCACCAATCCCCCACGGGCATTAACTCCTGCTCCAGGGGGCTCCTGGAATCGTGGGATCATGGAATGGGCTGGGTTGGAAGGGACCTCAAAGGTGATCTCGTTCCACCACCCTGCCATGGGCAGGGACACCTTCCACTAGCCCAGGTTGCTCCAGCCTGGCCTTGGACACTTCCAGGGATCCAGGGGCAGCCACGGCTTCTCTGGGAAATCCATTCCAGGGCCTCCCCACCCTCACAGGGAAGAATTCCTTCCTCAAATCTACTCTAAACCAACCCTCTCTCAGCTGGGAGCCATTCCCCCTTTCCCATCCCTCGACGCCCTCGGACCCCAAGGGCAGCAGAACTTGTGGCCACTGAAAACCTCGCTGAGGCTCCTGTGAAGTGCTGATTTTTGTGCCCACGCCAAATTTGGCAGCAACTACAGGAGTAACTGAAGTGTGTTGGGTGTTTTCCCTGTTTGCCCTGTTCCCTGTTGGGAACATTCTCCTTTGCTTGCTCGTGTTGAGCAGGTTTTGGGCTCCACCCCAGCAATGGCAGCAACGACCCCACAAATGCTGGTTGTAAAGCGCTTTAAGATCCTTTTTGGGGGAAAAGCTGGATGGAGAGAGGTCAGTGGGTTGGACCCACAGATGAGAGGTGCATTTGGGAACCAGGGATCATGGGTTTGGGGAGAAGAAGGAACTAGTTGACCTCCTGGGATCCCCTCTGCCCTCTAGAGCTCTGTGTCCTGGCTGGCCACGCATGGATTTATGGATGGATTAACATCCTCTTAAATCCCAGCTCCAATGATGGAAATAAAAATTAAAAGCTGTGGTTTTGTCTCCTTTGGAGGATATTATGACAGCAATCACAGTTGTTGTCTGAGCTGTTATAATCCAAGTTACACCAAGTGGAACTGATGAGGTAGAAATGAAGATGGGCTTTGTTCCCTGCATTTGGAATGGAGTCAGTGAATCCCTGGATTCTGTGTTATCTGGGATAAAACCTGGCTTGGTCCCTGTTACTGCTTTGATCCTTGGGATAAAGATGTTCTAGCACAGTTGTCCATGTGCTCTGAGCTGTAAATGAAGTGCTCTGAGAACATGAACAACGAGAGAAACTAGGAATACTCTTGAACTCCTGAAACTGGGAATGCTCTTAGATACACGGACATGGAATGTTTTAACAACCTTGCCAATGTCCAGTGGGCAAGGAAACAGAGGGAGAAGGTTGGGAGAGCAGGAGTGTGGTGGCAGGAGTGGGGTCTGGCCCTGCATGGTGGCAGTGCCTCCAGGAGGGGTCTGCAGTTCCCTTGGCCCCGTGTGTGTCCCAAATTTGGGCTCTGCTGTCCAAGCACACCCCCCTGAGCCCCTTTGGCTCCCTGCAGAGGGGCCTGAGCCCTTTCAGAGCCAAAAGCCCCCCATTTTATTCCCAGTGGTTCATGCCCAGGGCTTGGCTCCAGCTCCACGTGCAGACACCACGTGGTGTTTCCAGCACAGGGAGAATTTCCCCCCCCAGCTCCTGTCCGGGTCCTGCTGTTTTCCAGGAGGAGATGTGACCAGACACTGAAGGGAAGCAGATCTGGGGCTCAGGGCTTGGGAGTCAGCCCCCTGCTCTATTCCCAGCTCTCCAGGTATGGCTTCCCAAAGGCCAAATTCCCAGATGTGGTGACACCTTTCATCCCTCCCATCCCGCGTTCTCTGCGCCAGTGAGAATCCCAGAATCCTACAGTGCTTTGGGTTGGAAGGGACCTTAAGGATCACCCAGTGCCACCCCCTACCATGGGCAGGGACACCTTCCACTCTCCCAGGTTGCTCCAACCTGGCCTTGGACGCTTCCAGGCATGGAAGATGCAAGAGGAGCTCTGAGGAATGGATGCTGTGGGTCCAGAGGGGTATTTAGGGGTCTCCATCCCTTGGCAGAGGGGGGTGGAAAGGCAGGGGAGACCAACCAGAGTCAGGAGGGTGAAAGGGGATTTTTGGCTCCCTGGGAACAGCAGCGGGGGCAGGTTGGAGGAATCAGCCTGGGATGGCTGGGATTCCCTTCAGCTGCTTTATCCTTCATGGATATTTGGGGTTGGAGTGCCAAATTCCCTGAGGAAACCATAACTACCTCAAAATATTACCACCTAAATCTGAGCCGGGCGGGGAATAGGGGCAGAAAACCCCAGAGGGTTTTCCAAGGGGGACCAACGTCTTCCTGGAGATTCCCCTCCTCCCGTTTGCTACAGAGGGTCTGGAAAACTCCTCTGTGGGGAAGAGGAGGAGGTTCAAACACCCCAGCCACCATCCCCCACGAAGTTTGACACTAACACAGCCCAAATCCCCGACGGAACCGCTCCTGGAATTGCCACCCCAACCTGATCCTGTGGGAGATCCCAAGGCTTTTTCCCTTAGGTAAAACCAGAGCCGCCTACCTGAAGTATCCCAGGATAAGGACAGCAACTGTGAGGGATCCCAGAGAGATGGAGTATCCAACAGTATAAATCAAATAGAGGCGATCAAAGACCTCCTGCAGCAGAAACGATGGAAAAAATAGCGTCACATTAGAACGCGGCCTCCTGACGGGGGGACAGGGGCACTCGGACACCCCTGGGGCTGGGAATCCTCGGGAATCACAGCCTTGGAGCACCCTGGGAAGGGCTGGTTGTGTTTCCTGACGGGATTTCCTGATGGGGTTTCCTGGGAGGGCGGGATTTTCGCGTGGGTTAATCCCTCGCCTGGGAGTTCCCTGCAGCGTTTTCATCCCAAAGGAACCCAAAGCGCTTTACAAACTCTCAGCCCCGTCCAGAGATCGCTTGGATCTCCACGAGGACAGAACCTTGGCTTGGACAGAACGCCCATGAACCCGGGATTTGGGCTGGAACTGTACAATTTAGCCATTGCTGACTGATGCTGGTCCAGCCCACCCCAGAAAACATGGGCAGGATAAACTTTGGCTCTGGGATACGAGGAAAAAAAAAATCACCTGCATTTATTTTTCCCCTTTTTCCAATCCAAAGCAGCCTCTGCCTGTGGTTATCCAACCCAGACACAACCTGAGCTTGCCAAGGGCCCCTTGGAAAAGGTCCTGTCACAGGAGAGCTCGTAGGAATTAATCCTCCGAGAGGTTTTAGGTCTCTTGGCTCTCTGTGTTTTAAAGCTGGGTTTAGAAACCCTGAGGTTTCCATTAAATATCAAGATGTTTTCCCTTCATCCTGTGCTGGGACGTGCAGCTGAACTCAGGGATTCCTGAATATCCACCTGGAAGGGGTTAAAATTCCTGCTACCAGCCCAGTTTGTACTGCCTTGAACTGCCTGAAATTAGAAATAAACCCCAAAGAAACCAAGCAATTCAGCATCTTTCTCCCTCCTCCTTTGCCTCCCGCCTTTCCCTCACCCCACCCACTGGGATGCAGGAACACTGGGCTCGGAATGACAGCCCTGGTTGGGATTGGAGGCTTGAAATGCTGGCCTGGAATGGGAAACCTCAGCCCCATGACATCAGAATCCCCAGATATGGGAATGTTTCTCTGTGGTTTCCATTGGCGGAGTGGAGTGTTTGCCAATATTAATTTAGTGTGTGTGTCTGGGCGTATTTATATATATATTTTTATATATATATCTCTCTATATATCTGTCTGTGCAGGCAGCAGGCACTGAAAAGCCAGTGGGAGTAGATTTGAAAGCTTTGGGGGAAAAAGAGGAATTTTCCTGCTGCCAAGCTGGAATCCTCTTTGAGCTGGAAAACATTTGCCTCCAGAATGAAAATAATAGTAGTAGTAATAATAATAATAATAATAATAATAATAATAATAATAATAATAATAATAATAATAATAAAATCCTGCTCCAAGTTTAGGATTTCTGGGAATCCAGCAGTTGTGAGGGGGGACAAAAGGGTCCCTGAGCCCCACTAAGAAATTTAACTGGGAAGATCCACGTTCCTGCCGGACAACGATGGTGTTGTAGCAGGAATGGCCCTGGGAAGAGCCTCCTGATTGGCTGGCAGGACGTTTTGGGAGGCTGTGGTTAATTCCTCTGATTAACCACAGGGCCTCTCTTTGGAAGGGTGAGGAGTGAGAGGTGCCAGGACACACAGACCCACGGCTCCCAGCACGCTGGTGTCCGATCCCGCCGATGGAGGAGGCACAAATCCTCCTCTGGGAAAGGGGATTCTCTGGATGATCCACTTAGATCCTCAGGGAAAAGCCTCAGGAGCAAATGTCTGAGGTTCTCCAACAGGCTCCGTTCCCAGGAGTTTGTCTCAGGAGTCACCATTTTGCCCTGGATTTACCCAGGAGGGACAAAGTGATATTTAGGGATCTCCATCCCTTGGCAGGAGTGGGGGAGAGGGAGGGGAGCCAGTCGGAGTTCGGAGGGTGAAGGGGGATTTGTGGCTGCCTGGGAAGAGCAGCAGTGTGGGGAGGTGGGAGGAGGCAGCCTGGGATGGATGGCTGGGCTTCCCTTTGGCTGCTCCAGAGGGGGAAAAATCCCTCCAGGCAACTCCAGTAGCACTCATCCAGCACGAGGGAGGTCCCAGCTGGGTGGGAACCACGATGCTGAGTCAGGGAAGGTCCTCCAGGTGACAAAATATCGAGTCATCTGCCAGCTGCAACAACCACTTCCACGGGCTGAGATCCCTCTGCCGGGAGCTGAGAGGGACACGAGTGGAAATCATTCCCAGAAGGCCACAAAGGTCGGGATGGCCAAGCCATGGACACAACCTGGACCTCCACAGCCTCCAGTTCAGTACTTCTGAGACCAGGAGGAGCTCTGATGGCTCCCAGAAATCCACCCTGAGGACCCACTGACCATCACTGGTCATCTCCTGACCTGTTGGAAGGGGCAAAAATCTGGCCTTGCCACACCTTTAGACCCTGGTTTAAGAACTGTGATGCTTTAACTGGTGTAATTTAATTTAATTATCACTTAATTTAAGTGTTCAAGGCTTGGAGCAACCTGGGCTAGCGGAAGGTGTCCCTGCTCATGGCAGGGGGTTGGAATGAGATGAGCTTTAAGGTCTTTCCCAACCCAAATCAACCCAGGAATCCATGATCCTATGAATTTGATTCCTTCACTCTTTCACCTGAGGACACAAGTGCTCTGGAAAATAGGAAAAGCTGAAAATAAACTAATGGAAAACCAGAAGGACAAAACTTCAACATCTGGGATTCCAGGGGTTGGGATTGTCAGTAAAATATTATAAAACCCATAACAGAGCCCCAAGATTGGGGAACATCAGCTTCAGAGCTGATGGCCTTGAACATCCCCCTTTGCTCAGTCCATCCATCCATGGAATGATAGAATTGAGGCTGGAAAAGCCCCCTGAGTCCAACCCATGTCCCCAAGTGCTGCATCCCCACAGATTTAAATCCCTCCAGGGATGGGGACTCCAGCCTGTGCCAGGGCTGGACAGCCCTTTTCAGGAAGGAATTTTCCCAATATCTAACCTGAACCTCCTGAGGCCGTTTCCTCTCCTCCTGTCCCTTGTTCCCTGGGAGCAGAGCCCGACCCCAGTTGCCCCTCTACGTGTCTCAGGTCATTTTAGTCCCCCAAGTGTCCTGCTTGGCTTCCAGCTGCTCTTGCAGAAGGGGAGGAGTTTCCTGAAGGTCCCAGGAATTGTATCTGCAATTCCCACGCAGTTGTCTCCCAAACCTGGGGACATCTCATCTAATTCCAGGCCTAAACCTCATCTCTGTTCCAGCATCTGGATGAAACGTTCAGGGTTTTGGTGTCCACGTGTCCTGGTCCCTCCCAGTGTCCCAGGGAGGGACTGAGACAGGAGTTTTCTACAAGACTGATGGCAGATCCTATTCCAAGTGTTACTGTGGATCCCCTGGGCCTGACTTTATCCTTTCCTCCTTTTTATTTGTGAGACAACAGCAAAATTCTGCACCCCTTTTTTTCGTGGAGCTGAACTGGATCCAGTGATCCTTTGAGGAACTGGCAGGCTCTGCTGGAGGCTGGGATTAGCGGGATAGGAGGATGGAATCACAAGGAAGGGCTTTCCAGATGAAGTACCTCCAAAGTTTCTCCAAGCTGCTGATTCAGACGTTGTTAATGACACGTTTGGAATCAGCAGGGGAAGTGTTTCACTGCTTGGAGCGATAAGCAAAGCCAGAAATCCTCTGGGTTTGCTTTTCTTGCATTTTGGGTTGTTTTTTTTTTTTTTACAGCAAAGTTGTGACTAAATAAAAAGCTTAATGGGACGTGCACAAAAGGCACAAACCAGCCACTGATTTCCAAAGCCTCAGGGAAAACACTGAGGGTTGAACAGGAATTTTGGCTGGAGGATTCTGCTCCCTTCATCCCCAGAGGTGCCGGGCACTTAAATCCTCCCAGTCTGGATAAAGAGAGGGATCAGCTCCGAGATAAGACCAGTCTAAACCCCAGTTTAGACTCAGACACCCCAATTTAGACTAAGACACCCCAACTTAGATGTGTAAACATGCACATCTTTGTGATCTTTATGGCCCCTTCCAACCCAAAGCATTCCAGGATTCCCTGATTGTATTCCCAGCCCCGCTCTGTGGGCACTGAACGAGCAGGGACACCACAGGGTGGCTGCAGCAGTGAAGAAAACCTCTCCAGGAGGCTTTTTTTTTCACTCCTAAACAGCCTTTCAAAGCTCTGCCCCTCCTGGTGCAAAGGGCTGCCCCTTCGCTGGCATTTCCCGGGATGATTCCCCGTCCAACGCGCCGCAAACGGGGCTCGGGGGCCTCACAAAAGCTGTTTGCTTTTCAAAGGCCCCCGGAGAGCCCCGGGAACACAGCGGATTGTTGGTGGGACAATGGGGTTTAGATAAAGCAGCCCTGCCCCACGCTGGGCCGGCCCCATTGTGTTGGGGGTGGGATGGAGTCTCCAGGCCTCTCTGGTTTCCCTGCAAGCAGTAAAAGCACCAGGCTCTAACCGAGCAGTAGCACATGAAGACAGGATTGGAGGGCTGAGGTTACGTCTCACGACGGTCCCTCTTGCTGGTGGTTTCCAAGCCGAGCCAACCTCCCAAGTTGCTGGCTCGGATCCCCCTTCTCCCTGATTTCCGTGGCTGTGGATGGCGTTTACCCTCGAGCTCATCCCTGCAAACGGGCTGGGTTGGACCCGCTTTAAAAATAGATGAGTTTGGCAGCAGTGCTGCTGTGGGGGGAGATGGGGATGAAGGAGATTTCTGCTTTTTGGCCAAAACACGCCACTGACTCCTGGCAGTGTCCCAAAGGGTGACCAGGAAAATGGTCATCCTGGAGGTGCTGTTTGGGCTGGATGTGTGGAAGGGGGGGGGGTCAGAGTCAAAGGGCTGCTGCAATTTTTGGAGGGAAACGGCCTCAAAAGCTGCCAGAGGTTCATCACTTCTCATCTGGGCCACGTTTTATCTAAAGATTGAGGAGCTCCAAGAACACAGGTCACCCTCACTCCTGCTTTTAAGGGAATCTAGAAAAGAAAGAAAGGAGAACAGCCAACCTGGGCCAGGCCAAAGGTCTTTTTAACTCTGATCCCTGACTCCTGCACATCCAGGAAGAGGTGATTAGGGAAGAGTGTGAGAACAGAATAAATATGGAATAAATATGATGCTGGAGGAAATCCAGAGGAGGTCATGGAGGTGCTCTGAGGGCTGGAGCCCCTCTGCTCTGGAGCCAGGCTGGGAGAGCTGGAGGGGTTCCCCTGGAGAAGAGAAGGCTCCAGGGAGAGCTGAGAGCCCCTTGCAGGGCCTAAAGGGGCTCCAGGAGAGCTGGAGAGGGACTGGGGACAAGGGATGGAGGGATGGGACAAGGGGAATGGCTTTAAGATGAAGGAGAATATATTTATATTGGGCATTGGGAAGGAATTCCTGGCTGTGAGAGTGGGGAGGGACTGGAATGGATTTTCCAGAGAAGCTGTGGCTGCCCCTGGATCCCTGGAAGTGTCCAAGGCCAGGTTGGACAGGGCTTGGAGCACCCTGGCCCAGTGGAAAGTGTCCCTGCCCATGGCAGGGGGTGGCACTGGATGATCCTTAAGCTCCTTTCCCACTCCAGCCATCCTGGCACTCTGTGATACAGATCCCCCCCCGTGCCCACCCTGCAGTGCTCATGGAGCAGTCCTGGATACCCTCTCCCAAAGCTCAGCAGAGCTTCAGCCCCGTGGAACAGGCAGCAGAGGGACAAACAGCTGCAGTTTAACCCCAGCGCCTCCGAGAGGGAACCCCAGCCAAGCCATCCCTTCCTTCCCTGCTCCTCCTGCTCCTCCTCAAACACCAGATGGAAAACAAGCCAAGCAGAGCCCCCAGCTCAGGGGCTGGGCTGGGAAGCCACAGATCCCTCAGCTTGTCAGTTCAGAGGCACCTTGTGAAGATCCAGGGTGTGGCTGGGGTGGGGGCTGCCCAGACACCTCTCCTGGGGAAGCAGTGGGAGAAGGAGCTTTCCCACCATCTCTGCTGCACTGGGAGAGGGTTATTTTAAAAGCAGAATGTGAGGGAACACACAGAGGGTGGTGCAGAGGTGGCTTTGTGCTCAAAGGCACGAAGAAAACTGTCTTGTCTTCCCACGAGGAGCTGCTGGGACACCTTTCCACAAAACTTCATCCTGTCCTTTGCTAAACCGTTGGCTCAGACTCTGTCCAGGAGGTCACAGAATCCCAGGATGGTTTGGGTTGGAAAGGACCTCAAAGATCATCCAGTCCCACCCCCTGCCACGGGCAGGGACACCTTCCACTGTCCCAGGCTGCTCCAAGCCTCGTCCAACCTGGTGTTGGACACGTGCAGACTGTTGGTCCCTCTACGTTTGATCCTGTCTGGAAGGGATTTGAGGAGACACTTCCCTGGCTCACTCCAGGCTAAGAGGGGACACCAATCTCCAGAGCTGACAGCCCAGAGTCCTCCAGCAGAGCTGGTTTTCCCTTGGGACACAGCCCAGGAGCAGTTGTTCCCCAGGCTGTCAATCCTGGGGCTCTGATGGCTTTAACATTCCAGAGGGTGGTTCCTCCGCTGCTCCTGCTGGAACCATCCTGTCCATCCCCTGCAGGACACAAACCTGCTCTGGGGCCCTCTGTTTGCTGCTTTGCTCAGTCTCCCAGTCCTCCCACAGTGGCTAAAAGGAGAAAACTCCCCACCCAAACAAACATCTGGGGGTGTTTATTTCGGGGTGTATCTGTACCTCTATCTATAGTTCCAGCCCTATTTCCAGGGAGAGCAGCAAATCTATATATTTATAGTCACAGACAGATTTTTTTTTTCCCCCTCCTGATTCCCTCTAAATGCACATTTCTCCTGGTTGCATCTGCTCTGGTGCTGCTCTGCTTGGAGCCAGCCCACGATCCTCTTTCCAAACGTTGGTTAAATGCAGCTGTTGCCGGTGACGCAGAGATGTTGTTCCCCAGGGAGGGAAATAATAATAGAAAACAAATTCTCTCCCTCAAGATGACGGGCCTGCCTTACCAAAATTCCCCGATTCTGACATCTCCTGACATATTTACTTCAAGGAGAGGGAAAAAAAAAAGAGAAATATCAAAGGGAGGTTTATTAATACCAGTGCTCTGGGTGTGAGAGACAAGAGGCCTTCCGTGCTCTCCGTGAGGAAAGTCATCACCCAACTGGGCAAAAAAGGTCATTATTTTCTGTCTCTTTTGTTTGCAGGGTGTTTTTCAGACCAGAGAGCCCGAGAGACCTGCAGTGGCTGCATATTTGTTGTGTCACTTGTCACTAAAATTCAGCCACCTCGCTGATAACACACTCTGTGACAACACAGAGGGGAGGGTAGGGCTGCTCTCAGGGACACCTTGCAAATACAAGGTTAATAATAATAATAATAATAATAATAATAATAATAATAATAATAATAATAATAATAATAATAATAATATGTTGTTGAAAAGCATTTGTTAATCAAGCTCAAGTCCCAAAGCTGAGGAAAACCTCCATTTTTTCCAGTGTTCTTTGCACTGGGGAAGCACCACTTAAACAAGACCATCTTGCCCAGTTAATCTGAACAGTGGTGATGCTCTAACTTGTCTGACCATTAAATACCATCCAATTCTCCTCAAACCAGGAAATTCCTGGCAAAAGATGACTATTGAGGAGGATAGTGATATTGGGATGGTCAAATCCCACGGCATCTTCGTGGCAAAAGGTGAAGCACGAGGAGAAGGATCTGGGGATGGTTTATTAAAACAGCTCCTAAAGGAAGAGGCCATGAGGAGCAGGAATTTTCCAAGTGAGAGGTTGGGAAGAAAAATGAAGTCTCCTGGGCTGTGAGACCTCATCTAAACTTCTTTTGTTAGGAAGCACAGTCCAAGTCCTCTGGGCTGTGACCACCTCAGGGGACACAAAGTCAGCACCTGAAACCCAGGACATGAGACTTTGCTTTCAGCCTTTTTTACCAGCCTGGGGGTGGAAGGTCTCTGCTTTTATCTTGTGCTGGTAACAAATGGTCACCTCTCTTCTTCTTTCCACCTTCCCCTACCAAGTCACCTTGACAAGTCCCAGTTGCCAGTGTGGGAGGTTAAAAAGACAGGATGTCCTTTCCCTGCGGGAAATCTTGGACACTGGCTCAGCTGGACAAGTCAGAGAATCACAGAATATCCTGAGTTGGGAGGGACCCCCAAGGATCATCAAATCCAACTCCTGGCTCTGCACAGACACCCCAATAATCCCACCCTGTCCCTCAGAGCGTTGTCCAAACCCTCCTGGAGCTCTGGCAGCCTTGGTGCTGTGCCCACTGCCCTGGGGAGCCTGGGCAGTGCCCAACCACCCTCTGGGGGAAGAACCTTTCCCTGAGATCCAACCTGACCCTCTCCTGACCCACTGATGGTGTTTCTTCTGTCTGCAGCAGGTGACTCCCACCTCAGGGCAGGGCTGAGGGAGGTGGCACAGAGACAATGACCTCAGAGAGGTCACCAAGTTGTACAACTTAGCAAAGTGCTCAGTGTGATCAAGACACTCAGTGACTCCAACACCCAGTCCAGAACCTTCCCAGAACACTCTGGGGCTAAAACAGTTCTTCCCACTGGATGAACTGGGAAAAGATGAGCCCAAATTTGTTCTAGAAGTGAACATCATCCAACCCTGAGATGACACTCTGCTGGAGCAGAACCCTGTGTGTAAAACCTTGCCTGTTCTTTGACCACATGACACAAGCCGTGCAGGTCCTCAAATAACTTATTTCCTCACTAAACAGCTTCATTCATGTGTTGCTTCACTCTGGAGTGAAAATAAAAAAAAAAACCCAACCCAAAACCAACCCCGGGCACGCTGTGGTTGGATTTCAAATGAGGAACATCCTCCCGACGGGCCTGTGCATCATCCCCTGTCCTTCTCCACAGATCTTTATCTCCAGCTGCCTGCACAGAGCCCTGCCTGCACATCCAGCTCCTACTTCACCAATTACCCAAATCTGTGCAAAACTAAGGCCCGGAGTTCTTTTTTCTTCCTATTTTTTTTTTGTTTTCCAGGAGCCCACCAAACCCTCTCCATGTGCTTTCAGTCTCTTTTCACCTTTGGACTGATGGCCCTGTTTCAAAACTGTGCCTACACCATTATTAATTCAAGATCATGGAATCCCAGTTTGGTTTGGGACTGAGGAAGGGATTTAATTGATCTTCTCATTCCACCACCTGCCATGGGCAGGGACACCTTCCACTAGCTCAGGTTGCTCCAACCTGGCCTTGGACACTTCCAGGGATCCAGGGGCAGCCACAACTTCTCTGGGCAACCTGTGCCAGGGCCTCCCCACCCTCACAGCCAAGAATTCCTTCCCAATATCCCATCTAAATTTACTCTCTTTCATCTTGAAGCCATTCCCTGTGTCCTGTCCCTCCATGCCTTGTCCCCAGTCCCTCTCCAGCTCTCCTGGAGCCCCTTCAGGCCCTGCCAGGGGCTCTCAGCTCTCCCTGGAGCCTTCTCTTATCCAGGAGAATCCCCCCAGCTCTCCCAGCCTGGTTTGGACTGGTTTGACTCTGGTTTGACTGACACATCCTTTTCCTCTGTGTTTGGACATCCCCCACCACAGCCAACCACAGAAACACTGGAATTTTTGATAACAACCCGGTAGCAAAATTATTTCCTGGTGGGGCAGGGGGAGTCTCAGTGGCAGGGAACAACCTCAACCACTTCTGAGCCTCCCTGAGACCGCTTCATTTCCCCCAAAATCCCTTTAGAAATGGGGGTGTGTGTGGGAGGGTGGCTGCTGGAGCCTTTCTGGCTTTGAGGACAACTCCAAGTTCAAGTAATTCCCCACCAAAACCCGCCGTGGCTTTGGCAAGCTCGGGCTTAGTTTCCAAGAGGAGGCCGATGAGCTGGAGCTCATGGAGGGTTTGAAGTGAGACAAGGGAGGAATTCTGGGGGAGGGCAGAATTCCCGCTCCGTGCCCGAAGGGAATTGCCTACCCTCTCCCTCGTCTCGTTGGTGAGGAACTTGGCACACTCGCTGTAGTTTGCCCAGGTCCTGTTGTTGCCTGGCACCAGCTCCCAGCTCCCGTTCAGGTCACACCGACGGTAAGCGTGGCCTGTGGAGAGAGGGGACACACAGAGTCAGGGCCCAGACCTGGGAAAACAGGAGAAAACCACTCCAGGGGTGGATCCCACCAGTCCTGGTGTGTCCTGCCCACTTCCAAGCTCAGCTGCAAGAACCGATTCCCATCTCCACAGAAACCTTATCGACCTTCCGGCTGAGAAACCCCACAGAGCATTTTAATTAGGGTCAGATAGTGGGTCTAAAAATCAAGGAGAGAAGCTTTGAAAAGCCCCAAAACATGGAATCATCCTCGGAATTAATTGCAGTTCTCCCTAGGAAATAAAGGGGGATTTATTGATGCTCCTCTTCCTTTACAGGCTTGGGTCTTCTCTGGTTGCTCTCCTCGTGGTGGAGGAGGAAGAAGAGGGAGCAAAGTTTCCTCCCGGGATACAGCTGGCAGATGGGAATATCCACGTTCAGAGGTCTGTGTGGGTACCAGGGCATCAGCTGTATGTTAAAATCCCTTCACAGAAAATAGGGATGAAACCACTCAACAGACCTGTCTGTCCCGGGGCTATAGAGGGAGAGCTGTTGGGAACCCTCCAGGAAGATGGAAAGGGACTTTTACAAGGGCTTGGAATGACAACAAAACTGGGAATGGCTTCAAACTGACAGGCAGTAGGTTTAGGTTGGATATTAGGAAGGAATTCCTGGCTGGGAGGGTGGGGAGGCCCTGGCACAGGGTGCCCAGAGAAGCTGTGGCTGCCCCTGGATCCCTGGAAGTGTCCAAGGCCAGGTTGGAGCAACCTGGGAGAGTGGAAGGTGTCCACTGGGGGTGAACTGGATGATCCTTAAGGTCCCTTCCAGCCCAAACCAGTCTGGGGTTCTTTGTTTCTGTCATCTGAGGCCCTTCATCTGACTCCCACACCACCTGACTTGGCCATGGACCTCAGCAAGGTGAGGGATCCATGCCAGGTTGGAATATCGAGGGGAAAAGGGATGGATTGCACCAGGGAGGGATTGGATGGAATACTGGGAAAAATTCCCTCTTGGAAAGGGCTGCTCAGCTCTGGCACAGCTGCCCAGGGCAGGGGTGGAGTCCCCACCCCTGGAGGGATTTCCAAGCCCTGTGGATGTGGCACTTGGGGACATGGGCAGTGGTGGCCTTGGCAGTGCTGGGGGATGTTGGACTCTGATCTTAGGGGGCTTTTCCAACCTAAACTATCCGATGATTCCATGGCAGCTTGTTCCTCCTGGTCTCTCAGGTGAAGAGCACGGGCAGGGTCTGTGAGAGGTCAGGGGTGAACTGGGTGAGCTCCCAGTCCCTCACAGAAAAGCCAGGATGTGCAGCCAGGATTCCTGGGATTATCATTCCTTGTTTTCTGAAAGCAGCACCAGTGCTCTGCTCAGAACAGACAGGCTTAACTCCCTAATTTTTGCCTCCTTGGGGAGAATAGAGAGTCCTCTCGCTCTGAAAATTCCCTGAGGGAACACAAATGTGTTCCTACCCTTCTTCAAACATTCCCAGACTCCGGGGCACCACCGGAGAGCCCAGAAATGAGCTGCCTGAGGGGAAGGGAGATAGGGAAGAATTCCCACCTTCTGCTTGCTCCTGGTGCTCTCAGACACCCAGAGAGGGCTCTGGGCAGGGAGCAGGGACTGGGATTAACAAGGAATATAAATGGGAAGAATATCTTGGGGTTTCTCTTGTTACCCAGAGGTCGTGGTGTCAAACAAATCCAGATTGGTCAATCAAATAAAAAATCAGAATCAATCAAATGAAAAAATCAGACTCAATCAAATGAAAAAAATCAGAATCAATCAAATGAAAAAATCAGAATCAGTCAAACCAAAAAATCAAAATCAATCAAATCAAAAAACCAAAATCAATCACGTAAAAAAAAAAAAAATTAAAAAAAAATCAAAGACTTGAGCTCTATCAGGCTCGAAGTGGCCACAGAGTTCAAGTTTTGTGGATTTACAAGGCTGGATTTGTTTGATGCCACAAACTCTGTGTAGCAAGAGAAAACAATAAGAGTTGGACTTGATGGTCCTTGTGGGTCCCTCCCAACTCAGCATATTCTGAGATTCTGGGACTTAATCTGAAGCTGTGTTTATTGTGTTGTTATTAATTATTAATACCTAAACCACTAGATTAATATAGAACTAATATTAATATATAAAACAGGTATTAATACATAAAACAAATATTAATATATAAAACAAATATTAGCATCTAAAACTAATATTAGTATCTAAAATGAATATTAATATTTAAAACTATTATTAATCTCTAAAACTAATATTAATATCTAAACACTAATATTAATATCTAAAACTAATATTAATATCTAAATACTAATATTAATATCTAAACACTAATCATTAGTGTTTGGAGGGTTACAGGCTGTGTGGGACACGTGGGAAATCTGCCTCTGTTTCAGTTAAAACCGAGCTTTTCTTTCGGCAGAAACAAATAACAAACTGGTTCTTTCCTTCCTTCCTTTCCCCTGGGTTTGCTCCTGCTCAGAAGGGAGTCGCTGTGTGAGGAAAAAGGGATGCTAAAGGTGGTTTGGAATGTGGTGACTGCCGGGAATCTCCTCCCTGAGGGCAACACCCACCTTTGTGGTTGAAGTCGTAGATGTACTCGGGGCACGGCATGGCCACCACCTTGCCCGGGACACCTTCGGGCCAGCAGACGATGCCATCCCACTCAGGGAGACAAAAACCATCTGGGGGAGAGAACAAAGACAAGGAGGAGTCACTGCACCCTGCAGAGTGACACGGATGTCCCACGTTTGGAGAAAGGTTCCCTGGGAAAAGCTCTCAGTGCTGTCGCTCAGTTTAAGAAATCACTGGGAAATCACTGGGAAATCACTGGGAAATTGCTGGGAAATCACTGGGAAATCATTGAGAAACTGCTGGGAAATAACTAGGAAATCACTGGGAAATTACTGGGAAATCACTGGGAAATCATTGAGAAATCACTGAGGAAACATTGATAAATCACTGATAAATCACTGGGAAATCACTGATAAATCACTGGGAAATCACTGAGAAATCACTGGGAAATCACTGAGAAATTACTGAGAAATCACTGGGAAATCACTGGGAAATCATTGAGAAATCATTGAGAAATTACTGATAAATCACTGGGAAATCACTGGGAAATCATTGAGAAATCATTGAGAAATTACTGAGAAATCACTGGGAAATCACTGGGAAATCATTGAGAAATCGCTGGGAAATCATTGAGAAATTACTGAGAAATCACTGGGAAATCATTGAGAAATCCCTGGGAAATCCCTGGGAAATCCCTGGGAAATCATTGAGAAATTGTTGGGAAATCACCGGGAAATCATTGAGGAATTACTGAGAAATCACTGGGAAATCACTGGCAAATCACTGGGAAATTGCTGGGGAAATTGGTGGGAAATCACTGGGAAATCATTGAGAAACTGCTGGGAAATCCCTGGGAAATGCCTGGGAAATCCCTGCCATTCTTAGTGTTTGGCTCCAGAAGGTGCAGGTTCTCCCAGGTTTTATTCTGGAAGGACCTGCGGCATCCAGCCCTGGGGAACAGCAGCAGGAGGACGTGGAGCTGCTGGAGAGAGTCCAGAGGAGGCCCCGGAGATGTTCCAGGGCTGGAGCCCCTCTGCTCTGGAGCCAGGCTGGGAGAGCTGGGGGGGTTCCCCTGGAGAAGAGAAGGCTCCAGGGAGAGCTGAGAGCCCCTGGCAGGGCCTGAAGGGGCTCCAGGAGAGCTGGAGAGGGGACTGGGGATGAGGGATGGAGGGACAGGACACAGGGAATGGCTTTAACTGAAAGAGGATAAATTTAAGTGGGATATTGGGAAGGAATTGTTGGCTGTGAAGGTGGGGAGGGACTGGAATGGAATTCCTGGAGAAGGTGTGGCTGCCCCTGGATCCCTGGAAGTGTCCAAGGCCAGGTTGAACAGGGCTTGGAGCAGCCCTCTGAGGTCCTTCTGACCTCTCAGTTCCCCCAGCTCCGTGTCCTCAGGGACCTCCTTTGCTTTGGCCTTGGTGACCTTCAGCCACCCCTTCCAATCCAGCTGCACCCGCCTGAGGGTGGGAATTCAGATGCTCAACCTGATGGACCTGCCCCAACTCTGCTTCCAGAGCAGCATCTTCTCTGGGCTGAGTTCAGGGAGGGGTTTGTCAGCAGTGCCTGGCAGAGGATTCCCTGCGAATCCAAACAAACCAGAGCTCCCCCAGGAACAGAACCAGCAGCAGGGCCAAGATCTCAGCAGGTTTCATTAATATCAAAGCCTTCCCCACCTTTCAACCAACCAACCATTCATCCTTCAGCAGGAACGTGCTTTCCCAAGGTGAAAGGAACAATCCAGGGTTGCTTGGCCTGGTTTGGAGCTGCCGCTGATAATTCCCTTCCCTGGGATTTTAGGACGCGAAAAACAACAGGAAAACTCGCGGCCAAACAGCTGATTTCTAATCTTTAAATTAGAATGTGGATGGAAAGGAGCGGATTAATCCCTGCCTTTCTTCCAAAGCACCAACTGGGAGCGAGGGGAGAGAAGCTAAAATTCCTCAGCACCCCTGAGATAAAAAAGAAATCGAAATTTATTGTGTTTTCCCGGCTTCCAGTCGCAACAGGAGAAGAATAATATTACATTTCCTATTCATGAGAAGCAGGAAAGCCCTTCCCTTTGGCTCCTTATGTTGCAGGATAACTCAGACTGTGCAAACCCAGTTTATTTGTTTTTCAGTTCTCTGGAAGGTTGAAAAGAAAAAAAAGGAAACAAGACAAACAAACAAACCCGCAGCGCCCCACAAAATTTGGATTAGGACAAAGTGTTATTGTTTTTTGAGGTCTTTTCTTGCAGACAAGAAAGTAAATAAAGATATTTAATTTAGGCCTCGACGTGGTCTCGCTGAAAATAAACCCAATTCTTTGGGACGGAATAAATGAGTCGGGGGAAGGTTTGAAATGAGCACTGGGGAGAAACAACACTGAGGGGGAGAATGTTGGTCCCGATGTCGTGCTCTGAGAGATCAGGGGGGTTCTGCACCCCAGAGAGAGCCTGGGCCAGGGCCTGGGGCCTTTAGGGACAACAGCCCCACAAAATTTGGATTAGGACAAAGTGTTACTGCTTTTTGAGGTCTTTTCTCGCAGATGAGAAAGTAAATAAAGATATTTAATTTAGGCCTCGATGTGGTCTCGCTGAAAATAAACCCAGTTCTTTGGGACGGAATAAATGAGTCGGGGGGAAGGTTTGAAATGAGCACTGGGGAGAAACAACAGCGAGGGGGAGAATGTTGGTCCCCATGTCATGCTCTGAAATGCTGAGAGATTGGAGGGTTCTGCACCCCAGAGAGAGCCTGGACCAGGGGCCTTTAGGGACAATGGGCACAAACTGAGTCCTTTAGGGACAACGGCCCCACAAAATTTGGATTAGGACAAAGTGTTACTGCTTTTTGAGGTCTTTTCTCGCAGATGAGAAAGTAAATAAAGATATTTAATTTAGGCCTCGACGTGGTCTCGCTGAAAATAAACCCAGTTCTTTGGGACGAAATAAACGAGTCGGGGGAAGGTTTGAAATGAGCACTGGGGAGAAACAACACTGAGGGGGAGAATGTTGGTCCCCATGTCGTGCTCTGAGAGATCAGGGGGTTCTGCATCCCAGAGAGAGCCTGGGCCAGGGCCTGGGGCCTTTAGGGACAATGGGCACAAACTGAGATGCCCAACCAACCCATTTTGGGTAAACACACACAAATCTTCAATTAAAATAACCCCTTTCCCTGGCAAATAAGCTCGTTTATTAAAGAAAAAACCACCCAAGCCACTTTGAGGCGAACGGCAACACCTCGGGCCCAGAGCGAGGCCTTCGCTAATAACAGTGGAAAAATCTCCCTCTTCCCCCACAAAAGGTCCCATCTCCTCTTCCAAACCGGGCAAAGACAAGCTTTGAATTCACAGGTGAAAAAAAATGAAACGTCCACCCCTCGGGTCTCGTTGGTTTTTTGGGTGGGAATCGTGGGAATTTCGCTTCATCCCCTTCCAGGTTTTAACTTTGGGGTGGCATCGGCCTGCCCAGCACGGCTCAAAGGGAATATTTGGCAAGGGAGAAGAGACATTTTAGGGTTTCCTGTTCTTCCCCAAAGGCTTTAATCTGGAAGCTAAATTTAAGGAAAAAAAAAAGGGGGGGGGGGGGGGAAGAAGGAAACCAAATGCTGGCGGGGGGGAGGAGTTTGGGGTGTTGGTTTTTTTTTTGTTCTGTTTGAATATTTTGGGTTTCCAGAGGCAGCAGATGACGCACAAATCCCAGGTGGGAGCTCATTGGGTTGGCTCAGCTCCATGTGGGGCTGTCCAGGTCACCTCATGGGTCACAATCCATGGCTGGGACACCCTTGGGGACAAATAATCCCTGTGAGTTGTCCCAGGAGGAGAAGAAGAAGCTCAACCTCCACTGAACTGTCCTAAAGCTAAAAATTAACATTTTTAAAGGGGGGGAAAAAAAAAAGAAAAGGGAATTTGGGGTTTTTACACATAAAAAGTGGGTCGTTATTGCTGAAAAAATTTTGGACTTTATGATTTTTTTTTTTTTACCTTTTTCTTTGCTGAGACTTTCCTTTGGATTCTCAACCCTGATGTGCTCCCACTACCCAGAAATTCTTGGCACATCTACTGTTCCCCCTCGTGTTCTTTAGTCCCTGATTTAAGACTTACAACCAGCCTTAGACACGTCTAATTAAATGAGAGAAATCAATTAAATGAGAGAAATCAATTAAATGAGAGAAATCAATTAAATGAGGTTAAAAAATTCAATTAGATAAATCAATTAAATGAGATAAATTAAATTAGGTGGTGAAATCACAGCTGATTTCTCTCCACTGAACAAGATCTTGCTGATCTGTGGTAGCAAACATTTGAATACTCCACTTGACAGTGGATATTCCAGCCACAAGGTGAGAGAGGGAACAGCAGATTCCAAAATCAAGGTGTTGATCCAGGATTCCTCTCATCCACTCAGACTCCTGGATACCTCTGAAACCTGCATTTTTCCCTTATTAAAATGTCATTTAAATGAATATTAAGGAGAGAAGAAAGTTGGAGAAATCCGTGAATCCCTGACAAATCAACGCCCTGACTGAGCTGATGGGAACCTGCCAGTTTATCCCAGGAAAACAACAGGCTCCTGAAACGCCCTCAGGGATGTGATGGGCAAAGGAGAGGAAAACCCAGGTCCCCACTGCACTGCAGGAAGTTCCAGATGTGTTTTCCTCATTCCCAAAGAAATCCAGAGGCTCCAAAGTGAGAGAGATGATGGGAGGGTTGAGTTCCACTCCAGTGGGATTTGTCCAAGGGTTTTCATCAGCTTCTGCCCACCTGGATTGGAGTCTTTGCAGCCTCACCTTGAATTCCAGGACAAAAGGAAAGGTGGGTTTGTGGCTTGGAGGCGGGAGAGGAGAATCCAAAGCTTGGAATCCAAAGCTTGGCTCTACCACAGACCCTCCTTGGAGGTGGGAGGGGAGGTGTTGAACATCCCTGTGCCTCAGCTCCTGGGAATTCCAGCCCTACCAAACTTCCAGGCCACCTCGAGTGACATTTCCCTCTCTCTAAAAAAAATCCATAAAAAGATATCAGGGTGTCCCAAATCCCACTCTCTGCTTCCAAAAACACCCACCAGGGGCTGGTATGGAGTGAATAAATCACCCCCCTGCGCTGCAGCCACAGCCAGGCAGGGGCAGGAGCCATTCCAGCTGGGAATTTTTGGAATTTAAGTGCTGAGTGGGTACACACAGCCCTTGATGTGAAGCAGGAGCAAGGAGAGAAGGCAGTGGGATAAATCAGCTGGGATTTTCCAGAGCTCAGCAGCTCTGCAGGTAACACTTGCAGAGTGTTACCTGAAGGTGTGCAGAGTGCAGATGTGGCACCTCTCCCACCAACACCTTCCTCTCCTGGCCCTGCTCCTTTCCCTGGGGTGTCTCCCTTGGCTTTGTGACTGCAGGACAAAGCAGATCAGGAGGCTGATCCAGCTGGAAAACAAAGCTCCTCCAAACAGGCTCTTCCTCAGGTCGATCCACTCTGCCAGTCCTCGGGTGCTGAAGGGGATCCGAAGGAGCAAAGAAAGTCACGGGGTAGGTGACAACAGAACTGGGCTCTGGGAGGGTTCGTGGGGGTGGAGTCACATCCCTGGAGGTGACACCAGGAGACAAGGTGGGCACAGGGTGGACTTGATGGTCTTGGAGGGCTTTTCCAGCCTCAATGATCCTGCGATTCCGTGAGCTTGGAGTGTTGGTGGGAGCAGGTTTGCGGGAAGAGGTCCCCGGAAGGCTCCTTGGAGAAGCAGATCTGTCTGGAAAAGGGCACCCCCCCAGTCCCTGGAACCATCCCTGGTGCCCACAGCCATGGATTCACCTCCCAAATTCCTCCTCTCTCTACACCCACAAGCTGGAACATTGGAGGTTCGGGGGTGCAGGATAAAACCCCGGAGCAGGGATGTGGAAGCGCTCCACGTGTTGCCGAGTTTGCTCCAGGATCTGGTGCAGAGCAGCTCCAAACCAGCTGTGGGGTCAAAGACTCCTTTCCTGTGACCCTTGTGGTCAAGAGTTTCCCTGGAGAGCCGTGACTTCCGAGGTCAAAGCCACTCCTTGTTGCCCTGGGTCAGGGATTTTAAGTAGGGACTTTCTCCTTTCCCAAACATCCCCAGCACTGGGATTTCCTCACTGGCTTTTCCTGTCTGCAGGGTTGTCCCTCCACCAGAGTCGCTCCAGGATGTGGGATAGGATGGTCCCAGGAGGATCTTGGCTCTCCAGGCAGATTCCTTCAAGGCCAGCTGAGCGTGGACCTTCCCCCTCCCCACAACTCTGCAGAAAAGGCGGGAGAAGTTTCCCCCTTGGATGGCAGCAGGAAGAGCTTCCCTGAAGATCTCCCCAAAACTGCTGCCTCCTTGTGAGCTGGGCCTTTTTCCTTCTTTGGAATGACAAACCAAGCAGAGATTTGGACACAGGAGACAACTGGAAAGCACCCCCAGGACTGGTGTTGCTCCAGGTCCCAACCACTCTGCCCCCGAGATCTGCAGCTGGGGGCTGATGCATCTCCATCGGGAAGGTGGTGTTGCCTTTCCCAGGCTTTTTTCTCGAGGTCTGGAGTGAGGGAAGAGGGAAAGGGACGAGATCCTCTGTCTTACAGCCCCACCTGGCCTTGGGGGATCAGCAGAACAGACACCAGGTCCCAGTTCCTGCGTCCTCCAAGGAGGAAAGGAGCGGAGCAACCGCTTTTCTAGTGTCCAAGGGCATCTGTAACCTAAAAATCTGGGAATGGTGGCTCTTCTGCAAAGAGGGAAGAACTTTTCCAAACCAAAAAACCCTCCTTCCACCATCCCAGAGAATGTCTGGCAGCTCCCTGCCTCGTCCGTGAGGCGGTAGCAGGAATTTCTGGGGTGTTCCAGCCTAAGGAAACATTCCTTGGGAAAGGTTCAATCAGAAATCATTCTGCCTTTTGGATCTCGCAGATGAATTGGATCTAATTACCTACTTGAATGATTGATTGAAGTCTTTCTCTCATCACCTTCCTGCCCAGGGTGTTGCCATCAGGGTGATTCCTCCTCGGATGGAGCCGGAGCTTTAATCCCTGAACAGCTTTTTCCCAAGGCAGGACTTGTGTCCACGAGACTAAATGACAACATTTTAGATTTCCTTCTGCTCCAGTCACTGAATCAGGTCTCAAAACAGCACCTAAAACCCCCTGGGGTTGGATCCTCTGCTCTCCTTGGGACAGAGCCCAAAATCTGCTTGTCACTCACATCCAGCTCCTCATCCCTCCCCGAACTGCTCCTGACGATTAAGGAGGGATCAATACCAAACGTCGGGAAAAGCCGGAGCAGCTGGTGTTTCTCAGATGTCCCCAGCCCCCGGGGTGGGCAGGTGGGCCGGGGACAACAGAAGGAAATGCCTCTGCATGTGCGTTTTTAATGAGGTGTTAATTGGGCAGCGGGTGAACGGGACAAAGCAGCAGCAGAGGATGTGGCTTGAGGGTTTGGCTGATGGGAAGCAGGAGGCTGGGAATCAAAGGAAAGCTGGGATTTTGGGGCCTCTTGCTGCCGTGTCCAACGGGAGAGGGACACCAGGTGGGCAGGGAGCTCTGCTCTGGGGTCAGGGCTGGATTTGGGGATTCTGGTTTGTCCCCTTCTCTCAGGGAATAGAGGGAGAGGGGCCAGGAGCCCCCCCGGGACTGGCTGGGTGGGGTGGGGTGGCCCAGCTGAGCCCCAGTGCCAGTCATTAAAGTCATTAACACATGGGAGTGAGGAAAGAACCCCACGGGGGGGATTACTGGGCTTCCCACAGAGAGAGCTGCTCCTGCTCCTCCTCCAGCCCCACAGCCGGGAGTGGATCTGCAGCCCAAGGGAAGGGGAAGAAAGAGGCTGAGCTTGGACCCTTCTGAGGAGAAGAGAGAGAGAGTTTGGCAGAGGGAAACGCAGAAGGGGTGTTGGAGGGAGGCTTTTCTGCACCACTGGGGGCTGGTTGGGAAGGATCTTTGGAATTTGGATTGGTGAAGGAGTCCAGAGGAGGCCCCGGAGCTGCTGCCAGGGCTGGAGCCCCTCTGCTCTGGAGCCAGGCTGGGAGAGCTGGGGGGGTTCCCCTGGAGAAGAGAAGGCTCCAGGGAGAGCTGAGAGCCCCTGGCAGGGCCTGAAGGAGCTCCAGGAGAGCTGGAGAGGGACTGGGGACAAGGGATGGAGGGACAGGACACAGGGAATGGCTTTAACTGAAAGAGGATAGATTTAGGTTGGATATTAGGAAAAATATTCTTTGCTGTGAGGGTGGGGAGGGACTGGAATGGATTTCCCGGAGAAGCTGTGGCTGCCCCTGGATCCCTGGAAGTGTCCAAGGCCAGGTTGGAGCAACCTGGGACACTGGAAGGTGTCCCTGCCCATGGCAGGGGTGGAACTGGATGATCCTTAATGTCCCTTCCAACCCAAACCACTCCAGGATTCCCTAATCTTGGCAGAGCTGATGTTCCCTCCCATGCACTGCTTGGGCTTTGGGTACAATCCCATGACTTTTGCACCCTCCTGACCCTTTGGCATTTGGAATTCTGCTGCAGAAGAACGAGACAACTGTGACAACTTTGCTTCCCAACATCCTGTGCTGAAAGATCTCCCCCAAACCCAATATTTTGGGGTTCTTCTGCCGCTGAGCTCCACGTGTGGGGCTGAGGGGAAGGGCTGGGGCAGGCACAGAGGTATGAGAGATAAAATATGGGTTTTTATATATAGGAGTACCACAAAGCTGTAAGATATCCAAGTTCCAAATGGGACTGGGTGTCAGGGTCTTTTTTGGCTGGATAAGGGAAACGTGAAAGTTCCTAAAAATTAAAATCTTTCAGGGCCACGTGGAAATTTTGTACATGGGGGGGTTTCTTCCCTCTCTTTGGGCTGAGAACAAAGGAAGATCCATCATTTCTGACAGAGGACTCCTTGCAGCCGATCTTCAGGGAGAAGAAACATTTTTAGGCAAAAAATGAATATATTAAACTCACCTGAAAAGGGTGGGATTTTGTGGAACTATAAAATGTATAGAATTTAAACCCAAAGGGTCTTTTTCCTCCCAGAAACTCTGCGAGATAAAGACCCGGTGGGCCGAATAAATCTTTGCTTTGTCTTTCTACATTTGAAAGAGGAATTTTTTTCCCCACAGGAGGGGCCCAAACGTGGAATTCCAGGGTACTGTGGGAACACTCACCGTGCACCTTGGGCACCTTGGCTTTCAGGTGTCGCTCACACTTGGCCTTGGCCTTCAGCAGGAGGAAGATCTGCTCCTCCTTGGTGATGACATCGTCGGCGTCCACCTGCACGGGGGGAGAGAGGGGCAGAGCTCAGCAGGGCACAGAATTCCTTGGGCTGAGGGCGAAATGTTCTTTGCACCCACAGCTTCATAGAATCACAGAATCAGCTGGGTTGGAAGGGACCTCAGAGATCATCCAGTCCAACCCTTGATCCAACCCCGCCGTGGTTCCCAGCCCATGGCACTGATGCCACATCCAGTCTCATCTTAAAAACCACCAGGGATGGAGAATCCACCCCTTCCCTGGGCAGCCCATTCCAATGGCTGAGCACCCTCTCTGCAAAGAAATTCTTCCTAATGTCCAACCTACCCCTCCCCTGGCACAGCTGCAGACCCAGCCCTCTTGTCTTGCTGATGGTTGCCTGGGAAAAGAGACCAACCCCCCCTGGCTCCCCCCTCCTGTCAGGGAGTTGCAGAGAGTGAGGAGGTCTCCCCTGAGCCTCCTCCTCTCCAGGCTGAGCCCCCCCAGCTCCCTCAGCCTCTCCTCCCAGCACTTGTGCTCCAGTCCCTTCCCCAGCCTTGTTGCTCTTCCCTGGACCTGCTCCAGCCCCTCCATGTCCTTCCTGAACCGAGGGGCCCTTCCTCTCCAGCCTTGCCCGGTGACTCCCAGTTTTCCCTGCAATCCCAGTTTTCCCGAGCGACGCTTCCCGCGAGGCACCGCCTGGAATCATCCACGGCCACGGCAAAGGAGCAGCTGCTCCCGTCACACACGTGCAAAAAAGCAGCAATTTTGGAGCTGAGTGCCCCAGTCCATGAGGAAAAAAGATCCTAGGAAATAATGTTGGAGCAAGGAATGTTCTGCTCTTAAGGATTTCAACCTGTCGTCATTGTTCCAGTGCAAATTCCACCTCCTTGGGGAGACCTTCAGGCTCTACAAAAGTCCAGAGGGGGGATGCCCCAGGCAGAGGTGACAGCATCCCAAAAACTCAGGGAAAAGCCATTGGGAACATCACCCTGGGAAGTTCCCCTGGAGAAGAGAAGGCTCCAGGGAGAGCTGAGAGCCCCTGGCAGGGCCTGAAGGGGCTCCAGGAGAGCTGGAGAGGGACTGGGGACAAGGGATGGAGGGATGGGACAAGGGGGAATGGCTTTAAGCTGAAGGAGGGGAGATTTAGGTGGATATTGGGAAGGAATTGTTGGCTGTGAGGGTGGGGAGGGACTGGGATGGAATTCCCAGAGAAGCTGTGGCTGCCCCTGGATCCCTGGAAGTGTCCAAGGCCAGGCTGGAGCACCCTGGGCCAGTGGGAGGTGTCCCTGCCCATGGCAGGGGTGGGATGGGATGATCTTCAATGGCCCTTCCAACCCAGACCATCCTGGCATTCCAGGATTTCCTTGCACTCCCCAAGCCCTTCCTCTCCAGGATTAAGGTTCCTCCACTCCTTTCTGAGTTCATTCATTTTGCAAAGGCAGGGATGGGAACCAGCTGGAGGCCGGTTGGTTCTCCAGCAAAACTCCCTCCAAGTGACAGAATGAGGGTTAATGAAATAAAACAAATAAAAATAAATAATTAAAAAAAATGAAAACCAAATAAAAAAATTAAAACCAAATAAAACCAAATAAAAACAAATAAATAAAACCAAATAAATAAATAAAAAAATAAAAATAATAAAAATAAAAATAAATATAAAAATAAAAAATAAATAATAAATAAAAATAAATATAAATAAATAAAAATAAATAAATAAAAATTAAAAATAAATAGAAATGAAAATAAATAAAAATAAAAATAAATAAAATAAAAATTAAATAAAAGTAAAAATAAATAACAATAAAAAATAAATAACAATCAAAATTAAATAAAAATAAATAAATAAAAATAAATATAAAAATTAAAATAAATAGAAATAAAAATTAAAATAAATAGAAATAAAAATAAAAATAAATGAAAATAAAAATAAATAAAATACATAAAAGTAAAAATAAAAATAAATAAATAAAAATAGATAAAAGTAAAAATAAATAAATAAAAATAAATAAAAAATAAATAAAAAATAAAAATAAATAATAAAAATAAATAAAAATAAATTAAAAATAAAAATAAATAATAAAAATAAATAAAAATAAATAAAAAATAAAAATAAATAATACAAATAAATACAAATAAATACAAATAAATACAAATAAATACAAATAAATACAAATAAAGCCAGAGCCCCTTTCCCATCGAGCTCCTCTGGGAAGGGCCAGGGATGTTTGAGCAGCTGGAGTGGGGATGGACAGGCAGAGGGAGGGGCAGGTCTGATAAGGGCACTCCGAGGAAAACAGGAGTTAGTTTGTCGTGTCCTTGGATTAAATCCAGGTGGGAGTCACTTCCCAAACCACGTTAATGCACAACAAAGCCGCCCCTTCCCAGATGTTTGGCCCATCCACAGTTAAGGCAACATCTCCCAGCTCAGTTTTCCTGGGAAACACAGAATTCCACCCCCCCGGGGGCAGAGCCCACTGTCATTCCTGCCCAGCCCCGCAGTGATCCCACAAATCCTCGGGATTTCTCCCCTCCCACCTCAGGCATCCCCAGGATTCAGCCCCGGGAGCAGGGCAGCTCCAGCCCCAGGGATGTGCAGCCTCCAGGCCGGGCTCAACAAAGACATTTGCAATTCCCAGCAAAGGAGATGAATCTCCAGGTGCTGTGCCTGGAGCTGGGCAGGACAACGGGGATACAGCTCTTAAATTTCCTGCCAGACCTTTAAAGACCCACCAAAACCAACTCCAAATTCTCTCCTCTCCCCCCAGAAAAACTGATTTTTGTGGTAAAAGTGTATTTAAGGCACATATTTCTTGGGTAAAGAGGCTGAGACGTGGTTTTAAACAGATATATAGAGATTTTCACTCCATCCTGCCACTTGAAGATATCTATTCCCAAGAGATTTGCAGGAAAATTAATCCCTAGATTAATTAAACATTAAACACCCAATGCTGAATAACTCCCATCAAACCCCCAAGACAAACTGGGCTGAGCTGGTGGGGCTGAATTTGTCCCCTCCTGTCCCCACCCCTCCTTTCCAGCCCTTGCCAAGGAATTCCAGTGAGGAATCCTCAGGGATTGAGGCTTGGGAAGTACAACCAGGCTGAGTGATCCCCAGGGATTGGGAATAATCTGCTTTATCAGGCACTGGGGTGGCTCTGATTTGGGTTCAAGGAACAGCAGGTGGGACAGGACCCACAGCTGGAAAATTTTCCAGCTACTGGAGAAATTTGAACTGTTCAGCACCACATTTCCCCCCTTTTCCTCTGGTTTTGCAGGATTTCAGCTCCAGGAGGAACAAGGAGGGGTGAAAATACAGCACAGTTCCTGTAAGCAAATCCCAGAGTGGATCCAACAGAGCATCAGACAATTTAATGAATTATTAAATTAGCAGATCCACCAGGAGCTGTTAAAAACTGCCATAAAATTCCTGGATACAGGAATGTCTGAAACTGCTGATGGCCAAAAGCTGGAAGGTGACAACCTTCTTTTTCCTCAGACTGGGGATGGTCTAGGACAGAAGATTGACCAAAAAAGCCTATTTTCATATATATATCTCCATAGATTTTCTATTTTTCTGAGACACAGAAACCTCGTGCCCTGCTGAGAACCAAAAATCACATTTAAATTCAGAATTTGCTCCAATTTAACACACTCAGCACCATCCACTCTGTGTAGAGGAAAAAGGAGATAAAAGGTGCTAAAAGTGTTTTGTCTCAGTGAAAACCACATTCCAACCCAAAACCTTTCAGCTTGCAGACAACAAAAAGGAACAAAAATAGATGTTTTACCACCATAATTCCTGCTCTGGTGACCAACTGGGAATATCCAGGGTGGATTCACCAACCTGAGCTGTTCAGTCCTCTTATAATCCCTGAGGATTGAACTGCACAGAGCAGCTGGAATTCATTCCATGCTCAAACACCTCCTGAAATCAATTGGATCAACTCTGGGTTTTTTTTTTCCCCCACTCTTTTTTTTTGCACTAATTAGCCCATTTTCAAAACAAAATCTCTCTTTCTGCAGGATCTCATTCACCAACAAAAAGGAACAAAAATAGATGTTTTTCCCATGTAATTCCTGCCCTGGTGACCAACTGGGAACATCCAGGATGGGATTTGCCAACCTGAGCTGTTCACTGCTCTTACAATCCCTGAGGATTGAACTGCACAGAGCAGCTGGAATTCATTCCATGCTCAAACACCTCCTGAAATCAATTGGATCAGCTCTGGGGGTTTTTTCCCCCCATCCCTTTTTTTTACATTAATTGGCCACACTTGGAGCCCTGAGGGGATTTGGGGAGTTCTGGGAGCAAGAGAAGCCTCCGAGGGAAATGAGATCCAATGTCACCCCCAGGGACACCTCCCAGACCCAGGGTTTGGAAGGAAGAGGTCGAGGTTATCGTGGCCCTGCAGGATTTAATCCCTCTGAAAGCACTGCCAGGAAATCCCTTTCCAAACGAGCCTTCCCGACATTTCTCCTGTGTAAATTCCTGCTGCGAATTTCTTGGAATCCAGTGATCCCAGGGATAAATGTTCTCTCCAGGGGTTCAGGGCAGCACACAGGTGAACTCAGGACAGTTTGTCCTCCCCTCCTGCTCCCCTGGACCAGGTGCAGCTGGAGGGGCTGGAAACTCCTCCCTGGGCTCCCCGGTTTTGGGATCAAACCCCCTCTGCTCCTCTTCCTTGATGTTTATCCCCCCTCAGCTTCCCTGGGCTATTTCCTGCCAGAAAAATAAAACTCCTCGTGGGGAAGAGATCTAGGAATGTTGTTTTTATCCCTCTCCTTGCTCAGACACAGCCAAGCAGGGAAGGGGGACACAACAACATTATATCCAGAGGCTGGTCCATCAGTTTTGGTTCATTTTTCCCCTCCCTTTCCCATATTTTTCCCCCCTTTTCCCTTTCCTTTGCCCCCAAGGGGGGCCAGGGGTGGGCTGATGTTCTCTGGGATCTCCCAGCCACCGAAGCAAACCCCAAATCTCCCAAATCAGCCTCGTTTCTGGGGCTCATTTTCCCAAATAACACCATCCTTTTCCTGGGAGCCTTCCCTGGCAGCTGCTCCCAAAGCAGCTCCAGGCCCAGCAGATTCCTTGGGGAGCATCAGGAAGGCCCAAGGCAGGGGAGGGCTGGTGAACACCTTGCAGGAGAGCAGGGATCACTGGGGGGAAGTGGGAAAGGGGGTGCAGGAAGGAGGGGGCTCAGGAGAAAAAGGAAATATGACAATATTACAATTCCAGAAGGGTTTGGGTTGGAAGGGACATTAAAGATTGTCCATGGGCAGGGACACCTCCCACTAGCCCAGGTTGCTCCAACCTGGCCTTGGACACTTCCAGGGCTGCTGAAAGGTCTGACTGAAACCCCAACCCAAGCGATTTAAGGTCATAAACCAAGTTCCTTTGCTGCACCAGGGCCAGAAATCAGAGTTTCACTCCAGCCCTGCTGAGGGAACATCCCCTCCCTGAGCTCTGGAGGGGCTGGGATGGGGGGCAGAATGAAGACATTAAGGGATTAACCTAATCAAGAACCTAAAGGGGTCCTACAAGAAGGGTGGAGGGGACATTTTAGGAGGACATCAAGTGGTAGGACAAGGGGGAATGGCTTTGAGCTGCTGGAGGGTGACTTAGATGGGAGATTGGGAAGGAATTCTTCCCTGGGAGGGTGGGGAGGGACTGGAATGGATTTGCCAGAGAAGCTGTGGCTGCCCCTGGATCCCTGGAAGTGTCCAAGGCCAGGTTGGAGCACCCTGGGCTAGTGGGAGGTGTCCCTGCCCATGGCAGGGGTGGCACTGGGTGAGCTTTGAGGTCCCTCCCAACCCAAGGGATTTTAGGATTCCGTGATCCCGTAAGTCCGATATAACACGAGACCTGCAGCTGCCACGCTCTGATCTGGGATCAGAGCACCAGGCTGGGCTCAACACAAGCCAGTGCTGATGCCAGGCCTGCAGCCAAGGCTGGCACAGCTCATTAATACCCTCAGGAGCCGCTGGAGCCTCAGCAGAGGAGCCAGAGCCGGGTCAGTCGGGAGCTCCCGGAGACTGGAATTGCTCAGAGGCAGGAGAAGATCCAGGGTGGAGGTGTTTGGGAGCACAGGGCGTTGCATGAGGTTGGTCAACAGTGAGGTGGCCACGTGGGGTGGTGCAGGATTGAGATCCTGACCCCTGTTTTTTTGGGAATGAGTTGCCTTCCTTCAGGTTGTTGGGGGGTTGGGGTTGATATTCCGTTGGTCTCTGTTTTCCTACACTCCTGCAAGTGATGGTCTGTGCAAGCCCTGCCTCTCCTGACCCTCCCTGCTGGTTCCCTCAGGTCCAGATGGGCCCTGGCAAGGCTGGAAGGAGCAGGGTTTGTTCTGTGCTGGCCTGGACGAGCTGTTCCCTGGGCAATCCCTGTTCCTGGCTCTGCTGCCAGTCCTGGAGCACGGCAGGGTCTGTCCAACCTCAGCTCCTCTGGTGATTAACTGTGCCCTGGGCCTGTTGCATCGCACAGGTTTGCTTGGGATTTGCTGGATTTGCATCCTTTGCTTTTCCATTTTGGGACCTTTGCAGCCCCTCAGGGCTCCCTGGCAGGGGAAACCCCGGGCTGGGCTCACAAGGGCATCGTGACCCCACCACTCGGCTCTGGAAGCTGAAACTTCCCCCCAAAACACATCCCTTACTCCCTAAAAGCTGCTCTGAACTCGTGTTTGGACTGGGAGGACCCAGAACTCCGTGTTTCAGTGCTGCCTTAAAGCCTCTCCCTGGTGGAGAGGCAGAGCAGAGCAAACACAGATAAATAATGTTTACTCCCCTCTAATTTGGGCAGTGCTGGATTTTCTCAGTGCTCAGATAATCGAATTCCCCTTCCTTAATTCACTGCTACCTCTGTGCTCCTTGCCTCTGTCTGCCTGCAGTGCCTTGGCATGAAAACAGACAAAAACACCACCAAAAAAAAAGTCCTTTGGGGGCAATTTGTTTTGGAAAGAGGAGCTGGAGAGGGGGGGAGAGCAGGGAGTGAAACTCATCCTGCCCTCAGGGGTTTCACTGAACTGAACAGACAGTATTTCAACCATTAGGGGGGGGAAAAAAAAAGAAGTTGGAAATCTAATTCCTTTCAGGTTAATGCTGGAAAGGTTTAAAAATAAATAAAGCTGAAGTGCCAGTTGGCCCAGCTGGAGATCCAGGAGGGAAGCAGTGCCAGGAGCTGCTCTCCAGAGCCACAGAGCTGGGCTTTGCTCAGGACACCGGGGTGGGGAAGGGCATGAGGGGCAGGAAGGTCCTTTCCTAGCAGGAGACCCCGAGCTGGTGGCCCAGGGCGGATCCAGGCAGGGGAAAGGAGCTTGGAAGCCCCTCCTGCTGCTGGGGCTGCAGCTCCCCCGGGACTGGAGGGACCCTGGGGTGCCCCAGGAGGGACAGGCACCCAGTGCTGTCTCCCCCTGGCAAATCTGAGCCGCAGGGATGTGGAAATGACGCCAGGAATTGGGGGTTTGGGGTGCTGAGCAGAGCTCTCTGCGTGGCTGAACTGCCCTCCCAGCGTGTCCCTCACCCTGTGTGACTGTCCTGCCCTCCCATCGTGTCCCTCACCCCACCAGCCCCACTGCTGGAGAGAATCAACCTCAGGAGGGGTCTCACTCCTTCTAAAAACTGGGCTCCTGAACCCCAGACTGGGACAAACAGCTCCTGAGAGTGCGAGGAGAGAAGGGTGAAATGAGGAGGCTCGGGATGAAGGAGAGGAGTTGAAGAAGAAGAGGGAAGAGCTGGCTGGATCCTGAGGAAGGAGGACTCTGGCCACGGGCTGGGGAAGCACTGAGAGGTCACTGCACAAGCTGCTCTGCCTCCTGCCTGCTTTTCCCAGCTTTCCAGAGGGTAAATGAAGTCGGTGGGTTTGCCTTGATCCCTTGAGCCCTCTTCCCGAAGCAGCCCCAGGACAGCAGGATGGCTCCAGGCATCGGGGACCCTCCTCTGCAGCTGCAGAGGGATCGACCCCCAGGGGCTGTGCCAGCCCTTCCCACAGCTCTTCCTCCTGCCCTCACACCCCATGGAATCATGGAATCCTTCAGGCTGGAAAACACCCTCAGGATCCTCGAGTCCGACCTTCACCCCAACCCCGCCGTGTGCACCTTTAAACCAGGTCCTAAAGTGCCACATCCACGTGTTTTTGGAGCCCTTCCAGGGGTGGGGACTCCACCCCTGCCCTGGGCAGCTGTGCCAGGGCTGGACAGCCCTTTCCATGCAGGAATTTCTCCCCATATCCGACCTGACCCTCCCCTGGCACAGCTTGAGGCCGTTCCCTCTCGCGCTGTCGCTTCCTCTCTCCTCCGAGGGCTGATCCAAGGAATTTTGCTGTAAGACCTGGGAGATGCTCAGGAGGATCACCTGAGTGCAGCCCCTGCATTCCAGGGCCTGGAATGTCTCCGGGAAAGCCCACTTGGGTTGTGTGACAGACACACTTGGACTGAGCAACCCAAGGAATGGATTTTCCTCCTTTCCTCCCGGGAACATCCAACTCCTTCCTTGCACCTCCCAACCCCAAATCCCTCTCTCAGCGTCCTCTCCTGCTCCTCAAAGCTTTAGGCAGTGATTCATTTTTTATTTTTTTAATATATATATTTTTTTTTAAGGCTTTCTAGGAATTTCCAGGGAATTTGGAGTTCAGCCTTTTCCTCACGTCCTCAGAATGAGCCTCACACGAGCCAGATGTTTGCAGTCCCCGGGCCAAGGATGCAGCAGAGCTTCCTTAATGCTCCCTGACACGTATTCCCATGTTTTCCTCCATGGAAAATACCAATAATAAGCACAAGAGAAACATCTCTATTAAACCCTGAGATCAGAGCTCTAGAAAAACAAGCACAGCAGAAAGATCTCTATAAAATCCTGAGAGCAGAGCTCTAGAAAATCAGGATTTTTGACTTTAATTCCTCAATAAAAGAGCAGGGGGGTTAAAAAGAAGATTATTCCCAGTGGGAATGTGCTTGGGAGGATGACACCAACAGCCTTTCCCAGCTCTCCAAATTCCCAGAAAGGGGATTTTCTCCCTTGTCTGAAACCAGGTCGATACCATTAATGAAAGATTCCCAGTGGAGTGTTTAATTGAGAGGTATTTTAAGACAGCAATTAAAGGAAATATCTATGAAACAACAGAATTAATTACCTATTATTGAGTAGTAATTACAGCAAACCTCATTCTGGTGATTTTGGTCCAATAATTAGAGCCCACTGTCACACCTCAGCAGGCTTTGGGTGCTCAAAAATAGCCATAATTAGACAAAAGACAGATTCATCTGTAGAAATCATGAGTTCTGTATCATTTTCCCAACCCCACACGTCCAAATATCTTTGTTTTGCTTTCGAACCGAGCCAAACCAAGCTTTTCCTCTAGTCATTAAAATTAAACTACAACATCATTAAATTCCCACCAGGTGCAGCTGGAGAGGGAAAAGCTGAATCTTCCCATTATTTGCCACGAAAGGGAGAAGAATCCCAGTTTTTCCGAGCGGGGCAGAGGAGACCCAATCAGATATTCCCAATAAATCACCCTTGGTTTCCCTGGAAGGACACATGGATGGGCCTGGTGTCGGCTCTGACTCTCCAGCCTTGTCCCAAGGCACGGCCAAGGCCGGGCCAGGATTGGGATTTCAGGAGAAAGGTTTTGGAGTTTTAGGTTCCAACCAACCCAAACCATCCTGGAATCCTGGAATTCCGTGCTCTAGGGACAACTTGACTCACTGGCCTTGGTTTCCTCTAAAGATCCCACACCAAGGACATTCCCACTTCCTCATCCGGAGCCCTTCCCATCCCACCTGCCCTCGCACTCCTGCAATATTCCCACCTGGGAAGTCCTCAGAGCTCCAAGGAGCTGCAGGAACATTAAATCCCCTTCCAGTGGGGTCGGGGTGGGGGCTCTGCTTGCAGCAGGAACGAGAAATCAGCCCAAACTTCCACCTCCCCTCTGGCAAATCCTCAGCCTTTCTGCTCAAAGGCTCCACTGGATTTCCAGATTTCCAAGGCAGCTGCTCCAGGTTAGGCTGGGATTGATTCCCCTTTTTTTCCCTGTTTTTTTTTCAATAATTTTTCTGTTTGTTTTTGTTGTTTGGTTGGGTTTTTTGTGTTTGTTTTTGTTTGATTTTTTTGTTTGTTTTTTTTTTCCATTTTTTTTGGTGTGGTTTTTTTATTTGTTTGTTTTTTCCATTTTTGGTTTGTTTTTCGTTATTTTCTTTGTTTGTTTGTTTTTGTTTCCTTGGGCTTTTTTTTTGTTGATTTTTTTTCATTTTTTTTGTTTTTTTTTTGGTTTGTTTTTATTTTTTCTTTTTTGTTGTTGTTTTGTTTATTTGTTTGTTTGGTTTTTGGTTTTTTTTTGTGGTGATTTTTCTTTTTCTATTTTTGCTTTGTTTTTTTTTTGTTCATTTTTTGGTTTTGTTTTTTGTGGGTTTTTTTTTCTTTTTTGGTTTGTTTTTCGTTGGTTTTTTGTTTTAGTTTTTTTTCTGTTTTTTTTTGTTTGTTTGTTTGGTTGGTTTTTGGGTTTTTTTGTGGTGTTTTTTCTTTTTCTATTTTCGCTTTGGTTTTTTTTTGTTTGTTTGGTTTTTTTGGTTTTTTTTTTGTGTGATTTTTTTTCTTGTTTGCTTGGGTTTTTTTAACGTATTCCTTTTTTTTTTTCTCCTTCCAAAGCATCAACTGTTCACCTTAACCAGGCTGCTGAGCCCTGGCTGGGGACCAACACCCGTGGCCTCACGTAGCCCAGGAATTTCGGGAGAGAGAGGCAAAGTCTTGGCAGGGATCCTTTCCCTGCTGCATCTCGGAGCCCTGGGACACCACAGAGCCTCCAGGTCAGTGTGACCTGCTCCTTTCCCTCCCAGGGCCAGACATCCAGATGCATCCAGCCTCCCATTCCAGCAATTCCCTTCTCCAGAGGCACGTGGGGTCGGAGCAGAGCCCCAGCCCCGAGCTCCTTCTCCCCCACCTGGAGAAATCCAGCTGGAAGCAAAACTCAGCCTTCCCATCTTTGATGGAAGGAGCTTGGGGGATGCTCCTGAGGATATTCCTGCAGCAAATGGTCCATCCCACATCCCAGTGGGATCTCCTGGTGCCAGGTCACATCTACCAGTGGGATTGGGAGCGTGGGGAGACCAGGAATTCTGTGCCAAGGCCGGGCAGGAACGGGCTGGGTGCCACATCCCCCTCTGCTCCACGGGCCAGCAGCCACAGCCCAAAGGTCAGAAAGCTCCAAGTGGGAATATCTGTTCCCTGTGGAACATGTGGGTCATGTCCCAGAAAGCTCCAAGAGCTCCGAGTGGGAATATCTGTTCCCTGTGGGACACGTGGGTCATGGCCCAGCGACTGAAGGGACAGCAGGGACAGATGCCAGCCTGGATTTGGGCAGGGAAATGGTCCCTCAGTGGGGGGAGCTGCCCTGGGAGGGGGGGGTGAGGCTGCTGGGATTGCTCTGTGCCCACAGATGCCCATCAGTGGGCTGAACATCACCCAAATTTAGGGGTCAGGGCAGGAAAAGAAGCGTTTTCCGAGTGGGAAAAGCTGATCCCACCCAAAGGCCAGGCTGGGCATTGTCCAACACCCCGGCACTGCTGCAAACACGGGAAGGATCCGGGATGTGGGTCCAGGGCAGAAGGTTCTTCCAGCCAAGGAGGAGAGAATCACAGGCAGGAGAGAAGCTGGATCTGCCTGGGGGAATCCGAGTGTCCTGTTCTACCATCATGGAATGGGTTGGGCTGGAAGGGACCTTAAGGATCATCTCATCCCACCCCCTGCCATGGGCAGGGACACCTCCCACTAGCCCAGGATGCTCCAACCTGACCTTGGACACTTCCAGGGATCCAGGGGCAGCCACAGCTTCTCTGGGAAATCCATTCCAGTCCCTCCAAACCCTCACAGCCAACAATTCCCTTCCAATATCCCATCTAAATTTATCCTCCTTCAGCTTGAAGCCATTCCCTGTGTGCTGTCCCTCCCTCCCTTGTCCCCAGTCCCTCTCCAGCTCTCCTGGAGCCCCTTCAGGCCCTGCAAGGGGCTCTCAGCTCTCCCTGGAGCCTTCTCTTCTCCAGGGGAACCCCCTCAGCTCTCCCAGCCTGGCTCCATAGGAGAAGTGCTCCAGCTCCCCGGTGGAAGGATCCAGGGTTGGAACATGTGAGTTGGTGTGGTTTGCACAGGGTTTTTTGGGGTGTCCAGCCCTGTGGATTGAGCTGCACACAACCCATGGCCTCGTGCAGCTGGATTTCTCTGGGCTGCACGTAGGGAAGTGCAAGGAAACCTCCAGGAAAGGGAGGATGGTGAGGGGGGGGGTTGCAGGAATTGGGAAGAACCTGAATTCCTGGCTCTCCAGAACCCCTTCCAACGCCAGGAGTAGAACCCAGATCCCTGCCCTGGGGTGGGTGGTGTGGAAGAGCTCGGCCAGGTGGGATCTCTGGGGTGGCAGCACAGGGCAGGGATTCCTTGGAGCTACACCAGGAGCTCCAGAGGGGCTGGAGCGCCAGCATTCCTTGGATGCTCCCAGAAGCACACAAGGAGTTGGCCCCTGGCCACGATCACATCGGAGGCACCCTCAGCATTCCCAGATTTTGCTGCAGTGAAGCATCATCTGCCTCACTGTGCATGGGAGGCTTTGAGGATGGGTTGGGATCCAGGAGGAGGCTCCTGAGGGGGGCTCAATTCTGCACCATCCCAGCACATCATCCCCTTTCCCTTGACTGGTGCTACTGGGAGGGTCAGGGCAGGTGGCTGAGGGTCATTCAGGGAGGGCCACCCTACACTAGACCTCCAGAAATATGGGTTCTGTTCCTAAACATGAACTTCCCTCTTTCCCCCACGTGTCCATCAAGGATTAATTCCCTTCTCTGAAGGAAATCCCCTCTCCCCTCCATTTTTCTGGAAGCCCAGCTGCTTGCCCAGGATTTTTGGATACTCAGCCAACTCCTTAGAGCGTTTTCCATGGCAAAGCACCTGCTGGAGAAGGCAGGGAAAGGCTGATCCTGCTCTCTGGGACTCCGAGCAGGAAGCACAGGCAGAGAATTCCCCTGGGACATTCCAGGCCCTCTGGGCCTGTGCCAGAGGATGTTGCTGGATCCTGGAGAGCAGCCCCGGAGCACTTGGCTTTCCAGGAAAACCAGCATTCCTGGCCCTCTCTGCCCATCGTATTCCCTGAGAACACTCACAGCAAAATCCCTGCAAAACAAGGGAGTTTCCAGAAGGAAAAACCCCCCAAACCAACCCAGAGGCCTGTTTTTATTTTATATTATTATAAATAATATGTTTTGTATAAATAATATCTTTTATATTCTTTAGAAATAATAAAAAAAAAGATTATTTTACTATAAAATTATGAGAAAAATAAAATGCAAATAAAATTGTGACATTACTTGTAAAGAATATAAATTTAAAATTATAATATCAAATTATCATAAATAATAAAATAAAAATAAATTTATGTTTTTTATAAATAATATAAAAGGATATAATTATACTAAATAATAAGATAAGATGAAAATGATAGGATTATTTATAAAGAATAAAAATTTAAAAATTATAATATACATTTATAATAAATAATAAAATAAAAATAAACCAAATCAGAGGGAAAAATTCAAATGAAGAGGGGAATCAGCAGGAGGAACAATCCAGGATTTTCCCAGGGGGAGACTGGAAATGCAAACAAATCCAGTTGAAAGGCCCAGTGCCCTGCTCAGCTGGGCAGCACTGGATATCCCAGGACACCTGGAATTCCAGGGGGTGATTGTTCTTCGGAACAGTTGACTTTAAAGTGCCTGAGATCAGGGTTAGAGGGGATATTGGGAAGGAATTCCTGGCTGGGAGGGTGGGGAGGGACTGGAATGGATTTCCCAGAGAAGCTGTGGCTGCCCCTGGATCCCTGGAAGTGTCCCAGGCCAGGTTGGAGCAATCTGGGCTGGTGGGAGGTGTCCCTGCCCATGGAGAAAAAACCCCAAATTCCTTTTTTTCTTTCCTTTTCTCTCCTATTTTTGTGTTCCTTTTTAGTTTTTACTCTTCCCACAGAGAACAGTCCAAAAAGGGTTTTTTTCTTCTCCAGCTTCATCCAGGACAAAATAAAAACACTGAGTAAAAAACTTGTAACAAAAACCAAATCAAAGCAAAATTTTAAGGGGAGGGGGAAGGTGGAACCTCTAATTTCCTGAGCAGAAAATTTGGGAATTGCTGCAAGTTTAGCTCAGTGGCAGGGATGGAATCTCCTCCTCTTCCTCAGTGCTCTTGTTTTCCAAGTTGGAATATTAATTGTGGGGACTCCCCATTCCAGGGGCACCTGGAGCTCCTCAGTGTGTCCCACAAAAAGGGGCCAGTTTTTCACTGAAGGAGCAGCCAAAGCCCAGGGATTCCCAGGATTTACCCATTCCAGGGCAGTCCCAGCCTATTTTAAACCTCTATTTTAGGCCTCTTCACTCCACTGCTCTTGACTGGAAGGATGTTCAGGAACTTTGTCCATTCCTTGGGAATCTCCTCTCTAATTTCCAGCCTTCCTGCTCGTCCTGCTGGTTAGTCCTGGTGTAGTGTAATAATGACCCAGGGATCAATATCCCAGATTTTGGCAGCACTGCCTGCATCCCTCCTGCTTGGAAAAGGTCTCAGAGGAATCTTGGCTCTCCTGAGCATGTCTGTGATTTTTGATTAATTTTTATTATTATTATTTTTTATTATTTTTATGGAGGTTTTGAGACAAAGGCAGAGCTCTTCTGAAAGCTGGATCTTCCAGATGCCTTAAAAAATCAGAATAAATTCCCCTGGATATTCTGGCCTAAAAATAATCCACCAAAAAGTGCCTTTGGGAGTGCAAACCCCTCAGACCAGGGGGGGATAAGTTCATCCCTGTGTGCCTGTACACTTATTATTTGCCTCTGTTCCTCTCCCACTTGTCTTCACAGTTGTTGCCGTGCTTTGGAATTATATTTATATATATATATATATATATAAAATCTATCAGACAAGTATAAATTGCCAAAAGCCTTTTTAAAAATAACATTTCGAGAGGGTTTGGCTCTGACTCAGTGCAGATGTCTCCACTGGAAGCAGCCACCTCGGGCTCTGCTCAGAGCCAGCTTAAAATAGATGGGATTTGGGTTGGAATTATTGCTGAGGAACCCCCCTGGAGCAGGAACTGCCTTGTGTCTGTCTGCCTTCATCCCAAATATTCCTGGGATGGGGCAGCAGCGGGATGAGTCCCACTCCTGATGTGCTGCTGGAGGTGAAGAGGGTTTAATATTAACTAAAGGAGGTTTCATGCTGCATAAATGCTGAAATATTTTCGAGTTAAAACCAGTTGAAAAGTCGAAAACACCAAATAAAGCTGAAAATGCCGTAACGCCAAACTTTAAAATACTAAAAAAAATACTGAGTTCCAGTTTAAAATGCTAAAATAAATCCAAAAATACTCAATAAATGCTAAAAGAGGGTTTAATAGCAAGGAGAAGGGCAGGCTCTGGCAGTGCTCGGGTTGTCAGGCCGTGGTTGCAGAGCCAGGGGTGATTTATCTCCTCCTCACACGCAAACAGGGCCCATGAATCATTCCTTACAAGTGCCTGTTTTCCCGGGAGCTCCAAAGGGCTCGTGGGCCATGAGCTCACAGGGAGTGGCTCCTGTCCCTTGTCACCAACACCGAGGTGGGGGAGCTGCTGCCCTTCCCCCTGCACCTCTGCATCCTCCTCTCCTGTCCCAAAGCCCACCCCAGTCCCTTCCTTCTCCTCTGTGAGCTCGGATTTCTCCGGTCAGAGCTGCTCTGAGCCGGCACAGACGTTCCAGATCAGCCTCCTCGAGCCTTCCAAGAGTTTTCCTTCCTTTGCTTTCCCTGCCTGAGCCAGAGCTCCGTGCTGGGGAAGAGCTGGGCTGAGAGCTCCCATCACCTGGCTGGGCTGGGATTCACTCAGCAAATGTGCAGGTGACACCAAGCTGGGGGGGAGTGTCCATCAGCTGGAGGGCAGGAGGGCTCTGCAGAGGGACCTGGCCAGGCTGGATCCAGGGGCTGATTCCAACGGGATGAGGTTCCACCAGGCCAAGGGCCGGGTCCTGCCCTTGGGCCACAACAACCCCCGGCAGCTCCAGGCTGGGCCAGAGGGGCTGGAGAGCAGCCAGGCAGGAAGGGAGCTGGGAGTGGGGATGGACAGGGAGCTGAACAGGAGCCAGAGTGTGCCCAGGGGGACAAGAGGGCCAATGGATCCTGGCCTGGCTCAGGAACAGGGTGGCCAACAGGGCCAAGGAAGGGATTCTGCCCCTGGACTCAGCGCTGGGGAGGCCACCCCTGGAGTGCTGGGTCCAGTTCTGGGCCCTCAGCTCAGGAAGGACATGGAGGGGCTGGAGCAGGTCCAGGGAAGAGCAACAAGGCTGGGGAAGGGACTGGAGCACAATTCCCATGAGGAGAGGCTGAGGGAGCTGGGGCTGTTGAGCCTGGAGAGGAGGAGGCTCAGGGGAGACCTCCTCACTCTCTGCAACTCCCTGACAGGAGGGGGGAGCCGGGGGGGGTTGGTCTCTTTTCCCAGGCAACCATCAGCAAGACAAGAGGGCTGGGTCTGCAGCTGTGCCAGGGGAGGTTTAGGTTGGACATTAGGAAGAATTTCTTTGCAGAGAGGGTGCTCAGCCATTGGAATGGGCTGCCCAGGGAAGTGGGGGATTCTCCATCCCTGGAGGTTTTTAAGATGAGACTGGATGTGGCATCAGTGCCATGGGCTGGGAACCACGGCGGGGTTGGATTAAGGATTGGACTGGATGATCTCAGAGGTCCCTTCCAACCCAGCTGATTCTATGATTTCCTTCTCCTGCTGTTTTCCCTGTGCAAAACCCGCTTTTCCAACCCCCAAGCTCTCCTGGAAACGATGGAGACCCTCCCACTGGAGACCCCATTCCCTGCCCCGGGAGAAACGAGGTGTTGGTGTCTCCGTCGCGGCCAAAAGTTGCCGCTGCACTTGATTTTCTCAGCACGTCCAAAGGCAGGGGGTTAGTTAAAAAAACCCACTAAAAACATCTCCCTGTGTTTAACCATCCCACTTCTCTGCAGGTGAAAGCTTTTCCCGAAATTCCCTTTGGATTCCCAACCGAGTCAACACCAACCAACGAACCCGGGAAACGACGGGTGAGTTTTTGTCCGTGTGAAAAAGCAGCTCCTTTGTGGGGTGAGGCTGGGGAGGGGCAAACAGGGCCTGCCACGTCCTGCTTTGGATGTGTCAGCAAGGAGCAGAGGGGAAAGAATTCCATTGGAACCCTGAGGATGTCGGAGAGCGGCGAGAGGGAGCAGGGATGTCCCATCCCTGGAAGGCCAGGTTGGAGCAACCTGGGATAACGGAACGTGTCCCTGCCCCTGTCAGGAGGTGGGACTGGATGAGACTTAAGGCCCTTCCAACCCATTCCTGGAATTCTGGGATCATGAGGACATGGAAACAATGCTGTGAAAGGAAACCTGAGCCAGGCAGGTCCAACCTGCATTTATCCTCTGCAGGTGAACTGGGAGTTTTGGGCAGAAGATGAGGAAAGGGAAACTTAGAAATCAGAGGTGAAAGGAATCATTTTTTTCTGGCTCTGAAAATCCTCCATCTCTACCATGAGGGGACATTCTTAATTGTGACTATTTTTAATTGTGACTACTCTTAATTGTGACTATTTTTAATTGTGACTACTCTTGATTGGGACTTTTGGCCACATCTGTAAAGGTGCTCCAGGAGCTCTGGGTTCACAGTTGAGCTGAAAAAGGCCATTCCTCAATTTTTGTTTTTTTGGAAACAAGATGCTTCCAACTTGTCACCACCAACTTGTCTCTGGGCTGGGAACTCTGCAGGGTCCATACACAAGGTGGGATCCTTTGATCCCAGCTCTCAGCTGCTCCCTGGATTATTTGGCACTTCAGGCCTGACTGTCTCAGCACTGACACCAAAGCTGTGGCCATGTGGGCCTGCTGAGCTTCCAGGGACCTGCTGAGCTTCCATGGACCTGCTGAGCTTCCCTGGTGGTTGCTCAGCCTGGGTTCATCCCACCTTTCTCCAGACACATCAGAGACACCGTGACATCACTTGATGTCCCCAGGCTGATTTCGTGGCTGGAAGGAGAGCCCTTCCAGCAGCTCCTGCTCCTCCTGAGATCTAGAGGTGTCCCCCAACCCACTGGTCACACACTGACCCCTGACAGAATCACCTCAGGCACAGCTGGAGTTGGACTGGTTGTCACACATCAGGGAATCATGGAATGGTTTGGATTGAGAGGGACCTTAAGGATCGTCCACTACTTCCACCCCCTGCCATGGGCAGGGACACCTTCCACCATCCCAGGTTGCTCCAACCTGGTCTTGAACTCTTCCAGGGATGGGGCAGCCACGGCTTCTCTGGGCAACCTGTGCCAGGGCTTCACAGGGAAGAATTTCTTCCCAAAATCCCATCTAAATCCACCCTCCTTCAGCTTAAAACCCAAGGGGAAAAGGGCCATTTGTGCCTCCCATTTCCAGGGCTGATTTGGAGTCACCCAAACCCGAGTGAGTCTGGGGCTCCTCCAAAACCACACCATCACCCACTTGCACCTTCTCCTTGTGCTTCTCATCCCCGAGCTGGGAAAAGCAGGGCTGCATTTCCTCCCGCTCCTTCAGGCTATTTGGCAGTGGAATGACACAAATTCTCCCACCATCTCCAGCCCCGCAGCAAATGGACCCAGACTTTGGGGTGGTGGAAATCCAACCCCCCCGCTGACGTCAGCTGGGGAAGGATCCCTTACTGGGAGACCGGCTGAGAATCCCAGCGCTCTCCCAGCCACAATACAGGATTTGTAGCCAGGAATATCCGGGCAGATATGGCTATCAGCACGTGCAGAGCTCGGATTACAGGTTCCCCCAGTCAGGAATGCTCCGAGGGAGCACCGGGAATGTCGGCGCACACCCAGCCCCGTGACTCTGGGATGATGAATATCCATCTGTCTGCGCCTTAAATTTAGCACAGGGCACAGACTGCTCTGAAAAAAAGCCCGTTGGATGCCTCCTGAAAAAAGAGACACCTCATCTTGGCCGGGAGAAACGTGCTGGAATACCGGGGGTGAGGGGGGGGGAATTCTGTCTGGAGTTCAACAGGCTTTTGTATCCAGGAATAGCCCGTGCCAGCAGATCACTGAGTAAATACGCAGTGAATTCCAATTTATCTCCAACCTGGCATTTCAGGGCCTCTGGATGCCTCAGTGGTTCATAAAAACCGAGTTTTAAATTTAAGTTTCAAGGGCAGCAACCGGTTCAATGTTTCTGCTCTTAACTCACAGGTGATTTTTACAGATTGCACTGGCACTGGCTTTAAAACCTCGACCAAAAGTCAGATTTATTCAGTTTTCCAAAATATCCCAAGCTCCTTGAAGGTTATGGTTGCACAGGAAAATCATAGAAGCATAGAATGGTTGGGGTTGGAGGGGACCTTAAAAGATGACCCATCTCCAACCCCCAAACACACCCATGTGCACACATGTGGACATGTAACCAAACCAAGCTCATTTCTTCAGAGGATTAGATTTTTAAAAAGCCTATTTTGGACAGTTTAGACACCCCTCATGATTCAGGCTTTATCCAGGAGTCAGAGATAAGAAAATAAAGGTGGATGGAGGAGAGGGAGGGATATCACACCACAGGGATTTTCAGGGGGTTTCTTCCCCGTCATCTTAAAATGTCCCAGTTTTGGCCACTTTGAGGGACGAAGACAGTCCTGGAAGACGGGAACTGGGGTGCAAAGCTCCCAGCTGGGCTCAGCTGAGCCAGCCCTGTGCCTTCCCTGGGAAAACTGCCCAGCAGTGACGTGCTGGGATCACCCCATGGGACAGCCAGCCCTGCAGCCACGCTCCTGACTCCCAAAGCAGCTGCTCCCAGCGGGAGTCCCAGTTGGCAGGTAACGAGCAGGGAAAGAGGGGAAGGGGAAGGGGAGAAGGGGAAACGTGGCCTCTGCCATCTGGAAAGTTGGTCACTCCCAACACAAAGCCCTGCAACAGGAAACCCCTTCTGTCAACACACTCCCGGCCCCAGACAGGAGCCAAATGTGCTCCATGGGGAGGAGGAGGAACCTTGGGAAGCAGATGGAGGAGGGATGGAGGCAAAACGGGGCAGCTTCCGCTCCTGAGGCAGGACAGGGGGATTCCCAGCTCTGCAGGGATGGAAGCAAAACGGGGCAGCTTCCACTCCTGAGGCAGGACAGGAGGGATCTGAGCTCTCCAGGGCCATGGGAGGTGCCTGGTGGATGCTGGCTTGGGATCTCCCTGCCTGAGAGAAGGATGGACACATCTCCTGCCCCACCTTCACCCCCACCCTCAACCCCCTCAGGCACAAGCTGCTCCTTGTCGGTGGGAATTCTGATTCCCTTCAGGCGCCGGGCCAGGAGGGCTTTGTTCCCCCGTGCGGGATTCAATCCCTGCTAACGGATTTGGGCTCCTCTGGCGGGGTCATGGCCAGGAGAACACGGCTCCTGGTGGTCCCAGCCCATGTGGGTGGCATTCCCCGTGCCAAGGAGCAGGTCCCTGCACTGTGGGAAACACTGAGACCCTTGGAACAACTTGAGATGGCACAAACCCCCCATCCCATGGATGCTGTGGATGTGGGAGGTAGAATCTGGGGCCATGCTGGGCAGCACAAAGCTCAGGAGGGGAGAAAGAATGATCCAAAGCCTCAAGGAACCGGGGAGGAACAGAATTTTCCTGAGGCAATCAGGTCTTTTGGCTTGTAATTAAACAAGACATCAAGACCCAGGGTTTATGTTTCCTTCCCAAACCACTGTTGCCACAGCTCAGACTCCTCTCATCTGACTTCACCTCCCACAGCACCTAAATTAGGAGCAGAGCTGGGTGGCAGCCCTTGGCCACCACAGAAGGCAAGGGATGGGCTCTGGAGGGTGAGTCAGCCCATCCCAAGTCCTGACTCCTGTTGGAGGAGCCCACACTGGCCACTGGGAAAAGCTCAGCTGACTGGATCTTGACTTAGACTTGGGCACGAAAAGAGGAGCTGTGGCAGCCCCTGGATCCCTGAAAGTGTCCAAGGCCAGGTTGGAGCAACCTGGGGACAGTGGGAAGTGTCCCTACCCATGGCAGGGGGTGGGATGAGATGATTTGGAATGTCTCTCCCAACCCAATCCATTCTGGGGTTCTTTGAGCCCCGAGGGTTTTCTCTCCACAGGTAGAGCTTTTAATCTTTGGGTTTTCTGCTGGTGTTTGGGTTCAAACTCCAGAGCTTTCAGAAAAACACGGGCAAAACCCTCCCCAGCCAGAGTCTGTGGGCACTGAGGGAGGGAAGCCAGCCTGGAGCTCATGAGCTCATGTCTTGCCTGGCTGTGTCCTCAAGGACACACCGACTGGCATCCACCCACTTTGGGTTTGGCTTTTCTGGTGAGAGAAATGAACCCAAACAACTGCCCAGTCTCCTCTGGGTCCCAAAGAGACCCTCCTGCTCCCTTTGCCCCAGACACACCCAGGGCTTTTCCACACCGTCCCCCGGAGCTTCCCAAAGAGGGGCTGGTGAGTTCCAGGGCCATGGGCTGTTTAAAACCCTCCCCTGTCCTCCCACGTGTCGTCTCCCGGGGAGCACAAAAGGTTAAGTGAACTTGGCATTTGGGAAACTCAGACCTGGCAGGAGTTTGGGGTTTGCAACAAAACCTAACGAGGAGCTGCCCGGGTGGGATTTTGATCCAAGAGGCTGCAAACGGTTCCCTGTGCCGGGACAGGACACGGATTCTGGGAAGATGTCCCGCTGAGCTGGAGGCATTGCAGCCCAGAGCCGAGTCCTGAGCTTTAAAGGGCAACTTCTGGAGCTGCACAACCCCCGAGCTTTGCTGTGGCCCTGGCAAAGGGGAGGCTGGGTCAGCACAGGGGCTGCCCGGGAGCAGAAATCAAGGCTGAGACAATCCTCGGGTTGTTTTCTAGGGAAAGAGGGAGAATCTAATCTGGGAAGGCATCATTTTGGACCCCTCTCCACTCCCAGACAGTGATCCCAGAGACAGCCCCCCCTTATCCCGCCCCAGGACACGAGCAGAGCAGCACCCCCAGGCAGTGCAGGAGGCTGTCCAGGTCCTCAGGGAGGTGGAGATAGAAAATAATGTGGAAAGGGAAAGTCTGGGGGGAGAGGAGAGCGGTGATGAGGAGAACCGGGAGAAGGGAGCGGAGCCTAAAGCTGGGAAGGGGATGAGTTGAATGGATGAGGGGAAGGTGAATCCTGTGCGGATCTGCAGCTCAGGGGAGCAGCCAGGAGCCAGAATCTCTTCTCTTCTCTGACACAGGCTCACAGGGGCACCTCCCTCCACTTTGCAGACTGCAAACTGTCTGGAATAATAAAAAGATCAGGCGAAATTGGCCGGCGCAGGGGAACGCTTTGGAAACACTAATCAGGAGGAGCTGAGAGTGGGAAAAGGAGTAAATAAAGGAAGAGAGCAGCCAAATAAACAAGAAAGTTTGGGTTCGGGTTTGGATGCTCTTCCCAGGGCCCTGGGAAGGCAGAGGATTTGTCACGGCTCAGCATTCCCTGCTCCCTCCTCAGCGTTCCCTGCTCCCCTCCTGCTTCCATCTGGCCCCGGGTGTGCGAGGCCTGGATCAACCTGAACCCGGCGCTGCCCTCAATTGGAACCAAATGGGCTCTCCCCCTTTTCCATTCCCTGGTTTTATAACAGTTTGGAATTAGGCTGATGAGGTGTTTCCTTGCCAGCGCCGTCTATCTTGGTCTAATTACAGGGGCTGCGCTAATTGCGGGAAGGCAACCTATGGAACCGCAGCATTCCTGCCGGGATTCCAGAGGGAAGGGACGGGGCACCCGCGCTCCTGCTCCCTCCAGAGCTCCCCTCCTGCTCTCTCCCCCCCTCTCCTGGGTGATTGGGCTCCTGAAGTGATAATTAAAGGGCTGCAAGGAGAAGGGGCCCTGGCAGAGGATCAGCATTCCTGGCTCTGGAGAAGGGCCGCGGAGCTGGAGCTTGGCTGAGAAAACGGACAACAAAGAGCTGGAGGGACAGAATCCATGATCCAGGGAGGAACAGCAGCTCTGGAAAAGCTCCCTCCTTGGTGGGAAAGGGACTGGGAAGGTGTTGCTTTCCCTGCTCACATAAGGTCAGGCTGGAAGGGGCTTGGAGCAACCTGGGATAGTTGAAGGTGTCCCGGCTCATGGCAGGGGTGGCACAGGATGAGTTTTAAGGTCCTTCCAACCCAAACCATTCTGGGATTCTGATGTAGCTGGAAACATGAGGGGCAGTGAGATGCACAGGCACATCCCACCCCTGCAAAGCTGGGGAGGTAGAGCAGGATTAGGCCCCCCCTCCCTTCCAGGAGTACAGAGGAATATTCCCTCGTGGAATGTAGAGGGAAGTTAAGGGGCACCACCAAAGGTATCCAGCAAGTCAAGGCAGGAGCCTTCACCCACACCCAAGGTCCATCCTTAGCTCCCTTCTTGGGCCTGCAGAGGAGGAGTGTTCACCAGGCTGGGATGTGTGGGACAGGGTGGAAAAGGATGGTTCCTCTCTGAAAACAGGACACATGGAGCTACTGCTGAGATAAATATTAACCAGACAGAGGAAGGGCTGGGAAACACTGGGAGCCTTCATGGAAACCCACAGCTCGGGGCCTTAAAATGACAGCTGGGGCAGGAGAAGGGGAAGGATCACTTCCAAGAAATCTGGCCTTTATTCCTTTCCTTGAGCACTTGAGATTATCCTCTGTGGGAAATAAGGCCTGAGGCTGGATGGGCTTTGAACAGAATTAGAGAATCACAGGATGGTTTGGGCTGCAAGGGACCTTCAGGATCATCCCCTACCATGGGCAGGGACACCTTCCACTAGCCCAGGTTGCTCCAAACTGGCCTTGGACACTTCCATGGATAAAAAAATCATAAAAAATTCTTTCATATTTCCAATCTAAATCTCCTCTTTTTCCGTATAAAGCTGTTGCCTCTTTCCCTGTCCCTGCAGGCTCTGCTCACTTCCAGGACCATTCCTGGTGGGCAACTCTGAGGCTCTCCCCAGGCTGGGGGGATGAACAGTCCCCCAGTTCATTCCAGTACCCTGGAGCACGGCAGACTGGAGGAGATGCTGCTTGTGCCGCTTCCACCTGCTCTGCTGGAGATCCCTGGGGATCTGCTCCTCTGTCCCTTTGGAGAAGGGACCATCCCTGCGCAGCGAAGGGATGGAGGAATTTCCCTGGCTCGTGGCTCGGTCCCCGCAGCTCCCGGGCTCCAGCACAGCGGGAAGCTCCGAGACTTCTGCTGCCACCTACGGCCGAGACTAAATAGTGCAAAGCCGGGTCTGGCCCCAGCCTGGCTTTTCCTCAGCGCTGCTTCTCCGTAGGGATGCTCCCCCTCCACGGGGACCGCGGCTGGAGATAAGGGTGGGTATAAAGACGGATAAACACGTCCGAGTAACCCCGGCACGGCTGTGCCATGAAAAACTTCCATCCCGGGGTCCCCAGGACACCGGGATTCTGTACCAGCGCCACTGGGAGCCCACCTGGATCAGGTGTGAAGTGCAGGGACAAGAGAGAGGAGCTCCCTGGGACAGTCTGGGCGTGGGAATGACGCTGCTGGTGACACACGGGCACGCTTGAAAGGCTTTGGAAAAACGTTTCTGCCCCTTCTTTTTGGGGTAGTTTCTCTCCCTTTTCCCTTTTCCCTGGGGAGAGCAGCCGGTTGTGATGCAGCTGCTGTTTCAGCAGCAGCCCCCAAACCTCAGAGAGGGATTTGAAGTGTTCAAGAAAGGTTGGAAGGGGGTGATTTTGGCCTGGCAGCCTCGGCACCGGCTCAGAGCTCATCCCTGCAGCCCCTCTGGGTTCCTCCTGGATCAGCTGCAGCCTCTGCAGCAGCACTGCCCTGGTTGCTGTTCCCTGGCTGCAGGAATGCAGGGCCTTGCTCTGCCCTGTTTTTTTTGGGATGTCACAGGTCACAGACACGGTTTTAATTATCCTGGGTAATTAGGAAAACAGCTTGCACCTTTGCCCCAGCGTTGCCCTTCCCCCTTCGACCTGTGCACCAAAAATGAGGACAAAAAGCAGGTTTCTCCCCCGGTGTGGTGGGGGCAGCCAGGCCCTGGGAATGGGAATGGGAATGGGAATGGGATGTGCATCCGGGTCACAGCCTGGGAACACAGCGGGTCTGGATCTTCTAGCAAAGCCCCTCTGAACCCCCAAACCCTTCGCAGGGTGCCTCCATCCCCATGGTCCAGATCCCCTCCAGATCCTCTTGGAGAGGGAAGAACTCCCTGGAAGACAGAACCCTGAAGCCTCCATCCTCTTTCCATCCCTCCGGCCCAAGAGCCTTTGGATGAAAGGATAACACAGCCCAACTTCCCAGGAAGACATTCCTGCTCTCAGGGCTGTTTGTCCCTCAGCGCTGCAGCCTTGGGACAGGGTTGTTCCCAAGATCCCATCCCAGGAATCCTCTGCCTTAGGAGCACTAAGGACATGGGAACAATCCCATCCCAGGGATCCTCTACCTTGGGAGCACTAAGGACTTGGGAACAATCCCATCCCAGGAATCCTCTGCCTTAGGAGCACTAAGGACTTGGGAACAATCCCATCCCAGGGATCCTCTGCCTTGGGAGCACTAAGGACATGGAACAATCCCATCCCAGGGATCCTCTGCCTTGGGAGCACTAAGGACTTGGGAACAATCCTGTCCTAGGAATCCTCTGACTTAGGAGCACTAAGGACTTGGGAACAATCCCATCCCAGGGATCCTCTGCCTTAGGAGCACCAAGGACTTGGGAACCAGGACTGACACAACCCTTAAAATCAGAGGATCCCTGGGACAGACTGAGCCCAGCCCAGGATTTGTGGGTTGGGACACAGGGATTTCGGGATGGTGGGAGGTCCCCCACTCCCAGTGCAGCCATGTGGTGCAGCTCTTCCCAACAGCTGGGAATTCCTCTCCAGCAGGGCCCGGGTTTTCCCACACTGGGAAAATATTCTATTTATATTTCTTCTATATATTCTATATAATTTGTTCTATTAATTTTATTTATATTTATTCTATTATATATTCTATTTAATTTGTTCTATCTAATTTATGTTATTTATATTTATTTTATTCTAAATATCCTATTTAATTAATTCTATCCTGTTTATTTTGCTTATATTTATTCTGTATATTCCATTCAATTTGTTCCATTCTATTTGTCATTTATATTTATGCTATTTAATTTATTGTATTTTATTTATTTTATTTATATTCTGTGTATTCTATTCGATTTATCCTATTAATTCTATTATATTTATATTTACATTTACATTTACATTTACATTTACATTTATATTTATATTTATATTTATATTTATATTTATATTTATATTTATATTTATATTTATATTTATATTTATATTTATATTTATATTTATATTTATATTTATATTTATATTTATTTAGATTTATGATTGTATTTAGAGTTATATTTATGTTTGCATTTATATTTATATTTGTATTTATATTTATGTTTCTGTTTATATTTATATTTAATTTATTTTTATATGATTTATATTTATTTTTATTTATATTTATATTTATGATTGTATTTAGATTTATATTTATGTTTGTATTTATATTTATGTTTGTATTTATATTTATGTTTGTGTTTATATTTCATTTATTTTTATATGATTTATATTTATTTTTATTTATATTTATATTTATGATTGTATTTAGATTTATATTTATGTTTGTATTTATATTTATGTTTGTATTTGTATTTATATTTATGTTTGTGTTTATATTTATATTTCATTTATTCTTATATTATTTCTATTAATATTATTTATATTTATATTTATATTAATATTTTATTATTTATATTTATATTTATTCCATTCTACATATTCTCTTGAATTTATTCTATTTATTTTATTTATCCTTATTCTACACATTCTATTTAACTTATCCCACTCTATTACTTCTGTGGATCTTTATTCTCTCCCCAAACCTTACCAAAGCTCAGAGGAGCCCAAGGATGGTTTGTGGTGCCCTGTCCCTGCCCTCTCCAGGTTTCCCAGGATCCCAGGATCCTCCCCCCTTGGCACCCGGGATGTCTCCAGAGCCCCAGAGCCGTTCCCGGGAGATCCGTGGGAAATCCAGGGACAGAATCCTCTTTCTCCCTCTTCTCCCCCCAGCCCGACCTGAGGATCCCCCCGAATTCTGGGAGAGTTGGAACGTTTTTCCACCAAAACACGAAATTTGAAGGCAAGGCCGGACAGAATAACAAACAAACCACCCAACAAAGCCCTCGGGCCCTGTGTGTCCATGGGAAAACATTCCCGGGCGGGAAGTCCCTGACCTTGGGATGGGTGGGCTCACGGAAGGAAGGGTCCCGTTAGCCTTGACCTGGGAGATGTTTCCAGAGCCTTTTGCTCCCGGCCACCTACAGAGAGGAGTTTTCCCTCTCTGGAGAGCTGGAGAAAAAGCATCTGGAGTATTGCACCGGGCAGGAAATCATGGAATCAGAGAATCAGAGAATCAGAATCATGGAATCAGCTGGGTTGGAAGGGACCTCCGAGATCATCCAGTCCAACCCTTGATCCAACCCCGCTGTGGTTCCCAGCCCATGGCACTGATGCCACATCCAGTCTGTCCTTAAACACCTCCAGGGATGGAGAATCCCCCACTTCCCTGGGCAGCCCATTCCAATGGCTGAGCACCCTCTCTGCAAAGAAATTCTTTCTAATGTCCAACCTAACCCTCCCCTGGCACAGCTGCAGACCCAGCCCTCTTGTCTTGCTGAAGTTCTGCACGAGGTTACGACAGGAATGATCTGGGTTTGCTGAGGGATTGCTTTCCCGGATTTTTCCCGAATGCCAGTTGAGCCAGGTGAGCTGGGCATGGAAAACTGGCTGGGGGGTGCACGTTGTACGTGAACACAAGAATTCTGGGAGCAGGGCTGCTTTGCACAGGGCTAAACCACTCCTTGGGACTTGGGGTTAAATCACTCCTTGTGGCTTGGGGTTAAATCACTCCTTAAAACTTTGTGGATAAATAATTCCTTAAGATTTTGGGGCAAAATCACTCCTTAAAACTTTGGGACTAAATCGCTCCTTAAGACTTTGTGGATAAATCACTCCTTAAGATTTTGGGGCTAAATCACTCCTTAAAACTTTGGGGCTAAACGACTCCCTAAGACTTTGGGCTAAATCACTCCTTAGGACTTTTGGGGTAAATCACTCCCTAAGACTTTGTGGATAAATCACTCCTTAAGATTTTGGGGCAAAATCACTCCTTAGGACTTTGGGGCTAAATCACTCCTTAGGACTTTGTAGATAAGTCACTCCTTAAAATTTTGGGGCAAAATCATTCCTTAGGATTTTGGGGCTAAATCACTACTTAAAATTTTGGGGCTAAACCACTCCTTTAAACTTTGGGGCTAAATTACTCCTTAAGACTCTGTGGCCAAATCACTCCTTAAGACTTTGGGGCTAAATCACTCCTTAGGACTTTGTAGATAAGTCACTCCTTAGGACTTTGTAGATAAGTCACTCCTTAAAATTTTGGGGCAAAATCATTTCTTAGGACTCTGGGGCTAAATCACTCCTTAAGACTTTGTGAATAAATCACTCCTTAGGACTTTGGGGCTAAATCACTCCTTAGGACTTTGGGAATGACTGAGAAAACCCAAGAGTGGCTGGGTGATCATCAGATTTTGACTCTCTGGGCCAGACTTTGCCTCACTCCTTCCTTCATCTGCAGGAAACCATGGGAAGAGCTGCTGTGGGTCTGAATTTTAGAGAGTGCAGCACAAAAAAATATCCCTTTTGCGAGGCCAACCCCGTGACTTCTGCAAGAAAATATGACTCCCTTTTCCTGCAAGGTCGACAGAAATATCCAGGGTCAGCCCTGCCTTCAGTTCCCACCCTGGTGGGAATTAGAAACCCCACCTGCCACTTCCCAGCCTTCTCCCTCCTTGAGGTGCTTTGTGCTATTGGATGAGGGGGAGGGAAGGGAATGGAATTAAAAATTGATCTGCTCTCCCTCCTGGGAGCTCCAGGAAAGGCAGCATCCCCACAGTTCCTGGCTGGAGCAGGAGCAAGGAGGAATAAACATTTAGAAGGAGGAAAAGAGGAGTGGGAGCATTAACTGGACTGGAAGGTTGCACTGGCTCCGTGTTTATTTGGGGATAGGCAGGGAGATGGGGCACAGGATTATCCTGGGCCAGAGCTGGGGATGTTCCCAAAAAGTGCTGGTGACCGAGGGAGCACAACTGGCACCAGTTTAGAGGGGACTGGTTCTCCCTCTGGAAATTCAAACACTGGGGGTATGGATTGAAACACTGGGGATATGGATTGAAACACTGGGATATGGATGGAAACACTGGGGATATGGATGGAAACACTGGGGATATGGATTGAAACACTGGGGATATGGATTGAAACACTGGGGATATGGATTCATAGACAGGGATATGAATATGGATGGAAACACTGGGGATATGGATTGAAACACTGGGGATATGGATTCATAGACAGGGATATGAATATGGATGGAAACACTGGGGATATGGATTGAAACACTGGGGATATGGATATGGATTCAAACACTGAGGATATGGATTGAAACATGGGATATGGATTCATAGACAGGGATATGGATTCAAACACTGGGGATAAGAATTGAAACATTGGGGATATGGATTCAAACACTGGGGATAAGAATTGAAACATTGGGAATATGGATTCACACACAGGGATAAATGCTGGGGATATGGATTTAAACACTGGGGATATGGATTCCAACACAGGGATATGGATTCACATACAGCGACATGGATTCACACACTGGGGATATGGATTTAAACACAGGGAATATGGATTGAAACACAGAGATATGGATCTAAACACAAGGGATATGGATTCAGACACAGAAAGGGAATATGGGTTGAAACACAGAGATATGGATTTAAACACAAGGGAGCTATGGATTCAGCCACAGGGGATATGGATTGAAACACAGAGATATGGATTTAAACACAAGGGAGCTATGGATTCAGACACAGGGGATATGGATTCATATAGAGGGGATATGGATTGAAACACAGGGGGTATGGATTCATACACAGGGATATGGATATGGATTCACACACAGGGATTCAAACAGAGGATATGGATTTAAACAAAAGGGATGTGGATTCACACACAGGGATATGGATTCAAAGACAGGGGTATGGATTTAAACACAAAGGATATGGATTTAAACACTAGGGATGTGGATTCACACACAGGGGATATGGCTGTGGATTCAAACAGGGGATATGGATTCAAACCCAGGGATATGGAGATGGATTCAAACACAGGGAATATGGAGATGGATTCAAACACAGGTGTTATGGAGATGGATTCAAGCACAGGTGATATGGAGATGGATTCAAACACGGGGGATATGGATATGGATTCAAACACAGGTGATATGGATTCAAACACAGGTGATATGGATATGGATTCAAACACAGGTGTTATGGATATGGATTCAAACACAGGGATAATGGCCCAGAGTTCTTAGAAAATCTCTGCTTTGGGGGTCTGAACTGGCAGCACTGACAGAGAACTCAAGCCCACAAATCCCCATGTATGTTGGAGAACGTGGATCAACAGCCTGGAAATCAGGTGCAGGATCAGAGGACACAGACTTCCTCTTGGATCACCTGGCCTGGGCACGGACAGAGGCTGATCCAGGTCCCTGCACCCAATTCCCACCTTCCCGAGCTCTGCTGTGACATCACAGAATCCCAGGATCATTTGTGCTGGGAAGGACCCTGAGGATCATCCAGTCCAGCACTGCCAAGGCCACCACTGACCACGTCCCCAGGTGCCACATCCCCAGGGCTTTTCCATCCCTCCCGGGATGGGGACTCCATCCCTGCCCTGGGCAGCTGTGCCAGGGTGTGACAACCCTTTCCAGGAGGAATTTTCCCAATATCCAACCTGAGCCTCCCCTGGGACAGCTCGAGGCTGCTTCCTCTTGTCCTGTCCCTTGTTCCCTGGGGGAAGATCCCGACTGTGCCAACCCAGAAAGTCGGGACGTGAAGCAAATCCAAACACTCCATAAAACCCCACCAGCAGAGTAAACACAGGGAATAATCCAGGGAGAGACTTGGCTGGCCTGCTTTAGCTGTTTGCAGGATTCCAGTGATGCAAAGCAGCTGTCAGCTCGGTCATTCCCATGCAAACCATCTCCCGTTAGCCCAGCCTCGCACGTGGGGCCGGGAATACTTGGGAATCTGCTCCACGGATCGCACCCTCCGTGCGATATCCACAGGCTGAAGGCTGCCTCCGAGACCTTGGCACGCCGTGCAAGTGCCTGGCAGCCAAGGGATGTGGATTTGAAATCCCTTGGAGCCCGGCCAGGCTCTGGAGAATGTCATTCCCGCAGTTAAAAAACCGGGAGAGCACTGACAAGTTACATAACAAAGGCAAGGCAGCCCGGCGGGAGGCGAAGGGCTTTTGTTCCGCGGGAGAGAGGAAGGGTTTAGTGACAGCCCCGAGATCTGCTCTGGGACAGGAACACTCGGGAAGAGCCTCCCAGCAATGTCCTGCTCCATCAGATAGATCCTGGCCTAGAGGGATGGCATTTTGGGATCGGGATATGGGCTCCTCTTCATCCCCTTCCTCTGCACAGCAATGTGGTGGTTCCCTGAGGAAAAGCTCTTTGCTTCCTCCTCCCCTTCCCTGGAGGAGAACTGTGTGCACAGGGGGCTGTCTTGGGGTTCCTGGAAGATCCTGAGCACTTTTTTTTGGAAAAGCCCTCCAAGATCACCGAGTCCAACCCTCCCCCAGCACTGCCAAGGCCACCCCTGCCCCGTGTCCCCGAGTGCCACATCCACAGGGCTTGGAAATCCCTCCAGGGATTGGGACTCCACCCCTGTGCCAGGGCTGGACAGCCCTTTCCAGGAGGGAATTTTCCCAATATCCATCCTGACCCACCCCTGAGGCCATTTCCTCTTCTTTTATCACTTATTCCTTGGGACAAGTGGCCGACCCCACCTCGTACAACCCCTGTCAGGTGGTTCAGAAAGCAAGAAGGTCCCCCCTGAGCCTACTTTTCTGCAGGGAAATCTTTAATCCATCCCCTTCTGGAAAGTTTCCTTGGAGAAGGAAGCTCAGGCTCCAGGGCGGTTGGAGGGGCTGGGCTGGGGGTTCTTTGGGATAATCCTGCCAGGAACACAGGTCTGGTGGGAAGGACTGTGTCCATTCCCTTCCCAAAGGCAGAATGAGCTCTGTTGTACTTTGGGGAGGTGCTGGAGCTCTTTGAGACCCTCTCAGGGACAACCAGTCCCTCCCTTCCCCAGACAATCCACTCTCCCTCTGTGCTCTTGGGAAGCTTCTTGCTCCACTTTCCTTCCCCCTGATCCAAGGTCAGCTCCTCCAATCCCTGAGGGACTTCAGGAACAGTTTTTTTCCCCCCCTCTTCCTTCCCCTGGGCAGAAGCCTTTCATGTGTTGGGAGGGCTGGGATCATGTGTCCCCTTGATCTTCTCTAGCCCAGACATCTCCTCTCCTCAGCCTCCCAGATCATGAGTTCTCTGCTGCTCCTGAGCCACCTCAGGACACAGCCTGGTGACCTTTCACTTGTCACAAGGAATTCCATGGCAGCCAAAGAATGCTGCCATTATTAATGCTGCAGCCAACACCAAAGGCTCCTCTGATGCCCTGGATGGAGCCTTCAAAAGGAAGGACTCAGGGACACAACTTGGAGTCCGGGCAGCACAAAAAACCAGAGGATCTGTGATTTTCCCAGCCTTTGATGGAAAGTCCCGGTGGAATCTCCCATCCTTTGGTGGAAGATCCTTCCCTGGTCATGCCTTGCCAAGGGCTGGGGGAGGCTGTGGGGCCTCAGGCAGGTGCTGGAGGGGTTTCTCCAGCACACCTGAATCCTTCTCTGCCTCTGCTCACAAAGCAAAGAGATCCAGGGATGAAATGGGCATCTGGATATTAAGGAAGAGCCCAAGGGAGGGATATTTTACAACCAAAGGCTGCCCCTCCCAATGAGAAAGAATCCTGGAGTCTGCCCAGTTGGAAGGGACCCACAGGGATCACTGAGTCCAACTCCTGGCCCTGGGAAGAAGAGACAGGAGACAATTTTGGGGCAAACAAGCTGATCCCCTGCCCAAAGTTGTGTGGCCAGCAGAGTGAAACAACCTCCAGGAGCACTCAGGGGCAGGGGAGAGGGAAAATGGGTGTTTCAGAGGGAAAGCACAGTTCCCCTGGAATGACCTCCCACATCCATTAACTCCAGTTCTTTATTCCCCCTCCCTCCCATCCTGGGCTCGTTTGCAGCAGAGACCATGAGAAGGCAGAAAGGTTCCCTGGCCAGGCTCCATCCTCCACGGGGACAGAGCTTTTCCCAAGGGAACACCAGCCCCCAGCCTTGGTTTTCCCTGGGATTTGCTGTCAAACCCCTGGGAGCAGGAGTTGGCATCACCAGAGTGTCTCTGAAATCCCTTTGTCTGCTCCCTGCACCCTGAGGGTCCCTCACAACCCAAAATCCTTCTTGACCCCAAACAAGACACTAAATCCACATGGATTTCAGAGGGGGGAGGGCAGGAAAATGTTGGGTTTGGCCTAAAAAAGGGAAAGGGCTTCTCAAGAGTCACCCCAGGGTGATTGGAAGAGCCAGGAATAAGCCAGGGGTTGTTTTGGTGTGGAGTCATCCCCACCCTCAGCCACAGGAGGGTTAAATATCCACCCTGGTGTGCTGGGCAAGGCCCTTCCTACAGACCCTGGAGAAAAGCAGGAAGATACAAAAAAAGCAGGAAGATCCAACCAAAGCAGGAAGATGCAAACCAGCAGGAGATCCAAACTCCTTCATGTGGGATGAGAGGTCTGAATAAAAGAAAAAAAACCCTCAAGAAATCAAGTTTATGGGGTCGAATAAAGTGAGATTGGCCCCAGCTATGGCTCAGTCTGGTGTTCCCATAACCTGCTCCACAACAGCTGATCCCAAATTTCCCTCCAGAACCAGGGTAATCACCTGGATTTTCAGCTAAAGGTCAGAGGATTCAAACTTTGGAAAAGCCAAGAGATGGCAGGGACAAGGACTTGGAATTCATTTCCCAGAAGTCCCTGTTCAGGTGGATGTTTCCCTTCTAGTCTTTGAGTTGAATTTACAAGCAGAGAAATTATTGTTTTCTGGATTTGGGGGTTTTTTTTGCCCCACAAAAGCATTTTTGAACATTTGATCTCGAGGTTGAACATTTAATCTTGGACATTTTATATGAATTTTGGACACCACTGGATTCGAAGCCCAACATTCTGGACAGAAAGGAAGGATAAAATTCCCAGCTGGAACCCTCCCCAGGCTCATCCCTGGGCTCCTGGAGCTCTGTGGACAAGCCCAGACCATAAAACCCAGGGATCCACCAGGACATCTCAGAGGAGGCAAGAGGAGACTCCTTCCCAGGATGTCCAAGAGAAGCAGGGATGAGCCTGGACTGGTCTCTGGCTCTGGAATATTCCAGCTCCAACCCAGCCAGGAGGAAACAGGAGCACTTGGAGGAGAAAATAGCTTCCTAATTATCCCCCTGGGAGAGGCTCACTCAGCTCCTTGGAATTCCGGTGCTCACTTAGTCCAGGAGAGTCCCTGCATTCCCCAAAGGAACAGGGCAAGGTTAGGTGGGATATTGGGCAGGAATTCCTGGCTGGGAGGGTGGGGAGGGGCTGGAATGGGTTTCCCAGAGAAGCTGTGGCTGCTCCTGGATCCCTGGAAGTGCCCAAGGCCAGGTTGGAGCAACCTGGGCTAGTGGGAGGTGTCCCTGGCCATGGCAGGGGGTGGCACTGGATGATCCTTAAGGTCCCTTCCAACCCAAACCATTCCAGGATTCTCTGATCACTTCGTTCTTCCCGTGACTTTCCTCTTTCAGTCACATCCAGGACACATTTTTAACCTATTTTTCAATTTTTCAATTCAGGCACAAAACACAGGTTTTGCTCTTTGCAAAAGTCCATTTCCCAAATCTGACCAAGAAAACTTGAACACCAAGATCTCCTCGGTGAGAACATCCCAAACGCAGCAAAAGACCAAATCACCCCCAAAACCACTTCACAAATGAAACCAATTCTCTTTTGAGGTACCTTCAGGAGCACACCTGTTCCTCCAGGAGCAAAACAAACACCACTGACCCCCAGAGGAGTTCAAATGTGGATTACTGGGATTTTTTTTTAATTTACCCTGACACTTTCCTTTCCCCTTAGTGATGATAAAGGTGAAAAAAAAAAAAAAAGCAAAAGAACTTTTAATTTCAGTAACTCCCCCCAACTCTTTAGACATCCACTTTGCCAACTCCTCCCAGAGGGTGAAGGACACACAGGGAGAAGAAAATAGAATTTTCTTACTCATTTTGCCTTAAGGACGTGGAGAACATCAGGACTGGGAGTTCTCATTCCTTTATCTGATGTGTTTTAAGAGTGGTTTTTTTAAGCCTCAACTTCTGGACTCATTTGTTGAGGGACACAGAGTTCCCATTTCAAATAACCCCCAGCATTCACCTGCTTTCTTCCCCAAAGAAGCTGGAGGTGATTAATTCCAGAGGGTCAGAACAAGGGCAGGAAAAGGAAAAGAAAGCAAAACTTCCCCTTTTTGGAAAGCTCAGGATATTTTAAGCAACTGCCATAATTTTGGGGATATTTTCCACCTGCAACCACTCACGTGGTTTTCTTTCTTTCCTTCTTTCTTTCCTTCCTTTCTCCTTTCCCTTCTTTCCTTCTCTCTCCTTTTCCCTTCCTTCCTTCCTTCCTTCCTTCCTTCCTTCCTTTCTTTCTTCCTTCCTTCCTTCCTTCCTTCCTTCCTTCCTTCCTCTCTTCCTTCCTTCCTTCCTCTCTTCCTTCCTTCCTTCCTTCCCCTCTTTCTTTCCCTTTCTTTTCTTTCCCTCTTTCTCTCTTTCTTTCCCTTTTCCCCTCTTTCCATCTCTTTTCTTTCTCTCTTTCTCTCTTCCTCTCTCTCTTTCTTTCCTTCCCTCCTTCCTTCCTTCCCCTCTTTCTTTCCCTTTCTTTCCTTTCTCTCTTTCTTTCCCTTTTTCCCTCTTTCCTTTCTTTTCTTTCCCTCTTACCCTTTCTTTTCTTTCCTTTCCTTTCCCTCTTCCTCTCCCTCTTTCTTCTCTTCCCTCTTCCCTTCCCTCCTTCCTTCCTTCTTCTCTTCCTTTCTTCCTTCCCCTCTTTCTTTCCCTTTCTTTTCTTTCCCTCTTTCTCTCTTTCTTTCCCTTTTCCCCTCTTTCCAACTCTTTCCTTTCCCTCTTTCTCTCTTTCCCTCTTCCTCTCTCTCTTTCTTTCCTTCCCTCTTTCCTTCTTTCTCCCTCCCCTCCTCTACCTCTCCCTCTCTCTCCCTCTGCCTCCCTCTCTGGTCTTTTTTTTCCCTTTTTTAGTCCTTTTTCCCTCTTCCCGTTGCCACCCCATTCCCACCCCCATGCCCAGCCATTCCCTGCCATCCCATCCCTCTGGAATTCCGCCGTTCCCGTTTCCCGAGCCGTGTGTTATGATCGATCCCTCCCCCATCCCAAACCCTGGAACCCCCATTAATGTCCCGATCCACATCCCGACGGGATCGGCACCACCGGGACACCGTCCCACGGCCCCTCTCCTCGCTTCCCTGAAGACCCTTCTCCCTCTTTTTTTTCTGGGATAGGGGTTTTATTCCCAAACCCCCCCGTGGCAGCGGCGGGAGGTGCCGGCGGGAGCTGAGCGGGGTCGGGACGCTGCTTCAGCGAGGGGGGTCCGTGCTCAGGGCTCAAGGAACCCTCAGGGCTCGGGGCACGACTGCTCCAGCTCCAGTCACTGGGCTCCAGCATCCCCCTCCCAGCTCCAGAACCCCCTTCCCAGCTCCAGCCACTCAGCTCCAGCACCCCCTTCCCAGCTCCAGCACCCCTTTCCCAGCTCCAGTACCCCCCTCCCAGCTCCAGTACCCCCTTCCCAGCTCCTGCATCCCCTTCTCAGCTCCAGTATCCCCTTCCCAGCTCCAGCCCCTCAGCTCCACCATCTGCTTCCCAGCTCTACCATCCCCTTCCCAGCTCCAGTATCTCCTTCCCAACTCCAGCACCCCCATCCCAACTCCAGCCACTCGGCTCCAACACACCCTTCCCAGCTCCAGTATCCCCTTCCCAGCTCCAGTATCCCCTTCCCAGCTCCAGCACTCCCTTCCCAGCTCCAGTATCCCCTTCCCAGTTCCAGTATATCCTTCCCAACTCCACCCACTTGGCTCCAGTATCTCTTTCCCAACTCCAGTATCCCCATCTCAGCTCCAGCCACTCGGCTCCAACACACCCTTCCCAGCTCCAGTATCCCCTTCCCAGCTCCAGTATCCCCCTCCCAGCTCCAGCACCCCCCTCCCAGCTCCAGCACCCCCTTCCCAGCTCCAGTACCCCCTTCTCAGCTCCAGTATCCCCCTCCCAGCTCCAGTATCCCCTTCTCAGCTCCTGCATCGCCTTCCCAGCTCCTGCATCCCCTTCCCAGCTCCAACCCCCCCTTCTCAGCTCCAGTCCCTCAGCTTCACCATCCCCTTCCCAGTTCCAGCACCCCCTTCCCAGCTCCTGCATCCCCTTCTCAGCTCCAGTCCCTCAGCTTCACCATCCCCTTCCCAGCTCCAGTATCCCCTTCCCAGCTCCAGTATCCCCTTCCCAGCCATCGCCAGAAGCCAAATCAACCCTGGAGCACCGTTGGAATGGGACATCCCTAAACCCTCCTGTGGGGATCCCTGCGCTCCAGGAGTCCTGAGGTGGGTGGACCCCAGGGATCCTCATCCCCAGGAGGAAGGGAGGAGAAGGATCCTGGAGTGAAAAGAATGAGGCCAAATCAGCCCTGGAGCACGTTGGAATGGGATATCCATGTGTTTTCCTGGGGGGATTGGCAGCATCCCTGTGCTCCAGGGGTGGAGGGTGGTGGCCCACCCTATGGATCCTCACCCACAGGAGATGGTGGGAAGGAGGAGGAAGGTTCTGGAGTGAAAAGAATCAGGCTGTGACCCCTTGCAAGAAGCAAATGAACCCTGGGACACGTTGGAATGGGGGATCCACGCTTTTTCCTGTGGGATGGCAGCATCCCTGCACTCCAGGTGCCCATGGATCCTCACCACGGGTTCTCCCAGTGATCACTGGGTGCCTCTCCTGCTGCAGGTTTGGAGGCACTGGAATTCCAGGAGGGATTATGGGGGGGAGTCGCCTCCAGGAGAGCAGAACTGGGGAAACTGGCACATCCCAGAATCATGGAATATCCTCAGTTGGAAGGGACCACCCAGTCCAACCCCTGGCCCTGCCCAGACACCCCAACAATCCCATCCCTGAGGGTGTTGTCCAAACCCTCCTGGAGCTCTGGCAGCCTTGGGGCCGTGCCCACTGCCCTGGGGAGCCTGGGCAGTGCCCAAGCACCCTCTGGAAGGTCACAGGGCTGGCACCTGGGCCCTGTCCCAGCTCTGGCTGTCCCATCTCCCCCTGGGATGACCCTCAGGTCACCCCTTGGCTTGGCCTCTCCGGGGAGCTCGGAGCCCTCATCCCGCCGGCAGTGCTGAGTCAGGAGAGCCCAGCCCAGCCTGCATCAACCCCCATGGAGATCCTGCTGTGCTCAGACCTGTTGGCACAGCCCCAGGCACAGATCCTCACCTGGGGGGGGCAAAACAAGCTCTGACTGTCCCTTTTTTCCCAGCTGAAAATTTCCCTTCCCCTGCTGCTCCACAAACCTGAGTCATCTTCGGCTGGTGACAGAGTCAGTCAGGAGCCCACCCCACGCCAGCCTCATTTCCCACTTCCAGTCCTACAAAAGAGCTGCAAAAGGCTTTCAAAGCTCAATTTGTTGCTCATGCTGAGACTGTCGACGACACGGGAGGTGGGAGGACAAAACCAGTGTAAAAATTCGGGTGGGAGAGAGAAGCAAAAGCTTCACCTCCTGAAGAATCTCCCTGAAACAGTGACACCAAATTTGCCCCAAATCTCAGAGATTCAGGGCTGATGATTGGAGAACGGCCCCAAATCCACGCTGGAACCCGGCCCTGTGCCTTGGTTTGAACATTCCAGCCTGCCAGGGTGTTCATCCCCCCCAGGAGCACGAGTGACTCTCCCCCCTCACGGAACCCCCCGGGTCGCTCCCATCCCGGGCTCTCCAGGAGGTTTTCGTTGCACGGGGCTGCAAAAGGAGCTCCTGAGCTCCTGAGCGTGGTTTGGAGAAGCAGCTGCAAAGGGGGGGTTTGTCAGCTGACCCAGCTCAGCTTGCAGAGCCCTCTCCCTTCCCATCCAGGACCAACATGTACCAGTGGGGCTTCTCCAACTCCCCCTGTGTGTCCCAGTTTTCCTGCAGAGCCCTGCCTGCCTCCAGCTGAGCTTAGAATCATGGAATCATGGAATCATAGAATCATAGAATCATAGAATCATAGAGTCATAGAATCAGAGAATCATAGAATCATAGAGTCATAGAATCAGAGAATCATAGAATCATGGAATCAGCTGGGTTGGAAGGGACCTTCGAGATCATCCAGTCCAACCCTTGATCCAACCCCGCCGTGGTTCCCAGCCCAGGGCACTGATGCCACATCCAGTCTGTCCTTAAACACCTCCAGGGATGGAGAATCCCCCCCTTCCCTGGGCAGCCCATTCCAATGACTGAGCACCCTCTCTGCAAAGAAATTCTTCCTAATGTCCAACCTACCCCTCCCCTGGCACAGCTGCAGACCCAGCCCTCTTGTCTTGCTGATGGTTGCCTGGGAAAAGAGACCAACCCCCCCCTGGCTCCCCCCTCCTGTCAGGGAGTTGCAGAGAGTGAGGAGGTCTCCCCTGAGCCTCCTCTTCTCCAGGCTGAGCCCCCCCAGCTCCCTCAGCCTCTCCTCACAGCACTTGTGCTCCAGTCCCTTCCCCAGCCTAGTTGCTCTTCCCTGCACTTGCTCCAGCCCCTCCATGTCCTTCCTGAGCTGAGGGCCCAGAACTGGACACAGCTTCCCTTGGCTCTCCCTGCCTGCCCTCGGCTCTCCCAGGAACTGTTGAGCTCCTCCAGCAGAAGCCTCCATCCCCCCGAGCTCCGTGGTCGCTGGGATGAGGTTACGGCGAATCCCGGAGAAAACGCGATCCCGGAATGGAACAGAGGGAAAGAACAACCCCAAACATTCCTGCTGGTGGTGGTGAAAGGCTGAGGGATGGAGCTGGGATTCCACATGGGGATCCTGTGCTGGGATGCTCCCAGAGGGTTTAACAAGGCTCTGGTGGGACTCAGAGCTGGGTGGTGACACCCTCACTTGGACACACGCCCCGATTTTGTCCCAGATCCCAGGGTTTTGTCCCAAATCCCGTGGTTTTGTACAGCTGAGGGAATAAAACCTTGAGGCCCATCCAGGTTCTGGCCCTATCCTGCTTTATCCCAATCCAGTGGCCAACCTGGATTAGCACAGGTGAAAAGACAATTCCAGAATGGTTTGGATTGGAAAGGACCTTAAGGATCAACCAGTGCCACCCCCTGCCATGGGCAGGGACACCTTCCACCAGCCCAGAGTGCTCCAACCTGGCCTTGGACACTTCCAGGGATCCAGGGGCAGCTTCTCTGGGAAATCCATTCCAGGGCCTCACCACCTCAAAGGGAAGAATTCCTTCCATATATAAAACTCCTTTAGTTAAGTTTTATTCTGCTTTGCTTTGATCTGTTTACTGTCCTTTTTTTTCTGTTCCCTTTTTTCTTTCCATGGCCAGGCAAAAAATGAATAACCTCACCTTGGGCCTGGAGAGCTCCAAAAGTGATTTTAACTTGGAAATGCCTAAAAAAAATCTGAGTGTGCTTTTGTATTTTCCATTTATCCAATTGAAATCTCTTTAAATCTGCACTCTTCCACCTTAAAGCTGTTATGGCCATCTCCTCCTGGTCCCACCTTTTATCAGCTCCCTCCCACTTTTATTTTAGGGGTTTTTTTTGCTGCGTTTTTATCGAGCTGAGTCAAATTGCAAACCCTGAAATAGCTGTAATGTTGTTTTATTGATCTCTCCCTCCGAGTGCTTTGGGACAAACGGGTCATTTCCTGCCCATCGCTGGTGTCTCAGAGCCACTTTAGCTCTGATTGCTCAGCGTCTGAAAGGAGAAGTGCTTCGGGATGTGGGAGGGGAGGGGAAAGTCGAGGGAACATTGAGGCAAGGCAGGGGTTTGGGCAGGAAAAGCGGGATAGATGGAAGGAGCGCGGGAAGTTGCCGGGAATCAGCCCCGGAGTTCGCACCGGATTTCGGGGTTGGATTTGTGTCTTTGCCTTAAATAAAAGCTCCCTCAGCAGGGGGAGGTGTCCCTGCCCGTGGCTGGACACTGGGTGGGCTTTCAAATCCATTCTGGGATTTTAGGATTCCATGGAAACAAACGAAGCCACCGGCTGTTTGCTCCTGGGTGATCTGCGGTGCGGCCGGATGGGTTTGGATTCGGAAGAGCAATTAATTAATTAATTAATTAACTGCTGTGCAGGTCAGCCCATGTTTTCCTCCAGCTGAGCAGCCCCTGGCCCTGCCGTGTCACCAAGTGAGGTGTGTTAGAGACCATTCCCAGGGCTTGGGGTGGAGAAATATCCCATTTTTCCATGTCTGCCACCAGCCCCATTCCCATCTCCGGCGCAGGGAACGGGCCCAGGGCTCTCTCCTGGGATGCTGCAATCCCTGGAGTCCTCAAATACAAACCAGGACAACCTCATAGGAACCAGGTGAATAAAATGAGGCAACAAGGTGATTAAATGGTGGAATAATTTGGGATGGAAGGGACCTTTAAAGGCCGTGGAGCCCATCCCTCCTGCAACGAGCGGGGACATCAACTGGAGGACTTAATAGTGGTCTTGAACAGTTCCAAAGTCCCTGAAAGCCCCATCAAGTCTCAGTAAAGGGCTGATTTGTCCTCTTCTATGTGCCCAAGAGGTGGTAATTCCCAACCATCTGCTGCTCCTTAAAAAGTGCCTCGTCACTCGACCCCAGCAGGTTTTTGTGTGTCACTCACTTTTCCTTTAAAATGTACGGAAATAAAAAAAAAAAAACCCCTCAAACGACAAAAAATAAATAAATCCTGTTTAGGTCCACCAAGCCAAAGCTCAGGAGGGCAAGAGGAGGTTTCCTGAGGACACCCAGTGACATTCAAAGCTTTGCAGACGCAACTGCTCCTTGCTCTCGGTGTGGCAAGAGCCAGCAGATAAATCCCCGGGAATTCTTGGAGAGAGGGGAAGGGAGGCTGGAGCGGAGATAACATCGAGGAACCCTGATCAGCAACGGGGCAGCCATGTGGAAAAGCTGATAAGCAGCCTGCTTTGCTGAGCCAGCAGCTCCTGCCCCACACACTGAGCTCAGAGGGCTTTGGGAAGAGGCCAAGGCTCCTCTGGGTGAGGGGGACGAACCCTCGGGGTCGTCACGGGGGACAAAACAGAGACACCAAACCCCTTTGGACTTTGAAGGGTCAGAGAGGTGGGCTGGGGTGGGCTGGCTCTTGGCCAAGTCCTGCCTGGAGCAACACCTTCCTCCCCCTGGAGGCAGGGAAATGGTTTGGTTGGAGCACCTGAGTGTCCCTGGCAGCCCCAGAGCAGGGAGCAGGTGAGAAGGTGGGGCTGGGTGATCCTTCTGAGGTCCCTTCCAAGCCAAACCAGCCCAGGACTGTATGGTTCTAGCACAGAGGGGCACCAGGCTCCCACCCACCCCTGTGCCCTCCCTGTTCCTCACGGAACAAGGGTGGGAAAAGCTCCAGAAATCCCTTCTGCAAACGCTCAGGGCTGGGGGAGGGCAGAGTGTGAGGAGAGAGGGGGGCTTTGGTTTGCCAGCAGGACCTGACCTTGCCTGGGCCAGCTCTGAGTCTGTGCTGCTAAAGAGAGGAACTGGGTCCTGCCCTCTGGCCTTGAAGCCAAGTGGCACCAAACACCTCATGTCTACAAGTCTAAACTCATTTTCCCCCCTGAACCCAAGAGTGTGCTCATATCCAACCCCCCTGACCCGGGTTATCCTGCAGCAGCACTTGGAACTGGGCAGGACTGCCCTGCTCAGACACAGCCCCTGCCCAGGGTGCTCATATCCAACCCCCCTGACCTGGGTTATCCTGCACCAGCACTTGGAACTGGGCAGGACTGCCCTGCTCAGACACAGCCCCTGCCCAGGGTGCTCATATCCAGCCCCCCTGACCCGGGTTATCCTGCATCACCACTTGGAACTGGGCAGGACTGCCCTGCTCAGACACAGCCCCTGCCCAGAAGCCCCTGGATGGTGAGGCTGAAGGAGAGGAGACTCAGAGGTACCACGGGGCCCTCCCTGAGCTCACGTTGCTCTCTCCGTGGATTTACTGCCAAAAAGTGGGAGGCACAACAGGGGTGGGGTGTGGATCTGCCCCATGGAGGATTTGGGGGCTTTATTCCAGCAGGGCTCCCCCAGCCTTTGGGATGGGCTGTTTCTCTCCCAAAGGCCGAGAGCAGAGAGGTCTCTCTGTCTGTTAAACTCCTGCTGGGAGCGAAATTAGTAACAATTACAGCTTAAAAAAAGGGGAAAAATCCTAGAAAAATCTCTTCTCCTGACCAAAAGGATGAACTCAACAGGCTGAGCCTGTGTTAAAGTTTAGACATCCATGGAATCAGGGCAAACCTGGTGGCTCAGCCCTTCTTTTCTCAATCTTTCCCTCACACGCCTCAGGGATTCACCCAAACCTTCGCTTTGCAGACCTTTGCAGAATCCATTCCCTGACCCAGCTCAAAGCCTCCTCCTCGTTTATTTGCTCTTTTCCACCTTGGGTTAGTTTTGGGAAGCTCAGGGAGCTGGATCAGCCCATGGAATGATACCCATGGTAAGGAGGGAAGACGGGGGACAGGAGCACAATCCCTGCACTGCTAAAATACCTCGAACCGGGAACGCTGGAGGGGTGAGAGGGAAAAGAGGCAGAGAAATCCCCTTTTTGCTCCACTGGGTGATGGGAAAAACACGTGGCCAGAAGGACAGAAGGCCAGAAGGACAGAAGATTTCACCAACCAACCCATCCCCTTGGAGCTGCCGGAGGGATCCGTGTCAGGAGCCCATCAAGCCCCAAGTTTTCCTGCCTTGTAAATCAGCTTTCTGCAAGTCAGCCCAAGCTGAGCCTCTGAGGGGAAAGGAAAACCCTAAAACACAGAGCCCCTCTAATCACTGGCAAGAACCAGCCGGGCCTCAGTGGAAATAAAGGGATTAATGCCAAGCCAGGGCCATCAACACCAGCCCGGAGTGTTTTCTTCCCACGCCACGAGACAGCCGAGCTCAGTGTGACCCAGCAGGTATTTGCTGGCTGGGGTTCAGCCCCCGGGGATAATTTGTTTATGGCCACGTCACCGAAGATGCAACACAAAGCTCAGCTTTAGTCCTGCGAGCCCTGCTGAGGTTTGAGGTGTTCCGGGCAAATTACGTCCTGCCGGCCAAGGGATGGGGAGGGAGGAGGCAAATTCTCCCCAGGTTTGATGAGGTCTAAGCTTTAACACAGGCTCAGCCTGTTGAGTTCATCCTTTTGGTCAGGAGAAGAGATTTTTCTAGGATTTTTCCCCTTTTTTTAAGCTGTAATTGTTACTAATTTCGCTCCCAGCAGGAGTTTAACTGACAGAGAGACCTCTCTGCTCTCGGCCTTTTGGAGAGAAACAGCCCATCCCAAAGGCTGGGGGAGCCCTGCTGGCTTCTCCCTTTGATCCAGGGGGTTTGGAGGGGCCAGGGCTCAAAGGTGACACCTAAACATGTGTCCAGCTTCATCCCAGTGTGGGATGAGGATGGAGCCACCCAGCAGCAGCAAGGGCCGGCTCACGGGAGGGCTTCGCTTGGCAGCATCTCCAGTCCAGCTCTGCTATTCCCTCCTCCTGGTCTTCAGGCACAAAGAAAATCCAAGGACTGCAGGGCTTGGCTGGAGCCACAGCTCTGCCACTGACTGCAGGGAGAAGGATCAGAAAATCCTGGAATGGGTTGGGTTGGAAGGGACCTTAAAAACCAGCTCATCCCATGGGCAGGGACCTTCCCCTGTCCCAGGTTGCTCCAAGCTGGCCTTGGACACTCCCAGTGCCAGGAGAGGGGTTTTACCCCCTCACCCCACACGGGGTGTTCAGGGACTGACCCATCAGAGCTGGGATTTGGGCTTTCAGTGGGATGAGTTCGGTGTCTGTGCCCCAAATAACTTCCCAAACCAGGGATGGATCCCAACGGAATTCGACCGAGGGGCTCAGAGCTGCATTTCCCAGGAGCAGGGAAATCCTGCAGCCAGGAGGGTCCTTCCTGAGCCCGGGGAGAGGCAACAGGAGACAAAGCTGTGGCACACCAGGACTCACAAAGCTGTGGGACGACCCTGAGCCTCCCAGCATGACTTTTCCAAGGGCTGGGAGCACGGGGGGAGGCCGTGGCAGCATCTCCAGCTGTCCCTGCCCGAGCTGCCGGGGGGGATCCCTGGCTGTGCAGACGCTCTGCCCCTGCCGGGATAATCCCCCTGAGCCCAAAACATCACCCCGGGGCTATTTCTAGGAGGCCACAACCCAAACAACAACTGCCTGGCCCCCAAAGCCAGCCCTCGGGTTTCATTTCCTCCAGCCTTGAGCCCCCCCCAGGAGCACAAAGCCCAGCCTGCCCAGGCCAGGCTTGCCATGGGCAGCTGGGCTTCTTTTTTTTTTGGCTGGTGTGGGTTGAGCTGCCAGCCCAGGAGCTGCCCTGCTGCAAAGGCTTTGTTTGCTTTCTCTTCTCCCCCCCGGGGTGTTTTACAGTGCGGGGATATCAGCGATCCCAAAGTACAACAACAACAATCCTATCTCTCGTAAATACACGGGGCAGGGACGGGCACGTTCCCAAGCGTGTGGGGAGCAAAGAACATTTCAGACGTTGCTTCCCTGCACTTGGAGCCTGCCTTGGGTTTAATGAAGTTACTCAGCTACTTGGGATTTGTGGGATCTCTCTGTGGGATTATTTTCTTATCATTATTCTTTTTATTACGGGCTCTGCTCCGAGGAAGGATATTATTCTTTTTCCCTTCCAGCTGTAAATTATTTCACTTCAAATCACTTCTGTTTCCTGATTTATGGGGGTGTGGAGCTGATCAGAGGAATAAGAAACAAGACAAGGAGCAAAATACCCGCCAGCACCTCCTTAACCCAGCTTTGCTGCCTGAGCTCCAGTGTTGCTCTGGGGGGAACTTTCTGATTTCTACTGGACCTTTCTGCCAGAGATTAACACCAGAGAATCCTGGAATGGTTTGGGTTGGAAGGGATCTTAAAAACCATCCAGTGTCACCCCTGCCATGGGCAGGGACAACTTCCATCAGCCCTGTTTGCTCCAACCTGGCCCTGGACACTTCCAGGGATCCAGGGGCAGCCACAGCTTCTCTGGGCAACACCCCCGTGATGGGTGGATGCAGCTCCCTTGGGACTTTCCTGCTTGTCCCTGCTTTGGGTTATGGCTGCAAGAAAGGGTTCCCAGTCCCCAGGGTTTGGGATTTGGATTTCTAGGGGGGTGTTGTATCTCCTCTGCAAAACCAGAGGGAAGTTCGAGCCCTGCCCAGGCAGCCTGAGTGGGGCCAGGGCTGGGGAACCACAGGAGGCAGCAAAAAAAGGCAAGGACACCATTCTGCTGCCAGAATTTATCCCCCAAAACGCAGCACCAAGTGCTGCTGAAAGGCAAGACCCCCCCCCCCCCAGTAAAGTGGGGGGTCCTTTTTGCTCCCATTTCATCCCCACTCCCATTTCATCCCCTCCTCACGTTGAGCTCAGCCCATTGCAGCCCACTCAGCCTGGGACCTGCTCCCCAAACCTGAGCTGCTCTGGCCCAAAGCCCTGCAGAAAGCTGGGCTATTTTATCATTATCATTATTATCACTATTCTATTATTATTATTATTATTCAGGTTCTCTCCCCCAGTGCCAACTGGGTTGGGGGGGCCAGGCTGGGACTGGCAAAAGGAGGAAATGAAGTGAACACCTGAGGGGTCAGCAGAGCAAACCATGGAGTTCCTGGCTGGGAGTGGGACACAGAATCACGGGATTTAATTGGAAAAACTCCCATTTCATCCCCACTCTCATTTCATCCCCTCCTCACGTTGAGCTCAGCTCATTGCAGCCCACTCAGCCTGGGACCTGCTCCCCAAACCTGAGCTGCTCTGGCCCAAAGCCCTGCAGAAGGCTGGGCTATTTTATCATTATCATTATTATCACTATTCTATTATTATTATTATTATTATTATTATTATTATTATTCAGGATATCTCCCCCAGTGCCAACTGGGTTGGGGGGACCCAGGCTGGGACTGGCAAAAGGAGGAAAAAAAGTGAACACCCGAGGGGTCAGCAGAGCAAACCAGGGAGTTCTTGGCTGGGAGTGGGACACAGAATCATGGAATTTAATTGGAAAAGCCTTTAGGATCACTGAGTCCAACTGTTGCTGACACAGGGAGGATTTTCCACGAGGAGCAATCCACCTTTCAGATGAAGTCTCTGTGCCCACACCTCGCTCCTCCCGTGCTCTGCTGCTGCTGGACCCTCCTTTTAGAGCTCCTTTTTTCCCCAGTTTTCTCCCCAATCCCACGTTTGCAGAAGAGCAGAATTAACCCAAATTTACACCCTCACCCTGTAAGATTTTGGGCACAAAGCACTCGACCCACACGAAATCCCACTCCCTGTTTGGGCAGGTGCTGCTCACGCCATTCCCGGGGAAATGCTGGGGGAGGAATTCCCTGGATTGTCAGGGGAGCTGGAGCAGAGCAGAGCTTCCCCCAAGGCTTCCCCCCACCCCAAAAGCAGCCTCTGTCCCTCTCGCTGCCCCTCAGAGCTTGGGATGGGGACGCTGATCCCACAGGGATTGTGGGGCTCTGATCCCACAGGGATTGTGGGGCTCTAATTCCCCTGACACTGATCCCACAGGGATTGTGGGGCTCTGATCCCACAGGGATTGTGGGGCTCTGATTCCCCTGATCCTGATCCCACAGGGACTGGGGGGCTCTGATCCCACAGGGATTGTGGGGCTCTGATCCCACAGGGATTGTGGGGCTCTAATTCCCCTGACACTGATCCCACAGGGATTGTGGGGCTCTGATTCCCCCCACACTGATCCCACAGGGATTGTGGAGCTCTGATTCCCCTAACACTGATCCTACAGGGATTGTGGAGCTCTGATTCCCCCAGTGCTGATCCCACAGGGATTGTGGGGCTCTGATTCCCCCCACACTGATCCCACAGGGATTGTGGGGCTCTGATTCCCCCAGTGCTGATCCCACAGGGATTGTGGAGCTCTGATTCCCCTGATCCTGATCCCACAGGGATTGGGGGGCTCTGATTCCCCTGATCCTGATCCCACAGGGATTGTGGAGCTCTGATTCCCCTAACACTGATCCCACAGGGATTGTGGGGCTCTGATTCCCCCAGTGCTGATCCCACAGGGATTGTGGAGCTCTGATTCCCCTAACACTGATCCTACAGGGATTGTGGAGCTCTGATTCCCCCAGTGCTGATCCCACAGGGATTGTGGGGCTCTGATTCCCCCCACACTGATCCCACAGGGATTGTGGGGCTCTGATTCCCCTGATCCTGATCCCGCAGGGATTGTGGGCTCTGATTCCCCCAGTGCTGATCCCGCAGGGATTGTGGGCTCTGATTCCCACACTTTGAGCTCCCAAAGGACTCCATCCCCCAGTGTTTTCCCCCGTGCTGACCCTCCCCCCTGGTTTGCAGCTCTGCAGGGTCCCCCAGCCCCTGTGCTGCAGAGCAGAGGTGCAGCTGCCAGAGCTGTCCCAGGGCCAAAGGAATCCCTTCCCATCCCTGCTCCAGCACCAGTCCTGCCAAAAAGGGCCTCCAGCCCTCTCCCTGCTGCCTGGCAGGAGGAATACCAGGAGTGACAGCTCCACATTTCGGGCTCCTCTTGCTCTGCCCCATCCCAGCATCCCCAGTGACCGAGCCCAGAAGCTCCCAGAAATGCAGGAATGAGGGAAGTGGGGCCACGGATCCCAAGGCTCCAGACTTCCCAGCCCAGACAGATGGATTGTGCCCTGGAGCTGCCTCTGTCTGCGGGAATCCTCCTGACTCCAACCCCACAACAGAGCTTTGCTTTGCCAGGCTCGGGTACCACTCTGAGCTCAGCCTAAAGCCGGGTCTAAATTAAGCCCCAGCTTCCTCATCTTTCTGCTCTTCCTCCCAGGGATTTTTTGCTTGTTCATCCTAAGAGATGGTGCCTTTCTGGGTGGCAGCACAGCCCTCTGACCCTCCAACCAAATACCCAGCACACACACGACCCTTCTTACATTACATCTCCCGAGATGTATTCTCAAGACTCAACTCTGTGTTCCCAAAATTCGTTTAAAAATCAAATTAGTCGGGGGAAGGCACAACAACAGCCCGAAAAAATCAGGTTCCAGGCACCCTGCAAGCTGTTGGACAGCAGGGAGGGTGATGTGGGGTTGACCTTCTTCTCCTGCCTCAGTGGATACCAGGGGGGGCACACGACAGCTCTGCAGCTCCTGAATCATCAGGACAACTCTATAAACCTCCTGGCAAGTCCTTCTGCTGTCAAGAGTGGTTTGGAAAGCAAGGAAAGTGTCTGAAACATGAACTTCAGCCTGGGCCTAATTAAACTGCGGGGTTTTGAGCAGCAGGACCTTAAATCAGACCAGAAATCAGAGTCATAAAATCACAGAAGATCCCGAGCTGGGAGGGACCCCCAAGGCTCAGCAAGGCTGAGGGGCTCAGGCTTTTGGAACTGCAGCAGTGCCAACAGTCCTGGGCTTTCCCAGCAGATTTCCTGCCTTCCCTGCCCCTCTGTTCCCAGTTTATGCCCAGGCCCAGCTCCCCCAGAGCACACCCCGGTCGGGAGCTCCTGTCACCTCCCAGAGCTCCTGGGAGCAGCCCTTGGGATCCCAAAGTGCCAAAAATAAAACATCCACTGGCAGCATGAGGCTTTTGGCTCAGTGGCTGCTCCTCTGCACCTTCTGGAGGCACTGGGATGTACTGGGAGGTACTGGGATGTACTGGGATGTTCTGGGAGAGGGGATGGAGCCAGGAGTGGCTCTGGTGATGCACTTTGCAGCCTCGCCTGTGTTCTCTGGGTCCTGAATTTTCCTGAGCTCCAATCTGGCTCTTTTACCAGCCTGATTTTCACCAGTGCCAACAGAGACACCCAAAGCAGCGGGAAGGGCAGGAATTTTGGGAGAGCAGGTGCTGCAGGACCCCCCCTGCTGCAGGAATCACCCCAAAGTGGTCCCAGAGATGCTGCTCCCACCCCACAAAAGGAGAGCCTTGACCATCACTAAAACCTCAACAAACCTCCAAGGGCTTCTCCCAGTTCTCCCAGTTTTCCTTGGGCTCTGAGAGGTTTCTTTGGGCCTTTGGCAGGGCTGGAGTGACCCAAGGATTATTTTCTGAGGGGCTTCTTCTCCTCTTCCATTGAGGAATTGTTTCCCACCAGCACAAGGCTGGAAGTGTGGGGGAATTCCCCCCTCCCAGCCCTGCACAAGGTCCCAAAGAGTCCTTTCCAAACCCAGGGAAAGGGCCCAGGGTGGTGGATCCTGCAGGGTCAGGGAGGATCCGACTGGAATCAGGGGGGGAGATGATCCCAATCCCTTTTCAACCCATCTCCATCCTCCTGGAGAGCAGACACTGCTTTAGGTGGTGGTTGTGCCCCTTCCTGCACCAGAAAACCTGGAGAAATTGGGATTCCAGGGATGGGGAAAGCAAGGAAAGCTCCTGGCACCTCAGGATGACCATCAAAAAATCAATATCTGCCTGCTGGTTCCCCAGGACGTGTCCCAGCACTTCAGGAGGGCTTTGGACACCACCTGGGGCTGCACAGGAGGGTCTGGAGATCTCATCCCCTTCTCCAGCACCACCAGCAGGGCAGTTTGGAGGGAATTTATCCCATTTTCCTCCCTTGGTGTGGGCAGGAACAGGTGAAAATGATGCCAAGGAGCAAAGGGTTAATCCAACTTTCCCTGTCCTGAGTGGGAACCAAAGGTGAGTCCTGCACTCTGAGGTCCTTCCCAAATTTAATCCCAAAGAAGAAGGCACTGTTTCACTGGGATGAAGGAGGTTTGTAGTACAAGGAGATTAAATCAAAATTAAATGGT